>NC_132854.1:0-625000 GCF_048164855.1 Canis lupus baileyi | reverse complement strand
GCGTCCGGGAGAACATTGGTGCACATAGTCGTGTGCAGACCCATGTGCTTTGTGGTTCAGACATCCTGCTCAGGTTCTGAGCCGCCCTGCCCTCCAGAGAGAGCAAAGGCAGTGGGAATGATGACAGCAGGGCAGCTGCTGAGCCTGAAAGCAGCTGAACTCATGAGCTAGTACACTTCGTATGTTAAATACATTAAATTGTGTGGGTTTTTTTTGGTTGTGTTTGCAGTCTGTTGTGCAGGTGGAGACCTTGGGAGAGGTCGGTGTGTTCTTTACTCTGTTCCTTGTTGGCCTGGAGTTCTCCCCAGAACGGCTGAGAAAGGTAAGGGCCTCACCAGGCGGTGCTGTTACCCCAAATTTAGCATCATAGGGTATCAGTTTGTTTGCTTTCAGTGTTGTTCATGATTGGGCTGTGAAATTAAACATTTTAGAATACAGTATGTTTTAGCTTGATACTGTTTTTGGTTCGGTTCCCTCTGTGGGTCTCCCACCATTTGACTTGGGACTTGGCAGTGTCAGGAGGCTCTTGTAATACATTTCCTGACATTGGAAACATCTGGAGTGGACATACAGGCTGGTGGCCAGTTATGGCTGTGAGGAGGGCCACAGTAGGAAGTTAGTACCCAGCCTTAGGTAGAGCCTCCCGGCTGACCTGATCCCCAAACACAGGATTGTGATTTTGAGGGAAGTGTTGCTTTTTATCAAGAAGCAGAGCAGAGGAGGAGAAGCCCACATCCTTCAGAGCACCCAGAGGTGAGCAGTGTATTAACGCACAGGTGAGGCTGGCCAGCCCATAAGGCCTCGAGCACTGGCCTCAGAGCCTCTGTGCTGAGCCCCTCCTGCCCCCCTGCCCTCCCTTGGGCCCCCTTGTGTTCTTGTCACTGGGCCTGGGTGTGGTAGTTGGTTTTGCCTGAGAGGATTCGGGGTGAGACGAGAAAGAACAAGTGCTTTCCAGTAGAATAGGATGAGTTTTTTTGGTCAGTATATACCGTTCCTGTTTGTACAGACGTCATATAGACTTTATTATTGTGTCTCTTCCACACAATTGGAAATCCTAGAGAGTAAGAATTAAACCTGATTTCTTCACATTTTCCATCACATCTAACACAGGCACTAAGGGCACAGTGAGGCGCCTCATCAGTACTCACTCACTGAGCTGCACCACCTGGATCTGGGCCTGACTCTGGCTTCCACAGGGCCATGTGTTTCCATCCAGGAAAGGGAGGTGGTGCTGTTTATCTGGGAAGTGTGTTCTGAGGGTTAGAGTACATGCGCACAGACATGTATAATGCAGAGAGAGGTACATGTGTTTACTCCCTGCAATACCCTCACAACCAGTAAGCCATTTTTCTTGTGTTCTTATCATGACTTTGGGTGCCATGCTGTGTTTACTGCAAGCCACAGTCCTGAAAGATTGGGGCCCCACAACTGGGCAGCCTGTTTTGTATGTGCTCCGCCGGGTGCTAGTCAAGAGACGGCTGTTATCACTAACAAATGTGTTCTCTTGAAGGTGTGGAAGATAGCCTTGCAAGGACCATGTTACATGACACTGTTAATGATCGCATTTGGCTTGTTGTGGGGACACCTTTTACAAATCAGACCCACTCAGAGTGTCTTCATTTCTACTTGCTTGTCCTTATCAAGCACACCCTTAGTGTCCAGATTCCTCATGGGCAGTGCCCGGGGTGAAAAAGAAGGTAGGTGGTGACACGTTTTAAGTATGTATGTGTTGAAGTTAGGTATGCAATTCACTTGAATTCACTCCTAAGACCTCTTAGAAAAGTTAGTGCTCCCCCCAACCCCCATCCCTAGGGCTCTCCTCGCAGTGACGGTCCCTTGTGCCTGTGTTCAACTTTTCCAAATCCCCACTGGACTAAGGTGGCTTCTATGTGCTTGTTAATTTAGGTTGGTTTGAGGGCCACATTCAAAAGAAAGGAATCCATCTGCATTGGAAAATGTATATGGAATGGGGGTTTGGGAGATGAATGTGCTGCATGGCCTGGAGCCACCCAATGCCTGCGTGGCTCTCGTGTGAGATAATGGTGTTTTTACTGCCTGCGCTGCTGTGCTCTGCCATCACAGAGTGAAGGCTGGATGCTGTAACACTGCTTTCCTTCTGGCTGGGACTGGAAACTGACATACCTTTGATGCTTTTATGTAAAATACGGTAACCGAAAGGGATTTTCACTTCTTTGGTGCCAGTTTCATTCGTCTCTGTGCACAAAGCACTGGCCTCTGATCGTTACTGGATATAATGAAGCCAGACTGGATCAGCAGCTCAGGGTGAACATTCTGGGTTGTCTCATAGCTAAGCCTTGACAGCACTGCCATTTTTTTACATCATGTGTACTCATGATGCTCACTGTTAGGCTTTTATTTTGTAGAAGAAACAGGGTTAAACTGTAGTAACTTCACAATGCTATTTGCCATGCATCAACACACAGCAATGAAAGAGAAATATGAAAAGCGAGAACCAGAGCTGAGTGGGTGGCTTCTCTGATAAAGCCCACCTTGCTGTACACAGAACTGGTCGTGAGGCTGCAGGCTCCTGGCATCACACCCACTGCCTGGCACCAGGGGTTATGCATCAGAGTCTGGAAACCATCATAAACAAACTGGTGTCTTGTGATTTGTGGGCCATGGGCCTCCTTGTTTGGAACCGGACTAGCTGATGGTCTCATCTGTGGGGGTCCCTGTGGCCAGGTAATTAGGACTACCTCTCATAGGTGATAGAGGAGGTGAAGGGGGTGGCAGCGGTAAGAGGTAAGAGAATGAAAAGTCCTTCCGTAAGGACCATGTGCTGAGTGCCAGTGTGCGTGAGCATGTCCCTGCCTGGGAGAGACTCATGACAGCCCAAATGAGAGGATGTGAATTCTCCTGGTTTGTGGAAAAATCTCATAACCCCTGCGAAGTAAGCATGTCTGAAGCATTCAAACAGAAGTGAGGGAATCATGCCTATTCAGTTCACGGAGGCACAGGGATAGGACACACTGTAGAAAGAAGACGTGGGAACAAATGCCAAGAAACAGATTCAATTCACAGAGGCACAGAGATAGGATGTGGGAAAGAAAGCCAAGAAACGGGGAGCAGAGCTAAGAGGCTCAGTATGTATACAGTAGAATTCCTGGAAGAAGAGTGGAGAAAATAGCTGTTGACTTCCAGACATGGAGAAGGATGTGAACCTTTCACTGGAACAAACCACTCCAAAACTGAGCAGAAAGAAGGCAAGGAAATTTACTCTAGGCATGGCCCAGCACAAGAGGGGCTTGACACCTATCGGAGAGCTGGGTGGTGGACGCCCATGGATCGTGTGTGGGGCATGTGTGCCCAGCAGAGCTGTCCCCGAAGCTCAGGCAGAGGCGAACATGTTGTCAGACACACACAGGGCCTGATGGCATGGCCACCTGTCCAGCCCTACACGGAGCGCTGCGATGCAGGGAATGTTGCCAGGTTGGCACGTTTAATCAGCCTCATACACAGAGTGCCTCATGTATTTTACATATGGACTATGAGAAAAGGAAGGTCAGCCTGGAACTCTGAACTGTTAGAAGGTGGGAGTGTTGACAGGGCTGCAGGTGTGGGAGGTGGGTGCACACACGGACAAACTTGGACCTCATGGAAACTTAAGATGAAACTCACATGCTAAATCCTCCCCTGCAGGACCGTTAGAAAATGTAATTTGGGGGGAAGAAAGCTTTGATTTATAATGGCCACAAATTTAAAAAAAAAGGAGGGGGTATCCCTGGGTGGCTCAGTGGTTTAGCGCCTGCCTTTGGCCCAGGGCGCAGTCTTGGAGTCCCGGGATTGAGTCCCACGTTGGGCTCCCGGCATGGAGCCTGCTTCTCCCTCCTCCTGTGTCTCTGCCTCTCTCTCTCTCTCTTTATGTCTATCATAAATAAATAAATAAATAAATAAATAAATAAATAAATAAATAAATAAATCTTTAAAAAATAAATAAAGCAAGCAAAGGTAGATTTAAAAAATATATATATAATGGCCACAAAAAATTTAGGAATAAATCTCTGAAGAGATGTGTGTGACCTTTAAGGAAAAAAGTACAAAATGTTATTGAAGAGATAGCCTGTGTTTATGATGAAAAGACTCGATACAAAAAGACATTGTTTCTCCCAAATTTATAAATTCCCAGCTATCCCAGTAAAAAATCTGGTAGATTTTTTCATGAAACTTAGCAAACTAAACCTATAGTTTGTTCAAGAACAAAGGCCAAGCCAATTATCATTTGAAGTGAGGTGCTTCCACACCAGATGGCAAGCCCTGAAGTCCTGTCCCTGTGCTCAGGCAGCACGGCATGTCCAGGCCAGGTAGGGTAGGAGGGGAAAGGACAGCCCGACATACACATGCATGCATGCACACACACGGGACGTGTGGGCCAATGGGGTGGGTGGGAAGTAGTTTTCCCTACTGAATCAGAGTGCTCCCTGGAGCCACACACAGAAACCAGCTCCGTGTGGGTTCAGCATCTCGGTGTGCAGGGCAGAACTTCAGAGCCTCCTAGAGAGAAGTAGGGGAAACACTTGCGACCTGAGGGTAGGGAGGATTGCTGAAATTGAGATGCAAAATCCAAAAGGAAAGATGTTAACAAACCTGAACAAGTTGAACTTTGTAAAACTTATATTAAAAAGGCACTTTTTAGAAGCTGCAGACTAGGAGAAGACATTAGCTGTGTATGTGAGATGTATAAGGAAGTAATACTTGAACACATCCAAGAACTTTAACCGTGATTGAAACAAGAGGCACCCCAGTTGGAAAATAGGCAGAACATCCTAATGGAGAACTCAGGACAGAGGAATGTGCATTCTGAGGCAGCATAAAGAACAGTTCAGTGGTGCTTGGGGGAATGTCAGTGCAGGTCAGTCCTCTCAGGCCCGGCCTGGAGTCCCCTCAGCTGTGCCCAATATCACAGGACTGTAGGCCCTCACACGCGATCAGTAGGAATGTAAGCTGGTTCTTTGCTTTGGGGAACATTTCCACAAACAGATTTCCATTTCTGGAGACACATCCTAGAAAACTTCAAATGTGAAAGGATACTCAAAACACTTTTCTTTTTTAAGATTTTATTTCTTTATTAGAGAGAGAGAGCACGCACATGTTGGGAGGGACAGAGGGAGAAGCAGACTCCACTGAATGGAGACTTCAGGATTATGACCCAAGCTGAAGGCAGACTCTTAACCAACTGAGCCACCCAGGTGCCCCCAAAACAATTATTTTTGATAGCAAAAAGTTTTAGGTAATCTGAGTATTTAGTAATACAATGAGCAATTAAATTATGGTGTGTTCATATATATTGGAATACTGCAGATATAAAAGTGGATTAATCTTATGCTGTTGAGGAAGTAATACAAAATACAAATGTCTGATCCAATATAATTTATGGAAAGTTTGAAATTGTGCAAAGCTGCACCCTGAGAGCAGAAGGAAGTCCCCAAGGATTCAGTGCCCCTGCCTCTTCATATGTGGGTATGCCCAGATTCTCCTTTTTCACTTCTCATGGTTTCCAGCTAGTGCATTGCATAGTGGGGCTCAGACCCCCAAAGGGGTCCGTAGATCGCTCCACCTCTCCATGTCCATGCTCAGAATCCAGAGAACGATGAAGGGTCAGGCAGCCCTGGGTCATGGTAGCAGCTTGATTATGATGAAAGGTGACACAACATCTGGCAATGGTGGCCTTTGGTACCTATCCCCAGAATGAGACTTCCTATCAGTCCTGTGCTATATGGACCCACAGAGGCCTCCTCTGGAAGACACAGGCCTACAAGAGACACCCATGCTGGGACCTTGCTGTCCTGTTCCTTATCTGTGGGAGTACTGTGGGCAGGGTAGGGCATGAGGCCAGGAGAGGTGAGGCAGGGGAATCTCTTCATGAAAAGCAAGGGAATGGAGTGTTTCCAGTAAATGTGCTAGAATGTTCATCATAGCATACTTGAAGTAGTGGGAAGATTGAAAACCTAAGTGCCATTGATTGGGGAATGGGTAAATTGCTGTATTTTATAGCAGTTTTAAAAAGAGATCTTTATGCGTGAGCAGTGGGTCATTTTCAGACATATGGTGAATAAAAACAAAAAACAAGCTGCAAAAAAAAATAAAAATAAAAATAAATAAAAAATAAAAAAAACAAGCTGCAAAAATGTTCATTATATTCTGTAAAGTTTATAATTATAAGATAATAAACTCAGTGTTGTTCCCGCATACATAGAGGTTATGTTAAAGTAGGAAAATACTCAAGGAGGGACACCTGGGTGGCTCAGTGGTTGAGCGTCTGTCTTTGGCTCGGGTGGTGATCCTGGGGTCCTGAGATTGAGTCCCACATCAGGCTGCTCAGTGAGGAGTCTGCTTCTCCCTGTGCCTCTACCCCTCCCCTGCTCATTTTCTCTCTTGTGCTATCTGCTTGCTCTCTCTGTCTCTCAAAGAAATAAATAAAAAAATCTTAAAAAACAAAACAAAACAAGGGAATGAAAACTAAGGCAGTAGTTGGGGGTGTGGCAGGAAGGGATTCAACTGCAGGTGGCCGGCTTACTGGTGATACCTGCAGTATCTTCAGGATCTTACTTTTTCAAAACTCTGAAGCTAATGTCTCAAAAGTTTACGGTAGGTATTCATCATATTTTTTACTCTTCATACATTAAAAGTATTTAATAAAAGAGATGGAAAACAGGAAAAAATTAAGTGCTACATTAGTGATAAGCACAAAAAATTAAACAGTGCAAAATTTAGACAAGAAATATTTAAAGTGGTATCTTTAATTTTTCATAGTTCCATCTGAGTATGTGCTTTGTATCTTGACTCTACTGCTTACCTCACACATCAGTCACTGCAGTGCATGTGTGTGTTTCCCATCAGGCCTTAGCTGCTTTTCCCAGGGCTTCCTGGGGACAGGGTGCACTGGGGATCCCCCCCCCCCCCCGCCCCGATTCTGTGGCGCCTGCCCCCTGGTGGTAGATAGTTCATGATCCTTGACTGGGAACAGGTGAAAGGCAAAGAACAGGATTTTAGAAACATTTAAAAAATGCTGCCAGAATATCATCAAATGCTATTTTTATTATTTTTTTTTTTAGTTTTTATTTATTTATGATAGTCACACAGAGAGAGAGAGGCAGAGACACAGGCAGAGGAAGAAGCAGGCTCCATGCACCAGGAGCCCAACGTGGGATTCGATCCCGGGTCTCCAGGATCGCACCCTGAGCCAAAGGCCGGCGCCAAACCGCTGCGCCACCCAGGGATCCCACAAATGCTATTTTTAAAAAGGAAGATGTGACTGGAGATTTTGTATTTCTTCGAAGTCAGGAAGAGGCACCATCTCGGACACAGGGCTGAACTATATTAATCCCATGTGAGGATTGCATGGAAGATGGTGGTGTCCCTGTGAACACAAGACCTAGCACTTTCCAAGATCAAGAGTCAGTGCTCATGAACCCATGGAGGTATTTGTTGAAAATTAGATAGGTTTTTGAAGTGTCCCACTCACCTGTTACTTTTTGTGAGGAGGGTATTCTTCACTATTAAGTTGTGCAATCCTCAAGGATGCAACAGAAGCCTAATGGGATTATCCATTTAGAATGTTTTATAATTCTAAGCCAAAAATAATTTTTTTTTCATTTTAAACAGGAAGTTTATTTAAACAAGACGCTTGACTTGAAGGGAAAACTAGGATTCATTTCTTTTAATTTATCCCTACTTAAAGACAGATTGCCCTACATGTAACAGCTATGTACAAAAAAGTTATAAAGTTGTCCTTGGTTTTACAATGATAAATGAAAAACATTAAAATTCTCCAGTCGAACAAGGTATGCAAGGATTTTTATGTTATTTTTTTTGTTAAACAGAGAGAGCGAAATCACTTACTGGAATATAAAGATAAGAGCTGTCTGAGCATGCCACTAATGAAGAGGGGGTATTTTCACAGAAGCAGTATTTTCCCCCATCCCATCTCCATTTGATGTCAATCAAAACATACCATTGGCCATTTAGTTAAAAAAAAATGCAATATGCTTGTGCACATACACAGTTACTTTATGTACAATAAAAGAATGGGGAAGGAGAAATGAAAGAATAGAGAAAACTCTACTGTAGTAGTCAGGATGTGGTGGAACCAAATTACGGCTTTCTATTTGAGAATGTCTTCTTGGTCTGGGGGAACAAAGTTCTGGAGTAAAGTAGCAGGTTCCCTTTTTAGTAGACACCTCCTGTCTGCTGCTGGAACACATCAATTGTATCTTCATCCTCCATTTCCAACTGTGCAAGTGTGTCTGTTTCATTCATTGGCTGCCCATCAAATTGGAATCTGATCTGCCTCATTGACAGACCCTGTCGTTCACGATAGGCTTTCATTAGCATATAGTGTATGCCTCTTAATCTTAAACTGCACCACAGAACCATCCTGCCCCGCCATCTTCAAATTAATATGATCGTTTTTCTCAGTCTTCACTCCTTCCTTGGGCTTTTCATCAGCCATGGCGAGTGCCAGAGTCTCCTCAGCTGCCACTTCGCAAAAGAGGTACCAGGTCCACACCGAACGAGCCTAAAATTGTAAGACAAGATACGTTATTCACCAAAAATTTAACATTGTGTGCAAAATAAGCCTCCTGGAAGGATCACCTGGACTTCTAATCAAGTGTGACTTTTGCTAGTGATGACAGATTTTATTGGGTTTGTTCATTCTTTTCCATAAGGTTATTCTTATGAGATTGGCCTTTAAATATCTGTTCTTATGAGTAGATTTTTGTTCTTTAAGAAAAAAATAGCTTATTTTACAGGGAGATCATGAAACTTAAGTGTTTAGAATCACATTTAAAAGGTTGGCCCAGGGCAGCCCGGGTGGCTCAGTGGTTTAGCGCCGCCTTCAGCCCAGGGCGTCATCTTGGAGACCTGGGATCGAGTCCCACATCAGGCTTCCTGCATGGAGCCTGCTTCTCCCTCTGCCTGTGCCTCTGCCTGCTCATGACTAAATAAATAAAATCTTTAAGAAAAAAAAGTCTGGGTTCAGATAAATAAATAAATAAATAAATAGATAGATAGATAGATAGATAGTTGACCCAAAGCCAGAACTGTTGGTTGAAAATGATGCTGTCGGAGGCCACGCGACCCATTGAGTTGGGTGGTATCGGTGTCCTGTCTTTTCTGCAGAGGAGTGGTATAGTCGCGTCAGGCAGCCCTGCCTACTCCTTGCTCTAGTGTTTCTCCAGCAGATCTGTGTTCATCTCAGGGACTGATGCTCACTATAGCAGTGGTAGCAGGCTAGAAGGATCGAGACCCGTCAGCCAGGAGGTGCAACAGAAGAGGCCGAGGCCACATCTTCTCAGTAGCTTCAGGGAGTAATAAGGGGTGCTTCCTGTGTGCTGGGGACGCAGAGTGAAGTTGGCATGGTTATCCAGGCCCTCCATATTCATGTGTCCCATGCCTTCTTTTTATGATGGTGTTTTTTTTCTATAGTTCTACAAATAAAAAGTAGTAAAAAACTGGAAATTTTGTTTACAAAATTTTTAATGTTTAATATCTTTCAGTGTTTGCTCTCAAAGAGATTTTAAAGTCGGTATTCTGCCAAAGTATCAAAATTATTTGAATTATTTTGGAAATATCCACACAATTATATTTTGACTTGGGACACTTTAAATTATTAGAAATCTGTGCTATTGATACCTTTTTCCTCAAGCAGGTGACATTGACTACAGTGCAGTGCTGCTTGGGATGCTTGTAGTCCAGGACGTGCAGCTGGGCTTATTCATAGCTGGGATGCCCACCCTCATCCAAGCCGGAGCCGGTACCTATTCCAGGTAAATGCGCTATGTCACTTCCTCGCACAGTCCGTTTCTAGTTTCCCATCGTTTGTTTATAAAAATATCATTTAATACCTTTTTTCCAAAGAGATGTTCAGAGCTTGTATGGCGCAGGCTGAGAGCTTAGACTTGGGTCACGCTGTGTGTGTGTGTAGGGGGATGCATGTATGAAGGATTCATGTGTGTGTGCATGTGTGTGATTTTGTGTGTGCATGCATGCCATCATTATGGGGATTATCATTGTTAGTGTCTCTGTCGTTATCATTTCGCTTTCTGATCTTTCCCTTCTCCCAATAAAATAATCCCAAACCTGAACTGCACTTGCTTAGGTTCATGTGGAGAGAGAAGTCAAATTGAAAAGTGAAAAAATAAACATATTCAGAAAGTCGTAGGTTATGTGGTATATACAGCATATTACAAGAACACCAGCCAGAAAATAAATCACTTGGAAAATGTAAGGAGCCCCATAAAACTTAAAGGTAAATTGCACTTGGGTTAGGACTATAAGCTTGAGTTTATTTTAAGCAAATATACTAGAAGCACATAAATACTGGGCTTTGAAGTGTTTCCAGATGCTACATTTATTTTATGTTTCACAGTGATGATACCATAGGTCACAAATTAGCAGACTTTTGAAATTTCTTTTGGAACCACTTTGAAATGGTGAGATCTGTCATTTAATTAATTTCTTCCTTTCTAATCTGTATACCTTTTATTCCTTTTTATTTCCTTGTAGTGGCTAGATTTCCAGTATTCTGTTGAGTAACATTATGAGTGGATGTTTCTGCCTTTTTTACTCATCTTAGAGGGAAAGCATCCATTCTTTCACCAATAAATATTACATTAACTGTGAGGGTTTTTTTTAGATGCTCTTTATCAATTTATGGAAGTTCCCTTCTATTCTTAGTTTGCTGAGTTTCTGTTGTTAGTGAATGTTGGATTTTGTTATGCTTTGTCTACATCTGTTAATATAATATGATTGTATAGGTTTTCTTCTTTAGCCATTTGATATGGTGGATTACATCAATTGATTTTTGAAAGTCAAACCAGCCTAGAATACCTAGAATGAATCCTACCTTGTTGTCATATATAATTCTTTTTATACATTTTATACAATTAGCTAATATATTGTTGAAGATTTTTACATCTAAGCTCATGAGAGAATTGGTGTGTCGCTTTCTTTTATGGTAATCTCCTTTTCTTGACTTGGTATTAGGGTAATACTAGGTTCATAAAGCTATTTGAGAATGTTCCTTCTCTTTCTGTGTTCTGGAAAACATTATATGAAACTGCTATTAATTCTTCCTTAAATGTTTGATAGAATTCTCTAGTGAAACTGTCTAGGTCCTGAGATTTCTTTTGGGGGATATTTCTTAGAATCACAAATTCAATTTGCTTAATGGTTATAAGACTATTCAGATTACTATATTTAAAAATTATTTATATTTATTAGAGAGAGTGAGCTTGAGAGAGAGAGAGATATCACAAGAGGGGAGGAGCAGAGGGAGAAGCAGGCTCCTCGCTGAGCAGGGAGGTTGACATGGGACCCCAATCCCGGGACCCCAGGTCATGACCTGAGCCGAAGGCAGACGCTTAACTGACCGAGTCACCCAGGTGCCCCTCTCTACTACATTTTGTTGAGTTGTGGTAGCTTAGTTTTTCAAAGAGTTGGTCTATTCCATTTCACTTGTCAAATTTATATGTGTAGAATTGTTTGTAGCATTCTTTTATCATCCTTTTGATGTCTGTAGAATCTATTTTGCTCCTCATGTTGGTAACTTGCATCTTCTCTCTCTTTTTGTCAGTCTTTCTGGAGGTTAGGCAATTTTATTAATCTCTTCAAATTACCAGCTCTTTATTTCATTGGTTTTTCTCTTTGTTTTTCTGTTTCTAATTTCATTGGTTTCTACCCTTCTATTTTTTTTTCCCTTCTGTTCATTTGGGATTTATTTTGCTCTTATTTTTCTAGGTTCTTGTGCTGTGAATGTAGATTATTGATTTGAAACCTTTCTTCTAAAAAAAAAAAAAAAAAAAGAAAAACCTTTCTTCTTTTCTTTTTTTTCCTTTCTTCTTTTCTATTGTAAGCATTTAGTGCTATAAATTTTCCTTGCAGCACTGTCTTAGTTGCATTTCTTTTATTTTGATAGGTTGTATTTTTATCTTCATTTAGTTCAGTTAATGTAAAACATTTCCTTTGATGCTTCCTCTTTGACCTATGGATTATTTAGAAGTCTGTTGCCTAATTTCCAAGTGTTTGTGGAAATTTTCTTGTCGTCTTTCTGTTACTGATTTCTAGTTTCATTCCACTGTGGTCACAAAACAAACATACTTTGTATGATATTAATTCTTTTAAATTTGTTGCGGTTGTCTTGTGGCCTCAGATATGGTCTGTGGTAATGTTCCAAAGTCACTTGAAAACAAAATGTGTATTCTGATGTCGAATGGAGTATTTTATGTCAGATCCCATTTGTTCATTGCATTGTTCAGTTTTTCTGTATTCTTTCTGTAGTTCTATCAGTTACCGAGGAACATGGTTATTGATGTTCCCAATTATAATTGTTTATTTGTGTGTTTCTTCTTCTAGCTCTATCAGCTTTTCTTTATGCATTTTGGGGCTCTTTGTTTGGTACATCCACATTTAGGATCATTTTGTCTTCCTGGTAGATCTGGTTGTCATTATGTAATGTTTACTTCTAATAATTTTCCTTATTCTGAAATTCACTTTGTTATTAATATACCCACTCCTGCCTGTTTTTTTATTAATGTCTACAATAGTCTGTCCTTTCTATCTTCCTACTTTCTTTTTTTTAAGATTTTATTTATTTATTCATGAGAGACAGAGAGAGAGAGAGATTGAGAGGCAGAGACACAGGCAGAGGGAGAAGCAGGCTCCATGCAGGGAACCTGATGTGGGACTCGATCGCAGGACTCCAGGATCATGCCCTGGCTGAAGGCAAGTGCTAAACTGCTGAGCCACCCAGGGATCCCCTCTTCCTACTTTCAATCTATTTATGCCATTGTATTTGAAATGAGTTCCTTACTGACAAGGTATTGTTGAACAGTGGGTTTTTTAACCCACTCAATCTGTCCTAATTGGTGTGGAGACCGTTTGCATTTGAAGTAAATATATTAGGACTATGTCTTTTATTTTGTTATTTGTTTTCTCTGTTTCTTGTTCCTTTTTTATATTTTCCTTTTTTAATATATTTTATTTATTTATTCATGAGAGGCAGAAACACAGGTGGAGGGAGAAGCAAACTCCCTGTGGGAAGCCCCATGCGGAACTCAATCCCTGGACCTAGGATCATGACCTGAGCTGAAGGCAGACATTTAACCACTGAGCCACCCAGGCATCCCCCCTCTTTTATATTTTTCTTACCTCCTTGTGGGTTACTTGCATATTTTTAAGGATTGCATGTTTTTTAGTGTATTACTTTGTATAGTTATTTAGTAGCTACTCTAGGCACTGTAGTACATCTGCTACTGTAATCAGTCCCCTTGTTGTGAAATATAGGAACCTTATTTCCATTTAGCTCCCTTTTCTCTCCCTACTTTTTAAATATAATTGTTGTATTATATCAAGCACCATGTCAGATGGGTTTATTAAGTTTGCTTCAATAATCAAATAGGATTTTTAAACTCATGAGGATTATCTATTATATTTTTATCAGTTTTGTTGTTCTTCCTTAAGTTCAAGAACTCTTTTGTTAAAATTTCCTTTCTGTCTGAGGACTTTCTTTGGTCATTCTTTCATGGTTAGTCTGCCTCTGGTGACAAATTCTCATAGTTTTTCTTCAACTGAGAGCATCTTTTCTCTCCTCATTCCTGAAGGATATTTTCACAAGATATGGATTTTGCAGTTGATGGTTCTATTCTTCCAACACTTGAAAAATGTGCTACTTCCCTCTGTCCCCCACTGGCTTTGATGAGAAATTGGCTGCATTCAAATTTGTGTTTCTCCAAACACAAGTCACAGAGAATTACTTACCTATAGGAATACTTTCTCTCTAGCTGCTTTCAAGACTTGTTCTTTGTTTTCAGTTTTTAGAAATGTTAATTATGGTGCATCTTGGTGTGTTCATTGGTCCACCCTGCTATAACACCACAGACTGGGGTTAAACAGCAGACATTCATTGCACAGTCCGGCAACTGGACAGCTGAGATCAGGTGCTGGCAGATTGATTTCTTGCCAAGAGCTCACTTTCACACAGCTGTCCTCTTGCTGGGGCCTCCTGTGGCCCAGGGAGCACAGCATAGAAGGTCTCTGGTCTCTTCTTATGATGAGGGCACTGACCTTACCTCGGGGCACCAGCCATGGGACTCCTCCCAGGGGTCCCTCCTTCTAACACCATCCGTCAGGACTTCACCTGGGAATTCAGGGGAGGACAAAACGTTCAACCCATAATAGTCTGGGCTTATCTTCTTTGGTGTTTGCTTGGCTTCTTGAATCTGTAAGTTTATGTCTCTTCCTAATTTAGGATTTTCCAGCTATTATTTCCTCAGCTGTTGTCTCAGTTCCACATGATCTACCTGTTAGGATTCCAGGGGCTTTGTTATTGTCCACAGGCCTCTGAGATGACTCCTCTTTTTTCTCTTTTCTCTTTTTTGTTTAGACCAGGTAAATTCTGTTCATCTATCTTCAAGTTCACAGATTCTGTCTTCTGTCTTCACTCTATTTTAACCATCAAGCAAGATTTTTATTTTGGTTATTACAGTTGATGCTTGAATAATGCTAGTTTGAACTCTGTGGGTACATGGATACGTAGAGTGTTTTTTATAACTTCTGTTTCTTTACTGAGATTTTCTATTTTTTCATTTCTTTCAAGAGAATTTTTATTTGAATTGCTATTGAATCATATTTCTGACAACTGGTTAAAGTCTTTGTTAGATAATTCTAATAATGATTCACCTTGATGTTTACCTTTTGCAGGATGTTATATTACGTTTCAGCAATCCTAAAATGATAAGATTTCTTCTCTGCCTGCCAGGGAAAGGAGAAGGAGTGAATAATAGGTTGAGTCTGAGACCTTGGAGCTCTAACTTTGCCACTTGCCAGCTTTGCACTCTCTAGAATTCAGTTTTTTCCATGAAAATGGGGGTGGTGTGGGGTGCCTGACTGGCTCCATCCAGTGAAACATGTGACTTTTGGTCTGAGGGTGGGGAGTCCCATGTTGGGGACAGAGATTACTTAAAAATAAAATCTTTAAAAAAAACAGTGGGGATGGTATGGAAATAGTACCTGCCTCATGGACCGTGTGCAGGTTGCAGGAGAGAATCCTACAGAGTGCTAGCCCACTACTTGGGTGGAACTGATTCAGTTTATTGAGAGGGTCCTCTTGTCATTTTCTTGTGATTCAGATTTTTTTTTTTTAACTATCAGAAAAGTAACACTTCTAGTTACAACTTATAAATCAGAGCTAGTTCTTTTTCCTTCTGGCTACAGATTTTCAAAATAAGTAACTGAACAAGATTTGGACAGCAAAAGGAAGGTTTGCAGCTTTAGCTGAAAATCCCTTGAGTTCTATTTAAGATGTATACAGTTATGACTTATAGAGGTCAGAGTCTTCTTACCAAATAGGAAGCAGAGCCTCCACAAAGACTTGCAGGCACTCATAAAGAACAAATATGACCCCTCATCGCAAGAAACTTGTCTGCCACTCACAGACAAGTAAAACTGTCGCCGTAGGACACAGGCTCAGTCAGAAAGCCTGGGGAACTTCTTTTTTTTTTTTTTTTTTAAATTTGACTTATTCATGAGAGAGAGACATAGGCAGAGGGAGAAGCAGGCTTCCTATGGGGAGCCTGATGCAGGACTTGATCCCAGGATCCTTGGGATCCCGACCTGATCCAAAAGCAGATGCTCAACCACTGAGCCACCTAGACAATCTCAAAATTTTCTTTTGTATTTTTTCAATTAAAAAATCCAGTACAAAAAAAAAATCCAGTACATGTATTGATCCTATTTATGGTTCCACTTTAGCCATGAAACCTTATAGTTTAAATGATGTGGAAAAGATGTTCTATGTTAAGCTATAAAAAATGGAGTCAGATCATACATAGTACTCCTCAAAAGGTTAAACATAGAGTTACCAGAAGGCTCAGCTGTTCCAGTGCAAGGTGTTTACCCAAGACAAGTGAAAACATCTGTCCACATAAAAAGCTACCTGTGGGGATGATGGCAGCATAGCAGTGTTTACATCCTTAATGTCACAGATTATATACTTTAAAATGTTTAAGGTGGTAATTTTATGTTAAAATATTTTACCACAACAAAAAAAAAACAAAACTTGTGTATGAATGTTCATAGTGGCATTATTCATAATTGCTAAGAAGTGGAAACAGCTCAAATGTCCATTAGCTAATGACTGGGTACAATGTGCTGTGACCACATAATGGGATATCCAGCCATGTGGCAAGGGGTGGGAGCCTGACATAGGCCATGCACAGCAGCACAAACCTGAGGACATCATGCTTGTGAAAAAAGCCAGACACAGAGGCTTTGTGATTCCATTTCTGTGAAATGTCCAGGACAGGCAAATCCACACAGGAAGTAGATCAGGGGCTGGGGCAGAAGCAGTGAGCACGGATGGGTGGATAAATATGCTCTGAAATGGGCAGTGCTGATGGGTGCACACCTCTGTGAGTGTACTAGGAACCACTGATGTGTGCACTGTATTTTCTTTTTTTTTTTTTTTTTAAGATTTATTTATTTTAGAGAGCATGCACAAGCAGGACTGGAGGAGGGACAGAGGGAGAGCAAGAGAGAGATTCTCAAGCAGACTCCTTGCTGAGCGGGGAGCCCAATACAGGTCTCAAGCCCACAACCCTAAGATGACCTGAACAGAAATCAAGAGTCGGATGCTCAGTCGAGCCACCTAGGCACCCCTGAATTGTCTACTTTTAGGGGTAAATTGTACTGGATGAGAATTATATTTCAGTAAAGCTGTTAAAAATATATACATTATTTCAACTACATAAAGAAGAAAATAAGAGACTAGAAATCTGTCTACTTACATATACAATTTGTATATATATATATTTTAAAAAGGGGTTGATGATTTTCTACTACTAGAGGGATAGATTATGATAATTTTATTGCCTACTATGTATACTTTTCTCTGTAATTTAGGAAAATCTATTCTAATTTTGATTACCAGAGAAAATTTATATTAAACAAACAAGACATAAAATCAGTGGTAATGTTACTATGGTCTTTATTAAGCTCTAGTCAGAATTTCTTTTTAAAGATTTTATTTATTTGAGAGACAGAGCATGCACAAGCAGGGGAAGTGGCAGGTAGAGGAAGAGGAAGAAGCTGAGTAGGGAGCCTGACATGGGGCTCCATCCCAGGACCCTGAGATCATGACCTGAGCCAGAGGCAGACACTTCACCGACTGAGCCACCCAGGTTCCCCTCAGTCGGAATTAATCTTGAGCTTTTCTAAAGGAAAGAATTAACTCCCCCTTCCCCAAATATGTCACAGTTAAATAACAGAACCCAGAGACTGTGATAATACTTTTTAAAAAGAATGATTTGGGGGATCCCAGGGTGGCTCAGCGGTTTAGCGTCTCCCTTCGGCCCAGGGTGTGATCCCAGAGTCCCAGGATCAAGTCCCACATTAGGCTCCCTGCATGGAGCCTGCTTCTCCCTATGCCTGTGTCTCTGCCTATCTCTCTCTCTTTCTCTCTGTGTCTCTCATGAATAAATAAATAAAATCTTTAAAAAAAAATGAATGATTTGAAAGATGTCTGCTTGGCTCAGTGATTGAGCATCTGCCTTCAGCTCAGGTCGTAATCCCAGGGTCCTGGGATTGAGTCCTGCAGCAGGCTCCCCACAGGGAGCCTGCTTCTCCCTCTGCCTGTGTTTCTGCCTCTCTCTCTCTCTCTCTCTGTCTCTCATGAATGAATAAAATCTTTTAAAAAAATTAAAGATAATAGTGATTTGAATTATGAAAAATAAAATCTTGCAAGATCATGAAAATCCTAGAAGAAAGTAAGAAAGGATTTGTTTATAATATTGAGGACGCGAGCCCTTGGCTTCAAGCAGAGCAGAAATTCCAGAAGCCGTGAAGAACAGGAAAAGCAATCAGTGTTACTTCATGGGAGTGTTTAAATATCCCTGTGCACACGTGTGCACACACACACACACACACACACGTGCTTTTAAACATACACAGGTACACATTTGGTAAGCAGGCCAAAGACACATGGGAAAAATATCAAAGACAGAAAGTTAAGTCTCTTATACAGGTCTATTAATTAGAATAACCCAGTTAAAAAACAGATGAACAGGGAATCTATAAATGAGCAAATGGAAGATGCCAGCTCTATCGTGTAAGTTAGAAGGCATCCTTACCTGTCAGACTGCAGACCTTTAACAGCGGGGTGATGCCCAGGCTGGGCTGTGGCCCTTGGTGCCTCCTCTGGAGGGGGATTTAGAGCACTGTCCATGTGCATGTGCTCAGAGTGGCCTGTCCAGTACCTCCAGAACCTACAGCATCCAGGGTGTCTGGTGGCAATGCAGGCTTTGAAAGGTGAGGCTGGCACTGACACAGGGACTTTGCAAAAACATGGCAAATGGGGAAATACAGGTGCAGAACCCTAGTGTCCTCACCATATGAATGAAGAGCAGGATGTGGGTGGGGGGGGTACACAAATGTCCCTGGAGCCCGGATCTTCATAGATATCAAGGCTCTCCCTGGCTTTTAACTTTTCACTTGGACCTTTCTGAGCTGTTTGACATCCCCTTCCTTACAGCATATCAGTGGGCAGGGGGGTGGTAGGGCGAGTGCACGGTGACTGGGACCCATCCACGTTCTCCTCTGTGGATGGGATGGTTCTAGAACTTGTCTGGAGGAACATGGGTGTACATTGTCTGCACTCTTTATCAGCCAAATAAAATGGCACTGAGACTGGAGCTCCTATGTGGAGCAGAGTGTGGCTGCAGTGCTCAGGGCCCAGGCCAGCAGTGTGTTTGGGGAGGATAAGAGCAGTTACTACATGACGGTTAACCAGAAGGTGCTGTGCAGAGGATCCGGGTAGGGCGAGGAGTGGTGAACCACAGTGGCCTCGTCAGATTGGTGGGAAGCCCCCGCACTTGGGACCTGGTATGCTAGTCCTGCCTGGTCCTGCCTACCGCTGGGAGAATGTGCTCTGTGGGGGAGGGAGGAGCAGCTGCGACTGGGCCAGAAGCCTGGGGTCATCTGCTGTTCTCAGTGTTGTTCTGGTCTCTGTGGAGCATCACGAGACCAGTTAGGTTAGCACAGCCGTACGGGGAGGTGATGGCACCAGGGAAGAGATGCCTGAGTGCCAGGTACAAGCCAGGTGCTGCATGACCAGGGTGGGAAAACTGGCCGGGAATTGAAGTGGACTTGTCCTGCTTGTTCTGTGCAGATCTGTCTCACCTTCCTTTTGAGCCTGCGGGGAGCCTTCCACCACCGGGAGAGGGTCCTTTGTGCCCAGCTCGGTCAGATTCCCCCACGTGCTCAGTCAGGGGCCACTTGATATCCGTGTCCACTGCTGCTGTGTGAAGCTTGGCTGCAATGATGCACGCTCTCCTGATCATCAGATTGTGCTCTGCCATTAAGAACTTTTAAACCAGAGTTTTGGACTAGTTTCCTAAATATGATGGAGAACTAAGTTTAAATAAAAGATACGCATACTCATTGTCGGTACTATAAACACACAGTTACGCCTTTCTTCTGACCAAGATCTTGAGACTGCATTCTGAGAGGTAAATAGTATATTCTAAAAAGAGCTTGGCACAGAATCCCATTCTCCGAGACTAAATAACCGATGTGAAATTCAGAGTTCTGGCTTGGCCACAAGGAGCTCTTGTGCTGCAAGTGGCCAGGGTTCTTTAGCCATGCCCCCACCACTCAGCCTGCCCGGTGATGGTCACCTCTGGAAGAATGTCACGTGGGGATTAGCTCTGGTGAGGAATTTGGTCACCAATCACTGAGCTGTATGAGCTGCAGTCAGAAGTCCTCGTCCCTATAAGATGCATTTGCTTCAAAGTATTGATGGCACACAATCCAGCTTCCATATTTGATTCAAATAAGTTAATTTGAACCAAGTTATTTAGAATTAATGGATTGATAGGGTTTATTTTAGTATTTGGAAATAAAAATGTGATTTGAGAAATTTATTTTGTCCTGTCAAAGAAAAACAAGTGAAAGCTCATTTTCTTGGGTGTTAAGGAAATGTGTTTTGGAGGTGCAATAACCTCTTTTTTCTCTCCTAGCATCATCATGGAGACTCTGCGGATACTGGCTTTGGTTGGCCAGATTCTCTTCTCGCTGGCTGCTGCTTTTCTTCTGTGTCTTGTTATAAAGACTTACCTCATTGGACCGTATTATCGGAAACTGCATGTGGAAAGCAAAGGGAACAAAGAAATCCTTATCTTAGGAATCTCTGCTTTCATCTTTTTAATGTTAATGGTAATTCTCATAATACGTGTTATTTATATAGTCTG
The DNA here is from genome assembly GCF_048164855.1 of Canis lupus baileyi. Taxonomy (NCBI): domain Eukaryota; kingdom Metazoa; phylum Chordata; class Mammalia; order Carnivora; family Canidae; genus Canis; species Canis lupus. Next base: position 604,736 of record NC_132854.1, on the reverse strand, counting down.
ACTTGTATCTGTTAACTGAAAGCTTATAATCAGTTCTTTATCTTTTCATTTTATAGTAGTTAAAGTATTTGAAACAAAGGTGTATTTTTATTTTATGCACAGTCATTACTCTGCCCCTCGCTACAAGTTGAACCTGTTTGCTACCACACTTAAAAAAAAAAAAATTATTTATTTGAGTGGTGGGGAGGGGCAGAAGCAGAGGGAGACGCAGATGCCCTTCTGAGCAGGGAGCCTGATGTGGGGCTTGATCCCAGGACCCTGAGATCATGACCTGAGCTGAAGGCAGACGTGTTTCACTGATGGAGCCCCCCAGGCGCCCCAGCTCCCATACTCTTAAGTACTTTGCTAAAATGGCACCTTGAGTGTGGCACTGGAGGCAGTCTGAGTGGCCTTGAGAGCAACATGGATTCCCAGTATCACCAGTGTTACCTTGTCAAACTTTTAAACAACTTTGTACCTGAAATCAGATTAACAGTTTGAGACAACTTTCTGTTCTATTCCATGATGAGGAAGCTGGTCAGCAGTGTAACTTCTTTTGCTGTAAAGTAAAAAGTTGAAAATTAAGATAGAAGGTTAAGAAGCAGCCTTTTCCTTATTTAGAGGACATACTTCTCATGAGAGCATGGAGGAAATGCTGTTAGGCCCCACACATAGCCCCACAGCTGTGTTCCTCCCCTTGAGCCCCAGAGAAGTGAAGACTCAGGTTCATGCAGAAGCTCACACGTGAATGTTTACAGCAGTGTATTCATAGCAGCCAAAAACCACCCAGATGCCCTTCAGCAGGTGCCTGATTCACCCAGCTGTGGTCCATCCACACCACAGAGACCACCCAGGTTTAAAACAATTGGTACGTGAATCTCTAGAGAATGATCCTAAGCAGGAAAAGCCAGTCCCACGGGTTGGATACTGTGTAATTCCATCTATGTGACGTTTATAATGATAAAATTTCAGAAATGGAGGGAAGGTTGCCAGTTGCCAGTTGTTAAGGAGCAGGGAGAGGAGGGGGGAATCCATGTGACTAGAAGTTGTGTGTCTTCACCGTGTTATGTCCATATCCTGGCTGTGATCTCGCACTTTGACTCTAGTGAGACAATAAGGGATACATGATATCTCCAAGTTTTCTTACAAGTGGAAGTGAATCTACACTTACCTCAAAATAAAAAGGTTAATTTTAATTTAAAGGAAATTAACACCCACTTCCTTATGTATGATTTAATTGCCTCCTACTATTTTATAATTTTGGGAGAAGTCTTAAGATTTGCTTCTGCTCAGAGCTGCTTGTGTGTGTGACAGGATTTTTTTTTTTTCCATTGCTTTATCCATTCTGAAGTGTTTTACTCTTTGAAAATGACCTCCAGCAAATTGTCTTGTCTGGATGACTTCCATGCTGTCTTTCCACAGGCTACACAAGTGAAGCTAGTTCTGCATTCAAAGTTTCTGTTTTCTCTCTTTGACAGCATTTTCTGAGCAGCTGCTGGGTTCACCACACATGTTAGGGGCTGGGCATCTTGCACATCAGGCAGTCTCACAGCTCACACTCCACCGCAGCCATGACAGTGTCCCATGCAGCTCACAACTCATCCTTTCTGTTGTTGGATATTAGGGTGGGCTCCCACTCAGGGCTCTTGTGAGTAAAGTAGCTGGTGGGCGCATGGGAGCTGGCTTGAGGTGGCATGTGGTTCCCGGTAACAGGTTGTGCCCATTGATACTGGTGTCACATGCGGGCTCGGTCTCACCACACCCTCCCCCTGTCCTGGTGCTGCCTGTCCCTGTTGTGTCCACTGCTCTGCTGGGTGGTAGCAGTGTCTTGTCAGCACTTTGACTCGCATCTCCCTGGTGAGTACCATGTCCCGTGCTCTCCTTCGCCATGCGGATGCTCCTCAGGGACAGCCTGTCAGACCCTTGGGTCATTTTCCTATTGAGTTGGTTATTTCTCCTATTCATTTGTAGGAATTTTTTTTTTATATATTCTGGCAAATTTTTTGTGTTTTTATCTTTTTACTAAAATGAAATTCCTACAACAAAATCATCTGCATTAACCCATTTAGAGTATACAAGTCAATGGTTTTCAGCACATTTACGGCATTGTGCCATGACGGTCGCCACCCTCAGAACATTTCTGTCACACATACCCCTAACGAGCAAGTCCCCCCTGTCCCCCCATCCTGTAGTAACCACTCACTTTCTTTCCCACCAACTTGCCTGTGTCTGCCCCTCTGGTGTGGTACAAAGTAAAGGTCCATCCATGCCGGGGCACTTTCAGTCCTTAGCTCCTTATGGCTGAAGTTCTGTGTCCTGTATGTTCTTAATACCTTCCAGTCTAGTCTGAAGCCTTTTAACTCTCTTGATGGCATTTTTTTGATTAACAGAAGTTGTTTATCTTAATGTAGTCTGTTTCAAATTTTGTATGACTAGCACTTTTATGTCCTGTGTAGACCTTTGCCTTCCTGTATCCACAGGCACCCATGTCGTCTCCTGGCATGTCCTGCTTTGCTGTTCTCATTAGATCTATGTCTATCTGGAGGTGGGTGGAGCACATGGCATAGGGCTGTGGACAAGAATCCATGTTTCCACATGCATCTCTCCACACCACACTTTAGCGTGGGGTCACCTTGTCAGAAGCCAAGAGGCGTGTGAATGCAAGCGTGCATGTGATAGTATGATGGCGCACTTGTGCTTGCATGAGTGAGCACGAGTGCTTGAGTGTGCCTGTGCATTTCTGACTCTCTGCTCTGTCCCCTGCCGGCTTACCTATTCCTGCAGGTGGTTAGCACTGTGGGCAGTAGCCTTCTCAGTCCAGGGTGTCCAGCTATACTCATGGTCTTGCCGGCACCTGCATGAGCTTTTGGATCCAGTTTGTGGGTGTTCACACACCACTGCAGGGACCGGGGACCTGTTGAGGGAGAGTTTGTACATTCGCTGCTGCAAACCTTTTGCCTGTGAGCATGCTCTGCTCGGCTCAGCTCTTCTGTGTGATTCTCAGCAGAGCTCTGTGGTGTTTGGTGTGAGGGTCGTGTGTTCTCTCAGGGGACTAGGGTGCTGGAGGTATTTTGGCGCTCTTATGAACCGTGTTTCTGTAACGATTCTGTTGGCTGCTGACTTCTGTGTGTGGTTTTACTTCCTCCTCCTTTTCAAGTTGTTTTGTGTCAGTAACACCTCACTAAGTTCACCTGAATTTGCATTTAACAACTGTTATTAGAAACCCAGTAAATCCTGACTTGTACTGTGTCCAGCTCACTGAACTCTCTTGTGCTTCCTCTGGGGTCCTGTTCTCGCCAGGCCTCGCTCACTAGAGTGTCCTTTTTCTCCACATGCTTTCAGTTTTAGTGCCATAGTTGGGCTGTTCACTGAGCCAAGGGAAAGAAAATCTATCACAACTATTTAAAATAAATTTTGGAAAATATTGTCATTCAAAAATTTGAATGATTGTTTCAAATATCTTAAATTATTTTTTCTGTCCCTGTATGACAAATTCAACTAACGTTAGCTTCCTTGTGCTTATCTCAGCCCGTCCCCACAGAGGACGGTTCCTCTGGGGACTTGGAGATGGGCCTTTGCTGTGACCACACACCCACCTTTGGGTGTGAACCCACCCCTGGCCAGAGATGTCGCTGGTGGCACTTGTGAGTGACATGCGGCCCTCCCCTCTCGCCCAGGTCACGGAGCTGCTGGACATCTCCATGGAGCTGGGCTGCTTCCTGGCTGGGGCACTCATCTCTTCCCAAGGCCACATGGTCACCGAGGAGGTCATGTCTTACATCGAGCCCATCCGTGACTTCCTGGTTATCATCTTCTTTGCATCCATAGGTAATGTTTCTTGTTCACGCAGTATTTGTTAGATGCACGGGTTTGCTGCAACCTATTTACATGTTCCCGTAAAATAGGGTCAGCAGAGAAATCTCATCAAAAAGAGGGAAGATTTATACTTGGGGAAATTAACTTGTTGACCAGCTGCCATGCCCTGGGGGATTCTCAGATGCCCTTGGGAGAGGACGACTCCCACTTTCAACTCCACGGGAAAGGCGCAGGTGCCCAGCACATTAGCAACTTAAACTCAGCACCAAAATGAGGCATTTGGGAGGAAAGGTTAATTTTGATGCCAAAAAATTAAACTGCCACATCGAGGTGTGGTGCTCTGGAAATGCCCCTGTGTCAGGGGGTCTCTCCCCCACACGTTCTGTACATGCTGCTGCCTTCTGCCCAGAAAGCTCCTGCACCATGCTGACTCACTCACGGACTCAGAGCAGCCACAGCAAGATGGAGAACCTCGGAAAGCACATTCTTTTAAAGTTGATAGGGAAACGAGGGCAGCTGGTCCTGAGAGTGGAGTGAAGAGTCGGGGGACCCCCTGACACTCGGCAAAGCAGCTGCTTTAGTGACAAGTGTCCTCACTATTCTGAGAGAGGACCTTCTTGCCAACATGTGCCCTTCCTCTGCCCCCTTACCTGTCCATCCCCTTCCTGTCCTTGTCATCTGTCATTGTGCCTGGGTCTGTCTCTGTCCCTCCTGCCCCCTGCCCCCCAGATCCCCCTTCTTTCCTCTACCTTTCGTCCATCACTCTTCCAGACAAGGACCCATGAGGCCCACAAATGCAAGCTTCCTTTGGCTGGGTCCAGGCCACATTCCCTCCTGGGGGCCCCATCTCGCTGACACACATGTGGCTCATGTCCTGCTTATAGGGCTGCATGCAGCGTATGCTGGTTGGAAATGAAAATCCCATGGACGCATTATTTGGCAGACCGGTTCCCTTAACTCTTCTTCAGGTGAGGGTTCTCCACCTGCCAAGAACAATGTCTAACAAGGAGATAGCCACCCGTGTTTGTACTTAGGTTCTTCACACTCAGCATGTGAAAGGAAGTTCAGCTGCGGAACGTGTGCATGCAGCATGGACTCTCCCACTGCTCAGGACAACACAGAGCTGGTCTGAGATGATGCCTTTCCTTTTCTTCGTTCTTGGACGTCAGTGATGTGCACATCAACTGGCCCCTGACACCCCCCACACACACACCGCCATGTCAGGCCCCACGGAGCCATAAGACTGTATGGAGGGCCTGCTGGCCACAGTCAGTCCCGGAATGGGGGAGTGCCAAGGGCCTAGCTGAGCTCTGAGCGCTGAGAGCAGTGTGACTGGCCAAGGGCAGTCTGGGGCCCAGAGTGAAGGAGGCCCCCACCCACCCTTGGCTGAATACAGAGGCAGCAGCATCTGGCACAGGTGCCTGGGAGGGCATTGGGGCAGGGACTTGACTCAGATGGTGGAGATCCTGCCTCATCCAGCAATGTGGGCACCAACCCTCAGAGGGCAGCTGGCACTGCAGATATTTAGTTCCAGTGTTCCTCTTGCTAGACCAGGGTGCCAGGCTCTTCTCCTCACCACAGTGCTGCTGGCAACTGACTTCCTAAATCCCAGGTCACTGAAAGAACACTGTACATGTTCTGTTGTACTACAGTTTTTAAAAGATTTTATTTATTTGAGGGAGAGCGCAAGCAGGTGGAGGGGCAGAGGGAGAGGCAGCCTCCCCGCTGGGCAGGGAGCTGGATGTGGGACCTGATCGCGGGACCCCCAGGATCATGACCTGAGCTGCAGGCAGACACTTCACTCAGTGAGCCCCCCAAGGGTCCCTCCTTTGTGCTGTAGTAATGAGGCATTTGAGCCTTGGCTCAGGCTGGCAAAACAGATGCCAGCGTCCAGGCGGCTGCAGCTGAGGAAGCCTCTTTTTGGCCTGCAGATAGATGGATGCCTGCCTGCTGGGTCCCCGTGTGGCTTTTCCTAGTACACAGTGAACTCAAGGAGAGAGACCAGGATGGAGAGGCAGACACACAGAGACAGAGGTAGGGAAGCAGGAGAGCACTTCTGTGTCTCCTCCATACGAGGACACCAGTCCCCCTGGCTCAAGTACCCACCCTGTGAGCCCTGGTAACCCTCAGCACCCCCCTGGAAGCCATCTCAGGTGCTGTCACAGGGGCTTGTAGCCTCTTCTCGGTCGTGGCAGCTCCAGAGACAGAGTGCAGTGGGGGCAGCCGAGCCTGTGCAGCCACCCCACCGTCCTGCACGACCACCGTGACAACTCATCCCCTGTCTCTTCTTATGAATGAGGCCACAAACTTGATTTTTCTTGTAAACTTTCAACAAGGATTCATTCCTTGGGACACAGAGAGGAATTCAGAAGTGGGCATCGCCCATTCCTCATTCTTGGAGGTGCCCTGGAGACTGTGGGCCTGCGTGAGAGGTGACTGTGGGGCTTGTGTCGATTGACCAACTACATACCCTGTTCTGTTTCACACATGTTTGCTCATTTATCCCTGAAATTCACATCTGCAGAGAGAGGTCAGGAGGCATGCCAGGGTCCGTGGTCGTCCAGAGCCTGTTGCCCCTCCTGCCATCCCAGGGACACGTTCAGTATTTGTCAGGAGGATGACTGAATGACCATGAGCAGAAACACTACAGGGTGGCTTGTGTGCCTTCCTGTCAGATGTGCCAGCGTGGGTTCTGCCTCTGTCCCTGAGCAGTGTGCACGGCACTCTGCTCACAGCACAGGGGTCTCTGCCATCTGTCCTGTATGCCTGGGCCTGGTGCTTGCTGTGGCAGTGAGGGCCCCTGTGGTCTGCAGAGGCTCCACCATACATTGAGCAGGGACACGAGTGTGGTGCCATCATGTGGTCACCACAGAGGCTCCAAGGCAGGAAGGGCGCATGCTTATCCTCAGGAGAGGGGAGGCCCCTGAGCTTTGAAATAAGGTAGTGACACGTTTGGCATCGCCTGGGTGGGAAAGCGGGTAGACAAGGGCCACGCACCCCAAGCTGGTCCATGCGATGGGCTAGGTCAGACATGTCTTCTGGAGAGGTGTGCATATCAGTCCTCACGCTGATCACATCATACTGTGAGTGACAAGAGTTTGAAGAACACAGATGCAGCCAGAGGTGGTCTGCACCTATGGCAGCAGGAGGGCTGGGGGGTTGAAGACTCCATAAAAAGCTGGAGGAGAGGGAAGCCAGGGGCTTCCCTGGTAGGTGTGCCCTGAGCAGTCATCAGTCCTCAGGGAGACTGCAGGTGTGAGAGGTGGCCGACTCAGACCCAGGAAGAGGGACATTGCCAGGCAGGTCAGGGCAAGTGCTCATCTGCAGGCCCCATGGAGCCAGGGCCTGAAGGGTGGATGCTGCCACATTCCAGGGAAGAGGAGATTGTCCTGGGCTCCAGGTGCTCAGGAGGGGAGGCCTAGTTGGCCCTGTACTCCTTAGGGGTATGGGGATGAGTGCACAGCCAGTCCTGCCCAGCCACCAAGTGAGGAGGGGCCCACCAGCACCCATCCCTCATCCTTTGTCCCTCATCCCCAGCAAGCAGAGCTTCCCAGCAGACACTGTTCTCCTTCCTTTGTTTGCCAGAGCAGCAAGCAGCCATGAGTATCTGGGCTGGGCTTCCTATCCTGTGGCTTCTCCCTCTTGATTCCAGGCCCTGGAAGATGTATGCATCTTGGACAGAATGTTTTCACAAAAGAAAATCAGTTAGCAGCTGTTTGCCGTTAGATTTTGCCAAGTCCTGGGGGTGAAGTCTGGTGGAGGATGGCACTCGGCATGAGCCATAAATACAAGGTGCTGTGGGGTCGAGCTCACGAGGTTCCTTTGTCCTGTGGGAAGGATGTATGGAAGCCCAAGCATCACAGACTCCTGACTGGGGACGAGGCAGGGATCCTGCAAGAGTTGACCATGTCTGTGCTTTCCCCAACAGGCCTTCACGTGTTCCCCACTTTCGTGGTGTATGAGCTCACCGTCCTGATGGTCCTCACTCTGTCGGTGGTGATCATGAAGGTACGGGTTCCCCTCAGTGCTTCAGGACTGGTAAAATTCCTGGCATTTTTGGTTTAATGTGTTGCAGAGCCTACCTTCTTACCCATAGTGATGTTGAGTCTGCAAAACTACCGCAACACCACTTACCCATGAGCCCCTCCTGCCACCCAACGATCTGGGATGGGGAGGGCTGGGACTGGGCCCTTTGGGTTTGTTTTCCTTCATTTGTCTTAGAATTGGGTATGTTTGAAATGGGAAGTTAGAAAAGCTGGACCAGAATGAGCCACTTCTGGATGTCCCGTGAGGCACCTGCACTTAGACTTTTGTCCTGAGTGAGTCTGCAGAACCGCAAGCCCTGCTAGCAATGCACACACATATACATTTTGTTGTTTATATGTCTTGAAATTATTACAATATTTTTACCTACTAAATCAGTGGCTTATCATAAAGGAATGGAAAAGATGCCCAGGGCAGGGGGTATGGCACGGGGCATGGAGTGCTCATGTCTGTGCAGGCGCCTCATGGACGTACATTTAACAGCCACAGAGAATTGCTGACCTCTGTCTATCCCCCATGACGACAGATTCTTGAGTTGCTCTTGTTAACATTTATTTCAGGGTCCGCTTATCTGTTTAGTAGCTGTCTGGCTGTGTAAATTATAAAAGCTACCTTAAAATGTTAACTTTTTTTTTTTTTTCCAGTTGGGCTGGGGAGGCAGAGGGAAAGAGAGAATCCCTAGAAGTCTAGTCTCCACACCCAGCACAGAGTCCAGTTTGGGGCTTGATCTCACGACCCCAAGATCATGACCTGGGTGGAAACCAGGAGTTGGACATTGAAGCGACTGAGCTGCCCAGAGGCCCCTAACTTAAAATATTTCTATTGGGAGGAATGAGAATCCCTGATGACTATTGCACTTGCCCTGGCAGTTCAGCTGCTCACCTCTAGACACTGCGTATGTGAGAGACATACAGGACTCTCGTTAGAGACTGAAATGTCCTTGCATGCTACCTGCCACATACTGCTGTGGGCCTAGTTTGTGGGGAACTTAGTTATCTGTGGGTGAACCTGAACATGGACTTTGAGATGTTCAGCATGGTTTTCTCTCGGACACCTTGTGTTCGTGTGGTGCTCCTGCATGTGTCCCCTGAGTCAGGCAAGGGCTCCCTTCTCTTTTCTGCTTGGCTATCAGGCTTGGGGGAGGCAGTAACACGGTTGCTTTCGCAGTTTGCTCTGGCAGCCCTGGTCTTGTCTCTCCTCCTGCCGAAGAGCAGTCAGTACGTCAAGTGGATCGTGGCTGCAGGGCTGGCACAGGTCAGCGAGCTCTCTTTTGTCCTGGGGAGCAGAGCGCGCCGAGCTGGCATCATCTCTCGGGAGGTGAGTGTGCACCCACATTGTGTATGTGTTCAGGGAGCCCTGGCCTCCATACCCACCTGGCATCTGAGCATCCCACCTGCAGCCACCCACAGCGGATGTGGGGCCAGGGCTCTGCCTCATATAGGCGAGGAGGTCTGGGTGACAGTCAGTAGTTGACACTGCCCGAGCTATCACCTCGCTCCCTGAGGCAGCAATAGTGAAGTCACTCTCGTGTCTCTGCAAAAAGTAAAATGCTAAATGCTAAAGCTTGCCTGCTAGTTTGTGCACGGCTGTCAGCCAGGCTGAGAGCCCCAGCCTTCCTGGGACCGTGTATGTGAGTGGAGTCGCTGCAGCTGGGGTCTGAACACCGACACCATCTAAAAGGCAAAGCTGGAATGTTGTTATATGTGAAAGCCCTAGTTCACTTGGTGTTTCCTCACAACATAGATTGCGACATTTGCCAATGTGTAAAAGGTGAGCACAAGTGCCTCTAAAGACACCATGTCTCCAAATTTTAGGGAGTTGGAATTAAACCTTTTTTTTAACCTTTATTTTATTATTATTATTATTTGTTTAAGATTTCATTTATTTATTCATGAGAGACACAGAGAGAGAGGCAAAGACACAGGCAGAGGGAGAGGGAGAAGCAGGCTCCATGCAGGAAGCCCGATGCAGGACTCAATCACACCCTGAGCTGAAGGCAGATGCTCAACCACTGAGCCACCCAGGTGCCCCCTTTAATAGAAATGATGGCAAATCTTCCTACTTAAAAGATACACAGAGGTTTGTCCTGTGCATCAACATATACAACAGTTTGGAGCTGTTTTAATCAGCTCCTCCTTCCTCTACCACAGTTTTAAGCGTGTGTGGCACCTGGAAGATGAGCTCCCTGCACCACTTGCCTCCTTCTCCTTTGTCTCTGGTCCGATCATCCTGGGCCAGCCTTTCTATGGGGGGCCAGGTGCGCAGATGCCTGCTGCCATGCACTTGCCTTGTCTTCCTCTCTGGTTTTGTTCATTTGCCCTTTTAAAGCTGGTCATGAATTAGAATGTAATGAATATCGTCTGATGATCCATGGTTGTCACTTTAAATTTGAAAAGCAGGAGGTTTGTGCTTGGCTGTGGCCCCCCACCCAGAGGTCAAGGGGCCACAGTCTGTTGTCCACCATGGCAAGAGCTAAGGTCCTTTAGAGCAGAGCCAGTGTTAGCCCGAGCCGTCTGAGGATGGTGATGTAGCAGTAGGAACGTTTCACAACTAAAGTGGAGTGTTGCCATTTCAGTGAAAGCAAGGTGGACATTAAAGGGACTCTGTTGTTGTCAGTGGATAAATGTCAGGTTGTGGCATAGAAGCAGCCTGGACCTCCAGCTCTGAACTGCTGGCTTACCAGGAGATCTCATGTGTGCCAGCAGCTGGGAGACCACACTCCCTTCCCACACAGACTCATAACCTCATAACTGTGGGGACCAGCTCACATGCATGGTTTTAGCTTAGAGACAGCCTCGGGGCCCTCTCAGATTGGGGGTTTGTAGACATATAAGCTTGTGAAGGGTACTTTCTACTTTTCTACTTAATGTGACCCCTCAACACCCTACCACATCTGAGTTTTGTTTTGCCCTTTCTGATGCCTGTGCAAGCATATGTGAGCATGTCGGGCTGGTCCCTGAGTCAGGGCGGGGGTGTGCCCACTGTTCCCTGTATGGCGAGCATCCCTCCCTGGACACCCTGTTGCTGGGAGGGCCCTACCACCTCGAGGTGCCTCCAATACCCAGTTCTGCACACCTGCTCCCTAACTTGGGCCAAATGACTAATAGGGGTTTTTCTTGGTCATAGGACATGCTGATGAGCGTTCAGAATTATGTGCTTGTCTCCTCGTGTCCATGAGCATGAGGAAGATAGGAGGAGTCTCAGTGTTGAAACAGTTGCTGAAGCATAAAGTCTGTGCACAGGCACTGTCTGACACCGGCCCTAAGGCTGCATGCTGACTTTGGGCAATCCCTGAGGATAGTTTCCAGCAGGGCCACGTCTCTGCAGCTCACATCCAGATGGCCATGTGCCTATGGCTGCACAGGGTGTGCGAGGCCCCTGCTGGTCCTGAGTGTCACCTCCGGCAGCCCGGCCTGTCCTGGGGGCCCTCCTGGTCCCAGGATGACGTGGTCTTTCCTGTTGCAGGTGTACCTCCTAATCCTGAGTGTGACCACACTCAGCCTCCTGCTGGCCCCAGTGCTGTGGAGAGCCGCAATCATGAGGTGTGTGCCTCGACCAGAGAGACGGTTAAGTCTCTGAGGGCACCGACCAACAGGGATACACGGCTTCAGAAAGTGAGACCTGTGTGCGGAACGCAGAAGCTTGGGACACGTACATGACTGCACATCCCTGCGAGCCCTTTGCCTTGGGGACAAAGCACACCATTGAAGGGATTCCCTGTCTGCCCAGTGATGACTTTTACTGCCATAGTTTCGGGTCTTCCAGAGTAATTTATTGCATTCATTTGATCCTGCACAGTTTAAACATAATGCTGCATTTTACAGATCACCTTGACTGTTTTGCCTAGATGTGCCTTTTTTCTGAAGTTAATGTTAGCTCTCTATTGTTACTTCATCAGTTCATTATTTTTTGGTAAAAAAAAAAAATCCGAAGGATTTTTTATTTATTCAACTTCTGTATTATAAGCTGTTGGTCAATATTTGTCATTAAACATTTCTGTGAGGTGAAATTTAAATTCTGGCAGTGAAATCGGAAAGTTACTTAGTCATTACTGTCTGTTTTCTAAAATGACAAATGTCTTCTAAATGTCTATTTGTTTTTATTATAATAATTTTAAATAAAACTCATGTTGATTTTTATTAGATATGTCATTCTTTTAAAATATTTGTTTTGAATCATAAGACTATGCATGCTTTAATAAAGATCATGTATGATAAGAGGAATTAATTGAAATTTATTGGAATGTTTTTTAGATTTTTGTGTTAAGCTAATCTTTGACAGTTCTCAAAAACTAGGATTATTTGTATATTGCCACATCATTCTCTAAGTGACCAAATTAACATAGGGCTATTTGGAAAACCTAAGTTGTAACTTTGCATTTTAAAGTGTATTTTGGTTACTATATGCCCCATTTCAGAAAATCCATGGCTGAAGGTCTAATCCTTACAGATTTCCCTAAGGGGTGCTTTGTGTGGAGTGTCCTGTGAAGATGGGCTTTAAGAGCCTGATACTTGGACCAGCATCCTTGGAGTAGCAGGACAGCCACCTTGGGTACCATTATGTCCTACAGATGTAAATGTGGATCGCAGTGACATGATTAACACTCTGGAGGAGGAAGTAAACTGTATCTAGTCTGAAGTAAATTGTTGGAGAAGTGATACAAAGATCATCTTCTTTGTAGAAAACAGCAGTCGTTCTATTCATTTCTAGATCAGAGCACATGAGGACCATTCCCTCTAAACTGTCAGGTGTGGACATGTGGGCAGGACACAGTTCATCTCTCTTTCCCGTGCCCAGCAGGCTGGAATCCACTCAAGGCAGCTGCTGGGGTGCCTGTGATTTCATTTTATATCCCCAGCACCCGAGGGCAGAACCAGGAGCTCATGAAATTTGTTGAGTGGAAGGAAACCTATTTGACGCACTGAGATGTTTTCCCCAGAATGTGGAGTTAACATCACCGTGAGAGAATGGTGGATAAAGACACGAGAGGATGTGCCTCTGGAAGACATCTGCCTGCAGACACGTGACATCTTCACCTTCCAATCCCTTCTCGGGGCCCATCATCCACACCCTGCCCCACAGTGAGGCCGCACAGCCCTTTCCAGCCCTGTCCGCATTCCCCTCCTCATCCAGACTCACCCAGCTCAGATCTCTTCTCCGCCAGTCTGAGCCCCTGCAGCCCACTTGCCTCCGTCAGCATTTCCTCTGTGTGGGATCCTTTGCCAGAGGAGTGTGCTTGCTGACCAGCCCAGCAGTGATGTCCTCATCTTGAATTTAAAACTTGGTGTCTTGAATCTGTTCCTGGTGGATTGACCTCTGAGATGAGGAGCAGATGCACCTGCCGACAGCGAGTGCCACATTGGGTCTTCCACACACTTCACCTGGCTGGTCACCTGTCCTGCCAAGAGCTCTAGCCTGACCCTTCTGCACCCTCCCACACCTCCATCTCCTCCCCCTTTGGTTCCCACACACATCGCACATGTTCCAACCTTCGCACGGTCTTCTTCCTTCCCTGGGTCTGAGTTCTGCTGCCTAAACCTGTGGCAGGTAGGCACCCTTCTCCATGTCCTGGTGCTCTGCTGAGCATGAGGAGCAGGAGTGAGATAGACCACTCTGTCGTGGAAGAACTTCATTCAGCCTGAAGGAATCCAGAGGAGGATGTCCAACACCATCTGGCTGTGCCACCTTGCAGTGGAAGGTTGCGAGCAATAGCTGTCAGAGCAGACCGTGTGTGGGAGGTCAGTGAAGAGAGAGGCTTGCCTTGGTTTGCTTACTCCACAGACAGGAGAACATTCATGCGTCACTGACCGTGGACAAAGCGGGCAGGGGTGGCTACAAAAGCGGAGGCAGAGCTTGCAGCCTGGTGCAGGAGACAGCCACGACTCAGGAGAAAGCAGGTGGGTCAGAGCCTCCCGGGAGAGGTGCGGGGGTGCTGGGCTAGCAGGTGCTCAGTGGTCCTAGGTCAAGGTGTGAGGCAGCCTCCCCCTCGGCTCCTGGGCCACAGCCACCAGGTGTGGTGTAGCAGAGCGCCCCTGGGGGACAGTGGCAACCGTATCTCCCTGGGAGCACTAATCCGTCATTGAACAGGCTGTTGAACAGGCCACCATGCCACCGCACCCTAAACAGGGACACAGCAAGGCTGTGCGTCCCCCAGGCAGAGCATGGCAGTAACCAGCATGTGCATTGGATACGACATCTCCTGGACCCGGCACAGTTGTCGTATCGTCCGAGCCTGGGAGGGTGCAGGTGCAGTGTGGTGGTGCAGTGGCCCTGGTGAGGCCCAGGCAGACAGGCAGTGGCAGGCATTAGAGGAGCACGCGGTGAAGATGAAGGAGAGGCTAGGGTGGGCGGTTGCTCCGGCGTCCACCTTGGGACCTCCTGCCGGCTCCCCACACCCCCAGGACCTCGCTGCTGCCAGCCCAGGGCCCTCCGCACAAATGTCAGGGTGCCCTGGCCGCTGGCTCCGAGGCTCCCAGTCCCCACGGCCTATGTCTGTGGGCCGGGTACCTCCTGCATGATGGCAGCCCAGCCCTCTGTCCATCTGTCCGTCCTAATCTGGACTGTTGCCAAGCCCAGCCTGTCCATGCGTCCCAGCCACACACTGGCTCCCACCTCCTATCACCTGCCCCCAGGCTCTCCGGCAGCCCCTTTGCCAGCAGTGGGTCTCGAGGCTGGCTGGAAAGTCCACGCCCCCCGAACACGACACAGGCAGGGAAATTGTCTGGCTCCATTTCCATCAGCTCATCCAGAAAGAGTGAGGCCTGTGTGTCCTGAGGGCAACTGGGGCCTGGTGTCCCACAGGCCTCTGGCTTCCCGCTTCTGGCGCCTGGCACCTGGCCAGAGTGAGCAGGCCTCTGCTTTGCTTACGTTAGGGATAGACCGTGCAAGGAGCAATGTGCCAAGGGGTCCAGCAGCATTGGCGCAGGGCAGGCCCCTTCTCCAGCTGCTCCAGGGGTTGTGAGGACTTAGGCTGAACCCTGACCCCACTGCCTGGGGTACATGCCAACACCTGCCCTTGAACATGGTCTGAAAAATCGAGAAACGTTGTGCCCGTGATTTAGAAATTTGGGGTGAACGTGCCTGGGAGGGTGTTGAGCCCAATTTGCCCACAGCCCCCTGTGCTTGCAGTGAGGTCATGAGCTGTTTGTCCCTGGAAGGCCTGTGTGCAGGGGCGTGGTCGTCACAGGAAGCAGTGTTGGTGCTGGGACACCCCTACCCTTCGCGGCCCTTCAGAGGTCACCCTCAGAGGGCTTGCTTCCTTCCCTGAGGAGCATGTGCAGCATTAGTGGTGTCAGTGCTTTCACGGAAGCGCTGTGTTCTGTGGTCTTTACTCAACTGTGTGTTTCTGACTCATCCTGATGCTGAGTTTAAGGCAGACAATTCTCACCACCCTGTGACCATCTCTTCCGTGAAGATGCTGCTAAGTGCTTATGTCATCACCAGTGTCCCAACCGTTGTCGTCATGCACCTCTTTCCCAGTGGGAATAATGTCGGAAAAGCTCAGCTAGGGATGAGACAGGTTCTTCACGTGCCACTTCGGGTGTCTTTGCCTCTCCTGCAAGTAGACACAGAATTGTCCCTATGCACTGGTGTGGGCACCCAGGTGTGTGTGCCAGGTGCAGGTTAGCACCTACCTGGAGGCCATCAGCCTTTGTCACCTCCTCCACAGATGCTCAGGGGCCACAGAAGACTGTCACCACCCGTTCTGAGGTGCTAGTCCCAGGGCAGGGGGAAGGTGGCGTGAGGAGCAACCTGACACACCTGACCTCAGAGGGGTCCTTGAGCTACAGCCGTGAAGACCTGACGGAATGGCCCAGGCCCCCGGGTCCCCTGGTGGCTTCCACAGGTTCAGGATGACTTAGGCGCTGTCCTCTGGGAGCCGCTGAGTCCAGATCCCATCGGTCAGGACTGGGGCCTGAAAATGAGTGTTTGTCCTGCATTTCTGGGCAGTGCTGGGCTGCTGGGCTCAGAGTCCAGCTCGTGATGGTCCTTGCTGGGCCTTCACGGACCGAACACGTGAGCCCAGATGTCGAAGATAGAGGCCTCCCAGCAGCCAGGAACGGAGTCTGGAACAGAGCCTTGGCTACACAGGCTCCGAGGACTCCTGAGCAGCATCTGTCCAACAGCAGACTGGTGGGGAAGGCAACCAGGCCTCTGGTTCCACTGTACGCACACATGTCACATGTGTTTTGGCTAGAGAGCTGGAAGCTGCTGATGTAAAGGAAGATGGTCCAGGAGGGCGGACGGCAGGTGCTCCCTTGGGGTTGTGGGGCCAACGCATCTCAGGAGCAGCTGGAGGAACAGGGGGAGCTCAGGACATTGGCTTCCAGCACCTTCTGCCTCAACGAGGCACTAAGTGGGCATCACCGTGGGCGTCCAGAGTAGGGAGGGAGGCTGGCATGCTTGTCAGGGAGCACCCGCATGTCCCACCTGCACTGGGGTGCTGGAGTGCAGGCTGCACTCTGGGGGAGTGGAGTCTTTTAATGTAACCAGAGTATTTCATGATTTATGAATAAAGTGTGGAGAAATGACCCAAGAACTACATGTGTCCACAGGGGAGGTGTGGCGGGTGTGAGGAGGGGAAGTGAGCGATTCCGAGCAAAGGGACATTGTTACTCTGAAACGGAGTGTTGGAGAGGGAGGCATCCGCATCCTACAGTGGCTCCACCTATGGGGTTCAGAGGCTGGTGCGTGCCTGGGAGGCCTGCGGAGGGCTGGTGCAGACTTGCCCTGTTACCTCGAACCCGCTTAAGATCAGAGTGTTGCCTGGACAGGTGTCCCTCACGTGGGGGCTTGGACAGTACTTTGAGATGTGCTTCCTCCCTCAATTACCTTTTCTTCCCTGAAAATGGACTCTGGCGTCTCAGGGTGGCTCAGAGTAGGCCAGAGGACAGACTTAGCTTGGGAGTCTTCCTTGTACTCTACAGAAGCCCCCCAAAATTTGGAGGCTCTACCAGGAAGGTAAAAGGGTGGGATCCCTGGGGGGCTCGTGGTTTAGAGCCTGCCTTCACCCCAGGGCGTGATCCTGGAGTCCCGGGATCGAGTCCCACATTGGGCTCCCTGCATGGAGCCTGCTTCTCCCTCTGCCTGTGTCTCTGCCTCTCTCACTCTCGCTCTCTCTGTGTGTCTCTCATGAATAAATAAATAAAATCTTAAAAAAAAAAAAAAGGCAAAATCAGAGGAGATGTGCAAACTGAGATGGATGTCCGGGAGCCGTGCACGTAGCTAGATGACAGGCCCCCGTGTGCCCACGGAGTGAGGCCTTGGCGCCTCCTGGGCGGAGAGGAGAGAACCCGGAGAACAGGAGGAAGGCTCCCGGGAGCCCAGCGAGTGGAAAGTGGCCCCACAGACGCCGAGGCCCAGGGCTCCCCACACCAACTGGTCCGCGTGCAGAAGTGGGCGGCGCCAGCTCGGGGTGGGGAGCCCAGTAGGGGCCGTTCCC
The DNA here is from genome assembly GCF_048164855.1 of Canis lupus baileyi. NCBI lineage: Eukaryota > Metazoa > Chordata > Mammalia > Carnivora > Canidae > Canis > Canis lupus. The sequence goes on along the minus strand of NC_132854.1, from coordinate 587,455 downwards.
TTGCCAGGCTGGGCCCTGGCCCACAGTCCTCCAGGTAACTGCGAGTTCCCCGCCCAACCTTGACTTGACACGCGAAGGTGAGAGAAAGAAGTCTGAGATGTCAGGGAGAAAAGGCCAACACAAAAGCTGGTGGCGAATAGTCTGAAACAACAGTCTGGCGGTTGGCACATCAGCGAGATGTCTGGCCACACTCCCAGGTCCACCCACCTTCCCCTCAGCGCTCTGCCAAGGGGCTGCTGGGCCTCCATCCAGACGCCAGAACCCCACGGCCTCGGCCCCCCGCAGGCCTGCAGCCCGGCCGTGGTGAGGGGCCTGGGGCTCGCTCAGCCACCTGTTGGACGCCTGCAGCTTGGCTGGGGACGGAGTCCTGACCACCCTCCACACCGCTGTCCATTCTGCCGGATTTCCAGAAACTACCTGCGGCAGCCCCCGTCACAACGACATTTGCAGGCTGAACAGAGGACCGTTGACGCCCACTTTCAAGTTACCAGGTCCAGGCCTCTTCCACCCCTTTTCCAGAGTAACGAGGAAGGAACCAGCCATTCCTGCGAGGGGACACAAAATGGGAATGGCAGTGGGCGGAACATGAGTACCTCTTCTGCACGTTTGGATGGCACATGTTCCTGCCACGTTTTGTCTTACCAGAAAAACTTGGCATTGCTGTGTGTCGTCGGTGGCAGCACTAAAACAGACGGCTCCGTTTTTTATTTCTCCAGGGTGCGTTTGAACCAGTTGTCACCTTGTGTCTGCCCCTTACTAACTCCGTTACCATATCTGCCTAATGCTGGTTGTTCTTGATTGTCTTCTGTATGGCTTCTGCTCCAACATCCACAGTTGGACCAAATCCCAGAGAATTTAAAGCCCAGAGGCGGAGATGAGGCTGGGGTGCCACTCTGTGCCAGGCCGCTGGGGCTCCTACCTGCACTCCGTGGCAACCATGTGTATCCGTCAGTGGCCTAGTTTGAGGGACAGCATATGAACACTGTTGTCCCTGGACCCTCGCCTCTCCCACGTGATGCGCTTGGGCTTTGGTCCATGAACCTGCTGGCCGTGGCCCCAAGTCCGACAGCTGGGCCCAGAAGCCATGTGCAGGTCCTTTCCTGCTCCTGCCCCTGCCCCACCACATCCTTCCACTGCAACAGTTTTAAAAATGTAAGTCGGTTAACCCAAAGGCGCTGCCAGGGGCCACAGAGGGATCCTGGAGCTGCGACACACATGGTGACAGCTCTGGAGTCCACCTCGCAGGGGAACGCACATGCTAGAGTGACCAGCTGAAGACAAGTGGACATCTCTCCTTTTAGGAGGACTTCCCTTAGCCAATAGTTGTGGGAGCGGGAAATAGAAACCAGCCAAGCCACAGCAGACACGACCACTGTTGCGCTAAACCACAGGGGAGAGTGTGCATGTGGCACCATACCAGCCTCAGGCAGCCTGGCCAGACAGACTCCCACCTGGGAGGGGTAGTTTTCGCCCTGCTGAGGGCACCCATGCATGGTGGGCATAACGTCCTCCTCTGCATCCTTGGCAGCCAGGCGCTGGGAGGGAGGCAGAAGGCCCCCTGCAAGCCTGGAGGGCAGTCAGATGGAGGTACTCCGGGACACTGAGGGGCTGACGTAGGGAGGGTTACGTGTGGACATGCAGACCACAACCAGGGCACCCCGAGAATGGCCTCCCTAGAGAAGCCTGCAGGTCAGGGGATTGGGCTGGACCTGGAATGATGGACAGAATCTGTGGGGGGAACAGCTAGTGGGAGGTGCGGACTGGCCGCTGTGACTGGGAGCCCAGAGGGCCTGCGTGGGAACCTCAGCATGGATGGGGAGCTTATGGGAGGACTGTGTCCCCAGGGGGGCCTCATCCCATGGCTGGTGTCCCTATAGGAAGAGGGACATTTGGCTGGAGATGGGGACTTACAAAGAGAAGAACGTAGGTGTCAGAGAGAGGGTGATGCAGCCACAAGCCAGGGGACCCAGAGAGGTGCCGGCGGCCCCCACCCCATGCCCCCTCCGGGCCTGCGGAGCTGAAGAAGCAGGAAGGGACCTCCCCCACAGCTCCATCTCACACCTCTGCCTCCAGACTTGGTGTGCACTAGATCTCTGTTGTTCTAAGCTGCCTGTCTCGTGCTGCTTTGTTACCGCTGCCCCAGGACACTGACACACGCTTCCTGTGCCCGCTCTGGACTGAGGGTTTGCTTCCCCTTCCGCCCTGCTTCATGGTGGCTGCAGGACGACCAGGGACAGCCCTTGGGCCAGTCACCTGCAGGCTCAGCTGGGGGCCCCAAGGTCTGCATGCAGGGCTTTGAGGGCAGGCACAGCCCTAGGAGGAGGAGGGGCTTCGGGTGGGGGGGCCCTGGTGTGTGGACAGGTCCAGGTCCCAGTCTGTGGGCGGGGCCTCAGGTGGGGCAGGCCCTAGGTGTGTGGGCGGGGCCTTGGAGGGGCGGGCTTGGAGAAAACAAAGGGACCCCAGGTCCCCGCCGCCGGTGGGCTTGGGCCTCCTTGGGGCCCCTCCACATGCCGGCCCTTCTGACCTGAGCCCAAGCCTGAAGGTTCGCGCCACTCGACCTGCCTGGCACCCCTGGGGCACGTGGGCGCTGCGGCCCCTTTCCCGCCGGTGAGCGCACCTGCTCTGGGACCAGGTTGTCAGCGCACCTGGTCTGGAGCCCTGGGGCCTGGATGCTTCTGCTGCTGTACCCCCTCGGCCAGGTGCCCGTAGGGGACTCGTGCCCAATGACGGAACCTAAGGACCTGCGAGGATACGTGCGTGTGGGGACAGGTGATGGAGGTAGGGGATGGGGGTAGAGATGTGAACACACACAGGTAGGTGGAAAGACGGGTGAGCCCCGGCCCGCGGCCTCCTGGAGCCTGGGGGCCACCGTCCAAGCGCGCAGCGCGCTCCCACCGGGGCTCGGCGCTGGCCTGGACTCGGACAGACAACACTACCTTCGGGAACCAGCATTAGAAATTCTCACATTTCTCATTTTAGAATGGGGGTTGGGGTGTAGGTAGTTGGGGGGTGCTGAGGCATGGATGTGGATCCGAACCCTCCCGGTGGTGAAGGCGCTGGGTCTCCATCCCCGCCGAGGCCCGCCTGGTGCTGCGCTGCAACGGGCTGAGAATGGGCAAGTGGCTGGGCCGGGAAAAGGGGCTGTAAAACTATGCAAAACTATGATTCCTGCCCTACACGGCAGTCCCTTGTAGCATATATTAACCATTTGGGATTAAAAATAAAAAATCAGGGGCCGCCCGGGTGGCTCAGCGGTTTAGCACCACCTTCAGCCCAGGGCCTGATTCTGGAGACCCAGGATCGAGTCCCACCTCAGGCTCCCTGCATGGAGCCTGCTTCTCCCTCTGCCTGTGTCTGCCTCTCTCTCTCTTTTTGTGTCTCTCATGAATAAATAAATAAAATCTAAAAAATAAAATAATAAAAAAATCATTAGGGGCACCTGGCTGGCTCAGTGGGTTAAGTGTTGGACTCTTGATCTTGGCTCAGGTCACGATCTCAGAGTGGCGAGACGGATCTGCTCCCTCTGCTCCTTCCTCCATGTATGTGCTCTCTCTCTCAAATGAAATCTTTCTAAAAATAAAAATAAAAATCATTAAACACTGATTAGAAGCCAAGACTTCGCAAGGCTGTGCAGAGTAGGGGCAGGAGGTGGAGGTGGGAACCAAGCCCGGCACTCACTCAGCTGTTGCAGTGACGATGAAGGCCTAAAGCATCCTCCTTCACAATTGTCCAGTGCATTGACAAAGGCGCATCTCCTTCCCTCGATGGCGGGATGCTGCGAGCACCTCTGGAAATCCCCGGGAGTCCTCTAACGAACTCTAGTGATCTCTGCCCTTGGCTGGTACCACACAAGGGAGTTTCATTTTGTTTTATGACATTTGTGGTAAGAGGTGAGGGGAAAAAACTGTTGCCAAATAGCAGCACTTGAGAGCATCCTATTTCCACTGAGCTTCGGCAATGCCGGACGTTTTCTCCTACTGCGTTAGTGTGCGAGTGAGTGCCTACTACACCACGGTGTTCAACCACTTGCGGCTCTAATTCTGACCCCTGCCCAGGTTTGCATCCATCTAGATTTGAGGTCAGGGCCCCCAGCTCTCCCCAACACACTCTCATTGTCTCTCACTCGCCACGGCAGCAGCCATTGCCTGCCATACATGGGAAGGTGGAGGCACCTGTTCATGTCACCAGCTGAGTCTGATTCTGGAGCCGGCTCAGCTCCTCGTCCCCCAGCCTCAGGCTCCCAGACCACTGTCAGCAGGGGCTGGCAGGATGGGCGAGCACAGGCCTGGCCACCAGCCCTGCTGGGTCCAGGGACTCCAGTGACAGCATCCTCCAGCTACGCTGTGGAAGGAATGACAGAGCAGATGGGTTCGTTTGAGGTCCCCTGGCAAATGAGCCTGCATCCCCAGCTGGTTTGTGCAGAAACCTTTTGCATGGGAGGCTTGGTGGGGGTTAGGCAGGAGGTGTTAACCTTGATACTGTGCTGTGGCCGTGGGACCACTTTAAATCAGAGAAAGGGAGAGGACGCTGGGCTCTGCATAGTGTAGTCCTAGGTGCCCGGGGAAGCTGGTGCAGGGCGCCCCACCCCTGCCCACAGCCCCGCCTGGCCTCCCCTACACCCGCTCCAGCTCTGCTCCCTGGCCTCCCTCCACCACCCACCCTTTGTGGTTTCACTGAGACACCGGTGAGGTCTGGGTAGCAAGTGAGAATTTCCTTTAAACATTGCTTTGGTGTCTCCTTAAGAGGTTGAGCACTGGCTGACACTGCGGCGTCTCTCGTGTGGCCCCTGAAATGGCTTTGTTCTCATTTTCCTTCTTTGTTTCCAGTTCTGTTCCATCTGGACTTCTTTTCCTGCGTCCCCAGCAGAGCAGATCCCAGCTCTTCTAGCCAACACTGACACCCACACACCTCCTCTCCCTCGCCCTGGGTGTCCCAGCCCCCCCAACCCCACTCCGACAGGCTCCAGGCCGCAAAGGACGCATTAATTAGACTAGATGGTTGTGGCTGCCGTGGGGAGTCCTCTTTCCTAGAAGGATACCAAAGAGCAAGAAGAGCCACCCCGATGAAGGATGGCAGCGACAGCAGAGAGAACCACAGACACACCTCGCTGCCCGGAGGCAGGTGGGGGGCACTCTGCCTTGGCCAGCTGCCAGCCCACAGGGATGCACCTGCTGGGGCCAAGTCGCTCATTCTTTGGAAGAAGCCAGAAATCTGGAACTCTATAGAGGATCCTATGAGCTGTGAATGTTGGCAACACTCATTGCTTTTATTTCTCCTTCTTAATCTTGGAGAGGGAAACCATCCGTTTGCAGCTTTCATACTAAGAGACGTTTTCTGGAGTTTTAAACTTAAGGTTTCATTCTAGATATTTATACAGAAAATGCCAGACAAAAGAAAGAGTGTTTATAAATTTCACTGTTAAAAAAAAAAAAACTACATAAAGTGAGATGGGGAAAAAAAAAAAAAGTGAGATGGGAAAACACTCCCAAGATCTCCTGGTCTGGTGTGACCAAAGCACGGTTGCCAGAGGACGACAGGGCAGAGTAGGGCTGCAGGGGTCCTCAGAGGCCAGAGCATGCAGGGCCCGGCAAGCAAAGGTGGAGGCTGAAGCAGCACTGAGATGGCTCAGGTGTCCCCACCAGGGTGGGCATGACTGCAGGTGCATGCTCCACTCATCACGTTTGTCTGCTGGATGTAAATGCTAGTGCACCCTCTCTCCACAGAGGACAAACATCGCCCTACACTTTCTCCCCCCGAAAAGTGGCTACTAGCCCAAATTCGGTGCTTACCATCCTCTCTAGCCTTGTCCTTTTTGTTTTCTTTGAGACGTATGGTGTGCATGTGCGCCCTGAGTGTTCGTTCTCTGTTGTGCCCTCATTCGTGTACGGTGCTGCTTAGTATCCTATTGGGGGACACACATCAGTTTCCTCTCTTGCTGCAGCACGCTGGAACTGTTTTGGCTTTTTGTTGGTGTAAACCTTGATGCTGAGCATGCCCCCCAGACACACCCTAGAAGTGGCTTGGGTATGGGAATACTCAACCTAATAAAATAATGCCAAATTATTTTCAAAAGTGATGGCATCCATCGGGTTACATCCCCACTAGCTGTGGGTAAGGGATGCGGTTGTTCCACAGCCTCTCCAATACTTGCTGTTGTCAGACTCCTTTAGGGTCCTTTGCACATCAAATGGGTATAAATCGATTTCTGCTTGCAGCCTACATTTGCATTTCCCTGATCATTAGTGAGACTACGAGTCAATTCATATGTATATAATTGGCCCAATTTAGGATACCGACTCTGCCAATCCGTGAGTAGAGCAGATCCTTCCATTTACTTAATATTTTAGTTTTTAGAGACTTCTGTGAAGAGGTCTGGTATATGTTTTTCATCAGCTTTATGCCTAGGTATTTTGCATTTTTCGATCCATTGCTAAATGGCACTTTAAAAAGCTTTCTATTGCAGGGATCCCTGGGTGGCTCAGCAGTTTAGTGCCTGCCTTTGGCCTGGAGCATGATCCTGGAGTCCCCAGATCAAGTCCCACATTGGGCTCCCTGCATGGAGCTTGCTTCTCCCTCTGCCTGTGTCTCCACTTCTCTCCCTCATAAATAAATAAAATCTTAAAAAAAAAAGAAAAAAAAGCTTTCTATTGCAGTACAACGTGCCTACATAAAGGTGCAAATATCCTAAGTTTGCAGCTTAATGAATTTTCACTGAACACATCTTATTTAATCTACCTCTCAGAAGTACAACCTGATCAGCATCCAAAGACCTCCCGTGTTCTCCTCCATTCATTTCTATTCATAAACAACCACAGGTGACCTGGCTTTGTGTTGCTTGCTTGGTATTTTGTAATAATGTATTCGCACAAAATGTAGTCTTTTGAGTCAGGCGACTTTTGCTCAAAGCAGTGTGAGGACGTTGATCAGAGTGTCATCTGTGGTCATAGGCGTTCCTTCCAAGTGTGCCTACATCCCAGCTTTTCCTTCCATGCAGGGGCATCAGCAGGTGCCACCGGGCCATTACACAGAGTGCTCTGGGAAGCACTCCAGAAGATGTCTTTGGTAGACGTATGCACTTAATTCTCTTGGATATATTCTTGGAATGCAATTGCTGGATCACAGAGCACCTGTATGCTTGACTTTGTTAGAAAATGCCAGTCAGTTCTTCAGAGAGATTCTAACATTTTATTCCTAGCAGCAGGGTAGGACAGTTCCAGTTGTACTACATTTTTATCAACAGTTTTTATTATTAACCCCTTGGTTTTTGGTACTGTGGCTTTAACTTGCCTTTTCCTGATTGCTAAGGAACTTGGGAACATTTTCATATGCTTCTTAGCCATTCAGATGTCTTCTTTAGTATAGTTAACATAGTTCAAGGGTTTTGTTTTTTTTTTTCTTTTGACAATTTTACCATAGTTCAACATTTTTTGGACAATTTTAACAGAGTTCTTTATGTTTAATTTATTGATTTTTAGTTGTTCTTTTATATTCTGGATATGAGTTTTTATTTTTATTTATTTATTTATTTATTTATTTATATTTATTTATGATAGTCACAGAGAGAGAGAGAGAGGCAGAGACACAGGCAGAGGGAGAAGCAGGCTCCACACACCGGGAGCCGGACGTGGGACTCGATCCTGGGTCTCCAGGATCGCGCCCTGGGCCAAAGGCGGGCGCTAAACTGCTGCGCCACCCAGGGATCCCGGGATATGAGTTTTTATTAGATTTTTCTACTGTGAATATGTTTCCTAGTCTATGGATGTCTTTTTTTTTTTTAATTTATTTATGATAGTCACAGAGAGAGAGAGAGAGAGAGGCAGAGACATAGGCAGAGGGAGAAGCAGGCTCCATGCACCGGGAGCCTGATGTGGGATTCGATCCCGGGTCTCCAGGATCGCGCCCTGGGCCAAAGGCAGGCGCCAAACCGCTGCGCCACCCAGGAATCCCTATGGATGTCTTTTAAATTTGCTTTTGATGAGCAAGAATTTTAGCTTTTGATAAAATCCAGTTTATACATCTTCTTGTGGTTAGTATCATATTTGTCCTATTTTAAAAATCCTTGCCTGGGATCCTTGGGTGGCTCAGCGGTTTGGCACCTGCCTTTGGTCCAGGGCATGATCCTGGAGACCTGGAATCGACTCCCACATCGGGCTCCCTGCATGGGGCCTGCTTCTCCCTCTGCCTGTGTCTCTGTCTCTGTCTCTCTCTCTCTGTGCTTCTCATGAATAAATAAATAAAATCTTAAAAAAAAAAATCCTTGCCTATTCCAAGGTCCTGTTTTCTTCTGGAAAATTGAAATTTAGCTTTCAGAAATTATTATCATTATTATTTTTAAGATTTATTTATTTATTTATTTATTTATTTATTTACTTATTTATTTATTTGAGACACGGGGCAGAGACACAGACAGAGAGAGAAGCAGGCTCCATGCAGGGAGCCCAATTAATTGTGCTAATGTGGCATCCAGATCTGGTAGTGCAAATCTTTCAACAGTAGTGTTCTTCAAGATTGTCTTGATATTACAAGGTATTGGCATTGAATATAAATTTTGAAATCAGATTGTTATTGGAAAATCTGAAAATACGTAGAGATTAAACAACATATTTGTAATAACACATGGATGAAGAAATCTCAAGAGAAATTTAAAGGTATTTTGAACTAGATGAAAATGAAACCACAATCTACCTCATTCGTGGCACACAGTGAAAGCAGTGCTTAGAGGGGAACTGATAGCAGTGAGTGCACAGAGTTGAGAAGAAGAAAGATTTAAAACCAGTCACCTAAGTAAGCTCCCACTTTGGGAAACTGGAAAAGAAGAGCAAATTAAATTGGAAGTAAGCAGAAGAAAGTAAATAAAGAAAACTAGAGTAGATGTCAATACAGTTGAAAACTGGACATTAATAGAGAAAATCAATGACACCAAAAGCTGTTTCTTTGAAAATATCAATAAAATCATAAGCCCCTAGCAGAGCTAAGAAAAAAAAAAGAGAAGATAAAAATTACTAATATAAAAAATGAAAGAAGGGACATCACTACAGATCCCATGGACATTAAAAGGATAAGAAAGGAATATTATGAACAACTCCTTGCCCACAGATGTGATAACCCAGACGAAATGAACTAATTCCTTAAAAGACACTGTAGTGTAAGTGCATGATATTAAGCTTAAAATTTAAAATCAATTTAATTGACATATTGTGTATTTTTGGTTTCAGAGGTAGAGGTCAGTGATTCATCCATCTTAAATAACACCCGGTGCTCATCACACCACGTGCCCTCCTTCATGTCCATCATGCAGTCACCTCCTCATCATGCAGTTACCTCTATCCATGCATCTGATATTAAGCTTCTGGTTGCTGAGGCATCCATTTCACAAGACATCTTGAATAAACATATTGCCACCTGTATGACACAGCTACTAGCCAATACCTCCCCCAAAAAACAAAAGACAGATAAGGGGGGGTGCCTGGGTTAAGCATCTGGCTTTGGCTCAGGTCATGATCCCAGGGTCCTGAGATCGAGTCCTGCAATGTTGGGCTCCCTGCTCATGAAGGAGTCTGCTTCTCCCTCTCCCTCTGCCCCCCACTCCCTGCTCATGCTAGCTCTCTCTCTTTCTTGCTCATAAATAAGGTCTTAAAAAAATAACAAGGCAAGAATGTTTTCTGTCAGCTCTCCTTTTGAACATCATACTGGAAGTCCTAGCTAATGCAAAAAAGACAGAAGAAGAAGGAGGAGGAGGAGGAGGAGGAGGAGGAGAAAGAGAAGAAGAAAAAAAATATAAAGATTTGTAAGAAAGAAATAAAACTATCTTTGTTTGCAGATGACATGACTGTCTATGTAGCAAATACAAAAGAGTTGCCAAGAAACCCTGGAATTAATAGGCAATTATAACAAGGTTCCAGGATATAAGGTTAGTATATAAAAGTCACTCACTTATATGCCAGCAACAAACAAGTGGAGATTGAAATAAAAAAAAATAATACCACTTACATTAGTACCCCCAAAATGAAATACTTAGGTATAAACATAATAAAATATGTATAAAATCTACATGAGAAAAACTATAAAACTCTGATGAAAGATACAAAGAACTATAAATAGGTGGAGAGATAATCCATGTTCATGAATCGAAAGTCTCACTCATAATGTCAGGATGTCAGTTCTTCCCAACTTTATCAATAGATTCAGTGCAATCCCAATAAAAATTCCAGCAAGTTTTTGTGTAGGTATTGGCAAACTGATTCCAACATTTATATGTAGAGGTAAAAGACTTAGAATAGCCAATACAATGTTGAAGGAGAAGAACAAAGTTTGCGGACTGACACTATCATCTTCAAGACCTACTGTAAAGCTACAGTAATGAGGACTGTGTCGTATTAGGAGAAGAACAGAAAAATAGATCAATGGGACAGAATAGAGAGGCCAGAAATAGACCCAAATAAATACATATATAGCAAATAAGCATAAATGAAAGGATGCTTCGCAGCGTATGTCATTAGGAAAATTGCAAAATAAAACAACCATGAGATTCCACTACACACCTGTTAAAATGGCCAAAATCCCACACTGACACCACCAATGCTGATAAGGATGAAGAGCAACAGGAACTCTCTTTCATTGCCGACGGGAATGCAAAGGATACAGCCACTTTGGAAGACAGTTTCACGGTCTTCAACAAAACTAAACATATTCTTACCATAAGACCCAGCAATCATGCTCCTTGATATTCACCCAAATGAGTTGAAAACATGTCCACACGATAACTCCACATACATGTTTGCAGCAGCTTTGTTCATAGTTGCCAAACCCTGGAAGCAACTAAGATGTCCTTCAGTAGATGAATGTACAAATAGATTGTGGTACATCCAGACGATTGAATATTATTTAATGCTAAGAATAAATAGGCTATCAAGCAGTGAAAAGACCAGAGGAAACTTGCTTATTCCTAAGTGAAAGAAACCAGTCTGAAAGGCTATGTACTCAATGGTTCCAAGTATGTAACATTCTGGAAAAGCCAAAACTGTAGACAGTGAACAGGTCAGTAGTTGATAAGAGTAATAGGGAGGGAGAATGAAGAAGTGGAATACAAGCTTTGTGCAGTTGCAGTATCATAGCCGATGAGGTTTATCTGAGGCGCTATTATTGCTAAATGAAGAAGTGGAATACAGAAGCTTTTTAGGGCAGGACCAGTGTGATTCTATACATGTCATTATACACTTGTCAGAACTATAGAACGTACAGCACCACAAGCGAACCCCAGTGTAAACCATGGACTTTGGGTGATTATGCTGTATCAATGTAGGTTCGCTGATTGTAGCAAACGTACTGGTCTGGTGCAGTTTGGATAGTGATGGACGCTGTGTGTAGGTGCAGGGCAGAGGGTATACGAGAACTTTCTGTACTTTTTGCTCAGCAGGCAGGACACCACAACAGAAGGCCACGAGCACTCAGAGGCCCTGCACCCCACTGCAGACCACTTGGACTTAATTTGGCCTGGTGATCAGCACACACGTTCATCCCCCATGCGCTTGCAACCTTCTCCAGGGTTGGGTCACAGAGACACCCTACCTGTGTGAGCTGGCAGTAGCAGCGTGTTGAAAAGGAGTCTCACTCAGAGTCCATTAATCCAGTGCCTCTAGGTTCTCATCAGCCCAAAAGCAGGTTGCAAACTGAGACATTTTAAGCAGGGGGTAGCATGATCATCCATTTTTAAAATATCACTCTGGCTGCTGACTAGATAAGAGATCTGAGTGGGAGGACATTGGAGGAAGGAACAAGAGGAGTTATTTTGTAGTCTTCAGTGAGGAGGACAGTAGTGGGGATAGAGGGTGGCAGAGGATATGGGAAGGAGAAGAAGCCAAGATATTTCACATTGGTGACTGGTTTTAGTTCCTGAGAGCGCATGAGGTATTTGCCTTCTATCTAGGTTTCTAGTATGAACAACCGGGTGGATATAGTTCACTTCCTGACTGGGGATGAACGGAGGAGCTGGCTTGGTGGAAGAGTCATGAGTCCATCCATGAGCGTTGTCTCTAATGACATTGTCGGGATTAGTCATAGTGAACAGTTACCTTACTGAGAAGCCATGCTCCTCCAACCTCCCATCAATGGCTTATGAGGGTGTCCACTTATTTTCAGTTTCTTAAAATATTTTATTTTTTGAGATAGAGTGGAAGGGAGTGAGAGAGAAAGAGAGAGAGAGCACCAGCTAGGAGCGAGGGGTAGAGGGAGAGGGAGAAGCAGACTCCCCACTGAGCAGGGAGCTCCCCGACTCCCAACATGGGACTCAATCCCAGGATTCCGGGATCATGACCTGAGCCCAAGGCAGAGGCTTCACCAACAGAGCCACCCAGGTGCCCTGAAACCAAAAATTTAAATGGTTTTCTCCAAAGGAATCTGTGTTCTAGCTATAGGACTGTAAACCTGGTTTGGAGAAAGATTAGGTACATGTTACGCTGGAGGTTTCAGGGACTGTAGGGACAAAGAACACTCTCAACAGCCTACTGAGGTCTCTCTGGTGTCCGGCCTGGGTGCCACTGCCAGAAACGCTTGCCCAAAGCTGTCCTGTGTCCAGGCCTCCTGCCCCAGCTGCCCATACCTGCTTCTTTCGTGTCCTGGCCCAACACCTTGGATTTGGGCTCTAGGGTCTGACCCCTGGTCTTCCCTGCCCCTGTGGATCCTCAGTGTCTTCTGGTAAAGCTCTCTGTAGCAAAACTTGCATTCCAGAAGCTGGCATCTAAAGTAACCCCTTATATTTAAGAAATCTGTTCTTGTTAACTATTGGCAGGAGGTGGGTGCCACCATCCTCCACCTCCGGGGAAGCCTGAGAGTCACTACCGCCAGAAGTCAGAGAATTGGGGAAGCCGACCCATTCTTAGCTTCTGTATCCTATTTTGACTCTAGAACTGCAATTCCATTCTGGTCTCTGAGGCACAGTTTGCACATTGCTGACTAGGCCAGGTCAAGGTGGGCAGCCCTGCTTGTTTCCTGCATATCGCTTCTGAGCCCAGATTGTATGTGAACCTGCCTGTCCCTTTACAGCAACCCTCTATCTGTTCATCTGTACAGTATCAGGTCTCAGAGCTGGGTAAGGAATGCAGGAATTCAAAACTACTGAAACTGTGGTTTGTCTTCTTCTCAAGGAACTCTACTTCTATCAGTTTCTCAGCTACAGGAATCGGAGTATCAGAGAGGCTGAGGTTATGTATCCAAGGCCATTTGACTGCCCTTCGTGTCAGCTTCATTGTGGCAGGTGAGCTGCAAGGCCGGTCTCTGAATCTGTGAGATAAGTTGGCGGGTAGCAGAGAAATGGCCAAAGGCATTTTGTTGTACATAAAGTCACGCTGCCCAACACTGCCGTGGGCTCTGGTCCTGCTTTCCCTTCCTGTGAGGAAGGAAACGGGGGTATTTCCACCTCCCATTGTAGGATTCCGTACAAAATAATCTTGTTGCCATTTTAGCCAGGGCGGTGTGGGCTCACAGAAGGAGCCCTTCGGAAGAATTGTGGATGTAAATGGGACAGAGGGGAATCTTCCACTGCAGAAGCCAGAGAGCACCACAGGAGAAGGGCTAAGAACAGGGTCTGAACAGTAAACAGGCTGGTGAAGTCCACTTGAGTGATTCAGATGCCGAGGTGGAGAAATTTGTCAGATCTGAGGCGTACTTTCCAAAGGATGGTGGCTTCAGCTGCACACAATCATGCAGATCTTTTAAAATGTGTGAAAATGCTTGGAGGGTCCTGGACTGGACCTTTTCCCAAGAGGAGGACTTTGAATTTGACCAGAATTTTTCTTTTTTTTGAAGATTTTATTTATTTGGGAAAAAGCGAGAGAGCAAGCACAAGCAGGGGGAGAGAGAGAAGCCGACCCCCGTTGAGCAGGGATCCCTCCCTCCTGCCCCCCACTGCCCCCCCCCACCCCACCCCCGGCCTTGACGAGGACTTGATCCCAGGAGCTGGGATCATGACCCAAGCAGAAGGCAGATGCTTCACCCGATGGAGCCACCCAGGGGTCCCTGACCAGAAATTTTTTTTTTAAGATTTTATTTATTTATTTATGAGAGACACAGAGAGAAAGAGAGGCAGAAACACAGGCAGAGGGGAGAAGCAGGCTCCATGCAGGGAGCCCCATGTGGGACTCGTCCTGGAACTCCAGGATCATGCCCCGGGCCAAAGGCAGGCACTAAATCGCTGAGCCACCCAGGGATGCCCCGCATGACCAGAAATTTTCAAAGCGAATCATGAATCATGACATAAGGAAGAGCAAGGATGTCTACATGTGTCTAGGTGGTGGGGAGGGGGCTGCAGAATGTCTCTTGTCAATGGGGCTCGGAAGCAGTGGCCTCTCCATAGAGGTCAAGGGATTTGGGATTTATCTTGAGGTCAAGCAAGCACTGATTTACTGATATTTCATCATACCCACAGATAAGCAAGAGAAAGTTTTCTAAAAATGCCTGCCTATTTTACCAAAAGAGAAAATGTCACCTGTCCACATTAGGAACATTCTCCTACATAACTTCCACAAGCACGTCCCCGTCCCTGTCTTCCCACCTGTTGACATCACCATGATGTGACCCAAGAAGGTGGGAAACAGGAAATAGCTAGAGACAGGACTAGTATCATCAAGAGGGTACCAAAGGCAAGTCAGATATTTAACAATACTTAGAATTTCAATTTTCAAGGGATTAGAACACATTCTCTTTTTAAAGGACAGTTTAATGAATGGGGTGAGGTAGGGGTAAGGATTTGTATCACCCCAAGACTCAACAGGGCAGGCACACACAGGAAGAGGGATCTTTAGGGAGATGCCGACTTTTCCCAGGAAGGACCTAATCACCTTGTTCTAATAGACTCAGAACAGTACCGTGGACGATGATACAGGGCTGGACGCCGGCCATGGAGATGGGGATGGGTTAACACCAAAAAAAAGCATCGCTGAGTCAGGGTCCTGAGCCCGTGCCGCAGATGCGGAGTGGATATTGGCGGGTCAGGTGGATGCCTGCACTGACAAACTCATCACAAGGGTGCATCTTCTGCATTCCAGTCTAGAGACTTCAAGGCAGGGCAGTGGCCGAAAATATTTGGATCTTCAACCAAAAATGTTTACAAATTCTGCTAACTTTTAATACAGAAATATTTGACCATAGAGAGGCAAAAAATAAAAGCCCCAACCAACTTTTTGCCCCTTTTCCCAAGTAAACCAGAGCCTCTGGAGCTGTGTCACTGCTGTGGCCACTCTTGCGACTTTGGCATATTTCACTGCAGTGATTCTTGTGCAGACATCACTTAGAATATTAGAGTAGTTCTCCCGTGTGAATGTTGTTGGACCAGTAGAATCTTGAGCTTGTGGGGAGAGGTTTAAGATCCTGTATTCTAACCCTGTGTCTTCCAGAGCCCCCAGCTTTTTTTTTTTTAATTTTTATTATTTATGATAGTCTCACACAGAGAGAGAGAGAGGCAGAGACACAGGCAGAGGGAGAAGCAGGCTCCATGCACCAGGAGCCCGACGTGGGATTCGATCCCGGGTCTCCAGGATCGCGTCCTGGGCCCAAGGCAGGCGCCAAACCGCTGCGCCACCCAGGGATCCCAAGAGCCCCCAGCTTTTAAGGAGGCAGGCTTGCTGCCCTGTGCACTTGGATCTAAGGGCTGGGGTTGGGGCTTCCAGCTGCTGCCTGGGGGGTGAATATTCAAATATAGTCAAAAATCAAGAGATGCTATGCGAGGAGAATGGGCTGGGACACAGGACCACTAGGACAACATGGGGGGTGCCGGTTCAGTCACCCCAGGGGCCTACCAAGGGGCCAAGAGCAGTATAAGCCACACCTGCAGAGAAGTAAGGTCATTCTGCAGGTGGGACTGTGAGGGATTTGGCCTCTCCCCTGTGACCCCCATCACCTGTTTCTTTGGTGCCCATTCTGTGCTAATCTGCCCAAAGAAGGTGCAGAGATCTGCTGTCTTCATGAAACCGATGCCGAGTCCAGGGTTCACAGCAGAAGTGGCCCATGGGCAGAGAAGCAGGAGTGGACACCACCATCCTGGGGTGTAAGGGGATCACAGCCACCCCCGCGGTGGACAGAGAGGCCTTCGCTCTGCTCCTTACCGCACACAGCCCGGCAGCCCTGAACTTTGGACTCCAGCCCGCCCTCTGCTGCGTCCCTAGCCTGGGGAATGGGGGGTGGGGTGTGAGGCCAGCAATGCTGCCCTGGCTCTGCAGGTGGCAGGGGGGCTCCCCGGAGGACCAGTCTCCAGGGTTCAGGGTCCACCGGGCCCAGTCAGCAATGGGGAGCAAACAGGCTGCCTGGCCTCCGTCCTAAGCGCCCCGCCGGGAGGTGGGGAATCAGGTGTAGGCTGGGTGTGGGCGTGAAGACCGCCGGCTCTGCAGGGGCAGGGGGGCGCTGGGCGGCCGGGGCCTGCTATGCTGCGTGCACACACCCGTGCACATGGGCAAGTGTTCTCCCTGCGCAGACCCAGCTGCCTTTCTGTCCCACGAGGACACCTGCACACAGGTGCATGTGCGCTTCCCCGCGCGTGCACCCAGCGGCCTTTCTTCCTCGCTGTGCGTACAGCCACTCAGACACGCGGCTGGCCTCTACCCGTGCGTGCACACCCCTCCGCCCCTCTCCTCCTGGGGCGTGCACGCCTGCACGCGCACACCCGCCAATGCGCTCGTGCACACGCACACACCTGGCCTCCCCTCTCCGTCGCGCACAGCTGCGCACGGACACCCGGCCCCGCACCCCAGCTCTGCGCTCCTCCGGCCCTTCGGTGAGTGCGCGCGGCGGCCCGGGCACGCTCGCGGCTCCCTCCAGGTGTGCGCACACCTCGGGCCCCTCTCCGGGCGCGCGCACCAAGCCTCGCGGCGCCGGCCTTCGCGTCCCCGGCCCCGGCCCGGCCGCGCCCAGCGCGCACGCGCGCACGCACCCGCACCCGCGCCCGCGCCCGGCCCATCCCCCTCGGCGCGCGGGCCGGCGGCGGGAGGACCAGGAGGGCGGCGAAGGCGCGAAAAGGCGCGCAGGCGCGCTGCGGGAGCCGGCCCGCCGCACACGTCACGTCGCCGCGCCGCGCACGTCACGCCGCCCGACGCCCGCTCGCAGGGTGAGCCCCGCGCGCCGGCGCCTCGCAGGGCTGGGACCCCGGGGCCGAGCGCGCCGCCGGGACCCCCGAGTCTGCGCCGGAGCCTGCCAGGTGCGGCCGCCGGGGTCCCCGGGGGGCGCGGGCGCGCGGGGCTCGCCCCGGTGCCGCCGCCGTCCCGCCGCGTGTGCGCCCCGGGCCCCTGGTCCCCCGCGTCCGCGCAGCCCTGGGGGCTCACGGCCGGCCCGGCCCGGCGGGGGCGGGGGCGGGGCGGGGGCGCGGGGGGCCCGGCGGGGCGCGGGGCGGGGGCCGGGGTCGGCCGGGCGCGGCGCGGGGTGGGGGCGGCGCTGACCCGACTGCCGGTTCCGGCGCGGGAGGCGCGGGAGGCGCGGGAGGCGCGGGAGGCGGCGGCGGCGGGTGACAGGCCCGCGGGCCGGAAGCCCACCTGTCACGGCGGGGCGCGGGCGGGGCGGGGCGGGGGCCGGGGCCGGGCCTTTGTGCGGACCGGGAGGCTGTACCTGCGGCCGGCGGCGGGGCGGCCCCTGCCCCTAGGGCGGGCCGCGGGGCAGCGGCGCTGGGGGCGTTGAGAGCTTCTTTGCCGGGTTTTCGTTCTTACTCATCCCTTCTCGTCTTTCCGTTTTTCTTACCAGAAAAATCAGTTTTCTTCTGTGGGGGGTGAACATCCATAGCATCGATCTCCCGGATCTGGTAACATGGCCAAAGATGTAAGTACGCGCGCTGCGTGCGGCGGCCACGGCCCTTGCTTCCCGTGGCTGCTCGGTGCAGGCCCTGGAGCGCACGGAGGAGCCGGGGGTGCTGGGGGTGCCCGCGGTGCCTGGCGGGGCTGGGGGGCTCGGGGGTGCCCAGGGGGGCGGGGGGTGCCTCGGGGGTCCCCTGCAGCCCGCAGGCCCCTCAGCGACACCAGCGGCTCCTGGAGCCCTCGGGCCGTGCTAACCTCTGCCGCTGAATATTTGTGTGGGGCCGCGGCTGGTCACGCACGCGTGTTCCCTGAGCACCTGTCTGTGGGGAGTTTGGCCACGTTTCTTTTGCTTCAGAAAAGTGCCATTTGGTGACTATTGAAATGTGAAAAATTCTCCGTTAGCTTTTCCCGTAGTTGTCGTGAAACCGTGGAACGTGGAATATGTCGAATGACTTTTTGAAGCTCGTACCAAGAAACGGGCATCTAGGTCCCAAAACAGCCTGTTGGAGGGGTGGTGCGGTTCTTTGCCGCACTCTGTGATGTCGGCCGGTCTAGGGTGGTCCTGCCCCGTAGGGCTCCTCAGAAAGCCCTGTTGTCTGAGGACGCGGCTATTCAGTATTTGTTGCAGAGAGATGGAGACGAAGCCCAGAGGACCTGCATCTCCCTGAAACCCGAGATGCGCTACAAGTGTGTCTCCTCTCTGCGGAACCCAGCCATGTGTGTTAAGCCATCATTTCCGACATTTTACCATTTTTCAAAAAGCTTCATTGAAGGCATGCCCCGTGCCCAGCCACTGTTGGGCATGCACTGCTGTTAGGCTCCTGCCCTCCAGCTCTGGGTTTCCTTGGCAGAGAGCATGTGAGTATGTACATGCACCCTGTGTGCTGTGGTTTGACTTAAAGTCATAATCTGTACACAAGGGGAGGTTGAGGTTATCACCTCTGGTCATGTTTGTTGATGACTGTGCCCTGGTCTCTGGTGTTCATTCCCCAAAGATGCCCGGCCGGCGGTGTATGCTCAGTAACATGAAGTAGGCGTCTCAGCGGGAGCCTCTGTTGGCCGGGTGCTCTGGGCTGTGCGCTCCGGGGAGGCCCGTTTATTTTCTTCCTTAATGGACTATGGAGGCCTCTTGGAGCCTCTGGTGGTATCTGCTGTCTCCTCCAATGGTCACTTCTACAGAGGCCACCTCTGCAAAGTGCACAGTGTCCCTGCAGCTAGGTTGGGGCGTCTGTTGCAGTGTGGAAAGTGACACTCTGGAGGGTGGGGTAGCTCAGGCCGAGAAACGGTGTGAGAAGAAGCAGAGTGAAGTGCCTCCCTGTCCTGAGAGCTGTGGACGGCAGGTATGGCTGGAACCAGGGTTCACCAGGGCTGGTGGGTTGGGTTGGAATGGGGAGTGTGGTCCACGGGAAGGCATTCGGCCTTGTCTCTGGCCGCCTTGTTTTTTTTAAGTAGGGGTATGATATGTGAGTTTGGAAAGAAGACTGGCAGCCAGTGTCAGGGGAAGCAGCAGTAGTTAATTTAGACAGTGGCTCTGCAGTTTGAGCTAAGTGGAAGGTCAAAGCCCATAAGCAGGGGTGGGAGGTGAGCCCTGTGAGCTGAGGGGGGTGGGCTGGAAGGCTGGAGGGGGCTGCAGTTAGGTTCTGGGGGGTGGGGTCACAGTGAAGGAAGACAAAAAGGGGTCAGCCAGGCAGATTTTGGTCAAGAGGATACGGGGAAAATGGTGTGGTAGCTTCCTACCTCCAGGGAGGTCCAGGGACACCACCCACCGGCTGGGGTCGCTAGATGGCTTGAGTGTGTCGACTGGGAGTGATGGGGTGGTGGGTGTGGGCAGGCCTTAAAGGGCAGGAGTCAGCCCTTGAGGGAGGGGGCTGCCAGCTAGAGAGGGCCTAGGGAGGGCAGCAGGCCTGGGGTGGCAATGGCCATGCTGACCTGTGAGCTGGGGGGCCACGCTGTGGCGCTGGGCAGGCATCTGGGCATGCAGACCACTGCTGCAGGCTGATCCCCTGAACTGTGCCCGGTGGAGGGGCCTGATGTCATTTTCTGGGAAGATCGGTATCTTTTTGCTCATCCTGTTGGAGGCATGTCTCAGTACGGAATTGACATGAGCAAGGCCCGCTGGTTTCTGTGTGTGGTGCATCTGCCTTAGTTCTCAGCACATGGGGACAAGGTGGAAATTCCTGCGTCGAAGCTGACCTGCTTGTTTTGTTCATACGTCCATCTTGTCCATCCTTTGCTATTTGCCAAGTGCCCAGGCCCGGCAGAGAGTGAGCCGTGCCATTCGGGTGCTCTCATAAAGCTTGCAGTGGCAGGAGATGGCAAATGAGTGGGGGTGCTGGGGCATGGGGGGACTGAGGGGTTGGGGGGTGCCGGGGGCAAGGAGGAAGGGGCAAGAGTGCTGGGGCAGGAGGGGAGTGAGGGGCAGAGGGGCTGACGGGGGCTGGGGGCTTGGGACGGCCAGGGGTCGAGGGGTAGAGGGTGGATGGAGGAATGGGTACACTGAGGGCAGGTGGGGTGGTGGGCTGGGGGTGGAGGCCCCTGGGGAAGCAATGCTGTTGTCACTGAAATGGGTGACGGGGAGAGCATGGATCTGGAGCCTAGCTGCTTTGGCACTGACTGTACCTTGTGTCTTCTGTTTCTAGAGAACAAATAAATATTTCTGTATGTTTTAAAAGGGTATCTAGACAAAACACTGTCATTTTTTTTGGCTAAAAAAACCCTTGCATCTTCTAACAACACGTAAAAATAAGCCCGATTCCTCGGTGATGAATCGCTAGTATTTCATTTTGCAAGTGCGTCTCCTCACCTGGAAGTGTGTGTGACTGGTGGGCAGGTCCCTGTGTGCCCTCCTGCTTCCCTGGCTTGACTCTGGCCCGACCAAGGGCTGTGTGGCCTGGGGCAGTGTGTCAGGATGGAGACCCCCTCTTGCCTGTGTCCTGGAAGCTGGCAGGGAGGCAAGGGCTGAGTGGGTCTTTGACGTTTATTTACTGGGATTATGTTGGTTGTATGCTGGCGATGAAAAATTCAAATGGTACAAATCCAAAGTCTAAGTATTCATACTTGGGTGGAGGAGAGAAAGCTCAGATGGTACAAAGCACAGTGTGGAAGTGACCAGGATCCTCCACTCTGTCACTCCCAGAAGTGACCATGAGTAATAGTTTTGGGGTTTACTTCCAGAATTTAATCTAAGAATATTGTAGGTACTGGGCTCTGGGACAGGAGTCCTCTGGCTGTAGAGACTGGCCGCCTCGTGAGAGTGGTCCTCCTGCAGTCCTGGACAGCCTTGGGGGCAACACCCAGGGGTCAGTGCAGCCAGCAGAGTACTGCCTTGGGGTCTCCCACCAGGGCTCCCATGGGACCCCCTGGTGGCACGTAGGCTGCCCCTCTGGGCTCAGCCCCGAAGCGTGGGGTCTTCCTTAGATGATCATTGTGGGCAGTGACGTGGCTTTCATGCAGAGTCTTGACTGGGTAAGGTACATGGGGACATTTCAGTTGCCACTCTGGGACACCGTGGGTCTTGGTTTCCACAGCCATGGACCTGTCCCTCCGTCCTGGGGTCTCATCACCCTGGGAAGTGAAAAATGTAGATTATGTACTGATCCATGAAGGTAGGTATCTGAATTTTGTTTTGTGCCAACCAAGGTTCCCGGGGCTATAGATCACAGTTGGGGAGGTTCAGCAGCCTGAGAAGACAGTTACATTTTCAGCCCTGAGAAAGGCTCTAGATGTAAATATCAACTTTAGGGAAGATAGAGAAATTGTTGTTTAAACATGCTCATTTGAGAAGTTGCCGTTGTGTGCAGTAGGAAGGGGAAAACATCTGATGTGATTGTGTGCCTGTGTGTGAGCCGTGTGCATTGCTGTGTGTGTACGTGTGGTGTGCACGTCTGTGTGTGAGCTGTGTGTGCACATGTAGCGTGCGTGCACATGTGTGTGCCCATGTGGTGTGTGTGTGTTGTGGTCCCACAGGGGTTTGTGTCCTTCCTCAAGGTCACAGGCGGAGCCCGAGTCCCTCGTGAGCACCAGAGGGGAGACTGTGTTCTTGTCTTTTTCCAGTGCTGTGAAGGTTTGTGAAGAACAGGGAGGTGCCCACTTGGTCTGTAAACTTACAGAGGTGCTTTTGAGGGGGATGCCGGTATGTGCAGTGGCCCTTCCAGCATGGCCCCACCCCTGCAACTTGCAGGGGTGGGAGCCCGAGCACTGAGGGCAGTGCAGTGGCAGCTCCTGGTGAAGGAGGTGGTGTGTAAGTCCCTCTGCAGTGTGTGGCCTCCATTTTGAAAGCTGGTCTGTGACTTCACTTGGTGTTCTGTGAGTTTATGGAAAATTCTCTTAACCAGTGTTATGTGAGAGCCGAAGACCAAGGAATAATGCGTTCCATGTAAGTTTTGGAGGGATGATATAATGAGGCCTGCTTTAATACTGCTGGGAGACTAATGAGCTTATCTAAAAATACACGTACTGAGTATGAGTTTTCAGACCCAGACCTCCATGGTGAAATGAGGGTGGGAGAAATAAACGTGGTAAAGTAGTAACGTGGTTTCCTTCAGTTTGGATGCAGTGAGTTGTGGGGTCCGGTGCTCCTTCATGAAGCAGTGACATCGTGTCGGACAGGAGAGGGGAGTGTGTGGGGTGCATGCAGGTTATGAAACGAGGAGGGCCACGGTGGCATGCTTGCTTTTACATAGGCTTCTCATGTTTCAGAATTCATGGCTTTCTGTGTGGAATGGCATTGGAAAAACTCTGGGATGGGATTATAAGCAGAAAGCTACAGCTCCATCAGAAGTGTTGCTGTGGAGCATCTTGCTGTAAAACAGGTGTTGTATGAATGAATACCTTGCACAAAACTCAAAAGATAAAATGGGGGGATCCCTGGGTGGCTCGGCGGTTTGGCGCCTGCCTTTGGCCCAGGGTGTGATCCTGGAGTCCTGGGATCGAGTCCCACGTCAGGCTCCCGGCATGGAGCCTGCTTCTCCCTCTGCCTGTGTCTCTGCCCCACCCCCCCCTCTCTATCATAAATAAATAAAATCTTTAAAAAAAAAAAAAAAAGGGGATGTCTTTATCACATTATCAGTTCTGTGCTCTTGTTTTGTCTCAGAGCCGTTTGGAAATGGGCCTGTGGTATTTGTGTGCGGCCTGGCTGGCAGTGGACTCCTTGATGCTTTCCACACAGAGCCTCCTTCCTTCCTCCCTCCCTTCCTCCCTTCCCTCCTTTCCTTCTTAAGATTTTTATTTATTTGACAGAGCAGGTATAAGCAGGGGGAGGGACAGGGAGAGAGGGAGAAGCAGTTGCTCCACTGAGCAGGGAGCCTGAAGCAGGACTCGATTCCAGGACCCTGAGATTATGACCTGAGCTGAAGGCAGATGCTCAATCGATGGAGCCCCCCAGGCACCCGGAGCCACCTTTCTGAAAACCTCTTCTCTTTACTGTTTGAAACCTAAATGTAGAGCAATAAGGAAATTCTCATTCAGAATCGATACCTGGCTTCTCCTGCGTTCAACTTTGTATTGTCTGTTGGAGGGACGGGGTTTGCAGGGAAGAGTGGGGGGGGGCGGTCTGAGATGGTGTAGGGCCACCCAGCAGGTGCTTGCCGAGCGGGCATCGTTTGGGCTATGGGGTGTCTGTGCTGGCCAAATTAGAGGTGGGACCCCCTGGGCACCTGCTGACTCAGTGTCGTGTGGCAGGCCTGTCTTGTGGGGAGGTGTGTGCAGTCCTCAGGGCCATGCTGGGTTTAGTGCGTGTGCGTGGATACGGCATGTTGGGGAGTTGTAGACGGTCGGCTTTCATTGAAAACATGACGTAAAATGGGAAATGGGATGATGCAAACCTAAACACATCATTTTAAATCCAAGCCAGTATTTCTTCACTCCCCAGTCCTTTGCTTTGGAGAGAAAGCTTTCTCAGCCCACTTGAGTGTCTTCCCTCAGCTGAACGTGATAGCCAGTGTTGGTGTCTGTCCATCAGATACCACATCAGCCTTCTAGAGTATTTGTAGTATTCCCGGGTTTTAGTAATAAAGAGGTGTTTAGGAGTGCACACAGCCAAGCGTGAGCGTCCCACCTCACCCACTGAGCCGTCCATGTCCACTCGGAGAGGGTGGGATGCTCCTCCATCCCACTGTGTGGGCGCGCCCTAGGTCCCCAGCCTCCAGCTGTGGGGTTCCAGTGCTTTCTTCTCTCTGCTTGGTGCCAACCTGTGATGACTTCAGGGATAAGTTCTTGGACGTGCAACTGTGCGTGGCCACGGGCAGGCATGTGTGCACGTACCTGTGCTGTCTTTGAGACATTATAACTTTTCAAAATGATTGTGCCAGTTTTTTTTTTTTTTTTTTTTTTTTTTTTTTTTTATTCATAGAGACAGAGAGAGAGAGAGAGGCAGAGACACAGGCAGAAGGAGAAGCAGGCTCCATGTAGGAAGCCCGATGTGGGACTCGATCCCAGGTCTCCAGGATCATGCCCCGGACTGAAGGCGGCGCTAAACCGCTGAGCCACCTGGGCTGCCCTGATTATGCCAGTTTGTACTGAGTTTCATCAGGTGGTAAAGGAGAGCTCATTGTCACGACATTCAATTTGGTGGTCACAGTTTAAAAGCCCAGAAAACTTGTACCATTTGGTAGGTAGAATTTTAAATTGTGTTTTGTTTTAATTTTTTATTTATTTATTTTTAAAGATTTATTTATTTATTTATGATAGACAGAGAGAGAGAGAGAGAGAGAGAGAGAGAGAGGCAGAGACACAGGAGGAGGGAGAAGCAGGATCCATGCTGGGAGCCCGACATGGGACTCCATCCTGGGACTCCAGGATCACACCCTGGGCCAAAGGCAGGCGCTAAACCGCTGAGCCACCCGGGGATCTGTGTTTTGTTTTAGTTTGCATTTCTTGATATAGAGATTGAATATTTTCCTTTTAAAGCATGTTTCTCTGTGAATTGATGAGCATGTCCTGAGCTCATTTTCCTAGTCCAGTGTCTGTTTCCTATTGATGTACATCCACTCTTTTTAGATTAAGGTTGTTAAACCTATGTTCATTGTTCCATAGGAAAATGTTAATAGTAGGTTTGCTTAGGTTTGCCTTTGTCATTCCAGCAACAGATTTTTTGTTTTGTTTTTTTTTAAAGATTTTATTTATTCACGAGAGACAGAGAGAGGCAGACACACAGGCAGCGGGAGAAGCAGGCTCCATGCAGGGAGCCCGATGTGGTTCTCGATCCCAGGACTCTAGGATCATGCCCTGAGCCAAAGGCAGACGCTCAACTGCCGAGCCACCCAGGTGCCCCGTTTTTAGGTAGTTTAAATGTTTGTCCTGTGTTTGATTGGCTAATATGTATTTGTTCATCTTCATTTAGTGTGATCCTGAGGACTCTCTGCGGTCCAGGCTTAGGACAGTGGCTGGTGTTTTTGTAACTTCCTGAGTCTTGTGACAGTGCAACATAAGTATAGCCCATCAGGCCTGTTCAGCCTGGGGCAAGATCTTCCTTCCTCTGTCTGGAAGTGTTAATGAAAGATGAGTGGATAAAGAAGATGTGGTCTATGTATACGATGGAATATTCCTCAGCCATTAGAAACGACAAATACCCACCATTTGCTTCGACGTGGATGGAACTGGAGGGTATTATGCTGAGTGAAGTAAGTCAGTCGGAGAAGGACAGACATTATATGGTCTCATTCATTTGGGGAATATAAAAAATAGTGAAAGGGAATAAGGGGAAAGGAGAAAAAATGAGTGGGAAATATCAGAAATGGAGACAGAACATGAGAGACTCCTAACTCTGGGAAATGAACTAGGGGTGGTGGAAGGGGAGGTGGGCGGGGGGTGGGGGTGACTGGGTGACGGGCACTGAGGTGGGCACTTGACGGGATGAGCACTGGGTGTTATTCTATATGTTGGCAAATTGAACACCAATAAAAAATAAATTTATAAAAAAAAAAAAAGTAGTGTTAATGACCTGGACTGCCTCGGAGGGCTCTTCTGTTTCTTTTGTTTTATTTGATTCTCAGAAAAATGAGGATTTGAGTGAAAACATCTGAGTGCACCTGTATTGACAGACCCTCAGTCCTTGTTTATGGGAGGGAGGTATTTATGTGGGAGATCATCCTGTAGATTTGTCCCGAGGCTGAGTGTGGGGGCTACGTATGAAGCCCTGCATGAAAGAAAAAAAAAAAAAGCCCCGCACGGCTCTGATGCGGTGAACCTGCTAACCCAGGTCATCCAGAAGCTATTTGTTCCTGGCTGTTGTTAGTACATCAGCATTTCTCAAACCTGTTCTTTTTTGGGATTTAGCTACTTTGTTTGTAATGATATACAGCATAAAAGATGAGTGTTTACCTTGATATTGTCTAAGTAACCTCCCAGTAGGATGGCTGTGGATCTTGAGGTATCTTGTCCTGGTTTTGGGGTGCCCTGATGTGCCCTCCCCCAGCATGAGCACCAGCTTGGGCAGGAGGGAAGTCACAAAATTAAACAATCTCATGGGGTTTTGTAACTGCAGAGAGCTTTGAAATGCTGGCCTGTACCTGGGTGTTAGAGCACTTCCCAGCAGGAAGTAGAGGCTCCCGAGTATACCATCCTCCTGTGGACATACCCCCTCTTCCTCCTTCATGGAGCTGCACGGGGGTGGGAGCATTGAGGAGGTGGTCAGTGTCTGATGCCTGAGGCCCTGACATCTTTGCATCCTAGGTTGTTGTTGAGTGACGCGTGCCTCCGTGTGGACTGTAGGAACTATGCTCACTCTGTACTTCAGAGCACCCCTTCCCCTGGGAAAGGAGAGGGTCCACCTGGGCCCCAAGGAGCTGCCCTGGAGGCTTTGAAGGACCGGGGTCCTCTTGAAACTCCTGGCTCTGGTCACTTGGGTTTTGTTGATAGGGAAGTCGGGTTCTTTCTGAGAGAAAGTGCTCTGCAGTAACTTCTCCAAGAGAGAAGTCAGAGTAGCGTGTTTTTAAATTAGCCAGTAAAATAAAGATGGTCCATGAGCAGACAGGGCTCTGTTACTCCCAGGAGAGGCCTGCAGGCCTGGATCCCACCACCCTCCACATGGAGCCGTGGGACTACGGGCATTTCCTGGAAATGATTTCTGACCAGGACAGAGGCCATGATTCTGAGCGGACCCACATGGCTTCTCCAGGGCTTGGTGACGCGTTGGTAAATAGGGTGACAAGTGTCCTGTCCCTTTTTCAGGGCAGCAAAGATTAGAGGGCTGGCATATCACATGTCCCACCCCGTCTGGCAGCACTTGGACAGGTTCTCACAGTAAGGTGGAGGGCGTTGAAAAACTTGGAGCTCATAGAAGGTCCTCGTAGACGCTCTCCGCAGCTGCAAGCAGTTGGTCCAGTCAGCTCTGGGAGAGGACCCCCTCCTGGTGTGGCTGAGGGACCAGCTCCTTCTTAGGGCTTGAGCTTGGGAACCGAGTTGGGGTGCAGGGGGCAGAGACTGCCAGAGACAGGGTGTAGGGGATGCTGCTTCGCCATTGGGCGCCCAGGGTCTGCAGCCCCGTCCAGCCGCATGCCTCTCCTCACCCTCAGTCTCTCCATAGACAGCTGTGTGCCCCACATTCTCCAGATTGCCCTGACTAGTTGGACGAATTGCATGGGAGGTGGGCTGCAGGAACTCTCAGACTCTGGGGCTCCCCCTTTAGGGGTGGAAGCTGGGGCAGGCCCATCAGAAGGGTGGGTGTGGGGCAGTTCAACAGCATGGACTTTGGTTAAGGAGAGAGCACTCGGTATGGCCATCTGGTTGGTTCAGACCTTGTCATTATAAAGAAGGTGGACTCCTGGTGTACTGGGGGTGACTTAGTGATGAATTGCAGCCCAACCTGCCATTTGGAGACCCTGTCAGGCCCTGTGAGCAGCCTCCCCTGCTCAGCAGGTGTGAAAATGCAGTATGTAACATGTGCAGCTGCTTAGCAGGTTGGCTACAGGAACGCCAGAAAGTGAGATGTAGGCAAATATTTAAAAATTGTTTTGCAGCCATGTTATATCTTCCTGAGACTTTGTATTTTTGCATGCTCTAGAATAAATTTGACATTTTTCTGGCAAAAAGGCAAAGGGTGAAGTGCAGAGTGCAGTCAGATAAGGAGGAAAAGCAGATGCTGTGGTTCTGGCTGCGTGTGTCTAGGAAGGGTTGTAACTCTGGGGAGTAAGAGAGACAAATCCAGGGAGAAACACAGAACCTTGTGTTTTGGTGTGACTAGGAGGCAATTGGCTACCTGTGCTCTTTGAAGCGGGGTGGGGATGGTAGTTCATTGATTCTGCATTTGGTTGACATTTGGGTCCAGCTGGGTGGGTGGAGTGGGGCAGAGGTGGATGGAGACAGTTTATCCTGTGTCTCAAGTGATGGTGCTGAAGCCAAGGGGTATGGGCGTTCCTGCACGGAGTGGAATCCAAGTAATGGGGGATGCTGGGAGGTTTGCCTCCACTGCTGAGTTCAACTGTACTGACTGGTTAGGGGCCGGGGCGGCAAGAACGACTCAAGTCTACTTGGCTCCTGGCAGAGCGCCCACGTGCTCACTGAAACTTCAGAAATCTTGGTCACAATACCCTCCCCCCCCCCCCCCCCGCCCCGCCCCGCCCCAGTCTATCTCACCTGTGCCTCACCCTTTCCCCTCAACTTACTGGGATTGGCAAATTTGACTCCTCCCTCCCGGGTCGCCCTGACCCTGGACTTGAGGCTCTCTCTTGAGAGTCTGGGTTTCTTATGGCAGCTCACTGGAGTGCCCTCCTGGTGTGAGCCGCTCCTTTTCCTCTTCAAACTTGCCCTTCTACTCTCCAGCCACCACTGTCCTGCCTGTGGCTCAGGGCCAGCATTCTGTGACCTTCCATCCTGCTCTGTCTGGTCTGTGGACATGGGCCTCTGCTCCATTGGCTCTTCTACTATCTTGGTTTCATTTCTGTGGTTCCCCCTCTGGGTCCTGACCTCCCATCTAGGCTGCATCCTTACCCGTCCCTTATCATCTCTAGATCTTGTTACCCTTGGGACCCCACATGCTTTGTTTTATCCAGCCTTATGCTTTATCTAGTTACAGAACACAGTGTTTCAGTAAGAACTGAAAGGATAGCAGAAAGCCAGCAGTTACTAAAAGTCATAGTCCAGGTGACTCTACTGTCAATACTCTGGTGGTGATTTGCGGGGGTAACTCCCAGGTGTGTGTTTAAACTTGCACATCTATTGTACAGTTTGATGTAAATGAACTTCCACATTCTGTTCCCTGCTGTCTTACTGCACAGCTTCTCCTAGATACACTGGTAACTATAAATATAAATAAGATAATACTTTCGTGGAACATTTGAGACCGATGTGCAAGTGCAGAGAGAATATGGTGGTGACCTCCTGCACCCCATCCCCATCCTGAGTAATCTTGCTTGTGGCCGTTTATCTGTGTCTCCGCCTGAGTGATTGTGAAGCTGGTTACAAACATGTTGCCTCCTCATTAAGTATTCTGGTGTGTATCTCTAAAAATACCCAAAATAATGCACAATAGTTTGTTAGTATTGTTGGAGAGCTAGTGTCTGGGGATGTGAACGATTCGTGTCAGTGTCAAGCTAGTATTTTGTTTGGATGTGTTCATGTATTTTGGTTCTGCTGATGGGCATTTAGTTTGTCTTCAGGAGCTTCCTCCTCTGTAAGCACAGTTGGGACAAGCACCCTTATTGGCAGGCTCTTGCAGTGGCACTTTGTGGGCAACCTTGGAAGTATGCTGGCGTCTCTGTGGGGCAGGCAGATTGGGTGGAGGCAGGAGGGCCAGCTCACTGTGCTGTTTACGGCAGGGGTGCTGGATATAGTGCTCCTACTTGTATCATTTCTACTTTATTCTTTTGTCCACTTGGAACCGTTTTTTATGTGATAAACTGTAACTCTACCTTATAGTTTTTTTGCGTAGTGTGCTGCCTCCAGTTGCTTTGTGAGATTACTGTGGTGCCTTTTTTAAAAAAAATTTTTTATTGGAGTTGATTTGCCAACATTTAGCATAACACCCAGTGCTCATCCCACCAAGTGCCCCCCTCAGTGCCCGTCACCCAATCACCCCAACCCCCCACCCACCTCCCCTTCCACTGCCCCTTGTTCGTTTCCCAGTGTTAGGTGTCTCTCATGTTCTGTCACCCTCACTGATATTTTCATTCATCCACTCTCCTTTCCCTTTATTCCCTTTCACTAATTTTTATATTCCTGTGGTGCCCTTTCTGTGCAAGGACTGGACTGGCGGCAGGTGGGGAAGGCAGGAAAGTGCGCAGAGTTGAGGAGGGCTCTGGCTTAGGCAAGTCCTCCTGCCCTGCTCAGTCAGTGTTTCTCGGCTCACTCAGGCCACCTGGAAGTGTGCTGCTATTGTCCAATTTGGCTGCAGCTGCACTGGCTTCCAGTCTAGGACCTGAAGAGTCCCAATACCTTGAGGTCCCTGTGGGCAGGACTGCATCTGAGCTCTCTCACCTGGTCCGCGGTGGGGTTCGTGCACTTCTGGGCTGCGGTGGGGGGGTTGCCTTGAGTTCCCTGCCTTGTGGGCCTGCTGCGGGGTAGCTTGTGTTGCCAGAGCAAGGGAGCAGCAGCGGAGAGAGGGGGGAGGGTTGGAGTGAGATCCACAGACACACAGGGAGAGAGAGACGAGCCAGCAAGACCCAGCTCCTGAAACCTGACCTGGCCTTTGCAGATCCCATCACTAGGTCAGGCCTCACTCATGGAGAGGGGATTAGGTGGTTCCCCCTTACCTCCCACCCTGGGAGCCTGCAGGGTGCCCGCAGGCTGTGTCCGCTGTGTCCACTGGACTTGCCCTGTCCTTGGTGCTGGAGGCCCTGTCCTGTGGCTCTGCATTTGAGGGAGGGTCTACATGGGACCCATGGGGTGGAGTGAGGGCCAGGTCCCACTGCAGGTCCCCCCTGAAACGGGAGGTGTTGAGCAGCGTTTGGCATTCTGTGGTATGATTTGCAGTGTTGAGGTTTCTGCCCCGTGGCTGTGGCGTGTATCCATCAGGGAGCCAGGGAGTCTCCTGTGTGGCCCCGTGGGTGCTGTGATTCCTGGGAGTTGGTGTCTCTGTTGGCCTCTGTGGAAGGACTCCACTGCCCTCTTCCACACCCATCACTGCTGGTAGCACTGTGTCTGCCTCCTGCCGGCACTCCCAGCAGCACTCCATGCCCCCTCGGCCCAGACGTGCTTCTGATACTGTGGTTGGGTGCTGGCCACCGCTGCGTGTGCAAAGGGGCCCCTGTAAGGAGTATCACTGGGGGCTGGGGGCAAGGTCAGTAGAGGAGGGTGGTCCCTCTCTCAAGGCCCTTGTAGCTTCCTTCAGGTGCCCCACGTTTTGTGTGACTGTCCCTGAGGAGATCTGTGTGTAGGTTTCTCTTTCTCTGCTGGCTTTTCCACGTTTCCATGTCCTCATTGACTCTCCATCCGTTCATTGGCCCCGTTTGGGTGCTTTCATGCTTCTGTCTTTGAATGACTAGCCTACTGCCTCTTCTAGGAGGTGAAGTTCTGTTGGAGCGTCTTGCCATTTGTTTGAGACTGCTGCTTGGGTGCCACCACTCAGCCCTTCCCAGCCTCCGTGCCGGGCTGGGGGACCGCTTCGATCTGGACTTGCCATGGGGGTTGTCTGCCCAGGCCTCTGTCCTGCCTTAAGGGGCTTCTGTTCCCCCGTGGGGACTTGTATTCCGTGGTAGGTAACCTGTTTGGAAGTAGAAAGTGTGCAGAGGTGGTGGGAAGCATGGGGCCTGCCCATGGAGGGGGGCAGTGAGGCAGCCCTGGCCTCCCCTCCCACCGGGAGCTGCGCCCTGCTGCCCTGTCACAGGCTTCATCTCCAACGGGCCCTGAGCTCTGGGGCTCTGTCCTGCTTGTCATGCGGGCGCCCAGAGGGAGTCTGTCTCATGGGGTGTGTTTCAGGGAGAGGATGGGGGTAGGGGGCGATGATGGGGTGGGTGGAGGGGGAGGAGATCCAGGGTGGGCGGCAGGATGAGGCAGGGCCTTGCTGTGGCCCTCGCGCCTTGTGGGGGGTAGAGGGCGCTTGGAGGGACATGGGTGGACTTTCTGAAGCCTGGAGCCTGGTGACTTCTGGCTCGTTCTGTGAATCATCTAAAGTGGTCTTAATCCCCTTTCTGTCTGCCCTTGCAGTTGGCTCAGCTCTCCAGGCGGCTTGGTGACTTTCTGTGGGAGCGGGATCCTCGTTGCCCACATGAGAACATAGCAGCTGGTTTTGTTTTCATGTAGCACAAACATGAAAGGATGAATGCCATGTTTGTAAGAAAAACGGTTAGTTGTGGCACACGAGTGCTTCTGCTTTTGGTTTATGTGTTAACACAAATTTAGCATTTTGGTGTTTTTCTTACTGGAGGGTAGGTTTGCATTTTGAGTATAAAGACTCTGTCCTCACGCTTCTGCTGCTGTCGTGGGCCACTGTACCTGCTGCGCACGGGAGGGGTGCAGCCCTCGTGGGCTGTGCACCTCCAGATGAAGTAGACCTGCACAGCCTGCTGCACTCAAGTGTGTCTCTCCACAGAGAGCGGAATTGGGGGATGCGAGCTGGGTGGGGCCTGGGCTTCGTGTGGAAACTGTGTTGTGCTGTGAGTGTGGGCAGTTGGGCAGGATGAACCAGCACTGGAGCCAGTGTAGGTCATCCGTACAGGGAAGCCAGTTGGCCTCAAGAGTGTCCTGCTTGGTATCGCAGCTGCCAGGCCTCTGCTGCCTGAGTAGTCAGCGGTGATCCTGCCAGCCGGGCACCACAGGGCTCGCTTACTCCCAGGCCATCGCTCCTTGTGGACGCACTCATCAGGTGCTGTTGTCTGAGGTCAGGAAACCTAGATACGTTACTTTGGTCATGGCTGTTTGTCTTTGATAATTGGCAATGAGTGGTCTTACACCAGGAAATTTGTGCCAAATCTGTGTGCTACTGTTAAAGTTTGTTTCAGAAATATATTGAATGACTTCCCAGTTGATGAAAAGAAGCATTTTTTTTCCCTTAGGTTCTGTAGCAAAACGATTGACCACTGTCGTCATTGCTGTGAAACAAAGGACCCCAAAGCTCAGTGGTTAAAATAATAGTAAATGTTTATTCTCCTGCAGGGTTTCTGTGGGTCAGAATTTGGGAGTGGCTGGGTTGCAGTGGAGACACTGCCCGGCTCTGCAGCCACCAGAAAGTGTGTACCCAAAGCACTGGCCTCCACGGCAGCTGTACCCACGGGCCTTGTCACCTCTCCTGGTGACCCACAGTGGGACACAGCATACCATCTCGCCATCTCTGTTCCCACCTCGCCCCCAGGCGAGGACAGGTCTGCCTGATGGTGTGGCGATTTCCTGGAGCCTGACGCCCCAGCCCCAGCAGAGTGCCTGGGGCCCGTGGTTTCCCAGTTCTGTCTCATATGTTGGTCACCATCCCCCAGGCTTGGGGTACAAGCTGTTCTCCACATCACCCGTGAACAAGAGCATTAAAAGTAGTGTTTTTGTTTTTCTCATTTTGTTAGTGAAAAACAAGCTCGCACCTCTTGTGATTCTGACACATGTTCTGTCTCCAAACAGATCATTTCTGTGTCTGGAAGACTTGCTGTGGGGTAAACTGGTCACCGTCCTGAGTGTGGACAGTGTAGGCGTCCACAGGAGCTGGTTGCCAGCTGCTTAGCTTCTTTCTAGGTCAGATTTGTTGTCCTGTGGTTCTTAGGCTCCGAACTGAAAACCAGGCTTGGGAATAAGACAGGTGTGTCTTTCCTGACCTGGCAGCTCTGGGCAGATGATCCCATCAGAGGCAGTGCATTTCCAGAAATGGCACCTATAGCCTCCAGGCGTTGTCGCACCTGGGGGGCTGCCAGCGTCTGGTGGTGGTGGCCTGTGTGCTGCTGGTCTAACAGTGAAGGGCAAACTGCGTCAGACAGGGTCTTCCCAGCCTGAGATCTGGACTCGTGCTGCTGGGACAGTATGCTCTGGATGTTGCAGCCGCTTTGTGCCTGGCCACTGCCCATCACTGGGCTCTCACGGGACAGAGTGAGGCTGGGCCCGGCCTGCTGCACAGGTGGTGGGTGCACCGCCCATATTAAAATTCCCAGCCCCCCTTTTACACGAGCTCTTTGGGAGTACAAGAGACAGGAATCTGACCGAGCATGAGCACTCAGGGTTCATGTGAGGGTTTTCCTGGTATCACGGAGCAGACCTGATACTTGTGGGGGACCTGTCTCTTGTCCAGTGCTTGTGTGGCTCCTTCATCCTCTGGGCTCTGCAGCTGCCTTCCTTTATGTCTTGTCCGTTGGTTCTCCAGTGGCTCCTCAGCTCTGGGTCCTGACATTGAGACTGGTAGGGACTGGCCTCTTCATCCATTCCCAGACTTTTCCAGAAAAGGTTGTGCTGGTCTCTTCCCGCCCAGGCCGCCCATTGGGTGCTACTGCAGGCAGCCCGTGGTGGGGGAAGATGAAGCCCTTCTGTTCCAGGGAGGACGGGCTGCTCTGACCTATAGCTCGAGTCAGACTGGGTGTTCCCCAGGGGGACTTGGGGCTTCCCAGCTTGGTTCTTGCTTTGGGTTGTGAGGGTTGCTAGGGTTGTGCCACTGCTGTGCCAACCATGAGCGCCATCTCTATGGGACAGGGGTGGCAGCATTCTTGGCATTCCAGTGAACGGCCAGTGAGCGCCAGAGCGGCACGTGCAGTGGCACCAGATCAGGGCAGATGCTGGGTCCCACGAGTCCTACCGGGGTAGACTCGTGAGGGCAGTCAGGCCCTGTTCTCATCGGGTCTTTGTCCAGCGTCCACTCATGCATCTGCTCTGGTGTGAAGGATTGTGGACAGGGCCTTCAGGGCCACATCTATGGGATTGAGGAGCCCTTGGGGCTGTGGGAAGGAGGAGCTGGCAGCGCCGGTGATGTGCCGGGGAGGGGGGTGTCTGGGGCTGTCTGACAGGTGCTGCTGTCATTGTGGGGGCACTGAGGCACTCCCCTGCTATAGCTAGGTCCTCGCTTCAAGGTACTTGGTGTCTTGTGGCTCTGGGGCACTTGGAG
Source organism: Canis lupus baileyi (assembly GCF_048164855.1). Lineage (NCBI taxonomy): Eukaryota > Metazoa > Chordata > Mammalia > Carnivora > Canidae > Canis > Canis lupus. Next base: position 552,745 of record NC_132854.1, on the reverse strand, counting down.
CCTGTTTGCTGGGACCAGTCTGTTTTGGGCTCCATCGGCAAGTGGAAAGTCTTCCTCACCCACTTCCTGGCCAGTGATCTTCTAACCCAGCCAGGCCTCAATCTGCCATTGTCCTCCTGGGCACACATCCTTGGTCCCTTGGTTTCTTTGGGAAGTTGGGGTTTTGGAGAGTCCAGGAAGCTTTGCTGGGCTCCAAGGCTGTGCAGGTAGTCCCTCACATGTGTAGGCCTGACTTCCATCTCAGGTGGAGTCAGTGAGTTGGGATATATACTCTTGGTTTCTTGTGTGGATGATGCATTTAGTTTGTTCACTGTGCATCCAGTAGAGACCGTAAACCCACCCCTGGGATGCCGCGGGGCCTGAGGTGGGGGTTCTCCCATGCCAGGTTCAGGTGAGCTGTGCTTGTGTGTACTCCAGGCTCATCACTGCCACATGTGTGCTTGGGAGATGTGCTTCTGGAAGCTGCAAACCTCAGGCTCCTCATAGGACACAGGCTCTGGCCTCAAGCCATGGCCCCTGGAGCCTCAAGCTGTGGCCCCTGGGGACTGCATTTGCTCAGGGTGGGAAGATGATGGGGCTTCGGATACCCTGGCTTCCTGGAGGAGCAAGATGATGCTGGAAGCTGGGCTTAGATCTGCTTACAGGCTGGCCTGTGCTCACACATCCCATGAGGAGCCTCCAGCACACAGACGTGAGCTTCTGTGAATGCATGGTTCCTGTGGGTGGACATAGGTGTGAGTCCCTGAGCAACTAGGCATTCTGGGGTGGCGGGGGGGTGCTCTCACCAGGCCAGAAATTCCACTGCGCTGGCTGCTGGTGGTCAGAAGCCTGAGCAGGAGGGAGAAGAGACTTGTCTCTTGAGATGAACTGACCTGTGTTGTGGTTTGTGTGCATGCGTGTACTTAGGCACATGCGTGTTCATGTGTGGGTGTTGATGCCTCTGTATGGATGTGTGTGTACACCTGTGTATGTGTACACGTGTATGAGCTGGTGTAAGTAGTGCATGTGGCAAGGCAGGTGTTAGGAGGCTTGGTTTCCCAGGCACCCCCCCATCCCCAGCAGAGCTGCCTGTGTTGATTCAGTGAGGCATGCAGACGCCCTCTGTTGATGCCTGGTGGGGATGGAGGAGCTCTTGGCTCTGAACTCAAGGATGCTGGCATCACAATAGGCACTAACAGTGCAGGTGCCCACAACTAACTTATGCAAGTCTCCATTTTTCCAGTGGAAAATCTAGAAGAGACAAAAGCAGAAAGCACGTCAGCAATCATTCCTAGACCTGGACACGACCACTTGTAGTGTCCTAGGTGGTCCTGCAGACCCTCCCTGTGCATTGTGTGCCATGGGTTGTGACCTTATTTCCCTGGTGCCCCCAGTGTGCTCGTGCTGTCAGCAGGCACCGCTGTATGGGTGTGGCCTGGCATCTGCACGTGGTTGCCCCACTCATGAGATGGGGCGCCCAGGGTGTCAGGCACCCCTGCCATCCTGCTGTGTCCCCTGTTGTGCATATAAGTACTTTACGCCCAGTTTCAGGAGGAACTGCTATGTCCAGGGCTGTGACCATGCCCTCTTCTCAGGTCAATCACTAGTCTGCTTTCAAGATGGTTAGATGAATTTTCATGCTTACCCAAGGTGTGCCCCTGCTGCTCTCATACTTGCCATGTAATATGTACGTTGATCTAACAGACAAAAGCTGTTTGACTAACGGGTCAAGGGCTTACTTTCAAAGGCTGAAGTCTTCACGTGATCTTTTTTCACACTGAGTGTCCAGTTAGAGAGCTCAGCACTGGGGAGGCCCTGCACTCCCTGCACAGCTTCCTGCACTTGTTTGCATCACCACGGCCATGTGGTCTTTCATGCTTTATTTTACGCGCCGCTCAGGCAGGCTGGCTTGTCCTCCCAGATGTCCTATTTATTGTTGTTGTTGCTTTCCGCAGGCCGGTCTAATTGAAGCCAACGGAGAACTCAAGGTCTTCATAGACCAGAATCTTAGTCCTGGAAAAGGTAAGGCGCCTCTTTCTGAAACGCCATTCTGTTTTTGTTGTTTTTTTAAAGATTTTATTTATTTATTCATGATAGACAGAGAGAAAGAGAGGCAGAGACACAGGCAGAGGGAGAAGCAGGCTTCATGCCCGGAGCCTCACATGGGACTCGATCCCGGGATTCCAGGATCGTGCCCTGGGCCAAAGGCACAGGCGCTAAACCACTGAGCCACCCAGGGATCCCTAACGCCATTCTGTTGTACGAGTGTTCCATGTGGTGTATGTGTGAGTTTCTTTGGTGCAAGAGTCCTGCTTTGAGGGTGCCTGGGCCCCCCAGTGAAGTCAGCCAGACATCACCTGCAGGCACACATCTGTAGTGCAGTTCATTTTGGTGTGTAAGCCACATACTGTTTGCAGAAATTTGGGAATGTGAGGTGCCAAGAACCCAGGTCACATGGTTTCCTCCACCTCACGGCTCTTCAGGTGTCTGCTCTGGACACGGGCCCCAACCAGAACAGACTCAGATGCAAGGCTTGTGGTGCATACCTCATGTGCGGATGAGCATCTTCCTCGTCAGGAAGCCGTGTGTGTCTGTTCAGTGGCTCATTGGAGTTGAGGGGTGAGCATGGGGGTGGATTGGTCAAAGCCACTTTTCCCGAGGGCCCCATGGTTCCCCTTGTAGTGATCATGTCAGAGTGTGCTAGTTGTCTCCTTGGGTAGGCTAGCTGTGGAAGTGTTGCATCAGAGGAGATGCTCCTTCCAGCGTGGATGTGTGAGACTATGGAGCTCATAGTGGCTGGGTCACTTCACTGCCTCTTCTCTGTCCACACCAGCCAGGCTGAGGCCTGCACAAGTGACCTCTTGGGTCCCGCTGTAGCTTCAGGGGAGTTAGAGCTGGGTGTTGTGTCCTAGCCCCTTCCTGCCTGTCTGCTGTGGCAAGTGGGATGGCAGCCCAGCCACTCCTGCCCCATGGGGCCCTTGCCTGTGTGGCTCAGCAGGCCAATGTGGTTTGGGGCAGTGGGCTCATGCTCCGTCCCCTCTGTTGCTTTGGGATGTCACCTTCAGATGCCCATGGAGGCTCTCTTGCCCTTCAGGGCCCTTGGCCTGCGCCCTGTCCAGGCTCGGCTGGTGCGCTTCCTTATCCTGCTGGCTGCTGCCTCCACTTGCTCTCCTGGTTTCTCTGCTTTTGTGAAGGCCATAGGCAGAGTCCTGCTTCTTTGTGGATCCCTTGCTCTTCAGCTTCCTGCGTAGGGTTGGAGAGTCCACCAAGGGGCTCAGTGTGTAGCTTTCACTGTCCATAGATTGCATGAGTGAGAGACGCTGTAGTGTAATTAGCAGGACACTTAGCATTTCAGGAGTTGTAGGCATGACATGTTTTGTCAAACTGATGGAGCAGAAATAACCATGAAAAAAACCCCACAAACTTTGTTCCTTTGGAAATGATGGAAATCTTTCATTCTGGTGTTTACATTGAATTCTTCACTGTTGGGATACTCTGTGAGAGCCTTGCTTGTTATCACAGGCTGCTTGTCCCCTTTCCCTGCTTATGAATAGCTGTGTCCTGCAGAGTTTGATGGTGAGGCAGAGGTTTGAGAGGCACCAGAAAACAGCTCCTTGAGTCCACGAGGCAACATTCTGGTGTCAGTTGCCTGCTGACATGTGCTAAAGTACTTGGTGTCTCCTCAGTGTGATCTGGCCCCCCTGCAGCCCCCTGTGCGCCCTGCAGCGGGTTCTGTGTTCTGCCCCTCGAGGTTCTCCTGGCTTCTGCCTCTGCGTCTGTGCCCCTCCAGGACCAGGACGCCTCGCAGGTGCTCGGGTTCCTTGTGGGGCTCCTGCCCCACACCATCTCTGCGACCTGCTGCCCGTGCAGGCTTCTCATGCACTTCCACAGAAGTTGTTTTAATACAGAGCTGTTTGTGGGGCCGGGCTGCTAGGTGCTGTTCTGGCCCTGAGGGAGTGGGACCAGGTGCCTGAATGCTGCCTTCTGGTGCACAGGCTCTATCCCGTATCATCTGCCCGTCGAGACTGTTTCTACCTGCAGCCTCCTTTGCTTTGGGCTCCGAGATTTTGAGGTTAATTTTAGGCAACAGACTAAAGCAGCTGCTGATTTGAGCTGTTCACTTTGGGTCATTCATTGGTGTTTCATTTGGTTGAGGAGACCTTGGGTGTTGCATCGCGTTGTCTTTTTTTTTTTTTTTTTTTTTTTGTAGATTTTATTTATGTATTCATGAGAGACATGGAGAGAGAGGCAGAGACACAGGCAAAGGGAGAAGCAGGTTCTGTGTAGGGAGCCCGATGTGGGGCTCGATCCCTGGACTCTGGGATCACGCCCTAGGCCAAAGGCAGATGCTCAACCACTGAGCCACCCAGGTGTCCCTGCGCCGTGTTGTCTGATTCAGTGGTCACTGCAGGCACTTCCCGAGGACATTTGGCACAAGCTCAGCGTGGGTCACGGTGAGTGAGGCCAGACCCTGTGCACCAGCCTTTCCAGGAGCCCGGAGTCATCATGGCCAGTGGTGTGTGCCAGAGAGCGGGTCTCTGTGGAGTGCCTGTGAGGGGCAGGAGCTGGCTTTCACTGTAGCGGTTCAACTGTGGGGTGGGGAGAAGTCACGAAGAGGGCTGTGGCCCGGGCCCGGTGCGGGTTGGGCATTGCAGGGCAGGGGCTAGTCTCACTGTACCCTGTGTGCTGTGCCTGCCAGGCCAGTTTGCCCCAACTTTCCAGTCTACCCACTGAGAATTTGGGAACAGGCCAGTACCTGAATTGCACTGCACCCTGGGGACCCTTTTGCCCCCAGCTGGTACTGATGAGGCCTCCCCCGCCTGCTCCTGCCCAGGTTCTGGCCAGGATGCCCCTCACACTGGGGTCCCACATGCTTCCATGCGGGCTTTGCAGCTCTTGCCCTGTTGGTTGGGTCCTGACGGCAACTCAGCTCACCATCTTGGCCTCCAGTGCTGCCCATGACTCTCTTCTGCCTGTGTCTTTTTGCTGCTGTGTGGGGCCCATTTCCAGATCCCAGTGTCCACAGGCTTCTCCAGAGGCAGAGACTGTGGGAGGCATGCTGTGCATGTGAGAGAGGCTTGTTTCATGGAGTTGTCCCAGTTGATGAGGGGGTTGGCAGGTCTGAAATCTGCAGGCTGGACACAGGCAGGGGCCGGGGCTCTAACCCTAAGGCAGCGCTCCTTCCTCCTTGAGGAAACCCAGCTTCTGCTCTGAAAACCTTTGTCGGGTAGTTCTGGAGGGTGGTCTCTCTTCCCTGAAGTCGGCTTACTGGTTCCAGAGCAGCCCTGGCTGGCCTGTGAATGGGCAGCTGAGAACGGGCCTTGGTAAGTGGGCTTATCCTGTTAGTCGTCACAGTTGCAAGATTCAGAAAGCTGTTACCCCCAGAAAAACGCACTGAAGTCACCACATTCTGTACCCCTGGCCCTGAGGGCCAGAGCCCCCGATGCCATTGGCGATGGTGAATCCTATGTGTGACAGCACTGGGTTGCTTCTGGTGTTTTGCCAGTGGTGGTGATGCCATGTGAACCTTTGCATGCACTTTTGTTCCTGTGTTCTGAGCAGATGCTCAGGACTGGGTACTGGACCACGTGGCTCATGTGCATGGCTGCACCAAACACGTGAATGCCCAGCCCTGCATACCCGCAGCAGCCATGTTTTGGGTCCTGGTGGCCCAGTGGGTCTGAGCCCCTCTGCTCCCGGGCCTTCGTGCTGGTTGGGTCTGTCCAGGTGCTTTGCTGGCCCAGTTTCTTGCTGATGCTCCTGCCTGGTTCTCTTCTTCAGCCATCCGGCTGCTGCTTTGGGGTTCAGGCCGTTGTCCCCTGCCACGCGGGCACCCTCTGCTCCCGATGCGCCTGCTGCCTGCCTGCCCTCTGCACACAGCCAGCCTTCTTCCTCTCACCCAATCTCTGTTGGCCCATCAGCCTTACTCACACCCCTTCGGCAAAGTTCTTATTTATCAAACATGCTCACTGCAGAAACTGCAAGGGTACTTCAGAATTCAGTTAAAAATGTAAAGGTACATGTATGTGTGTATTCACTATTCTGTACACACTCTCCGATGGCGGCATACAGGTGTGTCCTGTTGGTGTGTGCTTGTCCTGTCCCCGTGGTTGTGTGACTTAACACTTGTCTGTCGCTGGGCCATTCCTGGAGTTCCTAGTGCTGCCCATTGTCGCCTGGTGCCTTCTTGGTGGAGAGTTGTAAGACATGTTGATTGTTGACAGAGACCCGTCCTTTTCCCGAACAGCTCTGTGCCTGTGTGCGCTCCGTGTGTGTGTGTGTGGGGGGGGGGCAGATGCACGTCTGGCTGGTGACAGACACCTCCCGCTTCTACATCAGTGTTGTGTCTCCCCTTGGAAGGGTTCTAAGGCAGGGGAGGTGAGATTTCAGTGGTGCCGTGTGGCTGAAAGCCTGGTGTTGCTGTGTGATTCTAGAGACATGGACACTGTTCCCTCCCAGAGGCGCATGCGCCTGCACACATGGTGGGTCGGTCCAGGCTGATATTCGTGCGGCGGTTGGGAAAGGACCCTGTGCAGGAGGAAATGGCAGAACTCACTCGGCCCCCCGGGGCATGTGCCACAGAGGCCCCAGCTTATCTCCTCCCAGCTGTGTGAACCCAGGGGACACCTAAAGCCTAGATGACGTCCCAACCTCTGAACCCTGCTGCTGGGCTTGCTATGACTGCCACGGTGCAAAAGAGACAGGTGCTGCACAAATAAGCAGTGAGGGCGTCGTCCACCTGCCACTGTCCGAGCCAGTGTCCTGAGAGTCCTGAGATGCAGTGCCCCTCAGACCAGGGCAGGGGGTGGCACCTGCAGAGCCCGTTTCCCCCTTCAGGGTGCTTGGCTGGGGAGCAGTGAGCACGTGGGGTGGCGTGGCTGTCGTGATGGTCCCCAAGTGAGCTCATCCTGAGAAGGACACCATTGGTGGTGATCCAGTGCCCACTGTGTGGGGTAGCACCTGCCATCGCCTGGGGCAGACCTTCTCTGGCACCAGTTCTAATGGCCCTTTCAGCCACATCAGTGCACAGAGTGTCTGGTGTGGTGGGCAGGATAGGAAGTTCTCAGAACTTAAAAATGGTTAAAATTATGTCCAAGAAAATATTAAACCCCATAATTTCATCATTTAAGATATCTTAAAACCTATAGATATTAATGGATTGTGATTATTATAATATGATTACATAGTATTTTTAGTATCCTTTTACTGTTACAGTTAGAGCAGTTCAGATCACGTATGTTCCTAGTGCATTTTCTTGCTAGGAAAGGAATCCTCCATTTCATGATGTTATATTTCAAAATACCTTGCATATTTCCCTAAATAAATGGCTTGAAGTCCAGTTCACAGTATTCTAGTGAGTAGATCTCTAGGCCGGTGTTGTGACTAAACTGGTTCCCGTCCCCCATGTGAGGGGTTGAGTGTGTGGTGGTCCTTGTCAGAAGAGGATGTTAAACAATTCTAATTTCTGTGATCACATTAAACCAGAAATGAAATTCCATCCTTGAGATTGACAAAAAGGGACATGTCTTCCTGAGTCAGCAGTTGACAGGAACTTGGGAGATGGATACTTGCTGGGTGGGCGTGTGTGTGTGTGTGTGTTGTGTGTGTGCATGGATGTGCTGGGCCAAAGCCCGAAATGCAGATGGTCACCTGGAGCACACGTTCCCTTTGGTGCACCTGCCCTTGGGAGACTCAGCAGGAGGAGGCCTGCCCAACATTAACTACTGCATTTAGGAGCATCTGTGCACCCGCACAGCCAGCCTGCTAGCACAGAGTAGTGGCTCAGCACCGCAGGAACCCGCTAGATCTGTCAGGATGGTCCCAGCAACGGGGTGAGCGCAGATGCAAGAAGATGTGATACAAGTCAGCTTTCTTTGAGATTTCAAAGGCCCACATGAGTAATGCTTGTATTTTCTTGGATTCACAGGCACAGATGGTGCGTCCTCCAAGCCCTCTGGCAGCAGCTGGGGATAGGGCGGGTCTGCGGGCGGGAAGCTTACCTCTGCTTTTCAGGCCTCTTCAGCAAATAGGGTAAAATGGTCATAGTTAAATCTAGGTTTTGTGGGAGCAGGACTGCTTCAAAGCAATTCTTTGTATTGAAGTTTCTCTCAACAAAACGAGGAAGAGCCCCTGGTGGAAAGGACAGCTGCTACCACTGTCCAGGAAAGGGCTCTGGGTACACATCTGCCTCTCTGCTCCCCCTTGCTCCCTGAGATCCCTGGGGCTCTACATGTTATTTTACAGAAGGACCTTCCTGTGGTTCTGGGTGGTTTGTGTTGCCTTCTATGGGTGGGAGCACTTGCATCTGGACCTGCAGGTCTAGCCCGGGAAAAGCGGCTGCGCCCAGTGCAGCAGTCCTGTGTTCTGTCTTCATTTACGTGACGCGCAAAGTAAGCGCTAAGACGTGTCCTAAGAACCGCCTGATGTTGGCAGTGTGTCATTTGCAGACTGAAAAAACCCATTTTTATCTTTTTTAATGAATCAATCCAGTATTCCTAGAAACCTAGGAATAATAGGTTAAAGCTAATCTATACATGAATCTGAAAAGTGATAGGTTTGTATGTTTTAAATCTCTCTATACAAAGTAGAATAATTTTGCTTTTTGTCTTTTAAAACATTTTGCGTACCTAAAACAATTGTTAAAAATTTGTTTTTGCTACGATATAGATCTCTGTGTTTAAAGGAAAATAAAAACAAGGCATATATTTACAGAAAATAAATATCTATTGGTGTTGGTTGGTAAAAATACTAATATTTAGCCAGTTGGTTTGGTCAACTTCTGCTGTTCAGAAATTATTTGGTTTTTGTGTGTGGCTGTAGGATTCACTGTTTAGCATATTCTGTTCTTTAAAATGCATGGACTTTTAAAGGGCACAAAAAATGAACCTTCAGGCTGGGCTAGATGGCCTCGTGAAATGAAGGAAATGACATCTGCTGCTGCCTGGCGTGAGCCACCACCCTACCCCCCATCCCCCTGCAGGTCCCCCCATCCTCCTGCAGATTCCCCCCTTCCCTTCCCCATCCCCCAGCCGGTCCCCCCTTCTTCCCATCCCCCTCTCAGGATCCTGTTCTCCCCTGCGGTGGCAGCCACAGGAGGCCAGTCTGCTCCAGGAGCCAGCAGGGTTCCTCTTCTCCCCGTAGGGCAGTGACCCAGTGACCAGGAGAGGGGGAGTTGGTCTGCTTCTTCCTGGGGGTGCTCTGGCCCTTCTCCATAGGACGTGGACCAAGCACACTCTGAGGGTCTCCACCCTCCACCTATTTTCCCGGGCATCACTGTCTCTTGTACGCACTCTCTTTATTTATTTCCGCTCTGTCTTCTCATGCCGTCAGGGCAAGGGCTTCATTTTTATGTTTTGAATTTTTATCATTTCTACTTCTTTTGATTTTATTATTTAATATATAAGATGGCTTTTTTTAAAAGTATTTATTTATTTATTTATTTATTTATTTATTTATTTATTTATTTATTTATTTATTTATTTATTTATTTATTTATTTATTTAAGAAACAGAGAGGCAGAGACCTAGGCAGAGGGAGAGGCTGGCTCCTTGCAAGGAGCCTGATGTGGGACTCGATCCCGGATTCCCAGATCACGCCCTGAACCAGAGGCAGACACTCAACCGCTGAGCCACCCAGGCATCCCAAGATAACATGTTTTATCATTTTTATTCACTGTTGTATCCCTAGCACCAAGGACAGAGCCAGGCACACAGAACTCTAATGCTTGGAATGAGTGTTTCTGTTCATCATGTATCCTTCCCCTTTGCTTTGTGATGAGGTCATCTGCGTGTTCAAAGAGGGGGCATCTTCGTCACCAGGCATTTCATTTTTCTTTTCTTTTCTTTTCTTTTCTTTTCTTTTCTTTTCTTTTCTTTTCTTTTCTTTTTTTCAAGATTTTATTTATTCATTTATGAGAGACACAGAGAGAAAGGGGCAGAGACACATGCAGAGGGAAAAGCAGGCTCCCTGCGGGGAGCCCGATGCAGGACTTGATCCTGGGACTGTGGGATCACGCCCTGAGCTGCCCAGGTGCCCCGATTGTTCAATTTCTAAACTAGTTTTGCACACAGAGAAATGCTAGAACATAAGTTGCCTCTAATTGTCACAATTGTAGTCTTTCAAGAGCTGGTATCCTCAGATCCCTGGGGGGTCCCTGCAGAACAGTCTATGTGAGCAGGCAACTCCACAGGGACTTGGGGCAGGTTGGTGATGTGCTTGCAGCCCCTGAGCTCTGCCTCCTGACATGAAAGCACCCAGGAGGGGCTGATTGGGTGGGAGAGCAGGTGGTCGTGTCCATGCAGGTGCTGTGAGGTGTGAGTTAAACTTAGAAGGATTTGCAACTGACCCACAGACCTAAGGTGGGTAAAGTAGGGACCTGTCATCAGAAGCCTCATCATCCTGAAGCTGTCATGTTTAGCCTTAATCCCCAGAACGGAACTAACCTGTTACCTCCTCACATTGTAGGTGTGGTGTCCTTGGTAGCTGTCCACCCCTCTGCAGTGAACACGCTGGGGAAGCAGCTGTTGCCAAAAACATTCGGACAGTCCAATGTCAACATTGCACAGCAAGTGGTAAGGGGCCCTGGGGAGGTGGGCTTGCATATTCTGGATGGTGGCCTCTTAGGCTATGGTGCGGAGGTCGGGGTGTGAGGTTTGCCTTCTGCTGTTCCCTCTCGAATGCTCACTGTGCTGGGATAGTGCCAGATTTCGGGGTGCCAGCGTGCACTCCCCTGGACCAGGCCTGCCTGCAGGTGTGACTGGACAGTGGGGCCTGGCTTAGGCCCGGCAGCTTCCTGGCCTGTGCTGTGTGCCCATGGGTCCCGAGTCTGCCCTGGGGAAGCCGTGTTGAGTTGTGTGTGGGTGGCAGCACCCAGCCTTGACCCTCCTTAGGGTGGACACTCCCTGCCTGGGATGGGGTCCCTGTGGAGCACACAGTGGGCTTAGGGCTCTGTAGACTGTCAGGGTACTGGGACAGGTGTGTCCCTGACTGCCCCACCTGATAAAAGGGGGCAGAGGTGGGTCTGCTCTCCTCAGCCCGTGCTGGGCGCCCCTGTGTATTGATCACCTGTGGGATTCAGTGGGCCCTTCTTGACGGATCTCAGTCAGATTGAAGCCTCCCTGACTCCTGGGCCATGTGTAGCATCAAGAGGAGGATGTTGACTGCCCACCTGAGCTTGCTCAGATCTGAGCTCCCGGGTAACTGTGGATGCGTCCCGTCACTTAGCCCCCGTCAGTAGGCGTGACTGCTTTTCTTAGAGAGTTGCTGTGATATTTGGCTCATCATAGCTTTTAATAAATGTGTTTTTGATGTAAGTTAAATATTCTGTTTTGTTTTATTCTGTAACTCATTTTATTTTTAGGTACTGTGTATCGGACATAGCTTGGGAATACCTCCTTAATTGAGAATCCATCTCTTTTTGTGGCTGTAGATAGTAGGGAAGAAAATTAACATGCACATTTGTCTGTTGGTGCCTTAAACTTTATCAGACCTAAAGTTACATCTCTGGTTGGAGCCTGGTGGTTTCGGAGTGGAGTTAGAGATGGTAACTCCCTTGTGAAGCCCAGCAGGGTGAGCAGCCGAGTACATGTCCGAATGTCTCTCAACTCCATCTGCCAGGCACTTGAGGACAGAAGGACGGGCGCGTTGTGGCTGCGGAGCCTCGTCTTCATGTGATGTGAGCGTGGCTTGGGCTCATGAGGAGCTTGGGCTGCAGCCCCGCCAGAGTCAGTGCCTGCGGGCACAGTTTGTAGGAGAGGACCAGAGAGAGAACAGCCTTCTGTCATCCAGGGAGGCCATGTTCACTGTGAACGGTTAGTTATTGAGTACCTGCTGTATGCCTGGTCCTCTGACTTTCGTTCTCGTTGTGGACCAGATGTGTGAGGAGGTCCAGCTTAGGGAGAAGACAAGAGCAAGTGTGCTGGCTGTGGGGGCCTGGACCAGGTGTCAGGTAGCCCTCTGGTGATGCTCCTTCCCGTCCGTGTGGGTGTCGGTGTCCTAAATCCATTCTCCTGAGAATGTAGCCAACCAAGTCTGCGTAGTATACGTCCAGGAAGTGCCACGAGTGACAGGGCTCCGTGTTTTCCCAAACTGGTGGCCCTGGGCCTCGGCAGAAGCACGTTCTCCACAGTGACCCAGGGCCCTTTAAATGCATATGTTTATTTAAAAGAATCAGAAGGTTCAGGAGGTGTGCCTCCTCTCTGGGAATTTGTCTCTGTTGACCTCTTTTTTTTTTTTCAGAAAGTATGCTGTTGATTTCATGGCTTTTGAATGAGTGATCCACAGTTTGGAAAACACTGTGATGAATCTGTGATCATTAGAAAATGATCAAGTGTGAATTAAAAGAATGAAATTGAGAACATTTTTCTTTCTGTGGTTTGTGGGTCATTAGCACTGACAGGTGACCTGACCTAGGACAAAGTGCCCAGTCAGCTATCCCACAGCCATGGCAGGTAGCACACTCATCCTGCTAAGAAGGGGCCCAAGGGATGTCCCCCTGGCTGCCCAGTGGACACAGAGAGACCCTAGGGTGCGCCCTGCCCCTGCGAAGGGCTGCCCTAGCACCTGGAGCCTGAGGGTGACTCGTTGGACAGCGGCATAATGGCCCTGGGGCACTCAGCTGTGTAGATGCTGGGATGTCAGGTTTCTTTCTTTTTTTTTTTTTTCTTTTTCTTTAATAAATTTATTTTTTATTGGAGTTCAATTTGCCAACATATAGAATAACACCCAGTGCTCATCCCGTCAAGTGCCCCCCTCAGTGCCCGTCACCCAGTCACCCTCACTCCCCGCCCACCTCCCCTTCCACCACCCCTAGTTCGTTTCCCAGAGTTAGGAGTCTCTCATGTTCTGTCTCCATTTCTGATATTTCCCACTCATTTTTTCTCCTTTCCCCTTTATTCCCTTTCACTATTTTTTATATTCCCCAAATGAATGAGAACATATAATGTTTGTCCTTCTCCGATTGGGATGTCAGGTTTCTGAACTGTTTCCTGCATCAGCTCTGTGATGTGGGTGGAGACATGTACAAGATCTTAGAAAACTGGGATTTTTACTTGACTATACACAGCAGTGTGTCTGTCCCCCATGGGAATATTTGCATGTTCACAAGACCGAATTCCGAGTCTTTGTCAAAGACAAAGCAGGCTTTCCCTTTCTTCTGTGAAGAGATGGCGTGGGGTGCTCAGACTCAACCACGTGCAGGGCAGGTCACACTGCCGTCCCCTGAGCCGCTCTTGCCTGGAGTGTGTCTTTTGCTGCTGGTGCTAACTGCCACCTTCCACTGCAGTGTTTAGGGTGCCAGGTCCCCCATGAAGCCGCTGTTGGGGTGAGGCTCCCACACACGGGTGGGCTGGTGGGGCACCACAAGGCCTGCTCTGTGATCCCTTTGTTCCGAGAGTTTTCCTCTTTGTGTTTTGGTCTCACTTGGGGAGCCCTGAAAGAGAGGGCTTCATCCTTGTCCATGTCCCTGAAGGGGGAAGGGCAAGTGAACTAGGGCAAGAGGAACAGTGGGGATGTACCCTGAGGCTTACTCTGTAGGTGCCCCCGCTCTCCACCACCTCCTTGGTGCCTGCTGTTCCGTGGGGCTCGCTGGTGTGGGGGCATTTCCTGCCTCTTCTGGTGAACCCGGGGACACACCTGAGGTCGATGAGGGCACAAGTGCTGATCGATGGCGTCTAACTCAGCAGGGTCAGCTGTCAGGGGCTCACGTGACCGTGTTCTCTGAATTTCTTAGCTAATGGAGCTCAGCAGTGGCTGTAGATGATGGGAAATGTAAAATGGCAGGGTCATATGCGGGACATTTCTGATTGTGTTCTGAATTGTCTCTTTTGACTGTAGGTAATTGGTACGCCTCAGAGACCTGCAGCGCCCAACACTATCGTGGTAGGAAGCCCACACACCCCTAACACTCACTTTGTCTCACAGAACCAGCCTTCAGACCCCTCACCTTGGTCTGCCGGGTGAGCACATTGCCTAGAATTATAACCTCCAGCTCTCTGGGCCATGAGGGCTGGCCGTCATGCCCAGAAAAGATGTAGTCAGGGTACACTTTTCCTCGTAAAGGAGAAGTCTGGCTGCAGGGGGCCGCCTCCCTGCGGTTTGGGGGGAGGGGTCTGCACCATGGAGGGTGGCCAACATGCGATCGGAAGAAGACGAGGAAGCTGGCTTCTCAGCACTTTGGTGACTTTGGCACTTTTTCCGTTTTCTGCACTGGAAAGTAGCATCTAGGGAAGAGTGTGCAAATGTGGTGGATCTCACATAGCCTCACCCGCTGTGGCTCTGTAACTGCTGTTCCACGGGTGACACCCACCTGTAGGAGGGTCCCGGCCCACTGTCACCTTGACCCTGTCTTCCAGTAAGCAGCCTAGTGAGGAAATAATTTTACTCGGAGGTCAGCTCTGTGACTTTCCTTAAAAACAAAAACCTTTTGGGAATTATGTCTGTATTGGTTCCAAAGCAAAAACCGTGATTCCCTGAATCACCCAGCAAGGTGTCTGTCCAGAGCCACCCTTCCCTTGACGTGGTGACTTAAAAAGTTGAGACAGTGGCTTTCCCCCAGTTTGAAGCACACTGTGGTCTTCAGTGTCGGGTGCCCACTGCCACATGGCTGTCATGGTCTCCACATCGCCTTGGCTCCTGGCCTGCTCAAATTTTCCCTAAAAGTTCTTAAATTTGCAGTAAAACTTGCATAATTCTGTGTCAGTGGGCATCTTTTTAAGAAGCAATGTTGGTGTATCAGTACACATCAGATGTGCACTGGCTCCTGCATATCTGATGTGTGTCTACCCTGTTTTTCCTGGGAGCTGATGGAGATGTGAGGCCTGGCCACCTAAAAGTCTGTTTTCTGGCCCCTAAAGAAAGCAAGAGAGCCTTGGCCCCAGGGCTGTGCCCAGTGCACTCTGCAGACGAGCCAGGTCCCCAGGGCCACACCTGGGGTCTCGGCCCATACCCAGCTTGCTAGCCTGTGGGTGGACATGTGTGTCCCCTGGGGCTGGTGCTGAGGGCACCACTGTTCCTTTGTATTTTTGAAGGAAACGCCACAGGAAAGGGGAGAAGAACGGGAAAGGCCTAAGGCACTTCTCCATGAAGGTGTGCGAGAAGGTGCAGAGGAAGGGGACCACGTCCTACAACGAGGTGGCCGACGAGCTGGTTGCAGAGTTCAGTGCTGCCGATAACCATATCCTACCAAACGAATCCGTGAGTATGTGCCGCATGGCAGGGAGACGCCCTGGCGTCGTACTGCTCACTCTTGTTTTCTCTGGAACTACTTGAGACACACAAGTTCAGAGAACAACACAAAAGAATTTTCTGGATCTTTCGGCAGTATGACACTTTATCATCCCCAGATGGTGTCATGCGTGGGCTCTGGCTCCTGTTGGGTCAGCTCCCTGTAGAGACTCCCTTGGAGATCTGTGGGGATGCGCTAGGAGCCATCTAGCCACAGCTGGTGTGTTCACAGGGCATAAGGCGGGTTGGTGGTGTGCTTCCCTGCATGTGGTTGAGTGTGGCGTTCAAGTGTCCACCTGTGAGCTGCTCTGGATGGTTTGGAAAACTTATGCTCTATCCTCCCCAGGCTTACGACCAGAAGAACATAAGACGGCGAGTCTATGATGCCTTAAATGTGCTGATGGCCATGAACATCATCTCTAAGGAGAAGAAGGAGATCAAGTGGATTGGTCTACCCACCAATTCGGCTCAGGAATGTCAGAATTTAGAGGTATGCGGCTAACCACCTGTTTCCCGCTGTGCCCTTGTAGATGTGCCCCCTGTGTAGTGTGTTTGGGGTGGGCATTTCTGGTGTGTGTGCTGGAGGTGCCCACTCAGGGTTTGAAGCTGTGTGTTCCTGGCCTGGACCGGGGGTCGGCTGCTTCCCCAGGCCCCACGCCTGCTCACCAGACATTGGCATGCCATCCGTCTAGCCTCTCTGTGCTCTGTGGGCACTGGCGAGGAGGTGGCCTGCCTGGCCGCGGTTGCTGATCCCCAGCATAGATAAATTCTGAATCCTGACAGCTGAGGTTTGAGTTTTATAGCTGCTGTGTCCGAAGACACTGCCGTGTCCAGAAGATAAGAGAAGATGGAGTGGAGGGTGTGGTTTTGAGATTAAAGAAACTCCCCTTTGTCCCAGGACATGTGCCACGTGCTATAGGCCATCTGTTTCCATGCTGTTAGTTTAGCAAACAGGCCAGGGAGCATGTCCCTAGGGGGCACTGCTAGATGGAATATGATGCCACCATCTTTGTTTTGAAGGTGGAGAGACAGAGGAGACTTGAAAGGATTAAGCAGAAACAGTCTCAGCTTCAGGAGCTCATCCTGCAGGTAAGGGTGCTGCTCTCTGGAGGCAGCTGCTTTGTGTCTGCTGGTCTGGCTCCCTCCTGCTGTGGCATCCCCTGTGCCCTGTGATCCACTGCCGCGTCCCGTGCCTGTGCGCCTTGCATGCAGATGGAGGGCTTTTACCAGGGTGTTATCCTAACTGTCCTGTGTTACTGTTCATTTCTTAACCACACCTCGCTTGCAAACCCTGCGCTGGAGTGCATGGCTGGGAAGAAACATAGAATATCTAGGGCTCAGTGCCGTGCAGCCTTGGTGCCTACCTCCTGGGGAAAATCTCCGCTTTGAGATCTGAATGCACATTTCACAAGCACCCACTGAGTCGGGCACAGGTGTCCTTGATGTAAACTTTCACAGATGAGGGTCTTCTTCCCAGAGAGAATGGATGTATGGGTGAGCACATGTGCTGCACGCGTGCTGCTTATCACAGTCTAAATGACGGGAGGGATGCCTTGTGGAAGGTAGCATGTGAAGCTTCCCCAGGGACAGGTATGAAGTGCGTTCTGAGTACCAAACCCCAGACCAGGGGTGTGAGATGGGCAGCATGTGTGGTTGGGGGACGTGTGCCGCCATCCCCGTCCCTGTAGGGTCCTGGAGATGCCCATTCAGGGTTGGAAGCAGAAATAACAAACATACCAGGAGCTTGCTGGAGTGGGGGCTGGTCCCTGGATTGAGGCTGTGTGGCACTGGGCCATCCAGCTGGGGCCTACGGTGTGCGAGTCAGCTGCTGTGGAACTGGTGGTTGGCCAAGGAAGGGGACATGGCTTAGCCGTGATTTATTGAGGTGCTCATGGACCCCAGGGCTGTGAAGCCACAGGCCCCATGGTAAGGTTGGAGGGAGCATGGGGAACCCTGGGGTCCTGGGGGAAGTGCAGTGGGGTCTGAGGACAGGCCTGGTGGCTGATGTCAGGAGATCTTCAAACACGGGAGAAAGCAGAGGGGAGGGGTCAGTGAGAGGCTTAGTGATAGCTGCTGGCCCAGTGCCTGCAGACTGCAGCGGAGGGTGTAGTCTAGCCATGCTGGGTGCACTCGGCACGGGGTACCTCGGTCACTCCTCCACCCTAGCCTTTGGTGCAGGGAGTGCTTTGGTGGACAGGATGTGGCTGCAGAGGGCAGTAGGGCAGCACGTGCATGTCTGTCAGCAGTGGTCCCTCTCTTCGGCTCAGTTCCCTGTGATATCCACAGCACACGAGGCTACTTTAAAATATCCAGTCACTGCCTCTCCTGCCTAGCTGTGAGCCCCAAGTCCCCTCCCAGGCGCTGTGGCCTGGGGCTAGCTGAGGAGGGAGGGGTGCTTCCTGGCTTTCACCTGACCACACGCGAGTTATGGTGAAGGTGTACGTCACTGCAGAGCTCAGGGCCCACACCCTCAGAGCCCTGTGCCAGCGGGTCTGCAGATGTTTGCTGCTCCAGGTCCGTATGGGGGCATGGCCCCATGTCTGCCTTCTCGGGACCCAGAGGGGCAGGAGGAATGAAACATCCAGCATTGATGCGTTTCTTTTAACCATTCCCGGGAGACGTTTTTATCTCAGTGGCCTGAGCATTTGCCTCCATTCCCCTTGGGCTGTTTGGTGTTCAGGGTGTGCATCCTCTGCTGAGCCCTCAACGGGGCCTGCGTCTCCCCCTGGTTTGCTCTGGCCTCTCACGGGCCTGACCCCTGTTGCTGTCCTGTGGGGTTGGGCAGAGTTGTTGGGACACCTATGGACAAGGCCTTCGATTGGTGGCAGCTGGTGTGAGCAGCGTGCTGGTGGCTCATCTTTTTTAGCAAATTGCCTTCAAGAATTTGGTGCAGAGGAACCGCCAGGCGGAGCAGCAGGCCAGCCGGCCGCCGCCCCCCAACTCCGTCATCCACCTGCCCTTCATCATCGTCAATACCAGCAAGAAGACCGTGATCGACTGCAGCATTTCCAACGACAAGTAGGTCCATTGATGAGTGGGCCCCTACTCTGAGGTCCCAGCTGAGCCTCAGGTCAGCGTGGAGAAAGCCAGTGTCACACTCAGAAGTAGCATGTTCACTTTTTTTTTTTAAGATTTTATTTATTTATTCATGAGAGACACAGAGAGAGAGAGAGAGAGGCAGAGACACAGGCAGAGGGAGAAGCAGGCTCCATGCAGGGAGCCCGACGTGGGACTCAATCCCGGGTCTCCAGGATCACGCCCTGGGCCAAAGGGGATGCTAAACTGCTGAGCCACCCGGGCTGCCCCCACTTACTTCTTTATAGAAGTATCTAATTTGTGATTATTGTATATAGTCTTTCAGTGTAATGAGATGATAGACTTCTTTTTCACATCCCTGGTTTTGTGTTTATCTCTTAAAATGTAAAATCTCTCAGGGTTATTATTAGCGCATCCGTTTAAACCTTGTACAAGCAGTAGCCAGTGTTCAGTTTCAGCATTGGCCTGAGGTGTGGGCAGTTGCCCCACGCTCAGCTCTGTGATGCCTGCTGCTTCTGCGGTGATGGGTTTTGTGGGATGCCAGATGAGAAAAGGTCCTGGGAGGCTGGGCTGAGTGACTCTGCTTGGGGCCCCATGTGTCCCGTGTGCCCCACATGCCTGCACCGTCAGGAACGTGGCATGTGGTTCATTTTCCGGTGGCGACTTTGTCTCTCAGGTTTGAGTATCTCTTCAACTTTGACAACACGTTTGAGATCCACGATGACATAGAAGTGCTGAAGCGCATGGGGATGGCCTGTGGGCTGGAGTCCGGAAGCTGCTCTGCTGAAGACCTGAAGATGGCTAGGAGTTTGGTGCCGAAAGCACTGGAACCCTATGTGACAGGTCAGTCTTGTCCGGTCCCCTTGGTGGCCATGGGGCCAGATCCCCGCTCTGGATGTGTGGCCCGCCTTTGCAGAGGCCAAACCCAGCACTGGGCACCAGGAGTGGACTCAGCCAGGAAGGGGGCCCTGGGGCCGTGAGGCGGGTAGGGTACAGGGCCGGCAGGCTGGACGCCATATTGGCATTGTGTGGTTTATGTGACGGAGGTATTAAGTTAGGATTTCACCTTCTGGGTTCAAGAAGGCAGGGACTGGAATGTCAGAGGGTGTGGACGAGGTGGGTGGTTGACCTCTGAGGTCCCACAACCAGAAGAGGCTCTGGGGAGTGCTGTGCTCTGCCTCTTCCCGATGTGGGGGTGAGGACGGGTTTGCCTGGGGGGCAGTTCTCTGCTTTCGCTGCCCTTCTGGGGACTCCTTTGAGGAGCCATGGGGTTGTGGCCACGGAGGGGCTTTGTGGTGAGAAGGCTGCTGGCCCTGCACTGCCTGGGGGTGTGGATCTCCTCCCAGAGCCACTGGGCTGGATCAGACACCACAGCAGCTGCCAGCAGTGCATGCCATCTCCTGGGATGGGGAGTCAGGGTTGGTCCTCCTGCTCTCGACCCCACTTTCAAACAGTGTCCATTTACGGGACAGCTGCATGGTCATCAGTGATCACGTAAACCAAGGACTGGGTGCCTTCTTGGGCAGGATGGCTGGTGTCCTGGCACAGAAGCTGCAGGGCGGGTCAGCTGTCTGGCCTGTACCTGTGACCTTTGCCTTGTTTTCTTCTCATTTCAGAGATGGCTCAGGGATCAATCGGAGGGGTGTTCGTCACGTCATCAGTTTCAACCTCAAATGGCACAAGGCTCTCTGCCAGGTACTACAGCTCTGGGCTGGCTGGTGGGTGGAGCCCCTGGCTCTCCTGAAGACCGTCCTGCCTCCTCCAGGGCTCCCCACTGGCTCCCTCGCGTGGATGGCGGATCCCCACACTCTGCCCACAGTTTTGGCTGCTCCCGGCCACAGCTCCTCTTGAGCTGCATCCCCTGAAGGCCCATCGTAGCTCATCCCCTGGGTACACAGGATCCTCTTGCTTAGGGTTTCTTCCCCCTAAAACATCAAAGTGATGCGCGTGCCTTTTATTTGTTAAAAAGTAGGATGCATTGAAGGTAGGGCTGGAATTGCCTGAGCTCTTGCTGGCAGCCTGAGGGATGGGGTGTTTCTCCGTCTGTTTCCTATTTCTGTTTAACACAGTTGAGATCACAGTGGACATAAAACTTTATCCCTGCTTTCTTTTTTTTAAGATTGTATTTATTTGAGAGATAGAGTGTGTGTGCACAGGAGCACGGGGAGGGGCAGAGGGAGAGGGAGATGGGGACCCCTCGCTGAGCAGGGAGCCCGATGTGGGGCTCAATCCCAGGACCCTGGGATCATGACCTGAGGCCAAGGCAGATGCTTCATTGACTGAGCCACCCGGGGCCTCTGTTTTTTGCTTTATTATTTACTGTATGTGTTTTTTTGTGTGTGTTACTGAAGTTTTATTATTTAAATCACCATGTAGTAGCCTTTGAACTAGCCATCCTGCAAAAGCAGGATTATGTTGTCGCTGGGTATTTATCTTAGTTTTCTAAAGATTAACATAAGATAATTTCTGCATTAAGTATTGACAAAACAATGGTTTTATTAACTTTCATGTTATGTTATACGTTATTATACATATTGTCTCATATCAGTCTTAAATACTAATAAATGTCTAATTTCTTGAAGCGTGAAATAGATTAGTGGTCTATAGGTTCAACAGAATGGAATTGATCTGCTCAAGGGTGATGTGGCGCTCTGTGGCCGTCACCGGCTTCTGGGTTCTGTGACACGAGTGAAGCTCTTGACTTGCGCCATGCGATGGGCTGGCTGTGGGGTTGTCACCGCAGTCCTTTGTGTAGTATCTGGCCCCCATCAGATTTAGGCAGAGGTCAGCTCAGTAGGTGGTCGTAACCTTCCCGCTGTGCACGGGTGGTTGTGAGTCTGTGGGATGCTGAGCACTGGTTATTCCAAGAGGCGGAATTTGGGTATTAATGCAGGTTTATAGCAAGGTAAGGAGAGCCACTACCATTTCAGAAGAAAAACTAGCGTAGAAACTGGCACTGATACTTTACCGAGGCACAGTGATTTCTTGGACAGTTAGGTGGTTCCCACTTAGAAGAAAAGATGCAATTTGAAGTAGTTTTTTGGCTAAATTTTTTTACCCTTTCTGACTTTTTTGCTAGGCTGGATTTCACAGATGTGGAGTTCCTTTGTCAAAGACTGTCACCTTTAATAGTTTTTAATCATATGGTGTTCATTAATTCTAGTAAAAGGCATTAAAATATATACGTGTGGTTGTATGTCAAAGAAAAGCGTTTGTTGGAGCCACGGCTCTGGCCTGTGGTAGGTATGGGATGCTATAGCCTTGGGGCTCCCACCTGCATTGCCAGGTGAGAGTGGCGCTCATCAGCCCACGCCCCAAACTCCCTCTTCTTCGAGCGTAGAACAGCCGTGTTTTCTGTGTGGTTCTACCCTCCTGTGTCCTGTCCTGTTGAGGCAGGTGACTGAAGGCCTTCCCGTTGAGTAGCAGAGAGGATGCTGAGCATGGGGTTTCTGCTGGGGTGACCTCCAAACCCCTGTGTGGTTATGGGGTGTCTGGCTAGAATCTGGAGGAACTCTGTTGAGCTTTAAATTCTAGACTGGCATCCCTTCCCTTTAGTATGTGGTGTTTCTTAGAATACCTTTTCTTCTCAATTACTAAGAAATCACAATGACTTTTGACAATAGATTATACTTCTCAGGGGACGTGTGCACCTCATAGGGGGTATGGGCTGTCACCTGCTGGTGCCCCGAGACGGTGTCTGACCCGCTCTGCTGGGTCCTGAGGGGTGGTGCCTGAACCCAGAAGTCTTTCCTCAGGATTGCGGCTTTTTAAAGATCTCTCTAGGCCAGGGCCTTCTTGCCCAAGGCACTGTTGATATTGGGGCTAGAGGATTCTGTCATGCACCTTGTGCTGTGCCTAGTGAGGTGTTTAGTGGCACCCTTGGGCTCAGATGCCCCCCAGTTGTGATAGCAGAGGAGGTTAGATGTGCCCTGTTGAGACTCTCAAGGGTACAGGGGCAACGTAGACAGGTTCCAGACACCCGTCTGAGGGACCAGAGTGTAGGCAGCCCTGCTTCCCAACAGTACCCGCCCTGCAGGTCTGCCCCCCTGGGCTCCTGGACCTTGCCCTGCCACCCCCCTGGCTTTGAGCAGCTGCTGTTTCATGAAATGGTAGAAGGCTATGGGGTCCTTGGAGTTGTTTCTAGAAGTGCAGGTTGCAGAGCATCTGAGCGAGACTCATCTGTCACACAGCTCGTCTTCCTAGGCTCTGCACTGATGCCAGAGGAGCTGAGGGTGGGGCCTGGGGGACTGTGGACACATGCATTCACACAGCATCACTCAGGCACATACATGTGCACATGCACACCCACACATGCACACTGACTCAACACATGCACACACACAACACACGTACATGCACAACCACACATGCACACACAACATATGCTTACACGTACAGCACATGTACAGACTTGCTTGGCATCTGGGGAGCCACGTCTTTTCCTGGGGGCCCCTTTTTCCTAACATGTTTTCGGCTCCCTCCTGGAGATGGAGGGGGTCACAAGGTCAAGGCCCAGAAGGAGCCGTGGGTTTCCAGCTGGAGCATGTTGGGGTTTTGTCGGCAACTTGGTCACTGACATCGAGGTCCTGTCAGTGTTGCTCGTTTCTGTTCTGTCGCAGAGGACGGCTCGGGAGAAGTGCCGGGCTCACAGGGGTGGATGTCGGGGGTCCCTGATCTGCCCACATGGTAGGGAAAGCCCCTTCCCCCCCAGGAGCCAGCCCGCGTCCCACCGACTGCCTTGTCTCGCCTCATCCTCACAGTGACCTGACCAATGGTGCAGACGGCATGCTGGCCACGAGCTCCAGCGGGTCTCAGTACAGCGGCTCCCGGGTGGAGACCCCTGTGTCCTACGTTGGGGAGGACGAAGAGGAGGACGATGACTTCAATGAGAATGAGGAGGAGGACTGACGCCCGCCCGTGGCCCGCCCTCACGGTCTACATCGGGAACACCGCTTTCGGAAGAGACTGCTTCTGCCGCGGGCGTGTGTTTCTTCCTGGCCTCCTCCCAAGGAGCCAGCGGTGAGCTGATGGCGCGGCCGTGCGGCCCCACTGAGCAGGCAAGGGCTGTGCTCCTCGGGGTCCTGGGGGGAGCTGTGGTGCGCTTCCATGCCAGCGGCGACACAGGGCCTTTCTTCACTGTCTAGGATTTTGTTTTCATTGTCTGTTTCTCATTCAGAGTTCGCTTTGCCCCCCAATTCTTGCTGAGTGTGCCGAAGCCGTGTGCCCCATCCACGTCGCGACAGTAAAATGCAGTGTGGCCGTGGCTGGTGCACCTGGGCACCATGTGTCTGCAGTGTGTTGGGAGCGGCACAGCTGCTGGGGGCATGTGGCCCCCTCCTGATGCCCCCACCTCTTGGGGCGTCTGGGGGCCCGGCAAGCAGCAGGGCTATGCTCCTCAGCATTCAGCGCCAGAAACTGTATCATGACTTTATTTACCCTTAAATTATATTGACTGTGTGATTCCATCAAGTTTATGCCTTTTTTTTTTTTTTTTTTTGCTCTATGTTGCAGCAAACAATTTGCAAAGTTCTTTCTTTGTTTTTGTTTTGTTTGGTAAAAGTTTACTGCCGTGCTGGTGCAGCTGCGACAACTGTGGAAGGCTCGGAGCACATTTGCTCGTGGGAGGTCCGCCTGATTTCTTACAGGCGGGGTGTGGAAACTCCTGTGTAGTCGTTTACATACCTACACGTCTGTCATCTAAGGACACGAACTGAAACAAACGTTATTTGTTTCGTGAGCATCTTCCTGTAATCTATGATGAAGTTGACATTAAATATAGAGAATGTTCTAACAGTTTTTTAACTCAAAATTTGTCAATCATTTTTAATAGTTCTTTTTTTATAAAAAGAAAAAGGAATTTCAGGACAGGCAGTATAGTCCCTTTTAAAATTTATTCACAAAGAACCATTAACCGCACAGTTGCTGTCAGCTGCCTGTTCTAAACAATAGTCTTTTTATTGAAACACAAATAAACTTTTCTGTAATATTTTATGGAATATAAAGAGACTTTAATTGTTTGACTTGTTTAACTTGGCACTGTTAGTTTTTATTAATAAAACGCGCATGGGCATTTTAAACACGCTCTGTGTTCCTCTAATTCAGGATTCTGGTCCATAAGTCAATTTATCTTCTGTGTCAGTATTGCTTGTCTCCAAGCAAGGGGTCGGGGGCCCAGTGGACACAGCCCAAGTGCACCTGCCCTCCCAGGCCCTCAGAGTTGACCCAGATTCTGGGGGTTTGACTTTCAGGAGTGAGGTCGTGAGGTGAGAAAGGATGGTGAAGTGTTCACCGCAGGCCTTGGAGGGGTGTCCGTGGTGCTATGGGAGGAAGTGGCCTTTCTTGCCAGTCTGACTTCCTGCCAGTGTCCCGAGGGCAGCGGGACCTGGGGGCGGGTGAACGTGCAGCTGCCATGTTCTGGTGCTCCCTGCCTGCTGCATGCAGGTGGAACCCGTGGAGGTGACCTGTGCTGGGCATCGTGGGGGCAGCAGCTCGCAGACCGCTGGCACATGGGTGTCTGACATCTTTCCCACCCTCCGCTGCGTGGGGCCTTGTAGCTCTGTTGGTGGTGACTTTGTGCCTGGTGCTCACAGGGGATTAGGGTACCAGGCTGTGTGAGATGACTGGGGTGGAGGGGGCGAAGCTCCAGGAGCGCAGGGCTCTCAGTCCAGGCTTTCACAGGGGGCTTCAGGGAGACGCCCGCTCATCCCTGGGAGTCGGAGGGTGGGCTTGTGTCCGTGGCTTAGACCGTACCCCACATGTGCTGCCCTCCTGCCTCGCATGCCTACCTCCTGCTGCCGCATGGGTTCTCAGGGGCATCCTGCTCCAGCCTTGTCTGAATTTCCCCCAACAGGGGATTGAAACTTTAAGAAGAAGATTTTAAAGAGAAAGTGATTTTGTTACATTTTTCCTTTATCAGAAGAGACATGATTGTTTAACATAGTACCTTTAATGTGTTTTAGTTTTACAGTTTGGGAATTCTGTTCTTTAAGAGCAAGCCTTCAGAATGCCTGATAAGTAGTGTTTCTATGGGAGTGGGAGCAGTCTTCACGTAGACACGGGGACTGGGATGTCATTGAAGTTAAAAAGACTAGGGAATAGTGAGGAACATGAAGTCTGCTGCTGCCTCAGGGTCGCCACATTGGCCTAGTGTTTTTATCGTAGCTACTGATTCTGGGTCAAAGAGCAGAAAAGACTGAGCGAGAGGCTGTTGATTGTCACACTAGGTGCCTAGTGCACAGCTGCCTGCAGTTCCCGGGCGTTTAGAGGCCTGGTGGGGGTGTGGGGGGGTGCAGGGGGCAGCGGGCAGCTAGGAAGAATGCAGAGGGCAGGGGGTGGTGGGCAGCTGGGGGGTGGGGGGTGACGGGCAGCTGGGGGGTGGGGGGTGGGGGGCGACGGGCAGCTAGGAGGAGTACAGGGATGGCAGGGGGGTGGGCAGCCAGGGTGCAGCCTCCTTGCTCTCTACTGCTGAATGGTGAGCTTGAACTCCACTTTCCCTTCATAGGGGTCATGGGGGTTGTCAAAGGTCACATAATCTGCCAGGATCTTGCACACAATGAGGACTTCCGTGTTTCTGGGGACATTGAGAAGCTTCGCGGCGACCAGAGGGTTGCTGTAGTGGGGCTGGAACGTGAGCGTGGAAACGGGAGGAGGAGAGAGTTAGAAACTGCACGGCAGGTGCCCTGTCGTGGCAGCCCCTGCCTGCTCTGTTCTCATGTGGCCTGCAGCACCTGCTCAGCAGCCCTCGCACTCTGCCACATGCAGGAGAGCTGGTCTGGGGGTAGGGAGACCACACCAGTGACAAAGTTAACTTCAAATTATATTTGATGAAAATTAGTATAAAAATAAAACAGGAAAAATTGCGAGATTTGGAGGAAGTGCTTTAAAATGGGTATGTGGTTGTCTAAAAGGATTTGGGAAGCTCTCGGAAAAGAATTAGGTTTGACATTTGTGTTTCACAGGAGAGCTGTGTGTTTTCAGGTAGGGAAACACCCAAAGAGCTACACAGTCAGAACGGGCCAAGGGACACCTTTGTTTCACTTGCATGGGTAAAACATTGATGGCTTTCCTTTTGCCAATCATGCTAATAACTTTGAGATGATTCTGCAGCTGTTGTTGGGAGAAGTGGGACAAACCTACCTGCGCCTTTTTCCCGTAGTAAGGGAAATAGCGAAGGCTGAAGGTACCGTTGGGTGGGTAATATTCCACCTGCAGGGGCCGGTCATCCTTGTGCTGGTCCTGGGGGCAGAGAGGCTATGGCCTGAGAGAGGCAGGATCTGGGTGCGTGTGTCTGCACATGTGTACGTATGCACACGTGCAGATACAAACACTTCATTGTGCAATTAGCATGCGTTAGATCTAACCTTTATGATGAATGCTGAGATCTCATAGGGACGTTGTTTGTTCATTTGCACAACCTTCCATGGCCTATCAAACTTGGATTTTTATCATTTCAAGTCCTTGTAGAATAACAAGATTGATAGAGAAGGTGCCTGTTTGTCCATCTGTGGGAATGAAAGCTGCGGAGGCTGAACTGGCTACAAGTTTGAGAGACTTTCTAGGTAAGGGTCTCTGCTCGTGTGGGGTATGTTTCTCGTCATTATGAGAGCTTGTGAATCTCTCGGCGGATAGCCAGAGCTTGCCAGTCAGTCTTGGGGGACACTCTGACATCTGTTAGAAGCCCAGGTCAGCCCACATGTGTGGATGAGTGGCTACAGAAGGACCCAGAACCAGAGAGACAGGCTGGGGTGGGAGCTGTGGCTGCTCACAGGAGTCTTCGGGCGAGGCCACGACTGGGAAAACAAGCATTAGGGAATGTTCAGTGACAAGAAGTTTGGGTATTTTTGTGTTGTGCTTAAGAACTGTTTTTGAGTAAATTAATACCAACTCAGTTTTTTCCAAATTGCCCCCAAATTCTTTGAAGTGTGTTAGTGATACACTGTATGCTTCTTGTAGCAAAACAACAAAGATAGGCTGTTCTTCTTACTAGATTTTTGTTCCCTATGAGAAAGCTGCTCTGAGCGGTGGTTCGTGTGACCAAGGATCGAGACAGCCAGGCAGCTGAGGGGAACTGAGGGGGAAGCGGCTCTGGGGCGGCCGCGCACTCACCAAGAAGGTGCAGTCGGCCCTGGGCGCTGTGCTGTTGCTGGGGAGGAAGTTCACGATCTGGAAGGGAAGGGTGTCCTTGTGGCTCTCCATGGGCTTCTGTCCCAGCTGTGGTTCCTGCCAGCAGGTGGCAGAGCTGGACAGGAGGACCTGAGCTGTAGCTGCCACCTTCTGGTGCTCTGCGGTGCCCTGAAGTGGAGTGCCCAGGGCAATACTGCCCTCCCCGCATACCTTGTGTGCATAGCTTCCCCTGCCAGGTGGCCACGAGACCTAGCAGGGACCCAGGAAAGTGTGCAGCTCACAAATGTGGGGCTTCCTTTGGTCTCAGGACGGAAGGTTTGTATTGCTGAGTAGAAGCTGGGAACCCCTGGCCGCACCTGCTGGCCAGCATGGAGCACAGACCCTCCAGCCCTCCCGCCCTCCCCTGCACCCCAAGGCTGGGTGGACTGTGCTCTCCTGTGGTTTGCTTGTACTGGCCTGTTCAGCCTCCCTCATGCCCGGCACAGCCCCTGGCCCAGAATGAAAATGAAAACCTCTACCCTGGAAGATTCCCAGCTGTCCTTGTGGCACCTGTGTACAGCTGGCTGCTGTCAAGCTGTCCTGTACATGTGGCCGCCCCAAGCAGCCCGGACTCTACTGCTCAGTGTCCAGATGCTGCGGACCACGAAGTCAGGGCTGTGTCTGAGATGTGTTCAGGTTGTATTTGGGGAACGGTCAACTCCAGAGCCAGCGTGACGCAGGTATGAGCTGAGCGAAAGTGCAGGGAGGGATGGGGCCGCAGTGCATGTCCCCACCCTGCTGCCTAGGTCCCAGCCAGGGATGCCTGGGGTCACACACAGCTGTCTCCACAGGGGCCCTCAGGCTGGGTCCCTGGTCTGCAGCCCTTCAGGACTCACCCTGTTCATTTTAATAATAAAACACGGCTTTCCTTCTGCAAAGCCGAAGTTGGGGTCTGTCAGGCCTGAGCAGTTTTGCAGCATGTCTGCCATGAACTTGCAGGAGAACTTGGTGTGATTTGGGGCCCCAAAAACATCCTGAAAGAAGTACTTCTCAGAGGTACAGTTGATATTGTCCTCCTGGGATGTGGGCGAGTAGCCTGCTGGAACACACACACACACAGCTGTGGCTGCCTGCCTCCACCCACAGCCACCTGGGGCTGGCTGGACAGTGGGAAGCCCGTACCCCTCAGTGAGATTGTCTTAGAGGAGGGAGAAACAGAGATGGGAAGCATGTGAAACGTCACCTTCCAAGAAGTTGTGGAGGATGTTCACAAGGTCTACCCAGGTCCTGTTGTCAGAGACGTTGTAGGAAATGTCCAGGCCTTTCTCCCCATAGACATCGGGCCTCAAGGTCACCCCTGGAAAGAGACACATTCAGTTCCCCCCAAAGTATCCATCCACACCCAGCCACTTGCTGTGGGGATGGCAAGCGCCATGCAGAGGTGGCCTGGTCCAGTGGCCAACCAGGGCCCCTGGGCGAGGAGGCTGCGGCCTGGTGTCCTCTGCAGCCATGGCTCAGCAGGGACCCTGCCCACCTGGAAGCTCACCATCAGCGCCAGGCCTGCCCAGCTGCCTGGTTGGACTGCATTGCTAAGTGAAGATGTATTTGAAGGCGCATTTGAACAATCTTCGCTGGTTTCATTAAGTACAAAAGCAATGTGACAATGTGTGTTGTATAAAAAGAAAAGATGCGTGTATAGGAGTCGGAACATCCACAGACATCCTCGCGTCTGTGAGCACAGATGCACAGACCTGTGTCTTAAGTTAGGGAAATGGGATCCTACCACTCAGGTTCTACCTTCCTTCTTCCGTTTTCCAGTGCCACGTGTAAGCGTGCCATCAACAAGCTGACTCCCCGCCTTCTTCCCACAAATACTGTCATTTCTTTGCTGTGTGAACGTTCCACAGTTTACAAAGCCAGCCCCCACGTTGATGTTACTTTTTAACTAATTAAGCTAGCATTCTCTTGTTTCATGGACCACGTGGAAGTCACGGCTGTACGTGGTCTAAATTAAAGGCCTTGAGAGGATCTGACCAAGGAGACAAAGGGGGTACCGCTCACGAGTGTCTAATCCATGCAAATGCCACAGCTGCTTCCCAGGGTCTCATGGCTTGTTCATCCAGGACCGTGTCTCTCTCCCGCTCCCTGTGACCCCTGTCGTGTCCTTGGGTTTGTGACGTATTGTATCTGCTCTGAAGCTACGGTGAAATCTCCCATGTCTTATCTGTTGGTTGGCTCTAAAAATGATACCCAGTAAAGCACTTTGGTGTTGTGGTCACCAACCAGAAGATTCACCAAGACCCCAGCACAATGGTGGGGCTGCCCGAGGACACATGCCCGCCTTGGCTCCAGCGTCTGAGACCACCGTCTCCTGTCCCTGGGAAGTGCTGGTGCTGCTGTGGCCATTCATGGCTGCCTTCCGAAGTACTAGGGACATGTGAGTGAGTGACTATACTGGCAAGTGTGTTTCCTCCTTTACCCCTGCCTGCCCTTCCGGGTTGGTGTGTGCGGGCAGCTGGGGGCGGCCACCTTCCCCGGGACCTGGGAGGTGCCGCCTCTGTTTCAGGCCTTGGAGTCATGTGACGCCAGTGACCTCTTCATCTTGGTGCCGACTCAGGAGAGTTCTGTGCTCAGCCTTTGTTCTGAGCCTCTGTCCTCAAACGGGACAGTAGACAAACTGCTCTTTGAGAAAACCACGTTGTGAGCTGAACTCGTGTCTGGAAGCGCTCCCCCCTCAGAGAGTCCTCGGTGCTCAGAGGTGTCTCCTTCCCACAGACCCTTCGTCCCTAATGGCCCTGCCAACTGCCTTGCCTGTCCCCCTAGGTGTGGTATGGCTGTGTTTATCAGCAGGTGAAGTAAGAGATGTAAGGATCTATACCAGATCTGTTTTAATAACTGTAACCTGGGGCACCATCCTCAGAAGGGGTGGAGGGGCTGTCTACACCCCAGTGGCCCCTCAGATCCTTGGGCTCCCTCTCTGGGCTTTGTTCTTGGCCAGGCAGCTCTAGGACCGAGCATTGCCCCCATGCATGGGATCCTGGTGTCCATGCTGAGCCACCAGCCCCATTACCTGGTGATTTTAGCTGGTCTTGGTAGTCAGGCGTGTATGGGTCAAGTGTGCACATCAGCGTGTAAATGCACAGGGCAAAGATTCCAGTCATCACCACGTAGAAGGCTACGTAGTAGAGGCTGATCCACACTGTGGGGAGAGGCAGGTGAGATGCAGCTGGCGAGGGTGGGATTCAGCATCACTCAGTGTAGATAGTGCGTTCGCACACATGCAGCCATCGCTTCTGTCAAGGTCCAGACTGTTCTCACCACACAAGAGATGCTTTGTACCCCTTCACTTAAAAGTCTTTAAAAATTGTAAGTTTTAGGAACATAGCTTTAAAAAGGTTCTTTTCAAACCTAGGGCTAAACCTTTTGGGCTGACCCTCAGATATTCCCACTTTGTAAGCATCTGCTGTCGGCAGGGATCAGAGCTGGAATGGGCTTCTGGGGTCACCTGGTGAGGGACAGCCCCTCCCCGCCTCCCCCCCCACCCCCGACCCCTGGGCACATACCCCACCGGGACAGTGTCCGGCCCAGCATCTGCCCCGTGTCTGGGTTCCAGCAGTAGCGCTGGAACTCCTCCATCCGCTGGCTGCATGACTTTTTCTCCTGTAGTGCTGCCATCGTCCCGGCCCCTGGAGTCCCCTCCTGCAGAACACGGGTGCTCCCCACACTAGCCTGACAGGAGGAAGGTGGCCTCTGGGTTTTATCGTCTCCTCCTCTGGAGGTCAAAGGCACTGTGGAGACTGGCCCCAGGGAAAGCACCAGGGCGTTTTTGAGCACACCTTGCTATCCAAACACAGGTATCAGATGCCCCCCTCCTTGCCAGCCCCTCCTCCCAGGACGTCCTTGGCCATGTCCTTATCTGTTCTGATACGACCAAGGAGAACGACTGTGGTGCAGGAGGAGGAGTTCTTCAGCTCCAGAGGAGAGATGGGAGCAGTGCAGGATGAACAAGGACAGGTCTGGGTCCGACCCTGGCATGGTGCCTGAGGTTGTCCTGGTCTGAGTCAATGGGGGTGGTGACCCAGGGGGCTCCTGTCACTCATGCCTGCAGGTTATCACTTGCTGGAGAATACATCTGACAGCGAAGATGAGGCTAGTGTGCAAAGGGTCAGAGGCTCTGTTCTAGACGAGAGGGTTCAGAAGGTTCCCGTCTTAACCTCCCTGGTCACTCCTGTTGCTTAGTATAGGTGATGAGGCTCATGTTGTTGGGGTGGTGCTGGGGTCCTTTAGGATTACTTTGTGTCCATGGAGGAAATGGAGGTCACAGCCATACCATCTAGAGGTACCTTCTAATATTTAATGCACACCAGTCCTTGGCATCTTGTTGAAATGCATTTCTGACTCAGTGGGGACCCACTGGACCCAGGGGCTCCTGGTGAGCTGTGTAGGTGGCTTTAGGACTATAGCAATGTCCAGGCAGGGGACACTTGGCCTGACAGCACATCCGAATCAGCTGGGTTGCCTTGGATACTTCTGACAGCTATTCCACCACCGTCAAGTTACTCAGCGAGCCGACCTGCCAGGTGGCTGGAGTACCCAGACTCCTGCAAGTCCCCCAATTAGCTAGATGTGCCACAGAAGTCTTTTCACAGGTATCTAAGTCAGAGCCTGATTAAAATAGTGAGTGTTATGCACAAAGACCTAGAATTTCATTTCTTGTCACATCTAGTTTTTCCCTCTGGAGGACCTGTGTAGCCAAATCTGAAGGTTTCTTGGGGAAGAAGAATAATGAAAAATGCTCTTCTAGTTCTGCCTTATTTTCTTCAGGATGATTTAGAGTTTGTTAGCAAAATGGGCACCCTAAGATTCAGATGGAATAGCACCATTTTAGCTTGGACTTTTTAATGGACCAGTTCTGTGTGTTTTCCATAATACTGTTTTCATGCACAATTTTGTAATTTTAGGTCAATAAGATGGAGAGTGGCATTAGGCTGCGGTCTGATTGCTCACAGTCTGTGGGCCTTGGACCCCAATTCCTGGGGCCTAAAGATGCAGCACAGCAAATGTTACCTGCAGAGTAAATGCCACGCTCGTCTGGAAAGTATATTATAGACATGCCCTTGAAATGAATAAGATGTGAATTCATTGTAGAAGTCACTGAATGAAATCTTCCACATTTAGTGGAAGCATGTGGTGAACTGAGCACACGTTATCAAAATGACCTCTGGACGTGTGCCTTGGGGAGGAGAGGCAGGGAGAGGGCAGCCTCCTGAACAGGTGCTCTGAGAGTGCAGGACCCATGCCCCATAAAGAGCAGGCTCCAGGCAGTGCGGGGAGCCCAGACTTCTCCAGCCGGCAGTAGTGAGCTGGGGCCCTCCTCCTGCTGCTGGAACAGAGCCAGCTAAAACCAAAGGAGTATTAAGTAAAAGTCCAGGTTTCAGCTGACAGTCACGCATCAGACCAAGAACCAAGAAGATTTCAAAATGAATTAAGACAATCAATAGATGCTGATATCAAGGTGACAGGGATGTTTGAATCAGATTTTTAGGCCGTTATGATAAAGATGCTTGAGTGAGCAATCATTAACGTGCTTGAAACAAATGAAAAAAGTCTCAACAAAGAAAGTTTAAGGAAAGAATTAGAAGATATGAACAAGAACCGATGGAAATTTTATTATTTCCGTCGGTTTAAATAAAATATTTAAATATTTTATTTTTTTCATGAGAGACAAAGAGAGAGGCAGAGACATAGGCAGAGGGAGAAGCAGGGTCCGTACAGGGAGCCCAATGTGGGACTCGATCCAGGCACTCCGGAATCAAGCCTTGGGCCAAAGGCAGATGCTCAACCACTGAGGCACCCAGGCCTCGAACCAATGGAAATTTTAGATTCAAAAATTATAATGAGAATGAAAAGCTCAGCAAATGGGCTAAACTGCATAAGAGAGGGGGACAGAGGAAAGAATCAGTGACATGGAAGAAAAAATAATAGACACCTGATCTGAACAATAGGAAGTAGATTCAGAAAAAAATGTACAGTGCCTCGGGCCTGGAGGACTGTAATGAAGTGTGACATCTCTGTTGTCAGAATTTTGGAAAGACAGAAGAATGAAGGCAGGACTAGAAACTCCCTAAACTTGGCAAAAGACATTAACCTGAAAGTTCAGGAAATGGATTAAAACCCAAGCAGGGTAACTCTTCCAAAATCCAAGCTGCATCATCATTAAACTTCTGAAAACTGAAAGCATACACACACCTAAATCTAGAAAGAGCCAGAGAAAAGCCATTTGATTTACAGATTACTCATCAGAAACCAGAGATCAGAAAGAAGCTACAGAATATATGTAAATGCTGAATGAAGAGAATTGTCACCCAGATCCTGAATCCAGTGCAAATATCCTTTTGGTCTGAAGGAGGTCCCAGCACTATGAAATGAAGGAAAAGGAAAGGAGGCTAATTTGTCACCAGTAGACTTATCCTAGAAGGATGGTGAAGGAAGTTCTCAAAACAGAATGTTGAAAGAAGGAATATGGTGAGCAAAATATGGGTAAATACTGAGCTTTACTTCTCTTGAATTTTCTAAATTATGTTTGATGGTTGAAACAAAGACCATAATATTGCCTGATATGCTAAACGTATGTAGATGAAGTAATGTTAATTATATGTAAACAGGAAAGGATAAAAGGAGGTGATATTGCTGCGCTTAACTTGAACTGATAAAATGACAGCAATAAGGGGCGCCGCGGTGGCTCAGTCGGTTGAGTCTGACTCCTGGTTTCACCTGAAGTCATGGCCTCATGAACCCCATGTAGAGCTCAGTGCCTCATGGGGACTCTGCCTGATGAGTCTCTCCCTCTACCTCTCTCCCCCTCCACATGCTTTCTCTCTCGCAAATAAATAAATCTTTAAAAAGATGATAGCAATAGAATGTAATAGGTTATGTGTATATGATACCAGTAACAACCAGTAACAATCTGCATAAAGAGATGCACCTAAAAATACTATAGAGAAATCAAAATTGAATTCTAAAAAAGTTCAAGTAACCCACAGGAAAAATAGAAAAAAAAAACAGATGAAAAATAGAAAAATGGCAGACTTGAGCAACAATTACTGTGAGTGCTATAAGTACACCAATAAAAAAACTGACAGGCTATAGTTGGCTAATGTTTCCAAACCTATCTACAAGAAACGCATCTCAAATAGAATGATATAGGTAGGTTGACTGGGAAAGAATGGGGGAAAGATACATCATGCAGATACTAATCAATGAAGTGTGTGGTTATATTAGTATCATACGGACTTCAGAGCAGAGAAAGTTACAAGAGAAAGACATTGCATGATGATAAAGGGTCAATCCACCAAGAAGATAAAGCGATCCTAAATGTGTGTGCACCAAACAACAGCTTCAAAATATATGACGTAGACAAATACAACTGAAAGTAGAAATAGGCAAATCCACAATTTTAGTCACAGGATTCATCGCTTCTTTCTCAACAATCGATAGAACAGCTAAATGGAAAATCGGCGTGGATAGAGAAGAACTCAACAATATTGTCAACCAACAGGATGCCATTGACATTTGTAGAACACCTCATCCGCACACAGCAGAATACAACTTCTTTTTAAGTGACCCAGGAACATAAACCTGGGACCATATCCTGGGCCATAAAATAAAGCTCAGCAAATTTAAGAGAGTTGAGATCATGCAGAGTATATTCTCCAGCCATGATACAGCCAAACTAGAAACTAAAAAACCAGAAAGATAAAATCTCCAAACATGAAAATGAAGCAATATGCTTAAAAGTAATTCATGAATCAAAAGGAAGTCTTGAGGGAAATTAGAAAATACGTAGGGCTGGTGAGAAATCTATGAAATCAAAATTCGTGGGACGTCACTAAAACTGTTTATAGTTCTGAGTGCATGCAGTCAAAAATAGAGTCTCAATAATCTGAATTCCCACTTGGAAAACTTAGGAAAAGGAGGGGGGAGCAAGTGGAAAGGAGAAATAGGAGAACAGAAATCATGAAATTAACAACAGAAAAGCAAAAGGGAAAATCAGTGAAAGAATTGGTTCTTTGAAAAGTCAATAAAATTGGCAAACGTATAGCAAGAGAAAGACACACATAGCAAATCAAAAATGGAAGATCACTACAGACCCTTTGGACATTAAAAAAAAATAACACACGGCTTCATACACATAAACTCAGCAACTTAGATGAAATTGGCCTCTTCCTCAAAAAAACACGATTTGTCTAATTTGAAATAGGTCATTTAAATAGCCCTATAACTTAAGGAAATCGAATTTGTAATTTAAAATCCACCACCACCACCCCTCCTCCCGCAAAATAAAACAACTCTCCAGGCCCCAATGGCTTCACTGGATAATTGTACAAAACATGTAGTAAAGTAGCACAGATTGTGTGGTGTGTCCTTTGGAAAATAGAAGGGAACTTCCCCAAATGATTTATGAAACCAGCACACCCTTCACCAGAACCAGACAAAGAGCATAAACACAGGCAACAAACACTACAGACCAAAACCCTGTCAAACAGACAAAATCCTTAACCACACATCGGCAAATGAATCCAACAATAGCACTAATTAGCTGTTAATGCTGATGTTTAATAGCATTAAACAGGGCACCTGAGTGATGCAGTCAGTTGGGCATCCAACCCTTGGTTTCGGCTCAGGTCATGGGATGGAGCCCCGTGTTGGGCTCCGCAATCATCGGGGAGTCTGCTGAGAACCTCTCTCCACCTCTGTCATCTTCTGTCCCTTGTGTGCCCACTCACTCTCAAATAAATGACTTTTTTTTTTTTTAAAGCATTAAAAGACTGAGAAGGATGTGTTCTAGAGATGCAGAGCTGGTTCGATATTTGGAAATCAGTGTAATGCTCTAACAAGCTGAAGAAGGAAAACCATGCAATCATATCAGCCGATACATAAAAAGCACTTGACAAAATTCGAGATTCATTTATGATAAAAGTTCTCAGCAGGCTGGGAATAGACAGAAACTTAACCTGATGAAAAGCGTTGACAGGATCTCTAGTGCCAGCCAGCATCCTATCCAGTGGCGAAGGACTGCATGTGTCTACCCGACGACGCGGTACATGGACTTCTGCCCTCGCCACAGATGACCCTTGTGCTGCACTGGCCAGCTGGTGGAATAAGCAAGAAAAGAAAAGACACACAGACTAGAAAGGAAGAAACAAAACTCCCTATTTTCGGTTGACAGGATTGTACACGTAGACAATGCCAAAGACTGCAAAAAAAATCTAGAATAAGTGAGTTCAGCAAGGCAGAGGATACAAAATGATGCCCCCAAGTCAACGATTGCACTTACTAGCAACGAACACATGGATAACAAAATTAAAAACACGATACCATTGCTAGTTGCTCAAAACAAAGAGAATGTTTAGGTATTAGTCCAACAGAACACGTTAGGACTCGTGTGCTGAAAGCCACATGTTGGTGAGGGCGGTGGTGGAGCATCTGGGACATGAAGACGGTATGTTCATCGGTGGGAAGACTCAGCACACCAAAGACTGATAGACAGGGGTAACTCCTGGCAAGATCCAGCAAGATGTTTCTGTGTCGATACAGACTTTTGTAAAATTCATATAGAAAGTGGAATATTTTCTTCTGTATTTTGAATAGTTTTTAAAAAATGGGTTCTGAAAAATATTTTTGAAAAAGAACTGTAAAGTTGACGACTTAGGCTTGTTACCTGTTATATGTGTGGTGTACGGTGATGGGGATGAGGTGGTGGTGGTAGAGGGACCAGGGACTGAGCCGGTGGGGCTGCAGACTGCCCCGGGGTGCCTGCTGCGTCCCCGGGCAGCTCAGGAGAGATGCACCGCGCAGCCTGGGCTGCTGAAGCAGAATCTTGATTTCGGCAAGATCCTCGGCCGTTGGGTGTGCCTGGCACCACCGGGAGGCGCGGACTGAAGGCACGCCGTCAGAAGCGCTGGTAGAGGTGGTGCTGCGACCAACCCCCGCCAGTGTTCACGGTACTTGGGGAGGGGTTAAGGAGGGACTGTGGTTGCGCAGATGCAGGTTGTTCCTTGGCCTCCTCTGCCTTCTGCCCTCACCCACTCATGGAACCTCCATGCCTCCCAGAGGAGGGACACGGGGTGGGCTGGTCCTGCTGGTCTCCTCTGGCTCCTACATTCTTGTTTCCATAACCTCACTTCCTCCCCTCTTCAAACTCTAACCGACCCCCATCACTTCCTTCCCTGCACATTTACAGAGTACCTGCTGCATACTAGACGGACAACACCTTGCCCCTATGAGTCTGACATTTCTGTTGGTCCTGGCATCCCCAGGGGTGTCCCCCAGGGGCGTGCCCCCAGGTGTATCCCCCTAGGTGTGTGCCCCCAGGTATGTCCCTCAGGGATGTACCCCCAGGTGTGTCCCCCTAGGTATGTACCCCCAGGCGTGTCCCCCTAGGTATGTGCCCCCAGGAATGTCCCTCAGGGATGTGCCCCAGTTGTGTCCCCCAGCTGTGTCCCTCAGAGGTGTGCCCAGTTGTGTCCCCCAGGTGTGTGCCCCAGGTGTGTCCCTCTAGGTGTGTGCCCCCAGATGTGTGCCCCCAGGTATGTCCCTCAGGGATGTGCCCCAGGTGTGTCCCCCAGATATGCCTCCAGGTGTGTCCCTGGCCTCATCATTGCCCTCTCATTCCTGTTTCTCTGTTTGAGGCCTCAGCCCTGGATGTGGCTGGGGGTCTCCTGCTTCTAACTTCACCTGAAGCTTCTCTTGGGTGTTTATGTTTTGCTGGCACAGCTCAGGAGAGGGGAGGGAGCTGATGCGGAGCTGATCCCCCGGCAGGTGCTGAGGTTACCTTAGGTCCTCAGAGCTGGCAGGTGACCCGAGGGCAGGCTCCTGTCAGTGTCAGGCCAGGTCCCCACATACTAACCAGTCCCCCTGCCAGTGGTTTCACTCTTGAATACCCAGTGAGCGGTTCACTGTGGGTTTTTTTTCTCTCTGAATTCCTGATATCAGCTGTTTTTCCTCCTGCTTTCTATCTTCTTAAGACAAAAATGAAATACAGTAGGAAAGCCACAGCCATCTTATATTAAGTTGGGGTTTCTCCCGGGCCCCTCTGCTTTCTGTTTGGCCTCCGGCTCACGCAGGGGAACAAGCAGGTGCGCCACCTGCCAGAGCTGAGGACCCAACAGGGCAGCTTCAGGGAGGTCCATCGGGGTCTGCACTTTGTCCTCAGAGGAAGCAATGGGGAGGATGGGCATCTAATCCGCCTGGAAGCAGCTTAGAGGATTGTCTTTTTCTGGCACCTGCTCTGTGACCCCGGGCTGGGATTTGGCTGGAGCTGTGTCAGCTGGGTTCCCTGGGCTCCCGGCGAGGCCCCCAGTCACTCTTCACCTATTGGGACGCCTGCAGTCTGGGGAGGGCAGGGGGCACAGGCCCCGGACAGTGGGTCAGGCCTCTCGAGCCTAACTCGGCAGGAGGCCAGCACCGGGATGGATTTCGGTTCCCTGGAGACGGTGGTGGCCAACTCAGCCTTCATTGCCGCCCGGGGCAGCTTCGATGGGAGCAGTGGCCCATCTTCTCGGGACAGGAAGTACCTGGCTAAGCTCAAGTTGCCTCCACTGTCCAAGTGTGAGGGCCTCCGGGAGAGCCTGGACCTGGCGTTCCCAAGTGTGTGCTCAGAGCAGCCCATCGGCAAGCGGCTTTTCCAGCAGTTCCTGGGGGCTGATGAGAGGCATGTGCCAGCTCTGGAGCTCTGGAAGGACATCGAGGACTATGACACTGCAGATGACGACCTCCGGCCACAGAAGGCCCGGGCCATCCTGGCTGAGTACCTGGACCCCCAGGCCAAGCTCTTCTGCAGCTTCCTGGATGAGGGGGTAGTGGCCAAGTTCCGGGAAGGGCCCACGGCAAGTGAGGATGGGCTGTTCCAGCCCCTGCTGCAGGCTACCCTGGAGCACCTGAGCCAGGCGCCCTTCCAGGAGTACCTGGGCAGCCTGTACTTCCAGAGGTTCCTGCAGTGGAAGTGGCTGGAGGCCCAGCCTACGGGGGAGGACTGGTTCCTGGACTTCAGGGTCCTGGGGAAAGGTGGTTTCGGGGAGGTGTCTGCCTGCCAGATGAAGGCGACTGGCAAGTTGTATGCGTGTAAGAAGCTCAACAAGAAGAGACTCAAGAAAAGGAAGGGGTACCAGGTGGGCAGCTGACTGTTCACGGTGGTGGGAGGGCCATCGGGCTGTGTCCAGTCCTGCGCGGGGCCCTTTGTGGGCTGGCTCCTCTGACCTTGGGACACCGGGCCCCTCCTACTGGGCAGCCTCCTGATCCTGAGCCAAGGGCCTGGCCCCCGGGGCATAGAGGGGGTGTCCTCAGCTCTGCCACCCTGGCC
This sequence comes from Canis lupus baileyi, assembly GCF_048164855.1. Taxonomy (NCBI): domain Eukaryota; kingdom Metazoa; phylum Chordata; class Mammalia; order Carnivora; family Canidae; genus Canis; species Canis lupus. The sequence continues at coordinate 513,045 of NC_132854.1, read as the reverse complement.
CAGCACTCTGCACACCACAGGGTTTGCCCTGACCCCTCATCAGAGGCGGCCTTAGAGGTGTTTGTTAGTGTGGGTGATATTGCATATCCTGCCAGCTGTCATCTTTTTTTTTTTTTTAAGATTTATTTTAGAGAACACGTGTGCACGAGTGGGGAAGGTGGGGTAAAGGCAGAGGGAAAGAGAGTCTTAAGCAGACTCTGAGCTGAGTGCAGAGCCCAACGCAGGACTCAGTCCCATGACCCTGACCCTGAGATCATGACCTGAACTGAAACCAAGAGTTGGACACCCAACTGACTGCACCATCCTAGGTGCCCCTCCTGCCAGCCGTCTTGTGTTTTTACCACCATCATGAAATTTGGGAACAAGTGTTGGGGGAGGCTGTTGGCTTCCTGGAGCTCTCTTGGCCCTGGCTTGTCTGTGACGGAGAGCACGCTGGGAGTCCAGCCGCTGGGAGTCCAGCCAGGCCTGGTAGCATCCGCCATGCTTTCTCCGGGCCGGAGTGAACCAAGCACATGGGGTTGCTGCATGGGGTCTGCTCTGCATGGGGTCAGGCTCCGTTGAGGCAGGACAGTGGATGCTGCTGTGTTGTAGGAGCTTGTCTCATCCCATGTGGTCCCTTGTCTTTCCTGCCAATGGAGCACAAATGCAACTTTTGGGGTTAACAGCAGCCACCCAGGGTGCCCACCCCAGGGCTTCTCAGTAGTGCTGTCCCTTTGGGGCTACGGGACAAGCAGGCATCCCTTCCAACTGTCCACGTGTGGTCTGAACCCAGCATCTTCTGTCCGAGGTCGGGGTCCTCACTGAGCCTAATACTCAGCAAGAGCAACCTGACATCTGCTCCGTAGTGTGGATGCAGAGGGCTCCCAGAACACCAGGATCCCTCCTTCCAAAAGGAATTCTACCCTCCTTAACCAAACATAATTTTAAAAAACATGTTAAATGGACATCGTGAGGTTTTAAAATACAGTTGGAAGATGAAGAGATGCTGCTGGGTCCCTGGCTGGCCGCTGCCCAGGGCCTGGAGAGGAGGTTGGGGCCTGGGGTTGCGGTGGGCAAGCTGGCCGGGTGTACCGAAGGCCCGGAAGGAAGGTCAGCACCACACAGGCTGCCATTGCCTGTGCTGGGTCCTCCGGTGTTTTTAAGGCTGGTGGTCTGACTCCTGCCCCTTGCTGGCGAGTCCTCTGTACACCCACACATTTGCACGGCTGGCTGGGGGATGAGTGAGATGTCTGTAGGTTGTTTGCAATTGTGTGGTGCAAGCTCCTTCAAGTGTGTTTGCATCTATTTTCTGGCATGTGGGACTTGGTCTTTTTGGTGACATCCTGCTTAAACCTGATAATATTTCGACATCTTGCTTTTCAGGGTGCTATGGTGGAGAAGAAGATTCTAGCAAAGGTACACAGCAGGTTTATAGTCTCTCTGGCCTATGCATTTGAAACCAAGACTGACCTCTGTCTGGTGATGACCATCATGAATGGAGGCGACATAAGGTAAATGGGGGGGCTGCCCACACGTGTAGAGAATATGGTGACCTGAGGTAAAGCCCTGGGCCCCCATCAACATGCTCCTCCCGTCCCCCAGTGGCTGATACTCTGCAGTCCTATGTGAAATGTGGGACCACGGGCAGATGGCCCGTGGCTCTCTAGCTCCTGGTGGACCTGAGGTTCATGTGACCACATAGGGGTGGAGGCAGCAGGAGCACAGGGTGCCACAGGGCAAGTGCTAACTGGGCAGACAGATGAAAGAAGGCTTGGGTGGAGGGCAGGGGTTGAGGACACTGCTTTGTGACCTGCTCTTGGGGATGACGGCAGAGCTGGAAACGTGACGTGGCCAAGTTCTGGGACCGGCGCTTTGCTGCCAGTGGATGGTGTCTGGATTTGCCGGGCGTCTGAGGACCCAGCCCTGGACTCCGGAGGATGTCAGGCCACTGGCTTTCAGTAGGGAAAGACCCAGGTGCAGCCCAGGCAGTCTGACTGCTCTTGCCTCCATGCACTGGTCTGTAAAACTAGTGTTCTCAGGGCATTATGGAGAGTCTGTTAATATGTGTAAGACACCTGAAAGGGTGTCACATGTCGCAGATGGGGCCATTGCTGTTGGTGTTCTGTGCAAGCCCCTGCCTCCATTCTGCCTGCTGGATTCAGCTTCATTGAAGATATGTCATGTGTATGTTGGCCATGTTTTCCAGGCGGGAATTCTGAGGCCTTGACTAAGGAACGCTTGTGAAGCCACATGGGGAGGAGAGAAGAGACTAGGAGGTTCATGCAACATGACCTAGAGAGCAGAGACTATCATGACACTGTACTGTACTGCATCCTACTACAGGGCATCACATACCCCATACTACACCCCACCATCCTGTACTACACCCTGCCGTCCTGTACTACACCCCACTGTCCTGTACTACACCCTGTTGTCCTGTATTACACCCTGCCATCCTGTACTACACCCCACTGTCCTGTACTACTCCCTGCCATCCTATACTACACCCCACTGTCCTGTACTACACCCTGCCATCCTGTACTACACCCCACTGTCCTGTACTACTCCCTGCCGTCTTGTACTACACCCCACTGTCCTGTACTACACCCTGTTGTCCTGTACTGCACCCCACTGTCCTGTACTACACCCTGCCATCCTGTACTACACCCCACTGTCCTGTACTACACCCTGCCATCCTGTACTACACCCCACTGTCCTGTACTACACCCTGCCATCCTGTACTACACCCCACTGTCCTGTACTACACCCTGCCGTCTTGTACTACACCCCCCTGTCCTGTACTATACCCTGCCATCCTGTACTGCACCCTGCCATACTGTACTACACCCCGCCATCCTGTACTACATTCCACTGTCCTCTACTACACCCTGTTGTCCTGTACTGCACCCCACTGTCCTGTACTACTCCCTGCCATCCTATACTACACCCTGCCGTCCTGTACTACACCCTGCCATCCTGTACTACACCCCACTGTCCTGTACTACACCCTGCCATCCTGTACTACACCCCACTGTCCTGTACTACACCCTGCCATCTTGTACTACACCCCCCTGTCCTGTACTATACCCTGCCATCCTATACTACACCCTGCCGTCCTGTACTACACCCTGCCATCCTGTACTACACCCCACTGTCCTGTACTACTCCCTGCCATCCTGTACTACACCCCACTGTCCTGTACTACTCCCTGCCATCCTATACTACACCCTGCCGTCCTGTACTACACCCTGCCATCCTGTACTACACCCCACTGTCCTGTACTACTCCCTGCCATCCTATACTACACCCCACTGTCCTGTACTACACCCTGCCATCCTGTACTACACCCCACTGTCCTGTACTACTCCCTGCCGTCTTGTACTACACCCCACTGTCCTGTACTACACCCTGTTGTCCTGTACTGCACCCCACTGTCCTGTACTACACCCTGCCATCCTGTACTACACCCCACTGTCCTGTACTACACCCTGCCATCCTGTACTACACCCCACTGTCCTGTACTACACCCTGCCATCCTGTACTACACCCCACTGTCCTGTACTACACCCTGCCGTCTTGTACTACACCCCCCTGTCCTGTACTATACCCTGCCATCCTGTACTGCACCCTGCCATACTGTACTACACCCCGCCATCCTGTACTACATTCCACTGTCCTCTACTACACCCTGTTGTCCTGTACTACACCCCACTGTCCTCTACTATACCATACATGCTACAGCACACTGTACTGTACTATACCACCCTGTCCTACACTATATTATACTATACTAAACTGTACTATGCCACACCATATTACAGTATACTACAGTATATTGCTACATAGTACTATACTTTACCGCACTACACCATACTACTCTATAGTACATTATACTACACCATACCACACTACACAATATTATACACCATACTACACTGTTCCAGACTACACTAATACATTGTACCAGATTATAGTACACTATACCACATTATACAGTACTATATCATACCATAGTACTGCTCTGTATTATACTCACCATTGTCTACTATCCTACATGTGCTGCACTGTACCCCATCACACCATTCCATCCCATCCCATCCATACTATGATGTACTATGCTATTCTGTATTACACTACACTACACCATACTACGCTACTACCCTATGCTACACTATACTACACTATACTTCTCTATACTAGATTATGCTACACCACACTGCACGACATGATATTACACCATACGACACTCCACTCCCCTCTACTACACCATACCACACTATGCTACGTTATACCGTATTAAACTACTGATACTATACTATGCCACGCTATGCTGCACCATAATACATCATGCTATACTACATTAAATCACACTACACTACATTGCTATGTACTACTACCCTCTACTAGGCTACACCGTGCCGTACCGTACTATACTATGCTATACTATGTTTTGCTACACTACTGTGTATTACACTGCATTATGCCATTCTACATTACACTGTATTGTATTACACCGTACTGCACTATGCTGCTCTCTACTATACTATGCTGAATCATGCCATACTACTCTATGTTGCTTTATGCTACACCGTACTACACTATCACACTATACTATGCTACATGTACTACACTGTACTATATACCACACCATACTATACTACACTATACTCCATCACACTGTATTATATGATGCCGTGTCATGCTGTACTACATTATACACTTTTGCACTGTGATATGCTGTGCTTGACTCTACCACGCCACATCATACTGCACAATATTACACTGTGCTATTCTATACTATCCTACACAGTGTCACATGCCTTATCTATACTGTACTAAATGTACTGCACTATACTATAATACAAATGTAACATAAAAGCCATTTATCAAAAAAAAAAGCCATTTATCTTGTCATCATGGCTGATTTGAGGCTTTCTCTCCTGTTCTCTTGGCCTGCCTCTCACTGATTGCTACCTGACATAAATAGTTTGTTTCCTTTTATTTGTTAGATCTTGCTTCTCTGTAGAAAGTAATAGTGGAAAAGATGAGCAGCACAGTCATAGGAGGAGAGAAGCAGGAAGGAAACCCTACCTACAGCAGGCCCACCCAGGAGTCTGTGCTTGGGCTCGGTGAAATGGCCAACGTGTTTCCATGGACACTGGATTGACTGCTTTTGTTTGAGGGGACTCAGGCTCCCTGCCCCGGGCCCTTCACCATCCTCTGCCCTTCCTCCTTTGGCTGGCAATGGTGAAATGGCTCTGGGGTCCATTTCCTAGCCTGTGCAGACCAGTGTGGGTGAGGGGGGGAGAGCAGTGAGCTCTTATGCCTTGCTCTTCTCGCAATGGTTGTGGCGACAGGTTTGTGAGGACACAAACACCAGCTGCCAGGGCCTCTTGGCACTGCTGCAGGCTCTTCTGGCTGATGCTGGGGCCCCACAGTGACCAGACACTTCGCTGACAGTATGGGATTCTGAGGTTCTCACTGTTTTGGGAGATTTTACTTCCTTAGAAACTGTGGGCATCCCACTTGTTGTCCCAGAGAGTCATGGGCCTCTGTGTGGTCTGACCCAGGTACCACATCTACAATGTGAATGAGGAGAGCCCTGGCTTCCAGGAGCCACGTGCTATCTTCTACACAGCCCAGATCATCAGTGGCCTGGAGCACCTGCATCAGAGGGGCATTGTCTACCGAGACCTCAAGCCTGAGAACGTACTTCTGGATGATGACGGTGAGGCAGCCTCCCCTCCTGGCATTTTCCTGCCCAGCCTCCCCTCACCAGGCTCTCCTCCCTGGCCCAACGGATCATCCATAAGAGGATAGACTGGTCACACTTTGTGCCTTTTATGGGATTCTCATTAGATGGTAAATAGAGATCTCGGTTTGCTTTATGTCCTTTTAGATACCCTCCCTTTGTGTCTTTAAGTCACACAAATGTGGGGCATTCTTGAAATGGGATTTGGGTGGATTGTGCCCCCAATCACAGTGACAGGTGCTGTCCTCTGCTGGGGACAGGGTGGGGGGTGCAGAGGCCTCGGGGCCCTTGGGTGGGCATGTGCTGTGAGTGCCTGCCCGTGGGCACAGGCGTGCCCTTGTGTGCAAGTGTGTGCATGTGTGCAGAGGCTGCACTTGGCTCCTGCAGGTGCTGGGAATCAAAGTGCCCTAGTTCTGTGGAGCCGTGTGTGACTTCAGCCCATGTTTGCTTTCAGGCAATATCCGAATTTCTGACCTTGGGCTGGCTGTGGAGCTGAAGGACGGGCAGACCAAGACCAAGGGCTATGCAGGGACCCCAGGTTAGTGCCCGAGGTCAAGCATGGGGCTGCCTCTTTTCTGGGGGTGGGGTGGGCGTGAGGCCCTGGGGACCTTTGGGTATCCCCACCCCTCATAGCAAATAGTGAAACCACTGGCTCTGGCCAGGGCGTATGCCCGGCAGGTTGTAGCTGCTGGAGGGGCGGCAGTTCTGGCCACAGCCTCTGTGATGCAGCTTCTGCATCAGTGGCTTCCTGGACATTAGCAGAGTGCATTTGTCTTGAGTGCTCAGCCCTGTTGGTCAGAGCCCTAAGGGTCTGCACTACATTGGTCACCAGCCTGCCCTCAAGAGAATAAGACCCCCACTGAGGTGGGCAGACTGGGAGAGCCACCTGGGGTAGCCCCCCTCCATGTGGCCAGGGTCTTTGCAGTCCAAGGGAACCCAGGGTGGAGTGTGAGGCTTGGAGGGGGCTTCTCTTGTCCAGAATGTGTGCATGTGTGTGCACACGTGTCCGTGTGTATGTACGTATGCACACATGCATCTGTGGCTGCATGCAGGCGTGTCCATATGTGTATGTGCACGTGTGTCAACATGCACACACATGTCTGCGTGCATGTGCACACATGTGTCCATGTGTATGTGTGCATGCACACACAACACATCCTGCTGCTCCCCCACACCTCTACTCCCCTCAGTGGGGGGGAAGCAGGGCCTTCAAGTTGGGGTGGGCGCAGCAGGCAGCCCAGGGGCAGGGGGACTCAGTGCCATGATGCAGCCCCTACACCTGTGCCCGCCGCACGTGGGGTCAATGCCCTGCCCTTCCATGTTCCAGAAGGTCCAGGGATGCTCAGCAAATCCTTTCCTGGTTTAATGTGACTTTGGGGGAAATGCTGCCACTGAGATTGGGGCCACTTAGACTGTGTCCCTGAATCCTCCTGTCCTGTGCTCTGGGCCCCTTTGGGGTTGTCCCTGATGTCATGGAGGGTCTGTCCTCATCTGAGGCTTCATTTAGGGAAGGTCCTATCTTGAGTTTTCCAGATCTTTGGCCTTAGTCTATGACCTTCCAGCCCTGTGTGCGATCATGTGAGCAGAAACACTCTCCACATATTTTAGGGTGATTCCAATCATTAGGAGAAAGCCCCAGAGAATAAGGCACCACAAGCTGGATTCCAAGTAGTCTGATTTGAGCAACACCCGCCCCCGGTGGCACAGCATGCGAGGGCTCTGCCGGCCACCAGAGGGCCCCCTGGCTTTGCCATGGCTGCTGCCTTTCTCTGAGTTGAGGACGCATCTTTTGAGCATTTGGGGTCAGGTGCAGGGTGTGACCTCCAAAGAGGTGCAGCAGATGGGGAGGCAGGTGTAGGTTGGGCTGCAGCCTACTGTGTGCCTCTCCCTGGCCTCTCTGTGCCCTGCCTGCTGGAGCCCCTGGAGCCAAGCCTCTGCACGCAGTCATCGAGCTGTGACCCAGGCACAGAGGACATGTGGGCGTGCCCTCCGAACCCACAGGGTTTCCAGCCCAGACACAGGGCTGAGTCAACGTGAGGAGGAATTAATAACTAGACTGAGTAGTGTTCACTCACTTACTTACTCGCTTGCTTACCTGCTCACTCACTCACTCACTCACCTACCTGCTCACTCACCTGCTTACTCACTCACTCACCCACCTGTTCACTCACTCACTTACCTTCTCACTTACCCACCTGCTCACTCACCTGCTCGCTCACTCACCCACTCACCTGCTCGCTCACTCACTTACCTTCTCACTTACTCACCCACCTGCTCACTCACCTGCTCGCTCACTCACCCACTCACTCACTTACTCACCCATCTGCTCCTTCAGGTGACAGATGTTTTCTGTTACTTTGTCCCAGATGCCATGTAGGTCCTTGAGATAGAAAATGATGTGTCAACCTGGACTGAGCTGGGAAGCAGACTAGAGGCCACCCACCCCTGGGATATTTGCTACAGAAATTGGTCCCCTCCCTTTGGCCTGGTGAGGCTTTCTCCCAGGCCCTGTTTTAATCTGAAAGTGGTGGTCTGTTAAACATGTCTTTCTCACAGCATCTGAGCCATCTGGATAATTCCTGAGAAGCGGACCCACAAAGGGGAGATGGGCTGTCAGGGCCGGAAGGGCCTATGGAGTTTGACTCCTGTAGCCTCTTTGGGAAGAAGTGAGTCTGTGGTCACCTCAGCTTGGCTGCTGTTGCCAAGCACATCCCCTCTTAGACACTGGCTCTGAACTTGGTATATTGAGGGCCAGGCAGTACCAGAAATCAACAGACACATTAGCATTGCTTACCTTGGAATGTCTGAAGCCGTTGGGCACAGAAGCCCCGTCCCAACCCATAGCACCTGCCCCTGGTCCCCAGGGAATGGACTGCCCGCCCCTCCTATGTGCTGGCTGGCTTCCGTACAGTGGCAGTTTAGGGAGGTCTAGAGCTTGCTTTCAGGGAGCCCCCTCTTCCAAGATGCAGGGCTCCCCACATGGCCCCAGCTCCCCTGATGTGGCACAGACCTGGCATGAGTGCCTATGGGGCAGTGATGGGCATCTGCATTGCTTTTTGGACTGTTTTGCTTAAATTTGTCCGCTGGGCCCTTTTGGGAAGGAGCTGGTAGCACCTGTCTCTGACCATATCCCCCAGCACCTGTCTCTGACCATACCTCCCTAGCACCTGTCTCTGACATGTGCTACATGGCACCACAGGTCACAGTTGCTCTGTGTGGTGAGCAAGGACTGTCTGTCTGGTTGTGTGCCCGGGGTGCCACGGGGGAGATGGGGCTTCACTGCTTATGTGGCGAGCAGTGGTTCTCAACCAGGGGCAGCTCTGCCAGAGGAGATGCTCAGCAGTGTCTGGAGACAGTTTTGGGCATGACAGCTGGGGGTTCTAACTCTCGGTGTGGCCAGGGGTGCTGCTCACCACCTCACAGTATATGGGCAGCAGCACAGGAGGGGTAGGACGGGAAGTCCGTAGTCGTGTGCAGGGCAGTGTCAGTTGTGCACCTGCCAGGGCAGGGAGTGCTCACCACCGTGCGCTGTGTCTTGCCCGGCAGGCTTCATGGCCCCTGAGCTCTTGCGTGGTGAGGAGTATGACTTTTCCGTGGATTACTTTGCTCTGGGGGTCACACTGTATGAGATGATCGCAGCCAGAGGACCCTTCCGTGCCCGAGGAGAGAAGGTAGGAGGTCTCTCGGGATGTGTCCCATAGTCACCCCATGACCACCATCCTTAGGGGGCAGCTGGCCCTTCCTGAGTGCTAGGCTTCTTGTGGCAAGTCCTTTCTGGGCAGGAGAGGAGACATGGTGGCCTCATCTATTCATATCAGGGAGCGCCCCATGCTAAGATGTGTTTCAGGACCAGCCATGCCTGGGCCTCCCCAAACCTCCGCTGAGAGCAGCGCTTGGCACCCCCAGGCCAAGCCGGTCCTGGGAGGAAAGGGGTGCAGGCTTGCCCCCTTCGTGCCTCTGCTGCAGACAGCAAGTTCCCCGTCACCCGCGTGTTGAGGACCTGCTCTGACACGGATGGCAGCCTTTCTGAATAGGGGGCAGCAGGCATGGGCTTGCTTTGCCTAACCCCTGACCCCCACCATGCCCATCTCCTGCACCATGTGCCCAGAGTCGGGCTCACCTCAGAGACCACTTGGGTCCAGCTCAGACCACCATAATGAAGCGATGAACCTCTCGGTTTCCTGGTCGACGTAAAAGTTGTGTTTACAGCATGCCGTAGTCTGCATAGCGAGCAGTGGCTTCACGTCCAAGGAACGGTCCATGTGCCTTAGTTAGCAGCTTCTTTAGAGCTGACCGTCCTCAGGGTTCTCGGTGAGCTGTGATCACTGACCATGGATCACCGTAACAGCTGTAATGATAATGAACACATTCGAGGTCTTGTGAGGAGCACCACGTAACAGAAACATAAAGTGAGCATGTGCTGTTGGAAAAATGGTGCCAACAGACTCATGTGCTGCCACGTTGCCGCAAACCTGCCATTTGTAAAAAGCAGATTTCTCAAGCACAGTGAGAAGAGGGGTGCCCATAGATGGTATCTGGGGACCTCACCACCTGCTCAAAGCTGAGGGAGCAAAGCCAGCCTCTTCTCATGGGTCAGGTGTGGGTGGGCTTGAGGCTTGGTGGCTGCGGTCAGCCAGGTGGACAGGAACCAGGGTGAGGGGCACCTCCGGGGCAGCTGTGGCAAACAGCAGTGTTTAGACATGCCTGGAGGTCACGTCCCTCTCACTTCACTGTGTGGGGTCCTCTCCTAGCGTGTCCATCCCCAGGCCCACTCTGGCCCTGAGACACGTGTGGAAATAAGCCACGTGCAGTCTCCTGAGAGTGGTGTCTCTGCCGCTCACCCACGGGGCTGCTTGGGGTCTCTGCACATCAGCCTGAACTCGACTAACCCGTTTGCTCTCCTGACATCCACTTGGAAGAGCAAGGCAAGGCAAAGCCATGTGTGGTCTGTGCATGGGGGCCTGGCCTCTGGCGGGGGAGACCCCACGGCCCCGAGCAGAACCCCAGTTTCCCGATGGGCTCGGACAGAACAAGCGTGGTGGGCCCGCACAGCTCCTTGTCTCAAGTGTCAGACTCGCGTGGCGAAGGAAAGAAACATCCCAGAAGGGTAGCTGTGGGCGAGCCTGGGTCCGTGACGTTTTTGGAGACACAGATCTAATCCGTGGCAAAAGCAGATGGCCTGTGTTTGCCCGAGCTGGGTGGAGACAGGCCGCCGAGGCACAGGGCGATCTGGGGTCGTAGTGGGGCCTCCGACTGGCTGTGCAGGCCCTTTCCCTGGTTGCTGGGAATGGGGGTCTGTGGCAAAGCAGACCCAGAACCAGGCAGCACCGGCTGGCCCTGCTTCCACCCAGTCTCCTGTTTCCTGTTCCCTCCAGGGGGTGAGGGACAGTTACGTAAGTGTGCCCGTAGCTCCCTGGGCACCACAGCTGCCTCGACCAGCACTGCGGGGGCCTGTCCTCTGGCTGGAGGTCCTGAGCCCTTTGCGTGGTCATGTGCGCATGTGTCTTCCTGGGAGGCACGCTGGCCCAGCCGTACACGGACTCCATGGACTCTGCGGGCTCCGTGTGATGTGGTGTATCCTGCCGTGCAGGTAGAGAACAAGGAGCTGAAGCAGCGGGTCCTCTCGGAGGCCATCAAGTACCCAGACAAGTTCAGCCAGGTCAGCAAGGACTTCTGTGAGGCACTGCTGGAGAAGGACCCCGAGAAGCGCCTGGGGTTCAGAGACGGGACGTGTGATGGGCTACGCGCCAGCCCCCTCTTCAAGGACATCAACTGGAGGCAGCTCGAGGCTGGTACTGTCTCCTCGTCTTTGGATCTGCGGGGTCGAGGGTGGGCTGTTGGGGGGGTCCGTGCTTGCCTGGCCTGCTGTTGGCAGGTCCTGAGATTAGTGGCGATGCTGCAGAGCCTCGCCCAGCCACCCTCCTGCCCCGATGACCGCCCGCCCCCCAGCCCTGTCACTCCACGACCCAGACCTGGGGGTTAGCGCACAGGCTTCTCAGGCTGGTAGAGGTTGGACGGGATGCGTGGGGCACATGCTGCTCTGGGAACCGAAGGCCCAGGCCTCTGTGTCAATTCCTACACCCTGCACTTTTGAGGAGCCGTACCCGGGAGAGAGCGGGATTCCTCAAGCTGTCTGCTTGGTACAAACTCATTCATTCAACAGTATGTGTTGTCAGGTGTCAGGTGTCAGGTGTCAGGTGTCAGGTGTCAGGTGCACATGTGTGGACGCAGCCTTACCACAGAGCCTGTAGGAGGCGTGTGAATACGGGACTCCACGCGGGAGCCCTGAGCATCAGATACCCCAGGACAGAGGTTACTTCTGCAGGGAAGGGGCTCTGCCGGGGGAGCTGGTGTGGGGAGGATGGCGGCCGGGAGGCTGGGGCCAGGGGGTGTCTGGCATTCTGTATCTGGAGACTAGGGCGCCGGGGATCTAAGCAGGTTGGAAGAGAAGCAGCTTTGGAAAGAAGACGAGGAGCTAAGTCCCGAGCTGGGTTCAAGGTGTCCCACCTGCCGCTGATGACGCCTCGGGGAGGCCGGTGTGAGACTGCCGGCCAGAGCGTGGTGGGCACCCGGGGAAGCGCGTCCAGCCTGACACTAAGGCCCTGGTGTCCTACTCGGGCCGCTGGGCACTGGGAAGCCTGTCTGGAGCCACCGGGTCACCTTGGGAAGAGTGGCCCTGCTCACTGAGCATGCGGCTGTCTCTTTTCTCTCGTGGTGTCCCGCATCCTGTGCTTTCCCTCTCCTCACAGGGATGCTGACGCCCCCCTTTGTACCAGACTCACGGACCGTCTATGCCAAGAACATCCAGGACGTGGGCGCCTTCTCCACGGTCAAGGGTGTCGTCTTTGACAAAGCCGACACAGAATTCTTCCAGGAGTTCGCGACGGGCAACTGCTCCATCCCCTGGCAGGAGGAGATGATCGAGACGGGCGTGTTCGCGGAGCTGAATGTGTGGCGCGCTGATGGGCAGATGCCTGATGACATGAAGGGGATCGCCGTGGAGGAGGCAGCCCCAGCGTCCAAGTCAGGGATGTGTCTGGTTTCCTAAACGTGCAGAAAGAGGTTGCTCTGCAGCCCACAGGGGCGAGGATGCCTTTGTGAGCCGCTGGGCGCCCGCAGAGCTATCGGGGAGAGGCCAGAGTGCAGAGTCCTGTGCCGCTGAGGAGCCCAGCCCATAAATAGTCCACTTCCTTTCCCCCATTTCACTCAGAAAGATGCCATGGTGGTTCCCACGTGGAATATGCCAGAATGCACGACTCAAGCTCTCATGTTGGGCCGCTGGGGCGGGGGGCTGTTCACATCGGTGGATGCTCCGTTTGTTTCCCGGCACCGTCACTGTGATGTCCCAGAGCCCTGCCGTCTGGGGGATGCCTTCTCCCACTTGGCTCAGGGGTTGGCAGACCACGGCCGGTGGCTCCTGCGCACTAGCAGAGGGGCCTGGGCTGTGCCTGGCTTCTGCCCCCACCTCCCATGCTGGCTGGCTGCTGCCAGGGCCTGCACTGGTCACCCACTGCCCACTGGTGGTGCTGGCACCTGTTGGGTGCTGAGTGGTGCCGGCTCCTGGCTTGCCCTGACCAGGCTGGGCCCAGGTGTCCCAGAGGAGGGGCTGAGGGTGGCTTCTCTCTGTCCTGAGAACATCTCCAGCTGGTGGCACCCAGGCCCAAAGCTGCCCACCCCCTGGGCAGACAGATGTGCAGGAATCTTCTCTTTCCAACCCAAGCACTTGCTCACCACCCCACTCTGCCTCCTGGCACAGCCCTTTGTCCAGCTACGGTGGGCTGGGGGCAGCCTCTCTGTGTCCCCAGAGGCAGCAGCACCTACGGGGTGCCCTCCCTTGGCCTCTGGCCACCCGGCATCATCGGCACTGGCCCCTGTGTTTCCTTTAACCCCACGGTCCCTTGTGCTGTATGTGTCCTGATGGGGAGAACATGGTTCCTGTGGTAGCAGCCTCCTGGACTGAGATGTGGTGGCGTCAACCTGGGAGTCCCATACTGCACACAGGGCTCGGGTGGGGAGGAACAGTGGTCCAAGGCCTGTGGAGTACTTTCAGAAGGGTCTCTGCCTCGACTAGGGAAGAATTTCTGAGTCTCTACAACCTGCACACCGTGTCACACACTGGACAGGCAGAGAGCCACGTGATGTGGCTGTGAGACGGAGGACTGTGTGTGTGGGGACCATTTGGGAAGAGTGCCCCCAGGAAGATGCCACAGCGTCAAGGAGGGGATGTTGGGACCTGCGAGGGAGTGAGTGCAGGGTCCTCCTACCTGGTTTCAGCACGTGCTCTGGGGTTACCCCCTCCTGTCCCAGCTGCCTTGGAGAGCCAACCCCAAGTCCCAGGGTGTCCCCACCCTCAGGCCGTCAACCCCGAGTGTATGGGGGGGTCTCCACCCTCAGATTGCAGCATTCAGTGTTGGGGCGCCCCCGCCCTCAGGCCGTCGACCCCGAGTGTTGGGGGGCCATTGCCAGCAGAAGTCCGTGTGCAGTCCAGGTCCCTCCACCCTCAGGGAACAGTGGGTCCTGCAGCCCACGGGAGAGTCACTACTCAGGTGCCGGGCCATGCAGGGAGTTGTGTGTGGCACACACAGTTGTCCGGGGTGTAGACACCAGCCAGGTGGTGGAGAGAATCAAACGCTGTGGCTGGAGTCTAGTCTAGCCCTACATCTGAAGCCTCTACCTTGGAAGTGCCCCTGGACCAGAAAGACGCTTCTCTCCTGGCCAAGCATGTAGCCTGCCACCGGCAAAGAGCGGGGCCTGGTGAGGTGTCCAGTGCTTTCTGGTGTGCAGTCCAGAGCTGCCACCTGGTAGGTCTCTGCAGGCAGGCCAGGGCCAGGGCCAGGGCCAACCACTATGCCCATCAAACCTGGGTGTGACTTCCAGGATGGTGCATCATTAAGCAGGTGACGGCCACATGTGTCCCATAACTACATTTTGGTGCAAGAAAGACCCATTTCTGGCTTTTCTAAACCATTTAATGTGTTCTAGGTCCCCATGGCCCTGGACTGGGAGTGATTCCAGCAACCATGTGGGTGGAAGCCTGGCTGCTGCCCAGTAGGCCTATTACTGGAGACCCCTCTTGTGGCAGTGACAGCCACCAGAGCCACCAGTGGGGACCCATCTGCTTGGATGGCCAGATAAAACACAGGGCATGGGTTGCTCTGAATTTCAGATGAGCAGCAGATACTGTTCTTGGAGGGTGTCCCGAATGTTGCACGGCCTGACCCTACACTAATGTCACGGTGTCGTGGGCCGGGTCTGGCCTGCCTGGTGCTGATCATCCTCGTCATGTGTGAGGAAGTGGTTACTGTGCTGAACCAGCAGGCCTGTTGGGGTGTCTCTTGGCCTGTTCAGGAGGGGCCTTTCCCTGGCCTGTGGAGCTCAGGCTGCCCCAGGCCTACCCCCACTCCCTATCTACACACTCCCTATCCCTGCACACACTTGAATGGTAGTCTCAAGGTGCTTGTGGGAAGATGCCCAGCATGTGGAAATTGCAGCTCTTGCAAGACACTCCCACCCTCCCCCTGAGCTCCGGGGGTCTGGGGAGGGGCAGGTCAGTGCTTGCGGGTTCCTTCCTGGTCTCAGGGGGTCTCTGCTGTGGGTGGTCTTCCAGGCACAGCTCCCTAACCTGGCACAGTCCAGGGGTCTGGCTGTCCCACACGTATGATGGTCCTCCCCTCCGCTGTGGCTGGAGTCTAGGGGACACGCTGCCCATCCTGGACTGCAGGGCTGCCCCCGACACAGACTCCTCACTCAGCCTCAGGTGGCCATCAGGGCTTCAGGGCTTTGGTCAGTCTGCTGGCTTGTTTCTGGCTGGGGGACTGCCCGCACCAGGCCTAAGTGGGAAGCCCCTGCACAGGAGCTTTTGTCACTACCCCTACTGTCCTGCGTGCTGCAGCTGCCTAGGGGTCTTCAGAAACTGGCCTCCACACCCCACGGGGGCTGGCCTCAGGCACTCGGGCATCTCTGGCCTGGAATCAGAGCAAGGATCACCTGCGTGGGCGGCGTGTCCAGACGTGCATCGCGCTGGGGCGGCCCCCAGGGTATTTCTCCTCAGGAGGAGGCCGGGCAGCGCAGGGCCCCGGAGATACTGAGATCTAAACAACTCAGAGGGACTTCTTGTTTGTGAAAAACAAAAAAATGCAGTTTCAATTCTTTCTATTCAAGCAGAAAAAGGCAAAAATAAAAGGCAAAACAGAGGACGGATTCTAGATTATGCTATGAATGCTAGTTATATTCTTTCTTTCGAAGTCACACACACACGTCTATGCACATGCATATGTGTGCTGACACAGGCCTCTGCAGACACACGCACACACACGATCTGCCTCTGTTCTCATTTCTGTGCAACTATCAGATTATAATAATTGCTTGCCACGCCCGTCTTTGCCAGACTCTGAATTCCAAGCACCTGCATTTGCACACCTCCTCCTGACCCTGTCTGGTGCGTTGTGTGGCTTTACTCGGCTGCTCACAGGAGCTAGAGGTGTTGATAGGCATCGTTCATTCCCTTCTATGGCACACACTTGTTTGAGATGGTGCAGAGGTGGGTGGCACTGTGGCTGCCTTGCACAGAGGCCCCCTGGGGTTTAACGAGGTGGACAGGAGGTCATGCGGAGCGAGCTGCCAGAGACCGGGGCAGTAAGGGTTGCATGTCAGGGAAATGCAGGTGCCGAGTGCTGTATAGACACTGCAGAGAAACATGGGTGCTGTGTCTCATTCCCGTTTGTGCTCCTCTCTCCACCTGCTGCAGGCCCCCTTATGCCTCACTGTGCCCACACCTATGCCAGGTGCTCAGAGAGGCCTGTCCACCTGGGCAAGCAAATGGTTCCTCCATGGCCACGGGTGACCTAGGAGTTAGATTAAACCCTTTCTCTGCTTATCCCTGTGTGAGGCCCTTGGGAGCCCCTGGATGAACAAGGCCTCAGACGTGGGTGTTGGTGGGGTCGTGTGGGCTCCTGGCAGCAGGTCTGGCTGGTCCTCGCTCTTGCAGGTTCCAATGGCAGTGGTGTTGTTGGCGGCTCACTCAGTGTCCCCAGGCCCTTGCAGGCCAGCCCAGAGGGCTGGGAGCATAAGCCACCTTCCTATTTCAGGACAGCACGAAGCTGACTTCGGTTCTGGGCATGGTGGACTCTCGTCCCCCGCTCCCCCAACCTGTGAGGCCCAGCCCCTTGCAGTACATGGGACAGCCCCCGGCAGACTGAGGCTGGGGAGGAGGAAGCAGTAGGCTGGCCCCGGACCAAGGGGATGCCTTCTGCCTCCTGTGACCTAGGCTAGGCTCTAGACAGGCCTCCACCAGGCCCAGGGAAAGCAGCCCCAGGAGGAGTGACCCTCCAGCCTCAGGCACGAAGGAGCCAGCCCTGCGAGGCAGGGCCCCCATCGACAAGGCACACCCATAGCCACTCTGTGAGGAAGTGCTGCGTCTCCCCCCCACCCCCCAGCTTCCCCCTGGTATGGACAGAGGTGAGGGGACCTGGACCCCACCCCACCTGGCAGTAGTGGGGTGGTGCCACGCCCCATGGGGCCCAGGGTCCTCCTATGCCGCCTGGAGGCCCAGGGCAGAATGGAGACGCACTTATATGCCCAGAGGCAGGAAGCCCCACATGGGATGGCCAGAGCTGGTGCCACGTGGCTCGGAGGCTGGGACGACCCCACAGGGCTTGAAGCCATGGCCAGAGTGCTGTAGCAAGTATTTGCAAAACGTGTACGGCAAATACGGCGAGAATTCTCAGCAGCCGGAAGGATGGTGCGCATGGGCACCCTACCGACACGGCAGGCGGGACGCGCGGGACACGTCTTCTTGCTGGGCCCCTGGGAGCCTGGGACAGCTGGGGGCCGGCCTTCCTCTGCTCCCCTCACGGCCACCGGCTGTGCTCTCATCTGTGGTCTTCCTAGATGAGCTTCCTCGACGACACGTCTGCTTCCTGAGTGGGTGCTCTGTCCTCGGCTCCAGGGTGGCCGCCTGACCAGCAGGACATGGACAGCACATGGCCCAGGCCCGCGGGCAGCACACGGTTTGAAAGGCAGAGCCCAGTGTGAAAACATGAAGTCAAACACAAACAGGAGTGGGTTTGCAGGCCCTTGCAGATCACATGAAACAAAGACAACAGCTTGCTTTGAGTAGGTGGAAACCAGCCGTCGTCCCCTAGCGATGGGAAAAAAGTGTTTCCAAAGTCAGGCTTCTTGCTCCAGGGTCAATGGATGAGAGCCTACACGGTATCGGGGGACCAGGGCGTGATCCAGGGAAATGAGAGCGGACGCCAGGCACTGCAGCCTATGCCCCCCACCCCTGCCAGGCCTGGCCTGCTATTCCCTGTGCCCGTCCCTTGAGTCAGGAAGCCTGAGGGCAGCTGTCCTTCCCTTGCCTGCCACCACTTGCTACTGAGTCTGTGTGGTCAGCAGGCTGGCATCCAGGCTGTGGAGACACGCACTGCGCACATCGTGTGGCTGAAACAGGAGACCTCGGACAATCTGTGGGGCCGAATCCAAGGCCCAGAAGGTGCTCTCACTCCCGGAACCATGGATGGGCTTCACGCTCCTGGGTGCTGGAGGCACATGAGCCTGAGACCTTGAAACAGGGCACATCTGGGGTGTAGCAGAGTGTCCTGCTTGGGCTCCTTTTTTTTTTTTTTTCAAGATTTTATTTATTTATTCATGAAAGACACACACAGAAATAGAGAGAGAGAGAGAGAGAGAGGCGCAGAGATACAGGCAGAGGGAGAAGCAGGCTCCATGCAGGGAGCCCGATGTGGGACTCGATCCCAAGACTCCAGGATTATACCCTGGGCCGAAGGCAGATGCCAAACCACTGAGCCACCCCGGGATTCCCCCTGCTTGGGCTCCTTAGAGAGATCATGGTTACCAGCCCTCCTGGCAAAGCCCAGATGGTGTTTTTAATTTAAAAAATTCATGTCTCTGAGCATATCTCCTGTCCTGTTCCACTTCACTCGTGAGGACAGGCAGGCAGGACCTGCCATCTGCCATTTCTCTGGTTGCTCGTTGTCTACATTATTTATCCCCTGAGCTTCATTTCAAGGTCATCTGGTTACAGGAGGGAGTCGTGTTTTGCTGTGTGCACACCACTCCCTGGAGAGCAAGAGCCAGGCTGTGTGCACACACGAGCCCCCAACGATTCCCACCTGCCGGGGTCGAGGACAAACCTGAGAAACACACTGACTGCGGATGAGCAAGGAGGCTCTTGGCTCATTGCTATATTTCTTCTCATCCTGCTCTTAGAGCTGGGGGCACCTGTGTCCTTGTCCAGAACTGGTGACTCCCAAGTGCCTCTGATCCCTGAGCTGCTGACCCCTATCTGCTTAAACAAACTGGTTTTTCTGCCAGTCAGGCTGATGTGATGGGCCTGCAGCAAGTTCTCCTGCCCTGGATGGGACCCCGAAGGTGAGACAGCTGGGGAGGAAGGATGTGCCCAGCATGTGCCCCGACCCGGCAGGAAGCAGGTGCTGATACTGTTTGGAGTCAGGTTCGCACACATTTCCTCATCACATATTGATCGTGCGCCTGCCCTGAGATGGACCTACTCTCAGCCAACGCTTGCTTCCTGGTAGAAGCGGCATGTGTAACGGTCACTCCTGCCCTTTGGAGGGCGGGGTCCTGGCTCCTGCGCCCTGGCTGCCCAGCCAGGCTGTCTGGCCTCAACGTGGGGCCTCCCTGCAGGCGGGCTGCCCAGGGCAGCATGCATTCCTCGAGTGGCCTCCTCATGCATTTTTAAGTCACCCTGACCATGACTCAAGATACTAAATTCTGAATTCTTCCACTTCCTTGCTCAGTGGCTTCAGGGAGGGGCCGTGGCAGTGGGCAGGGGGGCTGGCAGAGGTCCTTGTGCCTTTTACATCTTGGTTTCTCCAAAGCCTGACCCAGAAAACTGAGAGGCAGTAAGAGAAGAGTTGGGGGGGGCAGGACGGGGCCCAAGCCAGTCTGCCCAGCGGGACCGCGAGGCCTCGCCGCCAGCGCCTCCGTCTCACCAGTGTCAGACACGGTTGAGAGGCCTGATGGCCAGGTTGCCCCCGCCCCACTCTGTCCCCCTGTCTGCATGCACGGGCCGTGTGGGCGCCCAGGACAAGGGCTCCTGCCAAGGTGTCACGTGGCCCCGTAGTTCAGGCTGGTCCCGGCCGGCAGGCACACAGCCCGCCTCCTCGGCCCACCCGCGCCCCCGGTCCTTCCCCTGCGCCGCCAGCCTCCCGTCTGTCCTGAAGGCCGGCCTCCCCAGGAAGCCCAGAGGCCGGGTCTCAGCGCCCAGGGCTGGGTGCCCGCGGGGGCGACGCGGTGCTGGCCGCCAGGGAGGGCGCCGGGTGTCACTTGGCTGGGCCGCCTCCGGGGCTGCCGGCGCTCAGGGCCCACTTCCCGGGAGCGGTGGCAGCGCCTGACCGTGCGTCCACCCCGTCCTCTGCCCGCCCCCCCGGCGGCTCGTGCACGGAGGGAATCCCAGAACGGCTGCTGGCGGCAGAAATGAAAGTGCGTTCGACGTCTGCAGTCGGAGCAGCGCGTGCTTTCCCCTCTGAAGACGTCACGCTAGACTGGGCTGACCTGCCGTCAACCAGATACCGCCGTTTGGAAGAAGTCTTTCAATTCTCGGGCCTGTTTCTTCATCTGTGAAATAATATCGTGGAGATTAAATAAAGCCTCGGGTGGAAAGCAGTGGCCGCGGCGGGAGGCGCGCGGCCGGCATCCAGCGGGTGGAAGCCACCAGCCACCCCGCCTGCCTGTTGGCAGGGCCACGCTCAGGCCGTGCAGCCCCAGTGGATTCTGGGGGCACGCCGGGCCCCGTGTTCATGCAGGGGAGGTCGGGGTAGGAGACCCAGGGCACTGCCTGGGCAGGGGAAGGAGGGCTGCTGCCCTCACACATGTTCTCTTTTCCCTCACCCGGTGCTTTTACTGAAGCGGTTGCTTTTTTATATTTTGCAGATGTCATGACTGCTAACATCGCCATCTGCCAAACTGGTCAGCCGGTGCCGGCTGCTGAGCTGCTTCACAGAGGAAGGGAAGTGCTGAACCCTGCGAACGCCGGGCTTCACGGCCTGGACTGCACAGAATCGTCAGACTCTCCATCGGGGACTGGAAACCTGCTGGGCACTTCCCTGCGGTCGGCAGATCCGTCTGATGCATCCGAACAAGAGACACCATGTGCCCCCCTGAGCCCCCCGTGGACCTCACTGCCCCCGTGGACCCTGTGCACCCCCATGACCCACACACACCCCCTGAACCCCTAACCCACTGGAAAGGAAGCAATGCTACGTGTCCAAGGGAGCATGGGCAGCAAAGACATCAGAAGATAGTCTGCCCTGCGTGGCCTTCGGGGTCCTGCTCGTGTCCCATGACCCCCACCAGGGACCACACATACCCTCTATGACCTCCACTGAGGACCCGGTGCCCACCCTTTGGGGTCCCGTGTGCACCCCCCCACCCCCCCATGGGGACCACGTCTTCCTTCCTTTGGGCTCTGCTGCTGGGGCTCCCATCAGCGAAGGCAACCTTTGCTCTCATCCACTTCCAGTGAAACCCGCGCGTCTGGGGCCACAGTGGCCAAAGCCCGGCGCGGTGTGGCGCCTCTTCTCTTGTGTGATGTGTCGTCCAGTGACTTTCCCAACCGTCCCATCGTCTGCAGGGCCATTCCCAGCGTCTCTCTCGGAATTCGATAGTTCACAGCAAACGTGTCTGCACTAACTCGAGGCCTGACATGCCGTGTTTTGTCCAGCAGCTCGTGCCTGCACCTCCATTGGATTCCTGTCCTCGTCTGTCACCCCAGCTGCTCTGACGGCCCCGCCCGCGCCTTCCCTGCGCCAGCGCCCCGGGACTCAGAGCCCTGCCGGATATAAGCTTGTGCCTCAATTATCTTCTTAATGTCAATACTAATCTGTCCAGTCCCTCTGATTATCTTCAGACCGGAAGAGGACAGATTTCCTCTTAATTGTCTTAGCAAGAGCTGAATTAAATTACATTTAAAAAGTCCCCCATCCCAGACGGCTGCTCCTATGGAGGCTAGCTCGCTCCGGGCCTTGGGGTCAGGTGGAGGTGGGTGAACCGGGTGTCTGCTTGTGAGCCGGCGCCAGTGGTTGAGACCTGATGCACCCGTCACACTGGCTGCAGTGGGGGCAGGAGGCTTCTAGGAAGTGAATTCTAAGCAGGACGCCCCTGCAGTTACACACACAGGCTTTGGAAGGATTCTGGATCTGCTCGGCCTCACAGTTTACCCCCTGGGGTCTTGGTCTCCCCATCTGTGAAGGGGGGTCAGTACTGCGGTTGTCCAAGGATGCCATGTGGGTGGGCTCAGTGCTGCTGCACCCCCGGCCGGCCTGGGTGCCCCCCAAGCACCTTGCTGCCTCCCCAGGCCCGCCCACCGGGCCTTGGTGCGGTCGGGTTTCCGGATGGCTGACTGCCTCGCAGTCCTCGTGTCTGCCTGATGCCCTCACCTTTCCAGGGAGACCCAGGTGGTGACTCATTGTTTTGTGTGTTCCTCTTCCCAAAGCTGCACCAGGTCTGCCTGCCCCACGTGGCTCTTCACACGTACTAATGCCACATGTGTCAGAGGTCAGGAGGCGCTTGGGGGGCCTACGGCGCCTCGTCCTCATTTACGAAATGCATTATTGACACCTCTTCCGCACGTGAATGCCAGCCTCCCTGGATCTTTGTCCATCGGCTCCCTGGCACTTCCTGAGTGCACGGATCAGTGTTTAGTATGCAGTGGGTGCTCAGTAAATGTTTGAGAGGATCAGTGAATAAAGAGTGTCTTTTTTCAGACATTGAAACTGCATAAATGCCTTATACTCACCAGAACCCCACGAACCTGCATCCTTGCCCCATGTCACTTTAAAACAGATTTATTTGTCTATTTTAGAGAGAGAGTGTGAGAGAGCGGGGGGGGGGTGGGGGCAGAGGGAGAGAGTCAGGCAGACTCCACGCTGAGCGTGGAGACCAACACGGGGCTCGATCCCACCATCCTGGGACCACGAACTGAGCGGACACCAAGAGGCGGACGCTTACCCGGGGGAGCTGCTGGCGCTGCTGCCTGACATCCCTTTAACAAGCCCACACTGCTCACGCCAGTCCACGTCCCCCAGCTGTGTGCACCCCTCTCACGTCGCGCCTGCTGCTCTGCTGTTGTGCACACGGCGTCAGTGCACACACGCGCGAGGCTCTGTCATGGTGATGGCCCCGAAGGACAGTGGCCTCAGCACACACACCGTACCCTGCAGCCCCAGGAAGGTGCTGGGCCAAGCCTGGGCTCACAGTGATGAACACACAGCTCTCGGTGGCAGGGACCGGCAGCCTGGGCTCAGACCCCAGCACCTGTGCATGGCCCTGCGGGGGCTCTGCTCACACCCGCACCTTCTGTTCCTTGCACATGCACATGTGCAGCGAGCGCTTTGGCGTTGCTGTCGAAGCTCCTGCCTCACCCTAGCAGTTGGCCCACAAAGGCGCAGTGGTGGGGGGAGGCGCACCCTCGTGTCGGTGTTCTCCTCATTACCAGGGAGGTGGGTGCCTGTCACGCTGGCTGGTGCTTCGGCTCCTCTGCTGTGACGTGTCTGCTCACACGATTTAAGATGGCACCGGTGGCCTTTACGAGACCCTTTCCTGGCCACCATGCACGGTCCCGGGTCCCGGGACCCCCTTTGCCCAGATGCTGCCATCCTAACCTGGGGTCTTTACTCCGTACCAGCATGATGGAGGGATGTGACAGGGGCCTGTGGCCTGCATGTGTCCCTGGTTCATCCATTTGTGGGGAACTGAGTTTAAGCGTCTGCTGCCCTCTGGACACAGAGCAGGAGCCCGGTCGGGGTCGGGGCAGGTGGGAGGTCAGAGCCGAGTGTAGCCTCCCCACTCCTCTGCAGCCTGTGGCCTGTGGGCACCGACCAGAAGCCCTGGAGGGTTTTCCCGCTGGTCTGCCTGCTGGCCCTCAGGCTCTGGCACAGGGACCGAGGCCGGAGGGAGGTGGGAAGGAGGCGGTGCACGCAGAGGAGGGGCGGTGCTCCGGCCACGCAGATCCTTGGCTGCAGCAGTCGCAAAGGCAGGGCGGGCCCCCAGGAGCAGGCCCTCCCAGGATGCAGCCCTCGGTGCCCGGGCCCCTGGCCCTGCTGGATGCCACAGGTGAGTGGGGCGCCAGCACCCCGGTGGTGCCTGGAAGGCCATGGACTGCAGTCCTGGGCTGGGGTCATGGGCAGGGTCCGCTCGCCTTTCTGCAGCCCCGGGACTTCACCTGTAGGGCCCTTTGTCCTGACACAGTTGGCTCCTTGCACTCCCCCCACTCCATGTCTCCTGTTACCACGGACCCGGCCTCTGCCTCCCTTGTCCCAGCTTAGCCTGCAGACATTTCCAGACCTTGTTTGCACAGATGGTGGCTTCTCCCCACGGTTTGGGCGCAGCCGTGTTCCAGCCTCTA
Organism: Canis lupus baileyi; assembly: GCF_048164855.1. Lineage (NCBI taxonomy): Eukaryota > Metazoa > Chordata > Mammalia > Carnivora > Canidae > Canis > Canis lupus. The sequence continues at coordinate 488,926 of NC_132854.1, read as the reverse complement.
CACCCTCTGGTGCCCTCGTTCCTGGAGCCCCGGGTGCCTTGACAGACACCGCCTTGGGCACACGGCCCGAAGGACATGGATGCACTGTCCTGAGCAGGCGGGGCAGGTTTGGGACGGGGCAGAGAGGCTGCTGCTCCCTGTCTGGGGGTCCCGCCAGGCGTGCATGTGCAGCCTCTCGGAGGCCTCTCTTGTTAAAAACCAGAGTTAATGGTATTTGGCTTTTAAATAATTAAAGAATCTGGCTTTTCCTTGAAAGAAACAGATGTGCGGCTCCCTTCTCTAAAGCACGGAGCTCTGGCACCTGTGACTTCGTCCTCCAGAGACGGATCACCTACTGGTGTCCTATGACTGCACTGGAATGACTGGTGGTTTACAAGGCAGTGTCGGGCGTCTTTCCTTCCGACGAGGAACTATAAACTAATAAACAACAGCTGGACTTGGGCTCTTATCTAAAAATACTAAACATTAGTGCAGCTGGGAACTCTGCACTCGGCGTCTCTGCGGCCAGCACCGGCATGCATCCTGTGGATAGTCGGGGAGCAGGAAACTGAGGCTGAGTCTCTGGTTTCTGCTCGGATTCCGGGGGCCGTCACTGTCCCTCTGTTTCGGGTGATCCCACGCGATGGAGCAAGCGCACTCTTCTCTCTGGGACTCGAGGCCCCACAAGCACTGCCTGGTCTTGGTGACACGTGTCTGCTCCTGGTTGCCCTTCGTCAGACGGGGCGAGGCTTCCAGAAGAGCTGTGGTGGCCAGAGGGCAGGGGCAGGGGCCGGGGGCTGAGTGCCTGCTGTTCTGGGCGGGAGGACGTACGTCCCATGGGAGATGCCGCTGGTAGCCTTCAGGGTTGCCCCTCAAACTCCTCTCCCCCGAGGGAGGGAAGCCAGTTTAGCACCTGTTAGGCCGTCTTAGCGCTCTCTCCACTCACGTTGCACGTTCACATGTGTCCTGACAGCAGCTGAGATGCGGGTGATGCAGCTGCTTGTCTCTGTCTCCACTGTCCAGCTTGGGAAATGGAGGTCACTGTACCCAAGAGGTCTGCCTGTCATCTGAGCTGGGCGTGGGGTCTGGTGGCAAACGGGGCACACGGCCCCCACTCTGCGGGCTTCTCCTTGCGGGGATGGAGACTACGAGGCCTTCTGAGCGGCAGCCGCCTGTGACAAACCTGACGGTAGATATTTTAGGTACCAGTCAAGGCACGTCATTGGTAGAACACCACGCTCAGCCCTGCGTGTGGACGGGATGGAGAGGACCTTCCTCCAGCACAGGACCCTTTGTCTGCAAAACCTGACCTAAAACTGCATGTGTTGGGGAAATTATGATCCTGCCTTCCCTTCTCGGGTTTACTTCTTGTTCCCTTATCTTATGCCCAGTCCTGTGTTCATAGTGTCTCAGGCCAGGGCCTTCTCCTCCGTCTCTGGGCAGTGCCTGCAGAGACCTCGCGGTGGGCGGCATTCGGCTTCCCAACATCCTGTGGGGGCCACACCACGGCAGCTTCGCCCTCCAAGTGACCTCGGGCCCGTCATGGAAATTCGGACAGAGTGGCCGCATCTCCTTGTGCCCAGGCTTCAGAAGGAAAAAGGACAGAATGGGCTGCAGGGAGCATCCCATGATCCCTGAGGAGACATGTTTGGCCCTTGGCTCTGTGATCTGCGCGTCAGAGCGCGACCCTGGGACGTGCTGAGGGTGTTAGGCCAGGTGAGTGCCCCCGTGGCGCTGAGAGGCTCCGGGGGCTGTGCTCTGGCTGAGGCTGGGGGCAAGAGATGTGCTCCATACTAAGTGAGGAAAAATAGCAGAAGAAAAACCCTTTGCAGAGGAGGTCACCTGCACGAGTTTGCAGGGTGACTTGTTCTTCCGCGTGACTTCTGAGCATGTCAGGACCCCGTCGCGGGCACGGTAGCTGACCTGCCATGAGCTCAGCTGATGGGACTGCACAAATGCAAATTCACACACAAACTGTCGGGGGTGTGGACCTTGTGTGCAGCGACTGAGCCTGGACATTGCCGTCATGCGCCATTGTCTCTGCTGCTAAACACTCAGGATGTTGATTGAAGAAGTTTGGTGCAGAGAAGCACCCTCTTTTCTTATCCTGCACAGGAATCCAGATGGCTAAGCTCCAAGAACACAAAACCCAACAGCCCGGATGCACTCTTGCCTCCACCTCTGCTGTGTGGCTGCTGCCCATGAGGTGGGTGGGAGTGGGTGTCTCCAAGTGCAAATGGTCCCGGCCAATGAGGCCTTCCTGCCTTCCCTGAGACACACCACAGGGAAGGGAGTCAGGTCAACGGGAAATCCAGAAGTCAAAACTCGAGGGCTGGAGAGACCTTGGGAAGGTCTCCTGTCTGGCTGCTTTCCTGAGTTCTGTGACACCTGGAATCAGGTTTGTCCACAAGCACTCTGACGTCCCAAGTAGCAGATGAGGTCCAGAGACTTTGTTCTGCTACTAAAGTTTGGAGATAGACAGCCCAGGCTCTTTGTGCTCTGCCATTCTGTAAGTGTGGATTCCCTTATGGCCCAAAATGGCTGCTGGGGCTCCACCTTTATGCTCATATTCCAGGCAGCAGAAAGGATGAGAGAGAGAAAGGCAGAGGGACAGGCTTCTCTCAGAGATTTCCTGGAGGGCCTACTAGACATCCTTTGCTTTGATGGATGCTAATGGTCAGGCATGACCTCTGCTGTGTGGGTTGTCAGGATGAAGGCTTTGGGGAACTTGCAGACCAGGATGGGCATTGGTTTTGGGGGTGAGCTGTGGTGGTGCTGGTGTTCAGTGAGGATGTACTCTGTGGGCACAGTCTCAGGCACAAGAGATGGAGCAGGGAAAGACAGATCCCCAGCTGCCCTCATGGGCCCATCAGGTGCGGGGTCTGATATCGGGGCGGTGAACACTGGAGCGGAGCTCACTGGCTGCAGTGGGCCTGCAGGGGTGCAGCCAGAGGCTCCCACTTCCAACCAGCAGGGAGGCAGGTGCGGGGGAGGCTGTGCAGGTGCAGGCAGGTGGGGGTGCACGTGTCCTCCAGGAGAGGACGTCGAGGAGCCTGGTAGAAACTTTCCAGGGGGACTAGTGGGTGACCAGGGGGACGCTGACTTCCTGCCATGAGAAACAGGGTCCTGGGAAGATGGGGTCAGTCACGTGGGCCGCTTGGGTTACCTGCGGAAGGATCTTCCAGACCCTCCAGGCCCCAGAGAGGTGGGGCGAGGCAGGATGTGTGTTTGCTGAGACCCTGCTCTAAGCCCCATCCCTCTCTCACGGCTCCTCATTTGTCCTTCTTCTAGAAGGGTTTGCGAAGAGGAAGAAGACCTCCCTTTGGTTTGTGGGGTCTCTACTCGTGGTGTCTGTCTCCATCCTGACCGTCGGCCTGACTGCCACCACCAGGACAGAGAACGTGACCATGGGGGGCTACTACCCAGGAATCATTGTGAGTGCTGCTCCCCTTGGGTCTGGGCTCGGGTGGAGGGCAGGGCACAGGACCTTTTGCCAGTGGTTGTGGTCAGAAGAGGCTGAGCCCAGAGGTGCCTGTGTCTTCTCCCGGGCCTGTGGGTGTGCTGGTGGCCGCTTGGGCAGCCTCAGGCAGTGGCCTGCGTGAGCACAGGGCCTTGAAGGGCAGGGGAGCAGGCACAGCGCTGGAACCTTGAGATGGGGAAGGTGTGGGGGGGTGGGGATGCCCAAGCCAGGGAGGGTGCCCGGCCCGTGCAGGACAGACCCTGGACCGGACCACCCTGGGCCTCTGAACGGACCAGCCCAGCCAGGAGAACAGAGTGTGCCTTTAACAGAGTCCTGCAGAGGAGCCCCAGGGAGGTTCGGTTAATCAATTGCTCTCATGGGGGCAGCAGAAAAGCATGTCATCCACTCCTAATTTCAGATTTCAGGCAGTAATGCCACAGCATAACTGGGGACAACCTACTCAGATCTGGCAAGAAGTGCCACCCAAATTCAGAGTTATCGAGGAGAGTGTCTGAATTGTGATTTCATGTCCACTGTTGTTAGCAATAGAATCTGCTGAGGGGCCCACATGGCACGAGGGGTCTGTAGAATCGGCTGTCATCCACTGTGACGCCCTTGAAATTGCTGTCATAAATGCTCAATCCAGACCTTCTTAAAATAAAGCTCATTTAATCACATTTTCTTACTGAAAGTGTTGTCAAGATTAGTAATAATATTGGTAACATTTAGGCAGCCCCGGTGGCTCAGGGTTTAGCGCCGCCTTCAGCCCAGGGCGTGATCCTGGAGACCCGGGATCGAGTCCCGTGTCGGGCTCCCTGCATGGAGCCTGCTTCTCCCTCTGCCTGTGTCTCTGCCTCTCTCTCTCTCTCTTCATCTCTATGAATAAATAAATAAAATCTTTAAAAAACAAAGTCACCTGCTTGGAGACCCGTGTCTGTGGACACGGTGTCAGAGTGGCCCCGGGAAGAGACGGGACGGAGCCAGTGGAACTCAACAGAGGCACTTCAGTGCCTTCGTGTCCGAGTGGGCCTCCGATGCCTTTGAACTGGGGAGCTGGACTATGATATTCTGCAGCTGCATGTGGAGGAAACGTTCGTCTTTCCTCCCTGAGGATTCCTGAAGTCTTGGTGAAAACGTCGCCTGCGCTCATGTGTCCGTCTCCACTGATACAGACGGAGGCTTCAGTAGCTGTAAGCGGGTCTGACCGTCCGTGCATTAGATCTGACACTGTCCCCTGAGCACCCACAGCAGCCGTCAGTGCCCCAAACTCAGACACAAGCCCGATGGGCAGGAGCCCAGCTGCCACCTGCCACAAGCACCTGCCACCTGCTGCCTGTCGCCTGCTGCCTGTCGCCTGCCATCTGCTGAGAGCACCTGCCGCCTGCTGCCTGTCGCGAGTGGCCCAGTGCAGTTCCTCCTTGTTGGCCGCCAGTTCAGCCGATGGACATTCCTGGAGAAAGTCTCCCGCCAGGTGGACTCGCTCGGTGGAGGGACCCGCTGCCCTGCATCCCTCATCTTGACGCGAGCACGGCCAGGGCGTGTTCCTCCAACAGACTCCTCCCTCGGTCCGGGGGAAGGAGCCGAGGCTTTCTCAAGGATGGGAAGACCCTGTCCTCCCAGTGCCCGAGACTCCTTCCTGCTCTCCTCCGCTCCCCAGGGTTACCTGTCTGCCTGCTCACCTGAGTGGCGTCGGCCACGTCTGTGGGCGACGACAACTCTTCTCCCGCGTGCCCTGGGTCCTGGTTTTCCAGTATGTCACCCTCACCTGGTGGCCAAAGCAGGACACAGCTGTGAGCACTCTGAGCTTCTGTGAGGGTGCGGAGGGCAGGGTCACATGATCAAGCGTCAAAGTACTTGAACACGGGCGTGGAGATGGGTCACGTTTTGGCAACTTCTACTCCAATCACCAGCTTTGATGGAGCTGGAGAAGCCCGCCCAGCGGTGTGAGCGTGTGTGCCACTGGGCGGTTAAGGTGGGGGAGCTGCCTGCGCTAACCTGAGTGCTTTCTCCCTTGTGTTTCCTTTGCCGCCAGCTGGGCTTCGGAGCTTTCTTAGGAATTATTGGCATCAACCTGGTGGAGAACAGAAGGCAGGTGGTAAGAACGTACATTGTTTCTTTCAAATGTGGGGCAGGAAGAGTGCTGCCCCTCATCAGAGTGTGTTACGGCTCTGGCAGTGCTCCTAGGAAAGCCTTCCACCCGCACCCAGCAACGCAGGACCAGGGCCCAGTTTCCCAGGCTGTGCACTGCACAACTCTGGTCTCAAGGTTTAGTGGGTGCCCTTCCCAACTAGTCTAAGTGAGCGTTGCTTCTGGGATCATAGGGTGGATCCTACAGCCTCATGTGATAGTCCTGGCCGCCGAGGTTGAGGTGAAGGAAAGAAAGATTAGGGGGTGGGATGGGGGTTAGTAAGTGAAACGATGATATAGAGGCTCCCCCAGGCTGAGGAGAAAAGGGAGGTAGCTGGGACAGCAGGACCCGTGGCTCAGATGGGCTTTGTGGAGACATGTAGACACTGCCTGTCCACGGAGTCGGTTCTTGGGGTGAGTGCCGATCTGGACCAGAATTCCAAACACGGTATTTTTATTAACAATTTCATTTTGGCATCTGTTTGTTGCACGGTTTGGGGGATGGAGCTCCAAGAACGGTCAGTTTGTTCTTCCAGTCACTGAGGTGGCTCGTGTTCAGGGGTATTTGGGGCTATGTGGCCGTTTCTGACTCCTCTCCAATCTGGCCATCATGCTGACCTCCAGGTTCGCAGCCACCTGCCCCGGGGCTCACACTGCATGACGGGCGTGCAGGAGATGACCCCATGTGTCCTCTGTGTCCACAGCTGGGCTGTGCTGGCCACACTGAGCAAGCAGCCCCTGGGGCAGAACGAGCCTGGCTGAGTGAGGGGGGACGTCCCGGGATGGGTCTGGGGTCGGGGGGGGCAGGTCAAGGAGGTATGGATTCTGGCAGAAACAAGTGTTTGTCCTAAGGACTGGGAGGGTGAGCGCCTACTCTGGGCTGCCGGCTGTGAGGAGGTGGACAGAGGGACCCAAGGCTTCTGCCACCATCCAGGCAGTGCTGGACCCCAGCCTCCTGGGAGGGCAGTGCTCAGCGCCCGCATGCCCCCTCCTCCCAGCGAATCTCTGGAAGAATTGTTGAGTTCTGTCCATGCTTAGCCACGTTCCAATGTGAGTGTCCCTGGGGAGGCCCCTGAGTTCAAGCTGCAGGGTGGGGAGGCACCAAGCTTGCAGAGTGGGGCTCGCGGCTGGGCTGCCTGAGGAGGGGCTGCAGCCCCCAGGACCCCGCAATCCATCCAGCAGAGGCAGTGGTGACCTGGGCCTGCAGAGGTCAGCCTCCTGATGGCTTTTCTATGCGACTTCCCCAGGGGCAGAGCTGGCTGTGAAGTGGGGGGCAGGTGTCAGGCTGGTGGTGAGCAGGCCAGCACCCTTGGGGTGGTGCTGACCGTCTGGTCCGCAGACACCTACTCTTTCCTCTCCTCCAAAAGCTTTGTTGAGGTATAATCCACCCTTTAAAGGTGTAAATTCAGTGACCTTTAGCATATACCGGGTATGTGAGGCCATTTGAGGACATTTCTGCCCTTTTGACCAGAAGCCTGTGTCATCAGCCACCAGGCCTGCATCCCTGTCTCCAGCCCTAGGCATCTGCTACTCAACTTTTGTGCGTGTCGACTCGTGTCCTGGCTTGTCACTCGGCATCACGCAGTCCAGGTTCACCCACGCTGTGGCCTGTGTTGGGACTTCATTGCCGAGTCACGTCCGGGCGTGTGGATGGGCCGCTCCCTGTGTATCCATCCATTAGCAGTGGTCACGGGGTCGTGGCCACCTCTGGCGTCTGTGCACAGGGCCACCATCGGTGGTGGATGATACAGTCCCACAGACACGTTTTTGTGGCTCCGGCACGCAGACCAAGGTGGGACTCCCAGTCCTGCAGCAGTCATGGGAAGAAGTGCCAGCCTGTCTTCCAGAGCAGGGGTGCCATCCTCGTTCCCACCCCCGTGCTCGTGGACTCAGTGTCCCCAACCCTGCTGACACGTGTGCTCGCCTGCCGTGGGCCGGACATGGCTCTGACTGTTCCCTCGATGACTAGTGACCGCGGGCTTCTCTCATGGGCTCATTGGCCTTTCCACCTTTCCTGCAGACAGGGGTCCATTCAAATCCTCTGCTGATGTTTACGGTGGGTGAGTTGTCTTCCCGTTACTGACTCGTCCTTTACACGTTCTAGACCAGCCCTTTGTCGGATGCAGGACTCCAGTTCTCTCTCCCATCTGTGGGCTCCCTTCCCCTTGCTTCCGTCCCCGGCTCTCTCCTTCTGTCCGTGCAGTGTCTCAACTCCTATTGCTTCGTAGCAAGTTTTGAAATCAGAACCCGAGTCTCCCTACCATGTTCCTCTTCCTCAGGATCGTTCTGATTCTCTGTCTTTGCGATTCCCTCTACATTTACGAATCAGCTTGAGGGCACCTGGGATTCTGATGGGGAGTTTGCTCAATCCCTGGATCAGCCGAGGGAGTGTCACAGGTTTGTCCTGACCCATGAATGTGGGATATTTTCCTAGTTTTTTTAGATCTACTTTTATTTCTCTCAATAATGTTTTGTTGTGTCAAGAGTCTTCAGGAGGCTGTTCTGTGCTTCTTTTGTTCCGTTTATTCCTAAGTATTTTATTCTTTTGGAGAATGTCATAAACAGAATTGTTTCCCCAACTTCATTTTTGGATCGTCCATTGCATGTGTATAAAAATACGATGGATTTTCCTCTGCTGGTCTTTTATCCTGTAGGTCTGTTGAGCACATTCTTCCGTTCTGGTGGTTTACAGTGGATTCCGTAGAATTCTCCATCCGAAAGATCATGTTACCTGCAGACAGAGATAGGTGTGCTTCTTCCTTTCCAATCTGGATGCTGGAGGTCTGTTTGGAGGCTGCGGTAAGAGGAAAGCAGTGTGGGGCCCAGCGAGCCCACAAGCTTCCCTGGGCACCAGACCAGAGCCTTCGACGGACTTGTCTGTGAACGTGAGCTGCCCCGTTGTCCTTGTTGGGAAGCTGTTCTCCAGGCTGACCTGTGGGAGGAATGTGTTCACGGACCTTTCACTTAATGCTGACGGAGACCGAAGCCCAGGTTCACCTAGGAGGGGTGTGACCTCGGAAACCTTACTCAACCCTTGGGACCTGGGTCTCCTTATTTCCAGGGCTGCTGGGAGCACCTGGGTGAGGACGCCTGCCAGCGCTGGCCCAGAGCAGGTGCCCAGCGCTCTCTTCGGGACGTTTGTGTTGCTTCCCAAGTCAGGAACCAGCAGGCTGAGAAAACGCATTTCAAGTGCATCCGGACACGTAAGAAGGTCTTCTTCTTCTTCTTCCTTGATCTCCTTTTAATTTTCTCTGACAGAAAATTTAAACATATGCGAAAGTAGGCAGGGGAGGCGAATGAACCTCATGGCCAGTCGTATCCCCTCACCCCTGTTTCTTCCCTTCCCATATTATTCTGAAGCAAATAGCAGACATGGTGCCATTTCATCTGCAAATACTTTACTCTGCTAGAATTTACGGGTAGAATCTAATCGTTGTCAGTGTCTTCACCATTCTTTCTGCCCAGCTCTGTGCTAGTCTCCAGGGATTTCCTAGGAAGGCCCCGACATGAGTCAGCTTTTCATACTTTCTGTTAATGGTCAGTTAGTGCCTCCTCTCACCCAGACTGATGACAAACCATCGATGTCACTACCAGCTCTGCTGTCCAGACGGCCCCAGGGGTGGGGGCAGAGGCCTGCGGTGGTCGACTGTGGAACTACGATGTGGGGGGTGGGTCCGGAGAGCTTGGTGGGGGAGGGCGGTGACGTGAGCTAGCCCTGTGGACCTGGGCCCATGGCAGTGGGTGCCTGGGCGCCCTACCTGCCACTGCCGGGAGGGGCTGTCCCACTGCGGGTCCTGGGCCTCCTCTCTGCCCCCAGACGCAGACCTGCTGGTGTCTCCCCTGCACACCGCCAGGGTCACCATCTGGTCCTTTGTTGGGAGGTTGGGTGTTTTTCCATCATGTGAGTTTGTGAAAATCTGCTGTTCCTTCTTGAGTTGAAGTTGGTGGTTCATGCTTCTTGGGGATGGTTGGTTTCCAGGTCATGCTCATTCGTGCACGAGCTCATGGTACTTTCCTACTATCCCTTTAGTTTCTGTAAAGTTGGTAATAATGTTTCTAGGTTCATTTCTGATTTCAGGTATCTGGTTTTTCTTGCTTGTTCTCTCTCTTACTTCAGCTATAGATTTCACATTTCCGAACAACCAACTTCCAGGAACGTTGACTGATCTTATTTTTCTTCCTGAGTCTTCTCTCTGCATTAACCACCATTATTCCCTGTATTTCACTGCCTTCGGGTTTAGTCTGTTCTTTTTCCAGTTCATTTGGGCATCAGGCGGCCAACTGAAGGTCTGTCTGCTTTCTCAGTGCATGTTTACTGTGGTCAGATCCCTCCAGGCTTTGGCTATGCCCCCAGCCAGGCTCCACTGTGCCTCCGTCTCGTTGCGGTCACCTCTACCTGTATATGGCCTCCCTGCTGACTTCCTCCTTGACCCATTGGTTGTTTCAGAGTGTGATGTTTGGATTTTCCGTCTTTCCACCCATGATTTTCTAGTTCCATCCTTGTGGTTGGGAAGAGGAAGGTACAGATGGTGGGAACATGGTTGGAAGACACACGAACTTCAGCCTGGGGTTGTAGGGGAGGCAGGGTGGGCTGCGTGGGGATGCACGCCATGGTGGGGCCTCGGGGCCTGCAGTGTCCCTGGCAGGAGGCTCCCAGTCACAGCCAGGGGCAGAGGGTACAAAGGGGATGAGGGACACCTGGAGACGAGGGAGCTGGGGATAGGGGACACCTGCTGAGGGATGGCCTAGGAATCCTGCCTCCCTGCTTTGGGGGTTGGGGCTGCCTGTGGGCTCCCTGGTGAGGGCCTGGTGATGTTCTCCTTGGCCCACAGTGTCCCTGCCAGCCTGGTCCACGTGATGCTCCTGGGCTGTCTGACTAAGCCCCTCTACCCACACCAGGGGCCACCCTCCACCTGCCCCTTTGGAATAGTGCCCCCTCCACCAGTGCAGATTCTCTCCAGAACCCTGAGGCCTGACCACTATGCCTCTCCCATACCATCTCCAGGTGCCCCCTTCAGACCACCCCTGGCTGCTCCTGGCCCTACACTGGTCATCACTTGCCTGGGTCATTGTCCCCAGGAGCTAACTGCCCCCTCCCACCTGCTCCAGTCCATCCCCGCAGGCAGAGGGCTCCCAAGCTCCAGGGCAGGCCTTCCCAGACCCCTGCCCCCTACCCGAGAGCACCACCTTGCCCAGTCAGATCCCAACCCCCTTGGCAGCCCTGAGTCACTGAATGTGTCTAATGCCCCGGATGAGAGGCCTGACCCCCAAATGACAACCTTCCCAGCAGGTGCCAAGCTCACCCCACTCTTTGCTCTCATTCCTACATTATCAACTTGACTTTATCTATTGGTGTTTGGTTTTTAATCTGCCTTCCCTGTTGCAATGTAAACTCTGTGAGCCCAGGAGATCTGAAGGTGACCTTCCCCTCTTCCCAGAGAAGGGGCCCGGGCAGGGTGCTGAGGCCAGTTACCCCGTCCTTGTGGAACTGACAGCCTCCATGCACAGCCCATCTGTGCAGCCGCCCATGCAGTGTGGAGAGTGATGCTGGCACTGGGTTTTACTTTTCAAGGGTGGTGGGTGAAGGCAGGGCCAGCAGGAAGTCGATGAGAATGTTCAGATGAACAGTTTGGATGAGACCAAACCAGGGCATGCATGTAGCTCTGGAGAGCCTAGGGCTGGCAGGCAACGGCAAAGAATACAGTGCACATCCTGGGCTTCCTGTGAAGTTCTGGGTGAAATTGGGCAGAGGTGTAATAGGAAGTGTCTTGGCTGTCTGAGACTCCGGCCAGGCCACTGCTGGGGCAGAGCTGGTCGTGTGGCCAGCACGTGGAGCGTGGCATTCTCTGGGGGGGCACTGAGTCAGTGTGTGATGAGCTTGCTGAGGCAGCAGGTCCTGACAGCACTCTGCTTGGACGCACGAGTGAGGTAGGAGGCCGTCAGCGCGTCAGGGGTGGGGTCACTTCTGGCAGCTTCTCAGGCAAGTGGCCAGTGCTTGGTGGATGTCCCAGCTGACAGCTGAGCTGGGGGTGAGTGCACAATGCACAGAACAGGTGGACACTCACCTTCGACAAGGGCCCGGTAGCCAGGTTGGCCACAGACCCCACCGGGCTCTAGGAGAGTGATCGCTGGGGACAGTCCAGGTCCTTGAGGACAGCAGGAGTGGCCCGAGGGATGGTTGGGGATGAGGGAGACAGATGTAGAAGACATAGAAGAGTTCCTGCCACGGGCTGTGAGGCCTGTCTGTGGCCCAGCGTGCCCGGGGCTCGAGAGCGTCACGGGCCAGTGTGAGCATGGCGTCTGGGATCAAGCAGGTGCTCAGGAGGCATCCGCTGGAGGAGTGGGCTCTCCCTCCTTGGATTTGTGTCAGAGAGTTTGCCTCCCTTCCCGAGATCACTAGCTGCTTGGGAGGCCTGGTGCTGGGGCACGGGGCTCCATCCCACACTCTTGAGATTGAGGGTGGCCAGCCCTCCCTGCAGTGGCAATAATGTCATAGCTGTTGGGACTAGGAGGACTCTGGGCTTGAAGGGGGTTCATTCATCTCGAGCCTGTTTCCCTTCAGCCCCTCTGGCCAGGGTTCTGCCCCAGGGGACCTGCTGGCGCCCTGGCAGACAGTCTTTCCGTGTGGGCCGTGAGGCTGTCCACAGAAGCAGGGGGCAGTGATGGGGCCTGACTGGCCTCTCCTCCCAGCTGATGCTGAATGAGGTGGTGCAGCCTCGGGCTTTGGGCCAGTAGGAGGGGGCTCGGCATTTCCTCCCCGGGAAGCTAGAGCTGGGCAAGGACCAGCCATGTCCCTCTGGGGGCCTCCCTGGTCAGCCTGGCAGGGGGGTAGCCCCCTGGTGCCATGGACCTCACAGGGCACCAGCTCTTGTCTGGGGGTGCCGGCAGGGCTGTGCTTCCTCCAGTGCACAGAGCAGGGGGGCCAGCGCAGCAGAGTCTGCAGGCTGGAGCTGCTGTACGGAAGAGTTGGTTTTAGAAGTGCCACGGTGAGGCTGGATGATTCTTCTTTCTTGTTTGGATGAACAACAGGCAGGGCTTTCCGCACGGCTCCCCCTGAGGCCTTAGATTCTCTCAGTTAATTCATCATAAAGTGTCAGAAATGTCAGACTGGGGGTAGAGCCGAGGACCTCTATTGGTTTTGCCACATTTGCCCATGGCACTAGAGAGGCAGGTCCAAGGAGGCTCATGCAAGGTGCTCATGCACCTGTCTCCAGATGGGGAACCCGAGGACCCGAGAGTCACTAGTGAGAGACCCCCAAGGACTTAGGCGAAGCCCTGATTTGCAATGTTGGGGGATTATTTCCACTGAGTGCTGGTGGGGCTGGGGTCTAGGATGAGCCAGGGTGCCAGCCCTTCTCTGCTCCTCGTTGTGGTGCTCCCGCCCATCCCTCCCCCTGCAGTGTCAAGCCAGGTGGCATCTCAGCAGCTCCTGGCTTCAGGGAATCAGTGAATAATTCAGGTTTCAAGGATAGGGAGGGAGCAGGCCTGGTGCAACAGCGACCGGTGAGCCTGATGCTGTCAGGAAGTGGCTCAAACACACCGCCCTGAGAGACCTGGGGAATCAGCCGGCTGGCATGAGCACATGTCCAAGGCTAGAGACCTGGAGAGCTGCTCACGAGCATGTGTCCTGACCACAGCCTGCTGCTCACAAAGGTGCATCCTTCTAAGTGGCTTTATGCAGATCCTGGACCCGGTATGTAAACACACATGATGGGTCCTCCCTGCCTGAGAGGATTATGGACACAAAGCTGTGGCTGTGTTTTTTTTTTTTTTTAATAAATTTATTTTTAGTTGGAGTTCACTTTGCCAACATATAGAATAACACCCAGTGCTCATCCCATCAAGTGTCCCCCTCAGTGCCCGTCACCCAGTCACCCCCACCCCCCACCCACCTCCCCTTCCACCACCCCTAGTTCGTGTCCCAGAGTTAGGAGTCTTCATGTTCTGTCTCCCTTTCTGATATTTCCCACTCATTTTTTCTCCTTTCCCCTTTATTCCCTGTCACTATTTTTTATATTCCCCAAATGAATGAGACCATATAATGGTCTTCTCTGATTGACTTACTTCACTCAGCATCATACCCTCCAGTTCCATCCACGTTGAAGCAAATGGTGGATATTTGTCATTTCTAATGGCTGAGGAATATTCCATTGTATACATAGACCACAGCTTCTTTATCCATTCATCTTTCGATGGACACCGAGGCTCCTTCCACAGTTTGGCTATCGTGGCCATTGCTGCTAGAAACATCAGGGTGCAGGTGTCACGGCGTTTCACTGCATCTGTATCTTTGGGGTAAATCCCCAGCAGTGCAATTGCTGGGTCGTAGGGCAGCTCTATTTTTAACTCTTTGAGGAGCCTCCACACAGTTTTCCAGAGTGGCTGCACCAGTTCACATTCCCCCCAACAGTGCAGGAGGGTTCCCCTTTCTCCACATCCTCCCCAACATTTGTTGTTTCCTGCCTTGTTAATTTTCCCCATTCTCACTGGTGTGAGGTGCTATCTCATTGTGGTTTTGATTTGTATTTCCCTGATGGCAAGTGATGCGGAGCATTTTCTCATGTGCATGTTGGCCATGTCTGTGTCTTCCTCTGTGAGATTTCTCTTCATGTCTTTTGTGTGGCTGTGGTTTTGACGGTGTTAATACTTGGGGGATCTCAGGGGTTGACACAGGGGACTTCTTTGTATTATTTTTGCTTCTTTTTTGGTAAATTTAAAATTATTTCACAAAATTTGTTTTAAGGATTTAAAGAAATGGCCAACAAACCTAAGAAAAGGTTCTTAATAGAAATCTAGCTGGAAATACTGTGAGCCTGTTTTGTGCATCAGATGGCAGTGTCTAAACGATTAATAACAGGAAGTATCGTTTGGGTATAAGGACACGGGTGCCAGAGAGCTGGGGTGCAAACTGGTGAAGCCTCTTATGGGACCTTGTGGCTTCTCTGCTGCTAAAATCAGTGACCCAAATGTGTCCCATCTGTGCACTCCTGGGTTTGTCCTGTGGAGATTCCCCCACAGAAACCAGAGCTGTAGGGTGACGAGCACTGGGGGTTATTCTCTATGTTAGCAAATTGAACACCAATAAAAAATAAATTAAAAAAAATAAAAATAAATAAAAATATTACAAGAGTAAAAAAAAAAAAAAAAAAGAAACCAGAGCTGTAGACACAATGTATTAGGGTCTTCGCTGCAGAGTTTGTAATAGTGAGAAATTGCAGACCGTTCAATAGTCAGTTTGTTCATGAGCAACGTGTGGAGGAGCCGGCGCCAGAAGCTCCCCGTCTGCCATGTGGACAACCTGCAAGAAGGCAGCCCGCCCAGGAGGGGAGTGTCGGGCAGGGCAGGGGCAGGACAGGCCACGAGCGCCGGGAGCAGGGGCTGTGGGCGGTTTGTCCTGGAGAACAGGTGTCGGGAGCGTGTAACGCCCACTCGCTTCTCTGCCCTCTGCCCCAGCTGTTCGCGGCCATCGTGTTCATCAGCTTTGGCGTGGTGGCGGCCTTCTGCTGCGCCATCGTGGACGGCGTGTTTGCAGCTCGGCACATAGTGAGTTCTCCTCATTTTGTTCTCCATCGCTGTCGGGGGTTTAGAAACATCTACAAAAACAAAAGTTCATGTGGCAGGACTCAGCTCATAGACCTTCCTGGTTCCTCTCTCCACTTGTTTGCCAGATGCTGTTTCTACTTCTCTGGCTTTTCCTCATTCCCTGCAAAACTGATTCGGCACATGTGTAGGCCCATGCACAAGCATGCACACGTGTGGGCAGGAATACACATGCACAAGTCACATGTGGACAACTCATGTGTGCACATACAGTGCACTCATGCACTCATGTGCATGCACATGCATACAGGTGCGTACACACACTCATGTGCATGCACACATGTGCACACACTCATAGGCACAGGCATACACAGAGTCCTGTGCATGTACATGCACATACTCTGAGAACACTCACACACATATGTGCACATGTGCACACACGTATATACAGTGCATGCACACATTCTTGGGCACAGACACATGCAACACTCACATGCACACACATGTATGCACACACTCATGAGCATGCGTGTACACAGATGCACTCACACTCATGTGCACGCACACGTGCACACTGACACACTCACACACACAGGCACCAGCATCAGCATCTCAGTTGGAATCCAAATTCAACTTCCTACATGACAGGCAAATGTAAAATCCATTGTCAAATTATGTGGGTTTTTTTTTTAGCCTTTTGTGTGTTTAGAAAAGTTTTGCTGTAGTGTCAGGAAATGGCCCTTGTTTCAAACTGGGCAGATGGAAGCCTGACCTGTCCTTGCCCACGTTTCTCCTGAACCAAGATGCCCGTCATATGCGGCCGCCTCTGACCTTGGAGATTGGACACAAGGGCTGGTGGGGCTGGTGCTGACTCTGCCTCTGCTGTCCGCTTGACCTCCCAGTGTCCTGTCCTACTAAAGGACAGTGAACTGCCAGTCATTCCCTGAGACCCCTCAACAGACCTTCACGGCCTGAGGAGCAATGGGCCAGGAGCCGACGGACTTTGCATTCCCACTGCCCTGCGGCCTTGGAGCTCTCCAACAAGCACATGGCTCCATGGCAGGGTCAGGTTAAGGCAGACTGGATGCCCCACAGATTCTCATGTCTGAAAGCTAGTCCCCAAGGTGACGGTGAATGAGGCCGTGGCCTCTGGGAGGTCACGAGGTGGAGACTCTGTGAAGGGACCTGAGGGCTTGCTCGCTCCTCATTCTCGAGGCTACGCTGTCCCTGAACCAGGACATGGGTTTCCACCAGACACCGGATCTGGGGCCCCTGATTGTGGACTTCCGGCTGCCAGACTGTGCGAAACACGTCTGTTGCTCAGTAGCCCTCAATTTATAGCATCTTTGTGGCAGCAGACTGTGTGGACTAAGATATAAATTGGTACCAAGAGTGGGGTGCTGCCTGGGGGTCCTTCCCTGGGGCCAAGCAAAGTCCTTGATGGGGGGTCGGGGTGTGTGGTGGTGGTGACCCCTCCTCTGCTTCTGCATAATGTGGTTTGTGCCTTTGCTGATGGATGCAGGCGAAGGGAGAGCAGGACAGAGCCTTCCAGCAGAGCTCCCAGGAGAGCCCTGGCTGCACATTGGGCGGTGCCTGCAGGGCTCACGAGTGGCCCTGGGTGGACCCGGCCAGCAGGTACCTGGAAGGGATAGATGCCAGGGCCCATGACTGTGCCTCTGCATCTTCATCGTTTGTTAGAACCTTTTAGGAGTTTCTATATACTTTGTCTCAGACTCCTGTGTCTCAGTTTTGGAAAGATCATTCAAACTACAAGTCTCCGGCCAGTATCTGCTGTCCTGGTTCTGGCACTCTGCAGGTTAGAACAGAAAGCATATCCTGAGTCTGATTCCCATCCCAATCTGGTCAGTGATGTCCACCATGTGCTCTGGTGCTGGACGGTCATGCCTGCAGGTCATCCAGCTGGCGGCACAGACCAAGGGCTCCTTGAGCCGGGGCACAGAGGTCTCTGTGCTCAAGATGTGCCACTGGGGTGGGTGTCCCAAGCCCTTCTAAGGAGGATGCACCACATGTGCCCTCAGTGCCACTCTCTGAGAAGCGTCTGGGGGATGGATGTTTGTGGGTGCAGTGTTAGCAGGCTGACCTGGAAGCTGGCAGATGGGGTGTGTGTGTGACCCCATGAGGCCCCGCATGAAGCCTGCTGTGGGGCTGCCAATGACAGTTGGTGGGAACAGCACCGCCGGCAACTCCAGGCTGCATGTCTGCTGCACAAACCCATTTCTCTCCCAACAGACACAGAGAATAATGTAATTTCTGATGACAGGAGTCAAAATGCGATTTTTAAAAAAGATTTTATTTATTTATTCACGAGAGACACACAGAGGGAGGCAGAGACACAGGCAGAGGGGAGGAAAAGCAGGCTGCCCGCAGGGAGCCTGATGTGGGACTCGATCCCGGCCGGGACCCTGGGGTCACACCCTGAGCCGCTCAGGTGCTCCAAATACGATTGTTGTGAACATTTTCATTTCCCCCACCAAATTGGGTAGAGCTAGTTCCCAGTGGGCAGAAAAAACAGCTTCTAGTAAGTTAACTCCCTCAGGCTCTGGCCTGTCTGCTCTGTGACAAGCCGGTAGGAAAGAGTCTAGAACAGTTGAGTCACTTTACTTCTCTGGTGGAGGCTCCACCTTGGGCAGATGCAGGTTGTCCGCCCTGGCCTGGCCGGAATTTTGTGCCAACTGGTCACCTGCTCCAGGTAAGCGTCTCCTGGGTTCATGAGGCCTGTCCACGCAGTGGCATCCTGCTCTAAAAAGAGTCAGTTATGGTTTTCTCTTAGTGTGACCACGGCTCAGGTGTCACGGGCCCAGGGAGGCCAGGGTGCCTCTTCCGCTCAGGTCCGAGGGCACCAGGAGGGGTGGTTGTAGGTGATGCCGTGGAGAAGTGTCCCTCAGGGGCGGAGGGTGGCTCGGCTCCTGGGTGCTGCGTCTCCAGAGGGCTCAGGCTGCCTGGACGCCAAGGGGTCGCGCCTGTGGAGCCCGCCACCCTGCCCACTCCCCATCCCCACACCTTTCTTTATTCCTTGGTCTGGTTTTCTGTTTCCCTCCAGCTGCACATGGACGTGGCACAGGGCGTGTGCATCAGGGAAGATGTGGGCATGGGTCTGAAGAAGCAGGGTCTCTGGGTTAAAACGTGCAGCCTGACTGGGGGGCAGGGGTGATTGCCCCACAGACGATAAAATCAATTCATCAAGGCTCTTTCCTACAAACTTGCAACTGGCTTTTAGCACTTCCCCAAATTATGACTTTAAGGTGCCAATGACTGGGGGACAAGGTGTGGGAGGACACCAGAATGTGGAAAAACTTGCCCCCAGATGCAGGATCCCGGTGCTGGACGTGGCATCTGCTGGTGGCCTCTGGACCCCTGGGCCTGCGGGGTGGACCCCGTCATGGGCTGTGGCTCCTCAACATTGCATCCAGCTGGCCTGAGAAGCACTTAGGAGCTGTGACGGTGTGTCTGGGCCTTGGGGACCCAGCCAGTGCCCACTGGGCGTCAGCACCCCTCCTGGTCAGGCCCACTCTGGCACTGCAGCCTTGCATGTGGTGTGGCTTGCATGCTCCGCTCCAGGCCCAGGTCTCCCTGCTGCCGGCAGCACTCACTCTGGCTTCTGAGCAGAGACCCGAGGGTGGGGCCAGGTGGGCAGCCTTGGGAACACTGGCTTTGGAGGGAAAGCCCGGCCCTGCCTTGTGCATGAGTGTTGCCAGCCTCGTCGCCCACCCAGCACGTATTGGAGAGAAATTTCCTTCAAATCTGCTTGTTTCCCAAGTCGGGGACCCCAGGCAGCGCCATGGGAGTGAAAGGGTAGCTGTGCTCTCCCTCAGCCCCCATCTCCTTTCTAAGACCAGTGGGATCTGCTGAAGCCATTTGTCCTTGCAGGCAGGGCATGAATGTCACCAGCTGCTACGCCAGGCTTCCCCCTTCCAAGCTGGCTGGAAGCCCCGTGAAGTGGAACATCAGTGCCCAGGGTCCGGAAGGTCAGCGCTGGCACATTTGTTGGCAGCTAACGACCTATTTCTACCCAGCAGGACCTTCGGGCAGATTGTCTGGGCTGCGAGACAAGCGGTTCTGGTTTATGACGGGAGACACAGGAAATAATGGGCTCAGGGTGGACTTGCCCACCCTCAGGGTGGGCAGAACAGTCACCGGATGCTGTCATCACAGGTGCCCCTGGCGCCTGCCATCCACTGGGACACTGAGAGGAGCTTTTGGAACAAGCCTGTGTGGGGATGACAGCCCAGGGGGGCAGCCCACTTGGTGGTTGGGCTGATCACACCACACTGGTGAGGGGCACAGTGTCCCCGTCCTCCTGGCGGCCCCACATCTTCTGTTCACAGCTGCTCAGCAGGTCCTGCCCTGACACACGTGCAATGGGCCAGGGGCACCCTAGGCCTGTGGCCATGTGGCCTCTGCCACAACTACTTAGTTCAGCTGTCGAAGCACAGAAGCAACCACAGATGTGGACAAATGAGCATGGTTTTGTGCCCATAAAACTTTATTTACAAAATCAGGTGGTGGGCTGGACATGGCCCGAGGGTATAGTGGGCTGACCCCTGCAGGAGACAACGGGGTTTTAACTGAGTTTTAGTGACTTAGAGTCTGATATTAATATGCATGGTGTCTTAATGTTGATTTATGTGGAAGAGTTAGGAAGTAAGATTTGTCAACAGTCTTTCTGCATGCCCGTGGCCCATTTTCTTAGGCCCGGTGACCCGGACTCGGGGCTCTCTCCAGCCCAGCAGAGGTGAGGGTTATCCCCAGAGAAACGTAGTCTCGGTGTCGTCATACATTCGAAAACTAAGGCTGTGTGGTCGGTGGGACTAAAATAGGTCCCAGTTTTATTTACTTCAAACTAAGAATTATTTCCTCCTGATTGGACACTGAAGATTTAGACAGAAAAGGAAACTACGCCACCGGAGCTTCTGTGTTAGGAAGATAGTTTGCTGAAACGTGCAGGTTGTCCACGGAGTTTTCGTGTCTGACTTAAGGTGGTGCCCGGAGTGGACTGTCCTCTGAGCTGCCGTGGCTGCAGATCTGCGTCGCCAGAACACTTGGGGGGGGGGGCTGGCCATTGGGAGGTGATCAGGGTCAGATGGGGTCATGGGGATGGGGGGCCCTGTGGTGGGATTAGCATCTGGACAGAGACCAAGCCCGCCGTCTGCCATGTGAAGACGAGGCAGGAAGAGGCTGCTCCCTGGTCTGCGGCTGCCACCAGGGCTGTGGGAGCAAGCGTCTATTCATCAGGCCGCCCGTCCATGGCATGAGTCACGGTGGCCCAGCTGACCAAAGTGGAAACGGTGCTGAGGCTGGGCGCGGCTGGTGCTCGAGTGGGGCTGGACTCGGATGGGGACAGGGTGACCTGTGCATTTGGACGCCTCTAGCAAGACTGCGATGTACAGTCAGAAAGGGTGTTTCCATATGGATATTGGTGTGAGGAAGGGCGCCGATGCAGCAGGGTGGGACCCAAGTCACCGGATGCTGTCATCACAGGTGCCCCTGGCGCCTGCCATCCACTGGGACACTGAGAGGAGCTTTTGGAACAAGCCTGTGTGGGGATGACAGCCCAGGAGGAGGGGCAGGGCAGAATCAGCGGCATCCTGTGAGGGCTCAGCGGTGGTCACCACGGGGCCTTGGCCACACCAGCCTGCCAGCCCCCATCCTGGCACAGCCCTGTGGTCCGTCCTGCACCGCACACCCCTTTCCTGGCTCTGCTGTCTGTCTCCTGCAGGAAGGTGGACCCACGGGGCTGCCCAGCTCTGCGTCCCGGGCTGCATCCCCAAGGGGCTGTCGCTGGTGGTAACCTATGTTCTTTTTGGGTCAGAGGTGGGGGTGTTCTGAGAAATAGGACTAATGGAGAAATAAATACAGTTATGGGACCCTATACCCTTGTGTACCTTATAGATAATACAGGTTCGCAGCATGCTACAGCTCCTGGGTGTCAGTTATTGTGTGTCCCCTAGGGGCAGGGACTATGTCTAACCTGGGCACCTTCTTCGTCTGGCATGGCATCTTCTCCATGAATACGGGGGACAGATTTGTGGATGGAAAATTGGATAGGGCCATAGATGGATGTATGTTGAGTGGTTGGTGGGTGCATGGCTGGAGGGAGGGAGGGAAGGATGGATGGAGGGAGGAAAGGATGGAGGGAGGGATGGAGGGAGGGATGGATGGATAGAGGGATGGATGGAAGGATATAGAGATGGTGAATGACTGGATGATCAGGTGGAGGGGTGGCTGGGTAAATGAATTAATGACGGGTCTTTTTTTTCTCCCTTCCTGGTACAAAACTTTTGTTTTAGGGATAGAGGCAGGAGCTGACAGGTCTTCTAGGTCACAGCAGTAGGTCAGGCAACGGCCTCCTTTCTGCTGCTTCTGTAGGTAGAGGGAGGAGGGATGTGTCAGCCCAGCCTGCAGGGTGGGTGCCACTTGGGGTGGGCCTCCTGCCCTCAGTGGCCCGGCCACCCACGAGGAGTGGCAGGGTCTCCTGCTCTGCGTCCTGCACCTGGCGGATGCCCACAGGCTTTGAGCCTGCAGGTGGGTCTGGAATCGCTCCTGACTTGGGGTCAAAGCCACTCCATCCCACGTGTGTGTCCTTGTGCCTAGGAGCCCAGGCCCCTCACTGCGGGAAGATGCCAGTTTTTCGCCAGCGAGGTGGGCTACGTGCACGACACCTACCAGACGGAGGTACACAGGGCCTGGGGTGCGTGGGCTTCCTTCTGTTGATCCGGCCCAGGGCTGACTAGCCCACCATGTGGCAGCTGGAGTGGCTTCTGGGGACACACAGCAGTCTTGCGGGTCGCCTGTCGGGTTGTAGGTGGCCACTTGCAGCGGGTGGCGCACAGGCATGGGGCCCCTCTGGCAGACTGGCCCCAGTTCTGCACAAACCTGTCAGTTCGACTAAACTCGTCCTCCCAACTGTGCACATGTGCAGGAGGAGCTGTATCTGGAGCAGACACTGCGGATCACCCCCACATGTCTTTGGGTGCTTCTGAAGCCTCAGGGGTGGAGGTTCCCTGCTGCCCTTCCAAGGGGGAGGCAGCTTTCTCCAAAGGCTGCCCCCAGCCCTCCTGGCCTTTTACCTGGGGTGAGGGGCTGGAGAGCTCTCCGGCCAGAGGCTGTCACAGGTCCTCCCTGTACACCCCCACCCATCCACAGACACTTCTCCTGTCTGCCCTCCTTCCGGCTCCCCCGATGGATCGTTTGCTGGTGGCCACCTGTCCACTTCTGCTCCTGGGGTCACAGAGGAGCACAGATAACTTCCTGAACCCCATCTGTCAGGCCTTCTGAGGATAGGGCCACATGACCCTGGGGTTGCCCTGGCTCGCCCCTTGTTCCCAAACCTCTTTCTCTTGGAACGAGCCCAGGAGCTTGAGCAAATCCTGATGCTGCCCTCCCCTGCCCCCCAGCTTGTGGCTTCACTAGACTCAGGATCTGAAATGCTCCCTGGAGGTTCTGGGCCTGCGCTGCCTGCACAGCTCTAGACCAGGCCCAGCGGCTTTCCCTTATAAAGAGTCAGTGATTTTTCAGGGTCTACAGACCAGAGGGTCTCTGTTCCCATTCTCGTCCCCGGCTCCCTGGTGCAAGAACGGCCACAGGAACAGAGGAGCATGGCCACACAGAGCTTTGCCTGCATGACAGGCAGCGGGGCCAGGCTGGGCTCCAGGCCTCTTACTGGCCATCCAGCTCTAAGCCGCCGTCCCCTGGGCTTGCACACTCCCCCGGGGCCAGGGAGCCATGGGTGGCCCCCGTTCCCTTGCCCCTCTGCCCCCTGAGCTTGCAGCCCTGCCCTTCCCAGGACCCCAGGCATGGCCCTGCTGATCTGGACATTGCCCTTATGTGCTCCAGGTACTTGCCCATGCCAGAACACCCCACAGCCTGCAACCACAGGACCCTGAGGGGGGTCACGAGTCTAGTGGTTTTGGAAGTGTGGCCAAGAGGGCTGGGGCCCCAGGGACACTCTGAGTACCCCGTGGCCTGGCTGCTCCTTCACCTGCCCCTGGACCGGCAGAGCTTGCCCCCTGCCCTTCACTTGGCACGTCGTCCATCCTATCTCAGGAGTCTCTTGTCCTCCCCAGAGGTCACTGCTGCCCCTCGGAAGTTGGAGCGGTCCTGCGCCACTAACTCCCAAACACAGGCAGCATTGCTCATGTCACACTGGGGGAAGGAGGAAGGTCATGTTTCTGCTCCAATCTTGCTTTTTTAACATCAAAAGTCTCCCAGCCATTTATAGGGTGATTCTGTCAGGGGCCTGAGGGCAGGATACATGTTCTTATGCCGGGCGGTCTCCAGTCTCGGCCACACCGGGTTGCCGGGTGCGGCCTATGTGTGAGCAGGAGGAGTTCTCCCTGATGGAGTACCCCCCTCTCCTGGAGCCGTCCCCCGTTCCCTCCTGGAGCTGCCCCCTGTCCCCTCCTGGAGCTGCCCCCCATCCCTCTCCTGGAGCCGTCCCCCGTCCCCTCCTGGAGCTACCCCCCATCCCTCTCCTGTAGCCGTCCCCCGTCCCCTCCTGGAGCTGCCCCCCATCCCTTCCTGGAGCTGTCCCCCCCTCCCCTCCTGGAGCTGTACCAACCCCCTGTCCCCTCCTGGAGCTGTCCCCCACTTCCCTCCTGGAGCTGTACCAACACCGCCCCCCCCCGCCCCCTCCTGGAGCTGCCCCCTGTCCTCTCCTGGAGCTGTCCCCCCCCCCCTCCTGGAGCTGTCCATATGTCCCCTCCTGGTGCATCCCTGCCTACATGCTCAGTGCCTGGGACCCTCACCCTCTCCTTGTCCACCAAATGATGGCTGTCTTGGCAAAGCCTCATCCTCTGAGTGTCCAGCAGGGGGACCCTACCAGCCCGCAGCCCACTGCCCCTGGGGTGGGTGGACGGAGGAAGGCGAGGAGACAGGTCCCAGGAGGAGGGGCTGCCTGGCTCCCAGGAAGGCAGCCCTGTCCCCTCTGGGGTGAGGAATGGCCGGCGCCTGACAAGGTCTCTCTGCTCAAGGTCACCTGTCACTCCTCGAATGGCCAGTGCCAGCTGAAGGTGAGGAGCAGCACGTGCTACTGCTGTGACCTCTACAACTGCCAGAGGTGAGTGGTGGGGAGGGGCCTGACCACATGGCCGCCATCCATGCTCCTGACCCTCTGGGCCCTGGCTCTGCACCCACACAGTCCCCTTCAGTCCTCAGATGTCCATGGGAGGAAGGGGTGTTGAGTCCATTTCATGGATGAGAAACCGAGGCACAGCAAGGTGCTGAGGTATGGGGAGGGCCACAGCCTCCCGCCCCTTGGTTGTGGCTCTGTCAGAACCTGGGCCTCTGGACGGTATGTATGTGCCCCAGGCCTCTCCGTGTTCCTTCCTGGTCAGCTGGGGCTGGGCTGGGTGGCTGCAGCCGGGGCCCCTTCCCCGGGCCTGGGGGGCCCTGAGTTCAGGTCCTGGTGAGAGCGCCGTGCTTGGCCTACCCTAACCTGCGCTGTGAACAGCGGAGGGCACTCTTCTCTGCGTGGGCTGCGAGAGCCTGCCCAGGCTGCCGGAAAGCTCACGGCGTGTGGGAGCCTCCCCAGGACGGGCCCTGGGGTTCTTGGTGCTCAGACTCACCTGCACAGAGCCTCAGGCATCCATCCTTAATGCGGCAGGGCTTCTACAATAGCCCTGGGCCCCGTGTCACGTTACTAGCTGGATCACCTACGCTAGAGCTAGCAGGGACTTCCATGTTTGCTTCTTGGGTCCCCTCCCCAGAATTGTTGGAAACCCCAGGGTTCTAAGCAGAAACCCCATTATCCCCAAAGAGGGTTCTGTCCCATTTCCAAGCCAAAATGGGAGAAACAGCAGATGTGTGGACCCCTGCAGGCCCGTGGGGGGGCAGGACAGACCCCCGCAGGGGCTCACCCTCCTATATTCCCTGCACGGCAGCAGGTGGAGAGAGCCCAGCCACGAGTCCTGCTGGCTCTGAGGGTGACCCAGTCAGGGCTCCATCATCCTTCTGCCGGGACCTGGGTTTGGGGAGTGGGCTCGGGTGGTCCTGCCCGCTCACAGGCCTGGGTTTGTTCCCTGGAAGGAATTCCAGAAGCCCTGGGAGACAGCCTTGCCACTGTGACCTCAGGGTGCATCTGGGCTGGTTCACGAAGGGGGTCCCCCTGACCCTCCCTTGTCCGGATTCAGACCACTGGGCTCTGTGCCCTGCCCTGCTTGTGGGCCACCTCCTCGCCAGTGTGGGTGACACTTGCTACCCTCGGGCAGCACTGAACACCCTCCTGCCTATTATGAGTTCGTGGGTGTGCATCGCTGCCAGGACGTGCTGCACCTGTACCGGCTGCTCTGGGCCTCGGCACTGCTGAATGTCCTGGGTGTGCTCCTAGGCATCGTCACAGCAGCAGTTCTGGGCGCCTTCAAGGACATGGTGAGTAGGACCCACTGGAGATGGGTCGGGGCTTGAGGTGGACAGGGTGGGCCTCCTTATCCTCACTTGCAAGTGGGGAAACAGAGGCTCACATGAGCTGCCAGCCACGTTAGGGTCACAGCAAGCCTTTACCACCTGGTCCCGGGATCCGGTCCTCAGTAGCATGTGGTGTACGAAGCCACTCGAGGAGTGGGAGACGTGATGGGACCCAAGCCCAGGCTGTTCACCCCACCCTGTCACGCCCTGCTGCCCACGGAAGCCCAGAGCCCCGTGTTACGGATCCAGGGCTTGGGTCTGTGTGTGCCCGAGCTAGGGGTGACCTGGAGATGCCTCCGACCATGGACGAGAGCTTTGGGGCTGGTGCTCTGGCCGAGGCGGCTCCAGCTGACCCCCCCTCCCCCTCCTGCCCCGGGGGCACCCTCAGCCCGGTTCTCTGCTCGGAAGCAGCTTGTCCTCGGGACAGGGCTGCGCGGGACCTCTGGTCCCCTCTTTTCCCTGAGACAGGCTTGTACCCAGCTGGACCTCTTGGGCACAGCCCCTCCTGACCCTGGCTGTCCTTGGCTGGCGAGGCCCCACCTCAGGCCATGGACTCCAGAGAGCACAAGCTGGGACCGGCTAGTGTGGACACATGGACCCCATGCCCCACAGGCCCCACGCTGCCTGAGCGCGCTGCAGACTGGTCACAGTTCATGTTTAGGAGCTGAGCCTGCAGCCTCCTGAGATATAACTCGTCTCACGCTGTCTGGACCGAGTCATGGAGGGAGACCCCCCCAGCAGTCCCCCTCCCCCCACCGCCCCCCTCCCCCACTGGCTGGTGCACAGCCTTTCCAAGCTCTGGGGCACAAGGGGTCTCTAAGCTCATATGAGACAAGCCTCCTCCTCCTGGACTAATGTCACTGTGGCAGGACTGGGATCAGGATGCTGACGGGCACAGGCCGCGGGGAGCTCCTGTGGACCTGAGGCAAGGCTTTGCCAAAGCAGCTAGTTCAAAGCTTCCACTCTTGGCACATCTTCTGAGACAGGAGGAGCGTAGATTGTAGGTTCATGGGCTTAGACCTCCGCCGCTCTATGAGCCTGGGTGAAGGCATGGCCAGTGGCCGCCCAGGTGCTCTGGAACAGGTTCTGGCGTTCATCAGAGTCCACAATAGAATTGTTAGAAGGTTCTTTAAATTTTACACCTACTGAGTAGATAGTCTTGTAACTTTGATGGGTTTTATAATTTAAAAATTATCTTAAGGAATGAAGGCATTTCATTAGCCATCAGAAGAGGCTTGCTCCAAGGCAGGCACCTGCCAGGTAGAGATGCCCTGTAACATGGCTCCCCTGGAGAGGAACAACCAGGGCTGTGTTTTTTTTTTGTTTTTTTCTCATTTTAGGGTTTATTTATTTATTTTAGAAAGAGAGAGAGCATGTGCATGCGGGGAGAGGCGGAGGGAGGGGGGGAAGCAGGGAGTCCGATGCAGGACTCGATCCCACGACCCTGAAATCTAGAGTTGGCCTCTTCACCGACTGAGCCCCCCAGGTGCCCTGGAGCTAGTGGTTGTCTTGCTTTTTCAAATAAAACACCAAAGAAATCCTGGCCTAGCCTGGCACGTGGGTGTGTCCCTGAGACAAATAGAAAAATGCAAAAGTAAGCCCTGCTTTTAGGTGTTCTGATCTGATCCAGGAGTGTTGTCTCCCTTGCAGGTGTCACAGGAGGGTAGCAGGAGGATTGGGCTCCGCGGCTGGTGGCCTGATGCCCAGGGTGGGTGGCCTTGGGAGGGCCGGTTGACACACATCTGTTCTGCTGGCAGGTCCCTCTGTCCCAGCTGGCCTACGGCCCGTCTGCTCTGCCTCAGATCCTCTACAACCCCGCCCAGCAGATCCTGGCCTACACGGGCTTCTGCCCATCGCCCGCGACCCTCCCCACCTGCTCGTCCTACCCTCTGCCTCTCCAGGTAGGCCTTGTGTTGCCTGGGAGAAGCCAGTGGGCCCACATCACAGGCTGCAGTCGCCCAGGACAGCCCTGGTCAGACGGGACCCAGATGGGGGTCCATGGCCTCCCTTCCCCCAGTTTGTTAAGGGCAGCAGAGCCAGCATGCACTGGCCAGGGATGGGGGCCCTGTGAGGGAGGCATGGCAGACAGCCCGGCCCCTCCAGTGTTTCAGGCTCCTTTGCTGGCCTGGCCCTTGGCATCGTCCAGGCCTTGAGCCTTTTCTGACCCAGGCCCGGACCCTGTGGCAGTTCACCGCAGAGTCCCGGCCGGCCACCCGTGGCCTGTGCGCAGTTATCTGGAGACCATGGGAGCTCACCCTCCAGCCATGCATACCCACAGAAGTGGCCACCTCACAGCCAGTAGGACACATGGGCCTGGGGCAGCTGTGGTCGTTCCCAGAGTGGCACCTGCCTTGTCTTCCAGTCCTGTCTCCACACAGCTCCCTTTGTGGCTCTGGGGACCCCACTGGCCAGGCCGGCTGGCTGCCTGGGGTGTCAGTGAGGTGGCTGGGAGCAGGTATAGGGGGTTCTGGAGCCCGGGACATGGGGCGCGGTGTGCTGAGGGGGCTGTTACCTGCAGCCTGCCAACGGAGGGCCCACTGGGTGCGACCTGAGTGGTGTGCCGGCCTCCTGCTGGTGCTGTCTCTACTCACCTGGAAAATGAGGCTAGTGGCTGAGCTGCCTGGGCGTGGGTGATGTCTTTGAATTCCCAGAGGGCACCCGACACAGCCGTCCACCCAGAGTCAAGCCCCACTCTGGTCTCCACAGGGCTGTGCCAAGGGACGCTTCCTCCTTCCCAAGAAGCGTCTGCCAGGCAGTAGCCAGCAGGTGCTGAGTGGGCACTGGGCCCTGGTCCCATGGGGACCGCAGGGTGCTCGGTCCTGATTCCACGGGCATGAGGCCCCTTCAAGCACCGTGTCCCCAAGAGGGTGAGGCCTCGCTTGAGGGTATCTTACCCTCCTCTGTGATGTGGGGGAACAATGGTCCCAAGGCTGAAGAAAGGAGAGGTTTGTCTACCACCCCTGTAGCGCTCACCCGAGGGCAGGTTCATCCCCATGCCACTGGGCACAGCTGTCCCCGCCATCCTGGGGGCCACACTCGACAGCCTCAACTGCCCTGGAGTGCTGCTATGTCTGGGCGTGCCCCTCAGTCCCCACCACCGTGAGGACCACATTGCCTTGACCGTGTGCCCTGAGGGCTCCACTCTGCTTCTCATTCCTTCAATTTGCCAAGCCCAGAGTGTGAGACCCACAGCCGTGGGGAGGCTGGATCCCTGGCTGGTGGGCTGCCTTCGGGGACAAACCCCAGTGCAGAAACGTGGACCTGAGTGCAGGCTGGATTGGCTCGCTTGTCACCCATCCACGCCAGGCGGCAGGGGGAGTTGTGCCCTCCAAGCTCTGGTGTGTGCTGTAGGGGCTCCTACTCCTTTTGGACGCCTCCCATGAACTTGCCTGTGATGGTGGACCTGCATGAGCCCAAGTGCAGCCCTGACTCGCTGGGCACCCGCTGGTCCTTGGAGGCCGGCAGCTGCTGGGGGCTCTTCTGGGTCTGGGTCCTGACCTCAGAGCCCTGGGTGGGTGTCACGATGCGTCTCCTCATAGGACATGGGGCGAGGGGGTGGCCTTCCATGTGCCGGCCATGGTGCTGGCTAGTGAATGTGGCGTATCCCATCCTCAGCCACTGTCCGGGCTTGTCCTGACAAGATCTCCCTTTGTCCCCCGGGGGAGGCCTGGGCGCTCCCTGTGCCTCGTCAGCTTTATCACCAGCATGTGCAGGAGCATCAGTACATTCACACCAATGACCAGGTCTCAGGGAGATGACCGACTGGGGTGCTCCATGTGTGTCCTGGCGATGGAAGGGGAACCGATGCTCTGTTTCCATGACCACAGAGAGGGAATAGGAGTGTCTGAGGTCATTAGCAGCAAAGGATCCCCCCCACATAATAGCAGGGGCCAGACAGCAGGTGCAGCTGTTTGGAGCCATTCATTGAAAGAAAGACCTTCAAGGGAACTACCCTTCCTGCTTCTAGTGGTCACCTGGCCAGGACACACGGGAGGGCTTGGCATCATGACATGTGTGAACAAAAATGGGTTAGCTGCATCCTACACCAAATTGTGTCTTGTCTGCTTTCCTAACAGGGCTGCCAGGGTGGGCAAAGCTGTCCTGCCAGAGATTGTCCTCATGATTCACAGCAGTTTTTTAATGGTCTGTGGTGGTTCAGTCCAGGGTTCATGGTGGTTTAGTGTGTGGTCTTGCAGCTGCTCATTTCCAGCGGAGAGCTAGTGGACACATGCACTGTAAAGGCTGGGAGCTCCTAGCAGACCAGAGAGAATGTTCTCTAGAAGTTTGATTTGTCCCCTGTGGTCAGGGAGGAGAGAGAGAGGTGGGCAGAGGCCCGGCCATTGGATTCTGAAGCCCATGCTGCTGACTTTGAGGGGGCAGTATTCTTGGGTTCAGCTACGGCTTGTGAGGACATTATTCTTTCAGAATGCTAAATCCCTGGGTCCCCTGGGTCATTGGTGGGGAAGGGTCCAGAAGGAGCCGCAGAGGTCAGATGGGCTGGCTTCTTGGGGGCCCTGGACACCTGGCAGGTGGAGGCAAGAGGGACCAGAACACCATCAGGAGATCAGAGCTCTTAAACACCCTGTGTATTTCATAGAGGGGACTGTTTGCTTTATTTATTTAAATACTGGTTTGAAGTAGGCATTTCTAACTATTAGAAGTTAAGGGAAAAAATTTAAAAGGTTTGCTGGCAGGTTGAGAAAAACTGGAAATTTTATTGACTTAAACTATGTGCCATACTCAACATTTTTCTTCTCAGACTCACTTTTACTTGAGTCTATGTGTGTTAGCCAGGGTTCCCCAGGGAAAATAGGACCTGCAGGATGTGTGCGCATATATAGGTGATACAGATATTGCTACAGAGAGACAGAGACAGAGGCAGAGAGATAGAGACAGAGAAACAGAGGCAGAGGGATAGAGAAAGAGACAGAGACAGAGACAGAGATAGATGGAGACAGAGGCAGAGAAACAGAGAAGGACAGGAGGACAGACCGAGCCCAGAGCCTGCAGGATGGGGTAGACATAGGCTACAGAGCAGGGAAGAACGGGTCTTGCAGGCACAGGCAGGCAGTCCAGAGGCGGAGTCCCTCTTCCCTGGGAACTCAGTCTTATCCTCTCAAGGCCTTGAACTGATGGCCTGATTAAAAGTCCATCACACCTAGAAAATACCTCCATAGGAACATCTGGGCCAGTGTTTGAGCATCTGGGCCAAGGCCTGGCCAAGTAGACACATAAAATTAACCATCGAACTATACTGAAAATGTTGGTGTCTTAGTTTTTTCTTAAAATATGAAGTGCTGGGGAACCCAGATGCTTGGGGTAGCCTCTTCCTTGGACATGTTTGCACTTTGGTGGGAGATGCCTGCGCTGCAGCCGTGTGGGCCGGGAGGATGGGCATCTCTGCGGGTGGCTGCGGGTGCGGAGTGTGTGCAGAGGAGGGCCCCGTGGACTGAATGGGCCCCCCCAGCCTCACTGGCGGTGCAGCCTGATCAGGGGGCGTGGGTCAGGCGGGTGGCCCTGGGTGTGGGGGATCCTGGCCCCCAGAGGGGCTTTTTCTGGGGTGCTGTGGTGCTCCATGTGGATGCGTGTGGGGCTGGCCCTTCCGCTGACCAGCCCCACCCTTCTGTTCCTTTCAGCTCTGTGGCGGCTTCCCAGCCTCGACTCCCAGGGACCCCCCTCTGTCTGAGGATGTGCAGCCTCCCAACACACCATCTCTCTGTGCTCCAGCCCACTTCCTCCCAGGGGAGAAGCCCCCCCCCTACACTCCATGACACATGGGCATAGATTGAAAAATAATTTAGTTTTGGTTTGTTAAAAAACAAAGCAGCCTCTACAAACCTTGCTTCTGTGGCCAACCTCCTGGGAACATTGGGGGAATGTTTGAGTCTGCGCCCTCTTTCCCCTCCTGGGCACATCTGTGGGCAGAGAGGCCAGGATCAGTGGTGGGGGGACAGAGCCCCAGGCTGCACCTCTATACGCTGGACACCAAAGAGATCCCAAATCCCCCCGAGCCCCCTTGCCCTGGGTGGTGTCGTCACTCACTAAACAAAGCTCACTTTCTTACCAGCCCCCCAGTGAGCTTGTCATTATTATTTTGCAAAGGGAATATGGCCCTGTGTGCCCCATGTGAACATCCTGTATCAAGGAGGTGTGTAGTATGTTTACATACTTACCTGTATGTCCCCACAAAGCGCAGGGCTCTGTGCTCAGAGCTGTGTTCATTTGGTACTTGCTGGGGATGGAAAGGTGCTTTGGCTTAAATATCAAATGCTGCCTGTAAGGTATGTGTGTTCACTGAGGTCTGTGTGCACTTCTTTTCCCAACCTGTTGTCACACCTGCAGAAAGACTTGCTACCTAAGGCTACATGTTTCCTATTCAAGGCATCTTTGCTTCCAGCTGCCATCTTTCATGGATTATTCTAGAGGCTGTCCAATCTGCTGTGTGGGGCGGCCCACAGGGGGCCTCCCTTGCCTGCAGAATAGATCCCTCTATGCCCCAATGTCTCTGCTCCAAGTGACCACGGGTGGGCAGCTTCTGAGGCCCTTCAGCCAGAGCCTGGGCCACAACTCTGCCTCTTGCAGACCAACAGCCATTGACCAAGACACACCTGGCGCAGCAGGTGGGCACCCACCTGGGCAATGATCAAATCCTGGCTGAGTGACAGGCCTGGGAACATTACAATCCTGGAGCACTGGAGAAAGAGGGGTGGAGACGGGAGGGGTGGGGGAGGGAGAGAAAAACCCGGAACAGGAGCCTTGGTCAGCGGCCGTGGTCTCTTGCCCCCTGAGCTGGCGCGGAGGCACATCTACCAGGCAACATTCCGGGCCTGGAACGGGAACCCCTCCCACTGCTTCCTGAGCCCAAGGCGCGCTTTCTCTAAAGGTGACGTGCAGGTTCCTACGGGGAAGCAGCGCACATGGGATGTGGGGCGTGTGGTGGGCCAGGTGAGGAGCCCGGCACGCTGCTTGCTACAGGCAAAGAGGCGGGAGGCCTGGCCCCTGGTCCTGTGAGCCGCCTTCAGGTTCTAGGAGTGGGATGGAGTCTGGGGTGGCTCCGAGCCCCAACTGGTCACGGCCCAGCCTTGACCTTTGCAGAGGAAATCCCCCTTCAGCGCAGGGCTGGCAACGGGGAGTGTGGAGGCAGCCAGCCCTGTGCTCGGGGGGGTCTGAGAGGGGATGCCAGGGCCCCCCAGCAAGCACCTCATCTGCCTGGAGTTTAGGAACCAGCTCCGTGTGGCCAATCAGGAAGCTGCGGCAATCTGAGGTGTTGTCTCCGTCCCTGAGTTCCCGGTCGTGGGAGCCTGGACTCCACCCACTGGAGTGTGCCCCTCGCTCTCAGGCGATCTGGGGGAGTGAAGTGGTGCCTCCTGGGCCAGGACGCCCGCCTCCTCAGGACCCGTCCTGCTTAGAAGCGCCCCTGAGCTGCAGCCTGGCAGCCTGTGCTGACCGGACCCAGGCCGCCAACCCCAGCAGATGGCCACGCACGTACCAGGAGACACAAGGATACTTTCTGACCTCCGCACTCATCCTGGGCCCAGAGCCACACAGTAGTGTCCCGGTTCACACCCATGTCACCCAAACCCACTTCTATCTGGCTGGTGAACCCAAGAGCTGATAAAAATATTAAACTCCCAGGCCAACAATTTTGCTCTTGCCCACAAGAATGTCTTTATCCCTTGTACCAGCCACAAAGAATGTGAATAATTCGACTCCCAGCCTGGTGGTGGCTCCAGGCACCCCCCTTCATCCCCAGGACAGCTCCCATGCCCTGCACCTGACCCCCCGCCCCAGTCCCCGGCATAGGTCTCCATGCCCTGCACCCCACACATGCCCACACCTGACCCCCCAGTCCCAAGATAGTGCCCCACAGTCTGCACCCTGCACAACCAGATGGTGGTGATGGTTGCACAGGTTTGTTAATGTATAAAACCCACTGAATTGTACCTTGTTAAAGGGTGAATATTGTGGTACATGACTCGTATCGCAATGAAACAGGGCGGAATACCCTGATGTCAATGCATGTGAAGCAGAACTGGGAGGACAGCGTGTGTCCAGTTAACAAGAACAAGACCCTCATCATCACTGTGAAGAGTGGCCCCTAGCTGAGCAGAGATGCCCTATGAACTCAGGGGAAATGTTGTCTGGCCTATAGGAAGAGGGAAAAAGTCCAGGAGGCAAGGCCCTCATTCCATTAGTGGCTCCCCAGACAGCAACAGTTACATACGTATGTATTTCCTTTTCTCGTGTTCTAAACTGATTTAATTATGAAATTTCATATACGGGCAGAACGAATGCTTAAAGCTAAGGTACAAGGGCTTGAGGCACTTGAGAGCCCAGCCCCTCCCACCTCTGCCCCAGTGCAGGATTTTGTGTGGACACGTTTCAGCTCCTTTGGATCAGTACCAAGGAGCGTGATTGCTGGATCAGATGCTAAGAGTGCGTTTGGCCCCGTGAGAAGCCACCAGACGGTCTGCACCATTCTGCTCTCCCTCTGCAGAGTGGGTGAGCTCCTGCTGCTCCTCGTGCTCGCCAGCACTGGGTGCTGTGGGTGGTCTGGATGGTGGCCATGCTGGTCTATGGCAGCGGTGTCCTGCTGTCACGTTAATCTGCAGTTCCCTGAGCACCTGCTTTGGGGAGGTGTCTGTCCAGGTCTTTTGCCCATTTTTATTTGGGCTGTTTGTTTTCTTATTGTTAAATTTTAAGAGTTCTTTGTTTATTTTGGATACGGGTCTCTTGTCAGATGTGTCTTTTGCAAATACTTTCTCCCCGTCTATGGTTTGTCTTCTCCTTCTTTCTGTCTTCCAAAAGTTTTAACTTTGCTAAAGTTCAGCTTGCCCAATCTGTCTTTTATGGATTATGCCTTTGGTACTGTGTCTACAAAGTCATCGCCATGCCCAACCTTGGAATTTTATAGTTTCGCCTTTTACGTTTAGGTATGTGATCCTTTTTTGAGTTATTTGTGAAGGTGTAAGGTCTGGATTTATTTCTCAGCAAGTGGACATCCAGTTGCTCCAGTGCCATTTGTTGAAGAGATGATCTTTGCCCCACTGTATTGCCTTTGCTCCCTTGTCAAAGACCCGTGACTGTATTTATGTGGGTCTATTTCTAGGCTCTCTGTTCGCTCCACGGATCAATCTGTCTATTCTTTTGGCAATACCAGTCTGTATTGATCGTGGTATCTTGCAGTAGGTCCTGAAGTCACATACAGTCAATCTTGTGAGTTCATGAAGTTCTTGGTTTTAATGTTGCTCAAGTTTTAAATCTTCTCTCTCATCATGAGGGCATTTTGTGTTTTATTTAAGAAATAGGTCTCTATCTTAGGTCTTGATAACACTCTTCTGTCACAAGGGTCAGCAAAGTCTGTGTGTAGAAGGCCAGATAGTAAATATTGTTGGCTTAGAGGCCAGTAGGTGTGTAGTTACTACTCAACTCTGCCACTGTGGACCAATACAGGTGTAGACATTAGTACCTTCATGGGCGTGGCTGTGTGCCAATGAGCTTTACTAAGAAGGAGGGGTGGATAACACTGACTGGCTATAGTTTCACATGATCTTCTAAGTGCCTTATAGATCACTTTTAGATCTAAATAGATAGTCTACCCTTGTATTATGTGAGTTAAGTTTCAAATTTCCTTTATTTTTAATGCAGCGGCTTTCAACAGGGATGGTTTTGTGTCTGGGGGCCATCTGGCAATGTCTGGAGACATTTGTGATTGTCATGCATGCTGTGGGGGTTGGGGCACAAAGAACAAAGAGCAAACAAAATTATTGTGGCTCTTCACTTGTAAAGCAAACAAGCAGCACAGACCATAAATCTGTACACAGCACAATCCATTCCCCACTGCAGCTCCATAGCACAAATCAAATGGTCTAGGATCCTCCTCCCTGAGGCAGAATCAGTTCATCCAGCTGCTCTAACACAGCACACGCTCAGAATCACCCCAGCCCCACCTCCAGGGTTCACAGTCAGAATCATTCCCCTTCCCTCCCTTCCCTCCACAGCACACAGGCAGAATTGCCCCAGCCCCATGGCACACAGTCAAATGGCATGGAGCTTCGTCTGTCCCAGAGTCCTCTGTAGCCAGTCCTGCCTGGTTGGATGGTGGTGAGGGTGCCAACATGCCTGGCACAGGTGGGCAATGTACTGCCGCATTCAGCTGTTTATGGCCATAAGCTTTTTCTTGGTAGTAGTTAGAATAACCCCCAGCGCCCACCACAGCAGGAAACACATTTGTGCCTAGCCCCACTGGATGGGAGATGAACCCATGGTGGTCAGAATGCCCCTGAGCCATGGCCTCTGTTGTGTGTGCCCACGGGGTTCTGCAGCTCAGTGTGTGTGTGCTCTTAGCTCTGGCCGTCCTGGCCTTCTTGAGAGATTGGGGCTGGCTAGGGGAACATTCCACAGGAACATTCCAGAGCTGCCTCTACAGTGAGGGAAACCAGACAACACCACGGGGAATGGTGCAATGACAAGTTGAGAAATGGATCAGGCCCCAAAGCTGCTTTGGGCTCCCGATGTCTCATGAGGCCCCTGGTGGGCAGCATGGTGCTTCCCGGGGGGCCACAGGCAGAACCCACCTCCACACTTCTTAGAGCTGTAGCCCGCTGGCGCTGGAGGCTGTCTGGGCTCAGCCCAACCCAGCTACCTGCCCATTCCAGAGCCAGCAGAGGGGGCCTGGGTTTGGGGGTCTCCTTATGGTGCAAGTGGGCACATAGATCCACCCCGGTTGCAGACCAAGAGTGGGGAAGTGCCGTGGGAAGGGGCCCATCCACTAGGACCTTGGCTGAAGATGGACATTTCTTGAGGACGCAGCTGGTTGGAGCAGCCCAGGGACAGCCCAACATGCACCCTCCAAGGACACAGCTTCCCTGCATCCCTTGTTTCTCGTGCACCGGCATGTAAAACTACCTGAAGAACCTCTTAGACTAGTTTTCTCAAGTCCTGAGTCAACAGAATTTCCACCCAGATGCTACTAAATACTTAGGAAAACAATTCAGGCAGGTAGTGGTGGTGTCCAGACACACATGTGGCTGTGGGCAGGCAAGGGAGTGCCGAGGGCATGGTGGAGGTGCCAGGGACCCCTGGGCAGCCTCGGTGGCCTGGCCTCCCACAGCCCGTGGGCCTTCCTGTGTCCTTGCTGTGGCATCTGCTGCCTTCTGCCATCATCTCCGAGGGTAGCAGGTCTGGGGAGGGGTCCCCCTGGTGGGTGTCTGTGATGGCCAGCTCTCCCAGAGACCTGGAAACCCCTTCAGGGGTGGGCCAGCCATGGGTGAGGAGGGATGCTCACCTCCTCCCATCAGGACATTTGGGGCCATTCCACTTGCCAGTTCTTGAAGCCATACCTTGCTCTCTAGAAGCCTGGAGGGGAATCTCTCCTCCAGCAATGCACCGCTCACATGGATTCTTGTGTCCTCGTCACTTAGCTGTGGGCGGACACCTCAGCCTTCTGCCCTCCCCTCTGCACCTGCTTGTCTCTGCATCAGGTTGTGAGTTAGGGACTCGTGTGCAGTTGCCAGGGGGACACCCAGGCAGTAGAACTCGGACTGTTCTGTGCTTGGTTGATGCGGCTTCCAGGGATCACTCTGTATTGAGAAATGACAGGGCTATGGGACAATTTGCTGCCATCCGTGGTACAACATCTGAAAGAAAACACAACCCAGACCTGCCCCACAGCCTCAGAACATTTGCTGGTCTTTGATATCTTAAAAAAAAAGAATCTCAGTCTTGGAGGAGCCATTGAGTTGTTGAGCACAATCCCCAGTGGATGCTGGAAACTTCTCTGGCACATTCTGCACCACGCCTGCTGTGACAGTGACCACCAGCCATGGGGCAAGCACTGTCCCAACAGGCACAGGGACACGCCCTGCTCTGCCCCACCCTGCCCCACCCTTGGGCCTCTGTGACCTCAGCTGTGTGCTGGTAGCCCTGCCCGCCACCCCCCCGCCCCGTGCATTTCCTATGATGATGTTCCTGGGGTCAGAGGGCTGAGGGTTATCTATCTCACAGAGCAGCAGGTGGACCTGTGTGCTGAGTCCAGTGGCTCTGTGCCAGGAGTAGTGCCCCTTGGAATAGAGAAAACAGGGGTTTCCCTTTTACACGGAGAAAACGGGAGGCTGAGGGGTGAATGGGTTTGTCTAGGGAGAGAGATGCAGGTACCGACCAGCTCTGTTCCAGGAGGGGTGGCCGTGGCCCTGTATCTGCCCAAGTCATGTCCACGGCACCGGGAGCCAGGAGCCGGGTAGGGGGAGCAGGGGAGGTGCCCGGAGCTGAGCCCAGCACCCCGGACGCCGTGTTGCTGACACCAGCCACTGCACGGTAACAAGCAAGGAGCCAAGCCTGCAGCACAGTTAAAAGGGTCTGTAAATATTTTATTTTTCCATGTTTTTAGGCCAGAAAGAAGCATTTGGTAATAAAAATAACAGAGAACTATCCCCTGGGTCTGCTCTGGCATGTGCCAGCCCTCCACACGGAGGGTGCTCCGGGGTCGGGGCTGTGGCTTTGGTGGCTAACAGCAGTGCCCTCAGCTATATACATGTATGTTACAAGGCAGAAAACAGTCTGGAAGGAAGCTCGGCCTGAGGGAGTGCGGGGTCCAGAGCTGCTCATGTGGTGGGCTTGGGCTGGGGAGACCGAGGCCTCCCGTCTTCCTGCTCGACCGGGGGGCAGGAGTGGGACGTGATGTCACTGTGCTTGTAGGCGGCCTCGTCCA
The DNA here is from genome assembly GCF_048164855.1 of Canis lupus baileyi. Taxonomy (NCBI): domain Eukaryota; kingdom Metazoa; phylum Chordata; class Mammalia; order Carnivora; family Canidae; genus Canis; species Canis lupus. Next base: position 450,689 of record NC_132854.1, on the reverse strand, counting down.
GGTCCAGCGCCTTCTGGTTGACCTCCAGCGTCATACAGCCGCGGTAGAAAGCCGTGACTGGCGCTGAGGTCACAGGCACATCTGGGCCAGTGAGAAGAAACAAACAGCATCTTAGCAGATGAGCCACCCCGTCTGCTGGGAGCCCGGGCTCCCCGGGCCCCCCGTCCCCCCGCCCAGTGCTCCAAGCATCCGCAGGCTCGTCTCCTCCCCCACCCTCCTCCTCAGGGGCGCAGGTGTCTTCTGTCCAGAATGGCACCAGCTCGGCTGCATGCTTGTAGGCAAGCAGGTCCCCAGCCAGTGTGTCCAGATAGTCAAATCGATTAAATAAATGCAATCTTCCTCTTGGCTCCAGTGAGTCAGTCGTGCCGCAGGGCTCCCAACCCATCCTCCTCAAAGGTTTGTTTGTTCAAACTAAATGGAGCTTGTGTCTGCGGGCCGAGCCAGGAGTCCTGGCCTGCACAGTGAGTGAGAACCTACATGGGGCCTTGGGGGCCGCTGGGGGTCAGGTCAGCAGCTGGCCCTTGATCATTCACGGCCATGGCAAGCACACGGCGCCTGGTCAGAATCGGGTCCCCAGTCTGTAGGAGGTGGCTGCATGCGGCCCCTTCCTGGGCATAGCAGGAGCTGAAGGTGACCCTGTCCCCAGAAGCTGTACATCTGGACCAGGGAGCAGGCTGGTGGGGGCGTCCCAGGACACCTGGACTCCCGTGTGGCCCCTGGAGGCTAGGCCTGCCCTACAGGCCACAGCCACAGCCTCTGTGTGATGCGTAGTCAGGTGGGTGCTCTCCGAGGATGTGGGTTGAGCAGGTTCAGCTGGTGCTTGTCCCTGTGAGCTGGTCTCAGCCTCAATCCCTGAACTGCCAAGCGGGCACTGATACACTAAGGCATCATGATGCCAGCCAGGGGTGTACCTGTGTTTTCTCTTCATCTAAAAGTTCACCCTATACAGAAAGACACACTGGGGCTGGTGGGAACAGCAGGTGCCGCACCCGAGCATGAGGCCATGGAGCCATACCTGGCAGTCCCCCGACGAAGGTGAGCACGGAGCCCTGCAGGTGTCTCCCAAGCACGGCCAGGCTCTCCCGCAGTCCCGCAGAACTCACTTCGCTCTGGCCCTTGGTGCCGTCGACCTCCAGGGTGGCCTCATCCTTCCGCACAGACACGGCCACTTGGTGCTCCTGGCCGTCACACACCTTCATCTCCATCAGGGCCAGGGTGACGCTCTCCACAGCCAGGATGACCAGCTGTGGGGACATGCGCACCTGAGCGTGCAGGCCTCCTGTCCCACTGCCCACACCCCGAACCCTCCGTGGGGGTGGGGTCCCCTGCAGCCTGGGCGCTGCGTTCTGTGGCACACTGGTCCAGGACTCAGTTTCCACAAGTGTGAGGTGGGGGTGGGCAACATTATCCCAGGGCAAGAGTCAGGGCACCGTACTGTCCAGCCATCTAGGTGGATGTGCTGTCTGCGCGTCCACAATCCAGAACACAGGACATGGAAGACACTGACCCGTAAGCCACAGCAGAGTGGCTGGAGGTGTGAGGAGGTAAATGCAAACATTCCAGAAGACAGCTGGCCACGTAACCCAGTGTCCACAACCGCAGAACGTGCCTCTGATAACGCGGGCCAGACACACAGTCCAACACGGGGACAGACACGGGCCAAACAGAAGGACAGACAGATGCCCTCCCAGCAGGGACAGACAGGGGCCCCGACAGCGGGATGGGCAGGGGCTCTGACAGTGAGATGGACAGAAGCCCCAGCAGCAGGGTCCCTGGGCAGGGCTGTGTGGCCAGGGGTCTGCCGGTGTCTGTGCCCTGGGAGGATCCTCCCCCTGTGGCAGCTCCAGCTGTTTGTAGGTGGCCGGAGGGGCAGGTGCAGACAGCGTGCATGCGGACGGCACTTGGTGGGGTTGGGGGTGGGGGTGGGGGTGAGGGTGGGGATGGGGGTCCCTGCTGCTGGCCCTGGACCAGTCGGGGGCAGGCTGGCTGGGTGTGCCCATTCCCTTCCCGGTGGGCGGGTCCTCCCACTTTGGACAGAGGCAAGAAGAAAAAGCTCCTTCCTCTGCCCCTTGGCTGTTCTGTGGAGACAATGCGTCCCACACAGTGGTGGTCAACTGGGTTGGGTATGAAGGGCCAGCTGGACAGAGGACAGCCACACTCAGGGCTCGGCTGCATCACCCAAGGGTTTGGGCCTACATGTCTGAGGGCGCAGGAGAGACTGGGAGCCTGACCATGTTAGTGAAGGGGTCGGACACCAACACGAGCAACTGACGCTCGTCTTCCTGACGCCAGGTTGGCCAACTGTCGGGGGTAAGTGGCCTCACACAGCTTTGACCTCAGGCTGTGTTGGGTGACCTCGGGTCCAGTGTTCCCAGCCACGTGGCCGTCGGGCTGGTGAAGGCTGCGCGGCCCTGGGTCAGCTTCCTGAGGCAGGACTGGGCCCCACCCAGGAGGGAGGCCGGGGCCACAGTGAGCGGTACCTGCTTTTTGAGTTTCTTGGTGGAGTGGTAGTCAACCAGGGCCACGGAGAGGGCCACCACGTGGTCACCAGCCACCAGCGCGAGCAGCACCCCCGTGTCAGCGGCGGGGCGGATCCGAGCCATGACCTCTATCTGCCAGGTTGCTTCAGTGCCCACGTCCAGCGAGGTCCGAGCTGCGGTGAGGGCGGCGCATCAGAAGGTGAGTGAGGGGGTCGCCGGCCCCGCCTGGCCGCAGGGGCCCCACCTGAGCACAGGGCCACAGGAGAACCCCGTCCCCGGGGAGCCAGCCGCCGCGGACATGCGCTCCTGACTCGGGCTCCGGGGTCCCTGCTGGCCTCCATGAGCCACGGCGCCCTCCACGGGCTCTCCCCTTCCTCCCCCGCACAACAGCCTGAGCTGTGGGCCCTCGGGCCGCCCGCCCCCTGCGCCCGTCAGGCCCACCAGCAGGTCAGGCTGCTTAGAGAACCTGGGAGTCTCTGCGAGCTGCGCTGAGCGCCATCGTCACAGACCCATGGCCTCCTGCCATGGGGGGCAGCGCTGCTGCCATCGCCCCGCCTCAGGGGAGCAGCTCCACATGGAGGCACCTCCTGTATACAGAACGCATGCGACGTATATGGGATAGGACGCGCGAGCATCAGAGTGAAGGACGCGTAGAGCATCCTGCACATCTTGCATGGATGGTTCCAGAAAACACATTCTGGTAGAAAGGGTCGGCTCGTGGTGGTCTGGGGGCCAACACCACAGCACACCTCCTCCCTACGCTTCAATCTGCTGATGTCGGCGCCGCAGGACAGACTCCGCCCCACGGAGTGAAGTGCGCGTCTCGGGGACGTCAGCATCCTGACGGAGGAGTCCATTTGGGCCGCGGACGTTGGAGCTCAGGCGCTCGGCTGCAGGCAGGTTCCTGGAGATTTCCACCGAGCTGCAAGCTCGCGTCCCGAACCATCTGTGGGCCCCCAGCCCTGACTGGGGTCTGCTACGGTCGGCTCCCGATAACTGTCCCCTGAATGCATGTAGAACTAGAAAAAGCGGGCAAAAACCAAAAATAAAACCAAAAAACTCAGTGATCTTCCCTGTGGCCAAGTTTTGCCTTTATTTCTGACAGAGGAGAGTGTTTCCTGGTGCTGCTTTCCCGTGACAGGACTGGGCACACCGGGCCTCCGTGGTTCTGTGGGGCCACTCAGGAGGTGAGGGCTCTTCTGCCACAGTCTGTGACTTCCTGAGGGGTCCCTGCCGTGTTATAAAATGGTACCATTGGAGGTTTACTAACAGGGCCCAGAGTTCCAAATACCATTTGGCCTTTGCAGTCTTGTACCTGAACAAGCAGAGCCCCCAGCAGAAATAGTGGGCAGCCCTGGGGTCCGCGAGGTGGCGTAGCCAAGGCACAGATGACCTGTGTGGCCTATGCTGTGTCACACAAAGTGTAGATGATCCTCAGACGGGTCTGGACACGGGCTGCATGGCAGGTTCCTGGGCCCGTGACCCCACCCAGGGGGCCCCGCACGGCCAGGTGCACCTGCATTTTCCTGGGCCAGGCATGGGGCCCTCCTGACTCCGGGCAACAGTTTAGGGCTCGTGGGCATCACAGGAGCTTCCAAAAGGTCTGTTCCCGCAGGTTCCCCTTCTTCTCCTGCATGGTCCTCAATGCTGGCGTGGCTGGACCCAGCTCTGCTGAGACCCGCACCTTCTCGGCAACACGACAGGGCTGGCTACCCCTCCGGCGCCTCCTGGCCGGCCCTCCTCCTCCTCCTCTCTTTCCTTCAATGTAGAGCTCCTTGGAGCCCCAGAGGCAGCCCTCTGGATGCTGCCCCGTCCACTCTTCATGAGGTCCTGCTGACTGCAACGCCAAGCGTGTTCTTGACACCTTCTCTGCCAACGTGCAGACACCGAAGCTCGTTTTGTCCCAGAACCCTGAGGGTTCTGCCAGCATCCCCTGAGGTCCCTCACGTCCCACCTGCCTGCCCATCTCCAGCTGTCCCAGTGCCAGCAGGGCAGTTTGTCTGCTCCTGCCTGTCATTTCTTCCTCACTGGTTCCCTGGAAACCTTGACTGGGAGCAGCCACCCTGAGAGGTAGTCATAGGGCTGGGCGGTGGGGCGGGGCTCAGCTTCTCCTGGACTCTGCTGTCCAGGGAAGCTGTTCCCTGCTTTATCCACTTGCATTGTGTATGATCTGGAAGCATAAGCACCATGCCAGAGCCGAGACTTACTGTAATCCAGGCTGTAGAAGGCAAACCCGCTCCCAGGGTAGAAGGACCCTTTCTCCGCCACAGAGAAGCACTGCATCTTGGGGTTTGCTTTTACAGTCTCTTGGATGGTGGTGTCTTCACCATTCAGCCAGTTCCAGCTCCTCATACAGCCATCCAGGCGGGGGTTTATCTGGAAGGATGGAGAAATCCCAGTGGCTTCCTGGGACCACCCTGCTCGGATGGATGGGGATGCCCTCTTGGCTACTACAAGATGGACAAGTCCTACTTGTGGAGAGTATCTATTTCCCAAAACTCTCCTCACTGGACAAAATGAGTCCTTGCAGGACACCCAGCACTCACAGTGGGTCCTCACCCAAGCAAGGTAAGGGTATTGTGCATCCCATATGGACGCCCACCTTTTGTGTCTGCATGGGGTTTGCCCACTCATTCCCAGATCAGAGCGCCGACCACCCCCTGGAAGGAAGTGGACGAGGGGATGGGTACACAGTGGTCTCTGGTACCTATGGAAATGTGAGTGTAGGGGCCGGGCATGCAGATTCCAGAGCACCAGGCACTTGCTACATGGTTTGGAGCAAATCGGTCACCCCTGCCTGTATTTGTGAAACAAGGAGGTGTAAACAGCAACTATGGGACCCTGGAATGGGGCTGATGCTCGAAGTCATGTGTAGCACCTCCTCCTCCATTCCTGTAGGGAGGACCAGGCCAATACCTCCCACCAGGGGAACTGCAACATGCCCATAACCCATTTCTTCCATTGTACGGGAGTCCTAATCACAGGAGGGACTCTGGCCACTGACGTCCACAGGCTTGGTGAGGGAGAAATCCCAGTGAGGGTGAGGGCGGGGTGCAGGGGGGCTGAGGCCGGGCAGGGCAGCGAGGAGCGACTAATACCAACCACCCCGTCAGTCCTGCTCCCCTATGGCAGGGTTAACAACACAAATGTTCTTGGGAATTGTCCAAAAAAGTTGACTATTCTTTTCGTTAAAGAACGATTTCATTGTGTTTTATCTCCACTGAAAAACAGGCATCTTTAGTATCATTTCAGAGGACTGAAATGAATCTCGGGCAGAGGCGCACCTGCTGTGTGTTAACCTCTGGGGGGATGGCTGCCCAAGCGCAGTGAGCTTGTGGCCTCGCCTGTGCTGGGCTGATACCAGTACTCAGTACTCACGGGCTGGACCAAGTCCTTCTCTTTGAAGGGAATGCCTCCCACGGTAAGGTTCAGGTGGTACAACCCTCTGTCCAGCTGAAACAGATCCCCGGCCACCGCGATCTTCATGACGGCGTCTTTGTTCACTTTGATGACCAGATTCCGATCCAGCTCTTCCACGGAGATCTGAAGAAGACGGTGCTTTCAGGGGGTACACCTTCCAAAAGGGACCCCTGACCTTGGGGACCACGCCCCCATCACCACTGAGGGCCAAGCCACCTCCACCCTCAGGGAACAACATTCATCATGCATACACCTCACAATCCCCATGTGCCAACATGACCCTGGCGCCCCCTCCAGGCCCCGATGGGCCCCCCCCAGCCCTGGATGCCCCCTCCAGGGCCCCCAGCCCTGCCTCCCCACTCTGGGTTCCCCCAGCCCTGCCTCCCCCTTCTGGGGCCCCCAGCCCCGTCTCCCCACTCTGGGTCTCCCCAGCCCTGCCTCCCCGCTCTGGGCTCCCCAGCACCGGCTCCCCCCAGCCCTGCCACCACTCTCTGGGCACCCCCAGCCCCGTCTCCCCACTCTGGTTCTCCCCAGCCCTGCCTCCCCGTTCTGGGCTCCCCAGCACTGCTCCCCCCAGCCCTGCCACCACTCTCTGGGCACCCCCAGCCCCGGCTCCCCCCCTCTGGATCTCCCCAGTCCTGTCTCCCCTCTCTGGGTCTCCCCAGCCCCGCCTCCCCGACTCTGGGCCACCCCAGCCCCAGCTCCCCCTCCACTCCCCCTCCCACACCCAAACCACTTGTAGCCACCTCCCTGGTCCCATCCTGATGCTCCTCTAAGCCCCCCAGGAACTGCTTGCAGGGAGCAGGAATCCCACCTGACGTCATGCCTTCCATGTGGTGCTTTGCGTCCCCTCTATGCAGTGTGCAGTCCCATGTGCCCCACCCAAGGCAGGAGGACACATTTCTAAATCCCAGCAGATATTCAGGTGCCAGGTATAGCCTGGATACCGCATGGGCATGTGGATTCACTCCAGAAGTTTCTGTTCTGGGCAGCCTGTGTGGCTCAGCAGTTTAGCGCCGCCTTCAGCCCAGGGTATGGTCCTGGGGACCCGGGATCAAGTCCCACATCAGGCTCCCTGCATGGAGCCTGCTTCTCCCTCTGCCTGTGTCTGTGCCCCCCTCTCTCTCTCTGTGTCTCTCATGAATAAATAAAATCTTAAAAAAAAAAAAAAAAAAGAAGTTTCTGTTCTTTCCTCCTTTCCATGCAGGGAAATTTAAAAACCCATCTCTAAACTCAGGGTGTCCTCCTAACCCACCAGAAGCCTATCAACTTCTTTTTTGGTTAAAGAGGGAAACATGTAGGTCCTTGAGTCAGAGTGTGGTCAAGAGGACACCGGCGTGTGTGTCAGGGCCGCCAGGAGCAGGAGTGCGTCAGGGACCCTCAGGCTCCAAGCCCACAGGTGCCAGGTTCCTTGGGCAGAGCTCCTGTCATCTCGACCCCGAGGGAGCCGCTTCCCTCTGGCTCTGCCATGTTATCTGAGCTCTGCACTGGTGTCCCTCCCACTGCTCGGGAGACACTTGGGCCTCAAGAGCTCAGGAAAGAAGGCAGAGGTTAGCAAACATCCACATCACCTTTATTCAGAATTTCCCATTTTATCTTGACTTCTAAAGGGAAAAGAATGCTTTTCTCTCTCAAGTGCTTACTTCTAAAAGCCCACTTCCAACTGGGGGCCTCTGGACTTCTGGAGGGGCCTGTGTGTCACAGGCTATTGTGTTCTGAGCATCAGGATGCAGGACAGGGCAGTGGCAAGACAGCTGCCCTCGGCACGGTCTCACCAGGAGCGAATGGTTCAGGCTCTGGGTGGTCAGGGCATTCTCCAGAAGGAGGCGCCCACGTGGGTGGGAGTGTGCCGGGGTTTCTGTGGGAATGGCACAGGCCCCAGAAGCCAGGTCCTGGGACGGTGTGGATGCATGGAGACAGGAGCTGCGCCCAGACCTCAGTCCAGGGACCCCCGCCTCAGCACTGTGGATGTTCTGAACGGGACGGTTTTCTGAGACGTGGGGCATCCTGTGTGCTGCAGGGTGACCAGCAGCCCTCTGGCTCTGACTCTGCTGCCAAGAGCAGCTCTGACAAGCAGAACCAGGACATAGCCAGCAGCTCCTGGTGGAACAGCCCCTGAGACCACAGCTCTTGCCCCATCACATGCGGACTCGCAGGGCAGGGGCCTGTGCAGTGTCCACTCACTGCTGACTGTGCAAACGCGTGAGCAAATGCCAGGGCCCTTCCCCGGGAGTCCCATATGCCAGCCGGCCTGGGGCTGGAGTGGTGGCCACACTCACCGTCTGCCATGTGCCGTGGTTGATGACAGGCCCACTGCTGGTGACACGGCCGACACCATGGTAGCGGAGCTGCAGTTCCAGCCGGCCAGCCCGCAGGCCCAGCACGATCCAGGTACTGTCCTGATGGCCTCCAGCAAAGAAGAGGACGCCTTCAGGGTCATAGGTCCTGAAGTCGAATTCGGTGACCAGCCTGAGGGCCAGCACGAAAAAGAAACAGGTGATGCATGGGCTGGCGGCTCACGGCCTCCTGCCCCAGGGACCCAGACCAGCAGGGAGAGAGCAGCCGTGTGCAGGCAGCCTGGGATTCTTCCCTGAATGCCAGAAGCACTGGTGGGCGCCCAGAGGCCCAGAGTTGGAGCCGTGCTGCTGTGGCTGGGCAGGGAACGGGCTGACTGCCTAGACCGCTGGGGTGCAGCCTGGGGCATGGCCCAGGGGTCTGTGGGCCCAGGGAGCATCAGGCCAGCCATTCCTCGGGCTCTGGTCCACTCTGCTCTGTATTGTGTGAGCCGCCGCCTCTCACCTGGTGGGCTGCAGCCTTTTGAAGCGCAGTCTGATCACGGGTGTCCCGCTGAACATGCGACCCAGGTACAAGGACTTCATGCTTTTGGCCACATTGAAAGGCACGCAGGGCAAAATATCCTGTGGAGTGGGAGCAAGGGGTGTCAGGAGGGGCATACCTGGTTCAGCCCCTCCCCATCACACTGCCTGTCAGGATGCAATCGGGCCCTCCCCCGCCACTCCGCCAGCCAGATGCACAGCAGGTGGCACACAGACACCAGAGACTCTGTTACACTCAGACCGCCACGGCCCGGAGAGACCAGCAGGTACGAGTCCAAGAGGTGGGCAGGCTGGCCAAAAGCAGGAGGCTCCGACTGCACACGTGTGGCAGAGCCTGAGCCGGCAGACAGGGAGGGCAGAGTGTACTCTGGGTGTAGCCCCCAGGTCGTTGGGGGTAGGGAGCCACCAGGCCTAGGGAATTCATGCCCAGGACAGACATGCCTCCATCCTACATTGCCACCGGCCAGGGGACACTGGGCCTTCCCATAAAAACACCTCTTCCAGCACTGTCTTCCTGAAGGACGGCTGCCCCGAGGGCACTTACCTCACAGGTGTTCATGTCTGGGGACAGCTTGAGGCCTCCACGTCCATCACAGTGGCAGCTGTATCCCCCTGGGGAGTTGACGCAGGCCTGCTCACAGCGTCCCTCCGCACACTCGTCCACATCTGCCACCACAGGGAAGATGGGCAAACCTCACCAGGTGCAGTGCCCATGCCTTCTCTGATCGTGCACGCGGTTGGCTTGCTGTGAAAACAAGCTCCAGAGCACGAGCCTCAGGAGGCACCCACTCCCCAGCCCACCCCACGCCCCCCTGGCTCCCTGGCCATGAGCTGTGCTGGTCAGCAGTCTCCAATGTCTGCACACCCTCTGCAGTTTCTCAAGGGAAGCAGCTAGTGTAGAGGCTGAAGGAGGGTTGGAGCACGGTACCAGCTCAGCGCATAAACCACATCTACGAGGTGCTTGGCCTGAGGGTCTAAAGGGGCCCCAGGGACACCCTGCAGGGGAGACAGAGGCTGGGACCACCCCACCTTCCTCTTGGAAGGAAGGGGAGGAAGATGCCCTGGACACAGCGAGTGCTCGTCAGTTGTCCCCAAACACAGCAGTGTGGCCTGAGAGCTCGTTCCTCCTAAATTCTGTGTCTGCAGCAGTTTGGAGAAGGCACCTAGTTGCTTTAAGAGGTACCTGTGGATGTATGTGTGCATGGCATGCACACATGTGTGATGTGTGTGCAAATGTGTGGTCATGTGTGGGGCGCTGCATGTGTGCACACATGTGTTCACAGGTGTTTGTGCCGGGGCCTGCGGGCAGCTGTGGAGGGGTACCTCGGCAGGCCTTCTCCTGGGAGCTGAATGCGTAGCCCTCATCACAGAGGCAGGAGTAGGAGCCAGGCAGGTTCTGGCAGCGCGCCTCCCCGCAGGCAGCTCCATTTGCACACTCATCCACGTCTGCAAGAGAAGCCAGGGCCCTTGACCAGGGTTGTCTCCTGGTCGGTAGGGGAGGTGCTGCAGCGTGAGCCACAGCCTTGGGTGGCCTCAGCTCCCAGGGTGACTAAGCCCTCCTCCCGTCCACTGGACTCTGCAGCCCCAGGCTCAGGCACGGCGGGCGTGGTGGATGTTTCTGCCTGGGGTCCCGGCTGAGGAGGTTGATCTCAGACTGCTGGATGGGGCTGAGCTCGTCCAGGGCCAAGCACTGGAGCCCAGGATGGGGACTTCCAGTGGAGGCTCCCAGGCTCCATTCACCTCCTGAGGGATGACCTCCAGCCACACACCCCATCTCTCCGTTGGAAACCAAGCTCACTAGTGGTGAATTATTGAGGCTCATCCTGAGGCTCATCCATCTGCTACTTTGGCAAAGAACAAATAGAAAAACCTCTGCACTTAAATCCTGTTTCCTCCAGGGGCAGAACGAGTATCTGGGACATGCAATTATTAGTCCAGACGACATGGATCCCTCAGACGGCAGCGGGACACCCGTGTTGCGGGGCCTTAGGTGGAGCTCATCACAAGGGCAGCCTGCCAGCAAATAGGCTCTCAAACGTGGCTCAGTGAGCGTAGGAAGGCGCTCTGGCAACAGCACGCGGCCCTGAGACACAGGCGTAAGGCTGCGGGTTCCCTCTGTCCACTGACTCAGTGTGGATGCTTCTGAACCTGAATTTCAGTCCCAGAGCCAGGCCAACCATGTCCAGGAGCATAGGAACCTGGCTCCGCAGTCCTGGCTGCACCGGGGAGGCTGTGGGTGCTATGCATACAGCTTGGCTGCAGGACACGGGCCACCCCAAGAAGGATGCCTCGTAAGCACAGGCTCTCTGAACACCACCCGTAAGGAGCTGCCACGACAGCAGGAAAACCACAGGATGCCCCACGGCCCCTGCAGGGCTTGTGACGGTGGAGGGGCTGGTGGCTGGAGGGCCCAGACCCACCAGGGAATGGCCCACAGTGGCAGTGGCATGGGGGAAGGGTTCTCCGCGCTCTGGCACACTGCACTTCCCAGGCCAGCCCCTCCTCACGTGCCCACCTGGCTCCATGACACCCAGCTTTCTCCTCCCACGGGAGAGAGCACCCCTGTGATGCATAGGGCCGAGCTCTACCAGAGGACTGCTCTGACTCCAGCCTCTCAGCACCTCCACGCTGCATCCTGCCAAAACGTGGCCCTTTGGAGATGCTGCGGTCCGACCATTCATCAGAGCACGGTGACCAGGAAAACAGAGGCAGGCAGTGTGTGGGGCTGGCACCAGGCATGGGGCACAAGCCTAGACACAACCCTACACTGTGCACCAAGGCCAAGAGGCCCGAGGCCCCCAAACAGGCCCTGCCTCTGCCCCCCGCCCAGGCCCTCATCTGCTTCTCCTCCTAGGACAGGGCCCTACCCGCGAGGCTTGGAGATCCCTCTCTGCAGTCAAGGAGCAATGACAGAAAGGCCAGAGCCCCCATTCCCAGGGTGCTGGGGGGCTGTAGAAGTGGAGCGACCGCAGCCCCTCCTTCCCAGCATCTCAGAGTCTGATCAAGGAAGACAAGATGGAAAGTCTGGGCCCTTCCACACCACACTGGCAAGGCCCCTCATTCCCCACAGCTTCCCTTGGCTGGGTCTGGGGTCCCAAGGTCCCCAAGGAAACAGGCGATGGCCAAGAGAAGGGGAGGTGTCTGTCAGCTGGTGTCAGCACAAGGAACCCTGGCCGCGCAGGTGGGGCACCTGCCATGCTTGCTGTTAATCCATCACGCTAAGGAGAACACCTTTGTTCTGGGGGAAGGCACCAAGCACCAAGGTGCAGGGGATCTGTCAGCTCCCACACATCACAGACCTGGTGAATGAGCGCTAAGTAGACCCTCGTCACTCAGGGTCTCCCGAGGAGGCAAAAGCAGGAGGTGCCCGCGGCACACAGCACATCGCCCAGGGGCGTGCAAACACCATGGCTCCGGGAACTCCCAGCAGCTGTGGGTGCATCACATGCAGACATGGCCCCAGACATAGCCCGCAGGCCGGAAGTCCCTGGGGCCGTGGCCGTGCACGTCTGGCCTGGGTGCCAGCCGCAGCTCGAGGAGAGGACAGCTGTTGTCAGGTTGAGGCAGCAGGTGGGAAGGAGCCATGAATGATGACAAAAGTGGAAGCTGTTTTCCCAAAAGTGGGAAGGGCCCCCTGTCCTGTCTGACTCAGAGTTCACCCTGTCACCGGCTGTTGCGCAAGCCTTGCTCCTGAGGCCGCTTCTCCCTCAGTAGATCTGTTCTGCCCCAGGCAGGCCCGTAGTACGAGAGAACTGCCCGGATTCTCAGGGACACGCCAGTGGCAGGTGTCAGCAGGTCTGTATTGGAGGGCAGGGGGCGGAGGGAGGAAGAGACAGCCCCCCTGTAAAGTCGGGGACCCCTTTTGCAGCCCGGCCAGCCACAGTGTGCAGACTTTCTGGGGTGGTCAGGGCACTGGACCCCAGGGGCCCCAGACTAAGGAGGGCGGCTGCCTTCTGCTTTGCTCAGTGGCCAGCCCGCCTCTGCCAGAGGGAAGTGGGTGAGGGGGGAAGCCAGCTGGGTGGGTGTAGACAGGTGCCACCCCTGGGTGAGAGGGAGCCTGTGTGCTCTGGCCCCAGCATCTGGGCTCCGTCCTGGGCTCCTGGACAGATAAACCAGATGCCGGCAGCTGCATCCTGGGGCGGGGGAGGTCTCAGCCAGGCTGGCCATGCACAGATCCCAGTGAATCATCCTGCGCTGGGGCCAGGGCAGCTCCCCATGGCTGCTGACATGCCCGGGCATGTGCTCAGCTGGATGCCCCCCCCACCTGTCCCGCCCCCCAGAGCCTGCAGCAGCCTCTTGCAGAGGAGCAGATGTGACTGCCAACCTCAGCAGTCTGGCAACTGCATAGACAAACCCGGGGAGAACTTGAGAGGCGAGGGGGAGGCTCTGGGCCGGGCGTTACCTTGGCAGGTCCTGCCATCATGGGAGAGCGCGTAGCCGCTGTAGCAGGCACAGTGGAAGCTGCCCGGCTTGTTGAAACAGATGTGGTTGCAGCCCCCGTTCTGCTGGCCACACTCGTTGACATCTGGGCACAGGACACAGAGAGACCGGGGAGTGTCCGCAGGGAGCATGCCATGGCATCTGCACGCCTGTCTGTGCCGTGAGTGTGAGGGCACAGGGAGACCCTGATGGGACCATCCCTGGCCAGCTTGGTGGCCGCCAGTGCACCCGGGAGGAGGGCAAGGGCTAAAAGAGGATGGATGTGACCAGGCAGCCTGCGGGCCCAGACTCAGCCCGGACACACCTCCCCAGGGTGGCCGGGCACTGTGGTGAGGGGCTGCCTCAGGTCACTGGATCCTGGGGCAGATGGGGAGGCTGGCCCTGAGACTATCTCGTCACCACAGCCCGGGCCCCATGGTGGTGCCTTCCTACGTCCAGGCCGCACCCCCTACTTCTGGCAGCACCCGATGGTCCTCCAGCTGGACAGCCCCCAGCACTTAGAGGCGAGAGCAGGGCCGGCCCACACCCTCTGAATACTCCTGCTCTCAGGGGACGTGAGGGGCCTGCTGGCCTCCCTGAGTGGCCAAGGGAGCCCTTGGAGGGTGGCCGGTGAGGGGGGGCCAGGTCCCCGGGGGTAGGGCAGGGTGGAAACAGAGGGATGGGCCACAGTCCCTGCCCTGGGAGCCCCTGCCTCGTTGTTGCACAGCTGTGGCTGCAGGGCCGCCTCACCTCTGTCGCAGAGCCGCCCCCCCCAGCCGGCTCGGCACTGGCAATAGAAGTTGCCCATGAGGTCTTGGCAGACTTGTGTCCCCTCCTTGGTGCAGGGGTTCGGGGAACACTGGTCAGGCAGGTCTGTGTCAAAGGAAGGGAGAGAATGGTCAGCTAGGAGGGACTGGCCCGGGGCGAGGACGCTGAGGTAGGCCCAGGCTGGTGGCACAGACCCCACTCCCGGGGTGGGGTAGTGGAACTGGATCAGCTTGGAGGGAGTGACCACCTCCCCATGGGGCAGTGGAGGAGGATAGGGCGGGGCCTGGCCAGGCTCCACGTGCTCTGACCCCTCAGGGAGAGGTCCACAGACCCTTGGCTGACCCAAGGGGTCGCATGAGGAACAGGCCTCCACCTTCCCAGGCCAGGCATCTGGCCACTCAAACCCTGCCATGGACACTCGCCAACACCTCCCAGGCAGGGCGTGGCTGCTGCAGGAGCCCCCACACTGGCTCCCTGGAGAGGGGCTGCCCTGCCCTGCCCTCCCAGAGAGGAGCACCAGTCGGTTTGCGCCGATCCCCTTGCTGGAGGGTGTCTCCCCGTCAGAAGTGTCAATCACGGGAGCCGTTTCCACTCCTTGGGGGGCTACGCATCCACAGAAGCTCCAGCTCCAAGGGAGCATCACCAGCTCAGAGGCTGAGGTGGGGCCCCACCCACGGAGATGTGCACTCCGGGTGCTGGTGGTCGGGAGCTGCACTCCAAGAATCCTCTACAGGGCTATGGCTGAGCTGGGTGGGCTGGTGGGCATGGAGGGCAGAGGAGCCACTGGTCTTAGGGAGATGCAGGGTCTCCAGGGACTCTCAGCGAGCGGAGCTGATTCCTGAGGTCGCTGTCAGCCTGTGCTGCACACGGGCCCAACCAACTTCCCCAATGCCTGTCTTGCAGGTCACACGGCAGGCACGAGGGTCCCACTGCAGGTCAGCCTGCCCTGACCCCCAGCCGTCCTATGGGTCTGCTCCAGGCTTTGTTCTTTGACACGCCACAGCTGTGCAGACGGTAAATGTGTCCTGGTGGCTCTGTTGGTCCTTATCTCTCTCTGCTCTCTTCCTGTGTGGACACATGCCTCATCCAGCTCTGGACAGCATGGGGCCCATGGCTGAGGCCCAAAGCAAGGGCCAGGGCTGAGGGGACCGTGACACCTCGCTGCACCTGAGCCTGTGCCCCTCAGCTGCGTTGACAATCCATGGCAAAACCTTGCTACTCTGGATTGTTCTGTTGTCGCTGGGGGGCGACCAACAACATTTCCAGCAGCCATGGGGACTGTGGCCTTCAGCGGTGGAGACACATCCCTGGGCCCGGCGGGGGCGGCCGGGCCATGGAGGGACCAGCCCAGGCCATCCTCACCCCACGTCACCCTTTCCAGAGCCATGTCCTGCAGGACCCTCACCAGGTACAATTGCTCCCTTTATACGACAGAAGTGACTTGCCCACTGCAAACCGTGGGGTGGGTGGGCAGCGTTGGCTCGTCTGACTCCTGGGTGACCAGGGTATGACAGCTCTGCAGCGTTTCTCTCCAAATCAACAGGGCCAGTAAGATGGCTCAGTCCCGTGTCCATCCTGCGGGAGGCTGGCCAGGTGGGAACTCAGCACCAATGTATCACTGCTTTCTTAAAACGATGACGTTTCTAGCCCAACACCAGGTTTGGGCACAGCATTTCTGCCACCGGACTTGCTCCTGCTCAGCAGCAGCAAACCCCTAGTGCCCCAGCCCGTCCAGGCCTCCACCGGCCCCAGTGGTACCAGTCCAGACTCAGCGGAGCTGTGTCCCTTTGTCCCACACAGGTGAGTGACCCTGTCACAGAGGGGCCCCACTTCTTGGGGACTTGTAGAGTTTCAGGGCAAGGTACTGCCTTCCACTGTGAGCAAGTAGGGACTGAGTCCAGAGTGAGGAAACGGAGCATGGGAACAGCGTGTCCCCCTGCCCAGAGCTGGCCAGTCAGCCCAGCAGCCATGCCACTGCGCCCGGCTGTGCCGCCGGTGACACTCTGAGTGCAGGAGGGCCAGGCCGTGAGGGCCAGCCCAGCGCCAGCACCAGAGATGGACTCTGAAGGCAGAAGGGGTCCTATGCCGGGGCCCAAGGGGCCCCAAGGGAGGGAGGGAGTGGGAGGTGGTGTGTCTCCACTCGACATATGTGGTTAAAGCCTGAGTTATATACAAGTGCGTAACTGAGCATTTGGCGTGAGGCCTGGTTAACTAGAATTTACCTAGAATGCCTGAACCCCTTTTAATAAAACCTCTGTGGGTGGCACTGTGGTGGGGCTCCAGCATAGCAGCCTCCCAACCCCACCATGGCTTGTGTCTGCCGCCCTGCTGCACAGCTTCTCTCCAGGACCTAAGGGGGCTGCAGAGCCGTGTGTGCACCCAGCAAGCAGCAGAATGAGCGACACTTCGGATGCGTGGGTGAGGACAAGCCTCTGCAGGCACCAAGGGCACCACTTCCTGCCCAGCCTGAGCGCCAGACACAAGAGGCCTTTGGGGACAGGCACCCACAGCCCCGGGTGGCGGTGCTGCTCTGAGCCGGCGGGGCTGCCCCTGGCAGGAGCCTCTCTCGGCTGCTTTAGCTCCCTGTTCTCCAGATCTGAGGGTGATGATGGGCTCCAGGGCGGTGCCCACCGTGACTAACAAGAAGGGGCTCCTCCAATGGGGCTGGACAGAAGGTGGAGAGTCAGTGGGAGGAAAGCCCCAGGCCAGGAGTGAGTGGGGCTGAGGGGGGGCCCAGGCATGCTGAGAGGCCCGCTCCATGAGGCTGTTGCTTTGACTTTAACAATAATGAGCAATCAAGCACCCAGCTATGCCTTGTGCCTCGTGGCCATGAAATAAGATGGCTTTGGGAGGGAACCGATGAAAACAGCATGAAGTGCCTCCAGCGTCCTGTGCACGGAGGCCTAGGGGTGTGGCTCTGGGGGTTGGGGGCAAGTAGGGCGTGCGTGGGTCCTGAGCGCCAGGCCTCGGGTCCCTGTCCTCAGCTATCTTCACATGCAGCTGAGTAAGGATGGCACGTCAGGCTTCAGAGAATTGACGGAGCACAAACAGCATGTGGTCACACACCCATGGAGGATGACCCGGGCAGGATGGAGAGGCCAGGAGTGGGAGGCGGCGTCCCGATGGGCTGGGATCTCCTGCAGCCTGGCAGTGGCATGAGAGCTGTCCTCTGATGCCAGCTCAGAAACTCCCCTTCCTCCCGCACTCCTGGCCACCTGCCACCAGAGCACAGAGCCTCCAGCCCACTCAGAACAAATCTGTGGTGTTCAAACAGTTCAAGTCCCTCTAACCATGAGATCTCTAGCGGGCATGACATGGCCCAGGACTGTGACAGCCTCCGTTTAAGCAAGACCTGGGTGATTTTACACAAATGCTGTTGGAACAAGGGGCTGCCATCTAGAAACTGCAATGCTCACACCGCCAGGAGGTATGAAGCTCTGGGAAACTGTTTATGATCTCCAGAAAATCACAGTCTATGACCCAGGAACTTAAACAATCTAATCAATTTGGAGACCTAATCTGAAAGGAAGAAACCGATTTAGCAGATTGACAACGATAAAAAAAATTGCTAAAAACAAAAAGCCAAAATGACACAAAACTAAAACTGCCAAGACACACCCCTGATGTCTGCCTAAGGCCTTGGGGAGGTCAATTCAGCCCTGGGAGACGCCAATGTCACAGGGAGGCTGAGGAGGGGGCTTGCCCCAGGTCGCCCATGATGCATGGGCTGGTTCTGGCTGCCCTGAGTTAAGAGGCACTTCTACCCAAAATGACAGAGCCCAGTGGGCTCTGCTCCTGTTAGGTGACACTGCCTGGGGCTGAAGGGGGTGGGGGCCGAGCAGCAGTGCCACCTTACCCTCCCCTTCCTGATTTAAGTCAATCATTTCTCTGCTCATCTGGGCTGGCTTTGGACTGTGCCCACATGTGGACATGTGGGAGGCCAGACGCAGCAGCTCTGCTACCGAGTCAGGCCAGCCAGGCCCTGTGAGCAGCCGTGGGTCCTCCTCTGCCTTCCTGGCTGCCTTGAGGGGGCAGGCGCATGTGTAACGCAAGCCTCTGCAGCTGGGGCTTGGCGCTCAGAGCCCACTGCCCAGCACATGCAATGAACAGACTGACTGCTGGGCTTGGGGGCGACCAGGCAGCTGAGTGACAGGACAGCAAGCAAAACGGCAGCTTCAACATGCGATCATTTAAAATAACACTAAATAACTAACTAAATAACTAAAAATAACTAAATAACTAAATTAAAAAAATGACATTACTACATAAAAAAGATGCATAATGAGCTTGGAAAAATTGTGGTACTTTTAGGACAAATGGCTAATCAAGAGCTCCTATAAATTGAGAAAAACAGGCAAAGCATATAAAGAGAAAAACATAAACAGAAAGACTAGCCATAATCTTCACCGTTGATATTGAAGGAGACCAAAAAGTAAAAGCATGTGTTAGCCTGCCAGGCATGGGGACGGCTATCTTGCTTGCCCACTGCCCGGGGGTGACCAATGCTGGATCTGCATCAGACTGAGTGATGCTGCGCAGGCTTGGGGCTGCACTCCCACCTGGGAATCTGTCCCACAGACACACTTCGATGAGTGTGAGATTTGTCTGTGATAAGCAGCCCGTGAGTCCGCCGGGAAACGGTGTAATAGTGCTACCTACCCGTACCGGTACACTGTGCACGTGTGTGCACTCTGTACAGGCTGAGCTGGAAGACAACCTGCACGCAGGGCAGCAGAATGAGGTCAGGCACATCTATGGGAAGCTAGCATTTGTGCAAAGCCAAAAGTGCCTATGTGTTTACAGGTCTCAGAATATTCTGGAAGCCGAACTGGTTGATGAGGAGGCATGGCTGGATGCGCTCGCTCTTCACACCCGTGAAAGGGTTAGCTTTTGTACTGCATGCACGTCCTGTCTATGTAAAGAACCAAAGCTGGGATCCCTGGGTGGCTCAGCAGTTGAGTGCCTCCCTTTGGCCCAGGGCATGATCCTGGGGTCCCGGGATTGAGTCCCACATTGGTCTCCCCACAGGAAGCCTGCTTCTCCCTCTGCCTGTGTCTCTGCCTTTCTCTGTGTGTCTCTCATGAATAAATAAATAAAATCTTTAAAAAAAATAAAGAATCAAATTTACTTGCTTATGAGAGAAAGTTCAGTGGAAAAAGAGCAGAGCTCAGGCTGGTGCTACTGCTCCCTAGGATCAATGGAAATACTCAAGACCCCCTGAAAACCACAGCAGAGCCTGGAGTGACCTGAATACGCAGGGCTGTGAAGAAGACAGGAAGGTGACAGACTTACTTTGAACACATGAAACAAAATCTGGGCTCTTTGTGTACGGAGATCCATGCTTAGTAATGCAGTCTGCAAGAGAGAGATGGAAAGAAGGTCATTCCTGCTGCAGGACACAGGACAGACCTTAGACCTGGTACATGGCCTCTGAGATATCTCTGGAGAAGAGACTGTCATGTTTATGGGGTGCTGAAGCTGAGGCACAGGTCAGCTTTTGTATCACAGATCATTTTAACCCCAGCAGGCAAGAGAATGCCTTCACCAAAGAAGAGGAACTGTGTCCGAAGTCTGTCTGCAGCCTTTTCAGGGGATCCTTTTGCTTCAAACCAGAAGGATCCTGAGCTGCACTCAGGGAGCACTCTGACCACAGTCACAGTGATAAACTTCAATTGCAACAGACACTGTCTGGAAACACCAGCCTTAATTCGAAAATCATTCTGCCTTGGGGAGCATCCCCACCTGCCCCATCCATCTGACAGGCGTGGGCAAAGGCGCCTGGGAGCTTGAAGGCCTGCAGAGCAGGTGTGGAGCTGCCATGGCCCCTGGCACTCCACCCTGCCCAGGAGGACCAGGCCCTGGCAAGCTGGAGGGCACTCCTGGCAAAGCTGCTCACCCTTTGCCTCTGGAAATAAACCGTGCACACCCTGGCAGGGGCCAGGTCTGTGGGGAACAGGCAGCCTGGGAGCGGGCGGGTTCCTGAGCTCTGCAGGGCCACTTACAGTTCCTCTTCTCTGTTGCCAGATACAGACTCAGAGAAGGAACCTCTGAGAGGATGTAAAGCCAATGGAAAATCTACCAACATGCCCTTTGAAAAATCAAAAAGGAAGGCCCTGGAATAGGTTTATTTCATTCTAAATGACATGCATCTAAAAACAATCTTAAAATGGTATTAATTAGAGGAGCAGTTCTCGGGGAAATCCAGGGCCTCTTTCTGATCATCCAGGTTAGACTCGGCTGTCATTTGTCCTTTCCTTTTCTCCGCTACTCGCACAGTGACGTCCCTGCTCAGTGACTGGGAGTGTCTGCTTATACATTCCTCTTGTTCAAATTAAACAAAAACATGTCCTCAGAGCTGATTAACAGTTTGGCAAATATCAACACACGCAGCCCACATAACCAAGTTCTCTGGGGTCTTTGATAATTCTGGAAGTGCAGGGACCCTGAGACCAAAATGTCTGAGAGCCACTAAATCAATCACACTCCCAAACAGTGAGTTAATCCTGAAGTCAGAGCACGGAAGCCGTCTGCAAATAATGGCACCGGACTGAGTTAATGCGGCCCCTATGGCGTGAAAGACACAAACAGGTGTTCTTCCCGGCGTGCTCTGGGTGGTCCCAAGCTCACTGTGTGATTAAGCAACCTCCCCTTCAGGAGTGACTGGGTAACGAGCTGGCCCAGATGTCTCTGATGTGTGACACAGAGCCCCCTCTATTCTTTTGTGACACCTACAGAAGCAGGGATGTAAACTTACCTAAGTATCTTGGATAAAAATAGTCCTGCAGAAAAAGAAAAAGAAAGAACAACAGTTTACTGGCACAGCACAGGCTCACAAACAGCCCCTGAGCAGCTGGGCAGTGAGACCGCGCCTTCCTCCCCAGCAGGAGAAACAGATGCCCCGAGACGCAGGTGTCTGAGGAAGGCAGGGAATTCTCCAGCCAGCCCAGCAACAGCAGAACACAACCACCCAGAAAGCCGCTTTCTGCCACAAAAACCATGGCATAAGGAGAGAAAGTGGGAGGGCGGAGCCCAGGCTGCTGACTCGGCTTTTACAGAATGGTGTTGCAAAGCTGCTGACGCGATTAGACCTTCTGGAAGTAGCAACCGCGATGTCATTTAAGGGACGTAGGTGGTGCCCAGTAAAGTGTCTCATTGGGTGAGGAGCACCACAGTGTAATCCCTAGACCCTCCCCACCGCCAGGCTCCTCCCACAGCTGTGCAGACCTTGGTAGGATCATCAGCACATGGGCACTGATTGGCATTTACTGTATTTGTAAGACACTGATGCTGGAATGAGGTATGAGGGCGTAAGCCAGGGTCTTTCTGTCCATGCATGCAAATTAAGAGGCCTGCACCGTACAAGTTGGCTGTCAAATACAGGACCTGGCTAGCAGCAGGGAGCAGCAGGGACCATCCCCAGGTCCACAGCTCCAGCCACAGACGCCAGGCCCCAGGGTGGTGAAAGTGGCCCCCACCCGTCCACTGTTGTCTCCACTCAGGGTCCCCCATGGGGCAGCTTGGCCCTAGACACGTCTCCTGATGGAACCTGCCACAAGGTGCTGGGTTTCAGGTGGAACTGGTGCAGGTCTGTGACTATACATCATTCTATCCGACCCCCACAACCACGTCAAGGTCTTTTAAATTAACCCTGTCATCAGAGATGAGGAGATGGATGTTCAGGACGCACGGTGGCAATTGGCCAAGGTCAGGAAGCCAGGACGGGCTCCCAATGGCACACCATCGTCATCCAAAACCATGCTGATGAGATCTGGCATTGCATTTGCAGTGACAGGCAGAGGGGATCCCTGGGCTGGCCACATCTGGCCAGCTGCGTGCCCTGGTCCGGCACAACCCCACCTGTCCCCTTCCCTCATTGTTTACAACAGCCTGGGCAGTGATGCCAAGGACACTTTGCTAAACACCCTCAGATGTGTTTTCAGAAATTAATGTTCTGGTAGAGATGGTTCAAAAAGACTCAGAACTTCTTTAAAAGAACAGTAATGGTCAGAGAAAGTCTGTTACGTCAGCTTGTGTGACACAACAGTGACGTTCAGACAGATGCGACAGTGGCCCGACCTGGTGGGCAGAGCTCCACAGCCAGGGCGGGGACACCCCTCCACACCAGCATTCAGGGACCCCTACCACCCACTCTCACCCCTGTGGTTGCTTTTGGTCACGGGCTGGCAACTCTCTGGCCCGGAAGGTGGGCGAGGCCAGGGGAGCTCTGACAAAGCCCTGGAGCTGGGGTCAAGCAGGCAGAGACATCTTCTGGGTTTAGAGGGATGACAGAGGCCACAGTCTTTGTCACAAAGGGAAGGACTCTGGTTCAGGAGGAAAGATTTAGGATTAGGATGGATGTACCATGTGTCCACTCAGAAAACCAAGAAAGAGACTAGAAACAGTGAAGAACCATGAGCAGAGTACCAACTGTCACAAATGGTGGCATTACCACACCTTTCCGGAAAGCTCTATTATATTTTTCAAAACCATGATTACTACTAGTTATGTGCCATATGTTTTAATGAGTTCTATTGTTGTGGAAAAGCATCACTGATAGAAAAAGCATGTGTACCTCTCTTCAGTTCACCACACCTATGGGAATGAGAGTTTTGAAACCTTAGGGCCATACATAACCTGGTGACAATTTATTCTAATTTGTGCACTTGATTTATTTGGGGAGGGGAGGGTGCTAATTTGGCTGCTAATCTAGGCCAGAGATGGTTAAGCCTGAATAACTGCAAAGCTGGGATGGATACAGCTAAAATCACTATGCACTCTCCCAAGAGAAAGAGACATTTCCAACTGTCCTTCAAAGTTCTGACCAGAGACGAGGACCCACGGAAACCTCTGTGAGTGACGGGCACTGGACAGGGAACACAGAGCTGTCCCTGCCTGAGCCACAAATCGGCTACACATAAACCGTGGCCCGAGGATCAGGAGCTGGGTTTACTTTCATGAGCGTCACCCCACAGGGATCCCCAGAGCAGAGGCCATAGCTCAACCAGGTTCAGAACCAGGGATCAGTGACCTATAAACATGCCTTCTTTCTTTTTGATCACACAAGGAGCAAAGCCTGGCACAGAGCTGCTAAATGGTGGGGTTGGGGTCAGGAGCAGGGAATGGCCAGGGCCATTGTGTTGGAAATGGGGCCACTTGTCACCTGGCAATCATTTTGCTCGGGGGTTTACTTCTGATTAACTTAAACAGTTAAAGATGAGAAGGGAGTGAGCAAACTGTAGGCCACTAACCTGTGAACTGAAGCTCCCAGAGAGAAAGGATGTACCTGTATGTCTAGTATCTGGTGCTAACCACCTCCCTGAAGGCCCGCAGGAGCCATTGCCAAACAGGTGAATGAATAATAGATGAATGGAAGAATGAGTGAATGGGTGGATTGAAAAGTGGATGGATGGGTACGTGGATGGATGGAAGAATGGATGAATGGGTGAGTAGGTGGATGGGTGGAAAAGTGGATAAACGGATGGGTGGGTGGATATATGGAAAAGTGGATGGATGGACGGGTGAGTGGGTGGATGGATGGATGACCAGGCAAACAAAGAGTCTATAATTTTCACTGACTTGTACAAAGCATCAGATTCTTTATTTTACTTATAACACAGGTAAGCACATTGGGAGAAAAATCTAAATTGATGCCCTTAGATCGTCTCTTTCAAAACTTGGAAGTATCAGTATTATGCTTCCTTAAGCTTACAGATTGCCAGTGCACTTTTTAATCCTTAGATTAACTGCCATTTGCCTTGCTTTCCTCCTGCCGTTCATCCCAAGAGTCCTGCACTCCCAGGGGGCAATGAGCCATGGTGCACGTGAGACAATTGAGCTGTCATCACTACTGGTAAGGACTGCCTGTGAGGGAAGCAGCCCTGTGTGGAGCACACATCCCATCTATGGGAGAGCGTCTGGTTCCAGCAGGCTTGGCACACTGGTCCTGGCTGAGAGCCCACTTGCTAGAGCACAGCCCTGTATAAACAGAATTGAACGCTCCAACAAGCCCTGCCTTCCCCACAGACGCCATCCTGCCATGCCCCTGTTCCCTGTGGGTTTACAAACATGGGAATCTGTGCCCAAGGGCAGGCTCGGTCCACTGTCATCTAATGTGAGGCTGGGCAATCTTTTCTGAAACTATAGGCCAGTGTTTCTGTGGGACAACCTCCTCTGTCTCTGCTCCTTAGTTATGTTGTCACCCAGATGGCCCCTTCCCTAAAGGGCCCATAGGAAAGGACAGCAAACAGGTGGCTGGTGAAATCCTTGGGAATTCCCATTTGTGGACAGAGTCTCCCAGCAGCCTCTGCTCTGCATGACCAGTGGGACCCCCGTCTGCCTGGCAGGGCCTGTGCCCCCTGAGCATCCCCATGGGTCATCACCTGCCAGCCACGTCCTCCCCGACCTTGGGGCAGTCAGTTCTGGAATGCCAGCTCCAGAAGCACTGGTGGCCTACGCAAGCCTGTTCGCCCAGTCACCTGTCCAGCCCATAGCTCTGGAATGCCCCCCAAGGGCCTCGTGGCGCACTTTCTCCGCTGGGCCTGGTCTGAGGCTTGGTGGGCCCTGGAGCAATCTCTCTACCAAACTCTGAGAGCAGATCTGCCCTCCAAAAATGCTCAAAACCCACACAAGCCTAGTCGGTCAAAATGTACATTACCAAGAGAGAAACATGACATGGGCTCAGAGTGATGTAGCTTATCAACAGGACCACGTGCAGCTAGGAAGGTTCTAGAACTTGGTAGCTACAGCTCATAAATACCTTCACATCCAAATCTCCCTCAACTCTTTGAGTCCTCAGAGGCCAGCAAGGTCCCTGCAGGGAAGAGGTAACCAGGGGAACCAGGACAGCCTCCAGCCCTGATGTGGCAGCTCCTGTGCTTGGACGCTTACAGCCAGTGTGGTGGGGACATCCGCGTGCTGATGAATGCACACACCTCCACACCAGCTGTGCAGAGCTCCTACCTAGGACTTCTGTGTACATTTATACAATGTAAAAGGAGCTATACATTAAGTACCACAAGCAGCAGTTTTTTCTCAATAGATTAAGAGTGTATTACTTCCTTTAATAAACGATGGCCTGAAATTTTGCTTCCAAAAATCTTTAAATTATTTGACAAAGCAAGCTGAGACCTGTGTGTCACAGTAAGTTTGCTTATTTACATGACACGAATATCAGGTCTTTTCCACGAGAAAGGGTCAGAAAAATGGGTTACTCCTTTGACCTCAAAGCTATCCAGCTAACAAACTTGACTTCTTAGGGAAAAACTTGTCAAAGTTAGGTCAACTTGAATCGCCCTTACTGGAGGAACTCACAACTGCGCTCTCACTGTTCTTATGACAGTTCCCAGAGAGATTCCCTGCTGTCAGTGGGCCAGCTAGGGCCCCCTCAGACTGCATGGGCCTGAAGGTTTCTCAATCCCCAAGGCCACCATCACTCCATCTGTGCATGTTTTTCTAAGCATGATTCACACAAAATCCTTCTTTCCTTTCTTCCTCCCAAATTCCTCTCCTAGGACTCTCAAACCGGGTGCCTGCTTCAGCGTTCTAGAAGACAGAAGGAAACACGGCACCCCTGCCCATGCTGGGCCGCTCCCCGGCTCCTGTCCAGCCAGGAGCCCCTCTGGGCTGGCCCTGCAAGGTGGCAGGCCCCAGAAACACCTCACAAGGCCACAGTGTTCTGCCTCCTTCCTCAGACACTGCTGTGCATGTCTGTTGCTGGGAATTCCTACGGGGTCAAACCCCTGGGCATTATCACCCAGTGGCAGGGCTGAAGGCTGAGGGTGGCTGCTCTCTGGGTCTCTGCAGTGATCCCCACAGCTGCACATACCCCCACAGCCCCCACACATCTCCCGGGGCCCAACACATGCTTGTGGGCCTGAGGCTGCGGGCTCCCAGGGAGTGGCTACAGCCCATGGGAAAGCTGGGGTCTTGGGACCCTTTTCTTTTCTTTTCTTTTCTTTTCTTTTCTTTTCTTTTCTTTTCTTTTCTTTCTTTTCTTTTTAAAGATTTTATTTATTTATTCATGAAAGAAAGAGAGAGACAGAGAGAGAGAGAGAGGCAGACGAGAAGCAGGCTCCATGCAGGGAGCCCGATGTGGGACTGGATCCCGGGTCTCCAGGATCACACCCCGGGCTGAAGGCGGCGTTAAACCACTGAGCCACCGGGGCCGGGGGCCCTTTTCATAACCAGCGTTAGGATGAAACATAACCCACAGGAGTCGCTCAGAAGGCCAACAGTTTCAGTGCTAACATCCTGACCCTGGAGCCCAGGGAACTGAGTTTCCATCCTTCTCCTACTGAGGAGCTAAATTGGACAAATCCCCACATGAATTCCAGGGCCTTGGTTTCACAGGCATCTGGAATGAGGGCTCACCATGGCATTTGACAATGCTATGACAACTGCTACTGCAAAATGTGTTTGTTTCTGGCTTAGGAAAGGAGAGTTTGAGTGCATTTTGGTGCCTTCCAGATTCATGCTAAATCATGGCAAGCATGTGAGGTGTGTCACTATGCATCGGGCACAGAAGCAGCACGGTGCATGCAGGCAGCAGCATCCTGGAGCATGCACCTGACCAGTGCACCTGACCAGTGCAGTCGCGGCAGGCGCTCGGGGCCCACTCAAGGCGATTCTTCCGTCACCAATGGCGAGTCTGCCTTGGAACCTGGGGCTCTGCCACATGATGGGGTGGGTGAAGCACAAACCCACAGTCTTGACCCCTAACAACTGCCACTAGCAACCTCCTAATGGGTTCCTTCCTCTCAGCGGGAAGCACTGTGCTACAGAGATGTGTGTCCAACCAGAGGGGCACCCAGGGGCTGCACCTGTGTCTGCCACTCATGCGCATCATCCTGGGTGGATGCCCCAGCCCTGCCCCAGAAGCCCCCGTGAGAATGTGCACAGCTGTGGAGCTGGCCTATTCCCCGGGGGGGCCGCTGAGTCCAGCTGTGTGATTTCTATAAGGCTGCTGGTCCCAAGAATATGCCCCCACAAACTGAGTCTAGATGGCAGGTTTAGGGACAGATGTGGAAAAAATGTGTGTTATTGTCATGGGCAGTAATACCAAAGAAATACTCTTCAAATTTGAAAACAGAAGTCTGAGAGAACAGATACTAGAGGAACATGTGACTATTTCATTTGAACGATAGGTTGTAATAGGTGTGATCACACAGGCCTGATGTGCTTCCCAACCTCCTCACTTCCAACTCCTCTTGGAAAGTTCAACAACTTTCGACGCACTGTACCCTGTTGGGGTCTCAGCAGGATCCTGGATGGACACAAGTACTGCAGGGGCACACGGCCAATGTCAAACGCTACCCCCTGAGCCCCGCAGGTGCTTTATCACAGAGACGCCCCTGCTCCGAACATTAGGGGAGAGGAAAAAGTGAAGCGTGGGGAGAGTGGGGTACATGCTGGGGTCCTGGAGCAAAGGGATGAGCTGGGAATGGTTTGGAATGTCCTGGCCACAGTGACCTGGAATCTCAAGAAACAAGCCATAAGCATCCGATTCTTAAAAGGCTGTTTTGTTCCTAAATAACAAAGGCAGACGTTCAGTGTTTTCCAAAATTCTTTAATTGGTTTTGCGCAGATGTTGGGCCCACTGGCAAGGACGACATGCCATTCACAGGGCCTGATGTGTTATTGGGGTAGAGAGCCTCGTACATGTCCCTACATAGTCCTGCGGCAGCAGGCCTGCTGCCACCGGTCCTGGCCTCAGCAGCCATCTATAGGCCCAACTCAGATGAAGCAAAACCAGCCCGCAACAGCAAATCCAGCCCCTGTGACTGGCTTCCTCAAGGCCTCCAGGAGGGGAGGCCTCAGTCCACAGGGGTCAGTGGGAGCAGGATCTGTTTTCCCCGAGGATCCCAAGGAAGGAAATGGGCTGGGCTTGCGCAGGGTGGGGAGTGCAGGCACAGAGAACATGCATGGGTGACTATGCACCACGGAAGCTGATCTCAAGGCAGGGATGGGGTGTGGGGGGCAGGTGGGCAGGTAGAGACTATCCTGGAGGTTACGGCCAGGGTGTCACCTCCCTAGCCAGGGCACCCACATTGCAGAGGCAAGTCATGGGGTGGGGGGCACGAGGTCCCCCTCTTCCTTCCTCCCCACCCTCCTGCTGGGGCCTTCATGAGACCCCTTTGGCGACCCCAACAAGGGGTGACTTGAGGGAAGGGCTCTCCATAGCGATGCCTGTCCCCAAAGAACCTGGGCTCTTGGGGTGACAGGTGTCCTTAGAGGCCAGTGCTGCAGGGCTTTGAAGCTGACTGCACCCCTAAAACCCTCTGTACCGCTCCTGGGATCCCCACATCTGAGGGGCTTGAGGTGGTGGGGTGGTTAAGATGGGCCCCTGTGAGCTCAAGCACTGGCCAGGGGCCAAGCACTGAGGCTGGGAAGACCTCCTGGTGTGCTGCTGGCTGTGCTGTGTCACCCACACTGACTGCATTTCTAAACGAGGTTGTGGGTCAAGAACCAGGGCCTGGATTTTTTCCCTCCTGCCAGGGCTGTGGCTGGCTGCAAGGACCAGACACCCAGACGCTGCAAGGTAGAGAAACGGATCTCTGCGGCAAGTCCTGCAGCACTGGCTAAGTCTTTTGTCCAGAACCCTTTCTGGAAGCAAAAGCTGATTACGGAGATGGCATCTGGCATCTGGAACCCGACTGCCTTAAAGAATTTAAGTGGAAGGTGACTCTGCTGGGTTGGGCTCTGGTGAGCTTAGAGGATCCCAGCAGAGTCACTGGGGTCTCATCACTGGGACGCTGAACTGCATAAGAGCGATCGGGAGGGAAATGCCAGGCAGGGAGAGGAAACAGATAAGGAGGGAGTCTCACGCCTCTGAGCCCTATGGCAGTGGGGAGCCTGGGACCCTCTCCAGGAGCCTGGGAACTGTCTGTCCCCAGGAGGGAAGTGGGTGGGTGGCCAGGATGCCTGGGAGTCAAGAAGGTTCCCAGACCCTTCCTTTCCAGCAGAGGTGTGAGAGAGCTTCCCCAAGCTCTCAATCAGGAAGCAGCCAGTGTGCTAGAAGCTACCTGCTGTGAAGGTTACTTCCCTTCCCAAAGAGGAAGACAGCCTAGTCTGGAACAATCCAGACCAGGCAGGAACACCCTGCATGCAGTCAGAGCTCCAGCTGCCTCCAAACACCAGAAAGCAGCAGGACACTTGCAGCCCAGAGTGCTAGAGCCCAATCAGCCGAGGGGGCAGGGCTGAGCTCCCCCACTCCCGCCCAGGGGCTCACATACCAGCGTGCCCCCAGAGCCCTGGGATTGGAACAGGAGAGCAGCACTGCCTTCCCTGGCAGCAGCAAAGACTGGAGCCAGGACCGGGCAGGCATGCATGGCTCCCACTGAGCCAGACACTGAAGACAGGCTGGCTGCTTGCAGAGCTCCCCCATGGTGGCAAGGGTGACCCCTACCCCTGGCCCCGACCCCAGCCTGGCTGCTCCCAGCGCTCCACAAGTCAGGGGCTAAATCCAGACAGCAGAGCCGACAGTCTTCACTGCTGTCGACACCAACATAGGTTAAAACCCAGCTGACCTTGAGGGGAGACAGCGAGGTAGCTGGTCTAACGTGGGAAATGGGCCAATAAAAGGAAGGATCCAGGCAGGTCCTACTGCAGCTAGGCCAGTAAGGAAGGCAGAACCCTGGGAAGTTACAGATGGCTTTGCTACGAGAGAAGTTCACAAGTCTGTACTAGGCTGGCTGCAGGGATGCCAGGCCCAGGAGGCGAGGGCAGCCAGGATGTCCCATGCAGGGACGAGCCCAGAGAGTGCTGACTGCCTTAAAATCAGGGAATCATGAGCACACTTTCTTTTTCCTGCCTTTGTATTACACATTTGTAAATAAAGTTATAATTAAAACATAAAAGCTATTAAAATCAGAGCATTAAAGCTCTGGGAAGGACACCGTGGTTAATGCACAGTGTGTCCAGGCAACAAGGAAAAACCAGGTCAGGGCCCTGCCATCCTGGCTGGGTGGGGCCTGGCTGGCAGGTCTGGTCAGGGTGGCTGGTAGCAGGGTTGCTGTGAACTGGTCACCTGGAAGCCCCATCTCGTGCTCTCGGTTCAGGTCTGGGGTGGGGGAGCAGCACCACACCTGTCACACAATCCCACAGCTGTGCAGGGGCCTGGCAGCCAGGCACCCAGCCCTGCTACTGGTCCTCGGCAATGCTCCACAGAGAATGGCTCACTGGGCCACCAGGACTCATCATTAAAGAAATCCCAAAACAGGCCAGAGAAGGTCCAGAACCTTGTCCCTCACAACAAAACCGACACTGAGTTGCTATTGATGGGGAGGGCAGCAGCCCCAGGGAAGACACCACAGAGTGGCCCCATGGCAACAACTTGCCCAAGGACAACTGCTCGTGGCTGGCTGTCCTGTCAAAGCTGGCTCCAGAGAGGGCCAGAGAGGGGTTGTCATGTCAACTGATAAGAAACACAAGTGAACATAAAGCCTATATTGGGCCACACAGAGCCATCCATTTACTGCCTGAAGGTTTATTTCATCCCAGGATTCTATTCTATTCTATTCTTTTCTTTTTTCTTTTCTTTTTTCTTTTCTTTCCTTCTTTCTTTCTCTCTCTCTCTTTCTCTCTTTTCCTTCCTTCCTTCCTTCCTTCCTTCCTTCCTTCCTTCCTTCCTTCCTTCCTTCCTTCCTTCTTTCCTGTCTTCCTTCTTTATTATTTATTTATTTATTTATTTTTCCCCAGGATTCTTTAAAAGAAGAATTTGGGTAGAACCAAAAACAGCTGTGAAATCACCCTGACCTCATGGTATAAAGTCCACTCTCACTTTCCAAATGCATTTGCCCCAGGACAGACACACATGCAGGTCCCGTGGGTCCTGTCCTGTTGGAGGGCAGAGCTCCCGGGCAGATGCTGAGGCCACATTGGGCTGTTCCCTGCCCGAGGCTGCGTGCTGCTCCATGTTCCCCAAGGACATTATTAATAGAAATGTGTCCTGAGCCAGCACAGCTAGGGCTCCTGAAGTCCCCAGCTGCTTCTAGAGAGCACCTAGCTGAAAGGCGGCACATGCAGGCCACCCTGGCCGGGCCCCCTGACCCCAGCCCTCCTGCCCACCCGTCCCACATATGTTCTGGTCCTATTCCTGTAGTGGTATTTTGGGACCTGCTGTAGCAAGCAGTTCTAGACTTCATGTCTCTCAGTTCCTCTTTCAAGCACACACTCCATCCCCCTCGATGCGGACCAAGGGGGTCCAAGGGGTTGTAGGCAGCCCACTCCTCACCTCCAATGCATCTAAGGAGGGTAGAGGGAGGAAGCTGTTTGGCTTCATAACCATCCTATTTCTTTTACATCTTAAAAACGGTAGAGGTGTTGTATATTGTGTACTTCCTTTCAAGTGGCTGTCTACCAGGGTATCTGTGGGCCACATTCAGTTGACCCCCAACTCTGGGTTTCTGCTGGGGTGGTGATCTCAGGGTGGTGAGATGGAGCCCGATTAGGGCTCCGGCTGAGCGGGGAGTCTGCTTGAGATTCTTCCTCCCTCTCTCTTTGCCCCCCGCCCCCCCCCCCCAATAATCTTTGAAAAAATAAAGTGTCTGCCTTCAGGGACCTGCTGAGAATCTCAAGAGGACCTACTCAGGCATCTGCTAACAGCTGTGGAAGCTACTGGAGTCACTAGGAGAAATGGGGCACACAGTGTGCAGGACGCTTGAGGGCAGGCTCGGGGGCCCTATGACACTGTGCTTCCACCATTTCTGAGTGGCCTTCGAGGGTTCAGGGTGTGAGACCTGAGGGCAGCAGGGGCCCCCACCATGCACGGTTCACCCGGAGCTGGAGCAGGGCGGTCTGAGCGGGGAGCAAGCCGAGGCTCCCAGCGGCGAGCGCACGCCCTGGACCCGGTGTCCCCACTGCGGTGCTGCAAGGACAGCGCCCCGGGTGTCCTGGCCCCGCCGAGCCGCGCACCACCGCCCCGACAGGCAGCCCTGCGCGCTCACCGTCTCCGGGTCGTTCTCGAACACCTCCCGGGCCTCCTCCTGGCTGCACAGCTCCTCAATGCACTCCCTCTCCAAGTGGCCCTGCTTGGCTTCCTCGAAGACCTGGTAGGCACGGCGCTGCCGGGGCCGCAGGAACTGTGCTGCCTCGCGCGCCCGCAGCATTACGGCTGCCCGGACCGGAGGGAGTCGGGACGGAACCGGGACACGCCGTCAGCCCCGCCCCGCCCCGCACGCGCAGGGCTCCCAGCTCTCCGCCCGGGGATGCTGCCGCGGGGCGCGGGGCCGAAGCGCGAGGCCAGGGGCGCGCGGCCGGGGTGGCGCAGGGGCGGGGGCGCGCGGGGCCCGGGGGCGCGGGGCCGGGGGGCGCGGGGCGCGGGGCGCGGGGCGCGGGGCGCGGGGCCCGGGGCGCGGGAGGCAGGCGGCGGCGCGCCCTGGCACCTGGGGCGGCGGCGTCCCGGCCGGGGGTGTCCGGGTACTCACTGTACTCACTGTGCGCGGACTCGGAAGCCAGCAGGAGCAGCAGCAGCGCGGTGCCCAGGGCGGCGGCGGGCCCGGGCGGCGGCGGCATGGCGGGGCCGGGCCGGGCCGGGCCGGGCCGGGGCGAGCGAGGGCCGAGGCCGGGGTGGGGACGAGCACCCGGCCGGGGGCGCGCGCTCAGAGCACCCGGGAGGCCGAGGCGAGCCGCGGGCGCCGCGGGGCGGAGGCTCCGGTCATCCCGTGCGGGCGGCTCTGAAGGTCACATCCCGGCGGCGGCGGCACCTCGGCGCTCGCGGCCGGGCCGGGGCGGGGCGCGCGGGCAGGACCGGCCTCGGGGCCGCGCGGGGGCGGGGCGCGCCGGTTCCCACCCGCGCCGGGCTCCGGAGCAGGTTTGCGCGGCGGGGATCAGAGGCGGGAGCGGGGAGGGGCGCCTGGAGCGCGCGTCCCAGAGCGGCCCCCGAGTCCTCTAACCCGGAGGAGGACCGCCAGGCTCGGGGCCGGAGCAGGTACCGCTCGCCAGCACCCTCCCCCCCCCGGGCCACCGCCCCCGCTGCGGACGCTCCATCTAAGTCTGGAGACGCCTTAGAACCACCCAAGAAGAGAGACGCTGAGGCCACGCGGAATCCCGGCGAGGTGAGGGAGGGAGGTGACACGACTTCCTTTGTGATGTCTCCTACGGCGATGACGCGGAGACCTTGAGGTTTCCCGGTAGATACTTAGGCTGGAAGCAACATTGTGCTGGTTCTGAGACCGAGACACAAACCACGCCGGGACGCAGCCGCTCGGGGGGTCAGGCGGCCCGAGACGCCCTCCCCAGGCCCACAGGACCGCGCGCCCAGGCGCCCTCCTCCCGCCCGGCCACCGCGCTGGGGGGCTCCGCGAGCGCCCGGACCTCCCTTCTGCGGTGGGAGATGAGATGGATCATTGCTACGGATTCTCGGAGGTCCAGGTTTGAAGGTGGGGTTAATGAGCGTTAATTCGTTAAACTCGGGAAATGAGCTTTGGCGAGAGCGCTCTGCAAAGAGCACGAACACTTGAATAGGTAAGTCACCGGCCCCTGAGATCTGCAGCCACAAAGCTCTTCCTCACAAAGCTCGGCCAGTGATGGGAGCGCCCTGAAACACCTCGGGCTTCCTGCTTGTTGTTCTTAAGGAGAAACACTGGTTTCACAAATCTGGGTGGGGTGATAAGTTCTTTAGTGTGTATTTATACAGACCTTCAATGAATTAATTACACTTCTGTTATTTCCTAGGTTCCAGGCCTCTGGCCCATGGATAGATTTCAGGAAGCGTGTGCAATGATTTCTTATTTCTGTGTGTTTGGTGAAGAGAATTTATTAAGTCCATGCAATTAATTCTCAAGAGTTTGATCCCAGTAAGAGTGTGGAGGCCTCTTCATGTCCCCCCTGGGAGGGTCCATACTGGGTAGGGACTCACTGCTTCAGGTGACCATGCATGATCCCTACTGAAAGGAGGCCCTGACCTCTTAGCCTGGACCTCAAGCCCCTTCACCCCCTTCCCCATTCACCCCTGGTACTAAGTTGGTATCCTAGTAACCCCAACACCTTCCATTACGTAGAGACTTACTTTAATAAAATGCCTTCACACACACTTGGTCATTTTGATAACTGCAGAATGCAGAATGCAAATGCTCAGGGAGCAAGGGAAGGTGTCTGACCCAAGCTAACTCTTACCAATGCAGAAAAATTGCTCTAAGCCAGAAATACAAAAATTGGATAATGACTTCCAAAATTGGAAAGACTTGTCAGGGACTATATCATATACCCTGAAATAACAATGATGAGGTAGACCACTCACCTGTTAGACCTAGAGTAATGGGTGCTTTGTATGGACCATCTACAGTCGTGGTTGGAGATGGAAAGCCAGTGGCTCCTCTTGCCAGGGATGGCAACAGTGGGATGAAACTGTTGAGGTGGGATCAAAGTGAGGGTATAGGAAACAAGTATATATAATTTGTATATATACAAATATATATATACATATATATACAAATATACATATATATGTATATAATATATATATTATAATTTGTAGATGAAAGTTCTGCATTCTTCCTTCTACCATCACATCTGCAGGTGATGATTTCAAGGTGCTAGGACCACTCCCTTATATGTATCCACTCAATAAACTGAGCCAAGTGCTTGCTATTCTGTCTTCAAAGGCAGTGTGCTGGGTGCTGACCAAATCAATCATATTGGGTTTTCCTTGTTTTTAAAGCAGCTTTACTGAGGCATAATAGAAATATAGTAAACTGCGTAATATATTTTGACATATCTGTGATGAATGTATATACCTGTAAAACCACCACCACAGTCCCCCATCACTTAAAAACATTTCCTCATGCCCTTCACTAATTCCTCCCTCCTGAGTCATCCCTGCTCCATCCTCACCTCCATCCTCAGGCAAAATCGCTGGTCCTCTTTCTGACTATAGAGTAGTTTGCATTTTCTGGAATTTTACATAAAAGGAATCATATACTATGTGCTTTTTTGTCTGGCATCTTTCACTAGGCGTATTTATTTTCAGATTCATCTACCCTGTTGCATGTATCAATAGATTATTCCTTTTTTTCCCCTCAGTAGTGTTCTGGTGTGTGGATACACCACAATTAGTTCAGCCTCCGTCTGCTTAAGGACTTTGGCTCATTTAACAGGTATTGGTTATTAGGGGCAAAGCGGCTATGAGCATTTGTGTATAAGTTATTGTATGCACATAGCTTTTATTTCTCATGAGGAAGTATCTAGGACATAACGTGGGACTGTATGGTAGGTGGTTAAATATTTAAGAAACGGACAAACTTTTGCAAAGCAAATTATGTTGTATATTTCCACCAGCAGTATATGGGGGATTCACCTGTGCGTCTCCTACCTGTACTCGCTGTGGTTAGCTTTTTAATTTCAGCCCTGGGAGCAGATCTGTAGTGGCATTCCCTTGTGACTTGAATTTGCATTTTTCTAATAACTAATGATGTTGAGCAAATTTTAATGTGCTTACTGCCATCCAAATATATTCTTTCGTGAAAAGTCCATTTTAATTTTATCATCTTGTATCTTTTATTTGGGCTGTCTGCTTTTCCAATTATTAATTTATTTGCTGTGTTTTTAGAGTTCTTTATATTTTCTGGACACAAGTCCTGTGTCAGATTGTGATTTGCAAATATTTATTCCAGTCTGTGACTTGCTTTTTCATTCTATTAAACAATGAAACTCTGCTTTCTTTTAGTTTTGAAGTACAATTTATCATGTTATTTTTAATGAATTCTGCTTTTCAAATTATATTTGCCTAATCCAAGGCCACAAATATTTTCTTCCAAAGTTTTATAGATTTACATTTTACATTTAAAACTGATCCACTTTGAATTCATTCCCACATATTTCACAATTTTCCATCCTATTGTAGATTTTTTTTAAAGACTTTATTTATTTATTCATAGACACAGAGAGAGAGGCAGAGACACAGGCAGAGGGAGAAGCAGGCGCCACACAGGGAGCCCGATGTGGGACTTGATCCCAGGTCTCCAGGATCACACCCTGGGCCGCAGGCGGCGCCAAACTGCTGCACCACCGGGGCTGCCCTATTGTAGATTTTTTAATTTCAATTTCTGATTGTTTATATTTGCTTTTTGTATATTTATCTTTTATCCTACCACTTTGCTTAACTAAACTATTAATTTCAATGTTTTTTGGTAGATTCAATAGAATTTTTTACATAGATGGTCATGTTGTCTGTAAACATAGCAAATCTTCTTTCAAATCCAGCTGCTTTTTACTTCTTGTCTTGTGTTATAGGCTGTATGGTAACCTGCACTACCGTGTTGACAATGGTGAGAGTGGAGACTCAAACTCGGTGGAAACAAGTCAGTCCTTCACCATTAAGTGTAATGTTAGCTGTAGGATTTTCATAGATGCTTTTTCTCAAGATGAGATTCTATTTCTAATTTTCTGAGTTTTTTTTTTCATTAGAAATGAATAATGGATTTTGTCAAATGCTTTTTCTGCATTTGTTGAGACAATCATATTTTTTTTCCTTTTTCCATTCATTATTATATAAATTGCCTTCACTGATTTTCAAATATCAAGTGAACCTTGCATCCTTGGGAAGAACCTCACCTGGTCATGATGTATTGCTTTTTTAAGAATCTTTGTAACCATGTTTATGAGGATATTTTCTTTATCTGGTTTGGCATCAAGAAATACTGGCATCATGAAATGAGGTGTTCAGTGGGAAACACTCCAGTAGGAAAAGTTTATGTAGAATTTGTGTTAGTTATTCTTTAAATGGTTGATGAAATTTATCGGTGATACCATGCATACCTAGAATTTTCTTTGTGGGAAAATTTTTACCTATAAATTCAATTTCTTTCATAGATATAAGATTATTGGAGTTATCTGTTTCTTAATGACTGAGCTTTGGTAGTTTGTGCCTTTGAAGATATTTGCCATTTCATCTAAATTGTTGAATATGTTGGCACAAAGCTACTCATAATATTCCTTTAATATTTGTAGATCTGAAGTGATGACACCTCTCTCATTCTCAGTATTGATAATTTGTGTCTTTTTTCTTTTTGTCTTCATTGTTCTGGCTCAGAACAATGTTCTGGCTCAGAGATTCAACAATTGTATTGATTTCAAATAATCAGATTTTGGTTTAATGTTATTTCTCCATTATTTTTCTGTTTTCTATTTCATTATCCAATCTAATTTTTATAATTTTATTTCTTTCATTTACACTGTATTTCATCTTCTCTTCTTGATCTAGTTTCTTAAGATAAAAGCTGAGGTCATTGACTTGAAATTTTGTCTCTTTTTACTACAGATCTCCCTCAACTTACAATGGGGTTATATCCTGATAAACCCAACATAAATTGAAAATATTTTAAGTTAAAAATGCATTTAATGACCTAACCTATTGAACATCATTGCTGAGTCTGGCCCACCTTCATCTCATTGTGATGATCAGCTGAAGACCTGAGGGGGTCTCTGCAGGTCTCTGAAGTTCTTTGTCTGCACAGCCCTCTCCCTCATGCAGTTGGCGGCTCTGCATGGGTGGCTTCCCCATGCCTGGCAGCCTCACCTCTGTCTAGGCAGTGACTTTGGCAATCCTAGGGCCCACCTCATTTATTTCCTGTCCCCCAGGGTTCACTCTTTTGTTATTTAATTTCCAGTGTATTGAAAACTGTTATTTCATGTATTTGTCTGGTTGTTCATTTGTTCCAGGCAGGAAGGTGAATCTGGTCTATTACTCTATCTTGTCCAAGAAGCAGAAATCCCCAGTCATATTTTAATGAAAGTTTTTTTAAAAGCATGTTTTGCAACTCATTGGTTTAGTGGAGTCTTTAAAAAGATTTGTTTGTTTATTTATTTATTTTTATGGAGAACATGCATGAGCAGGGGGTGGGGCAGAGACTGAGGGAGATTGAGCATCCTAAGCAGACTCCCTGCTGAACATGGAGCCCAGCCTAGGGCTTGATCCCATAACCCCAAGACTGCAACCCGATCTGAAACAAGAGTCAGATGCCCAATTGAGTGAGCCACGCAGGCACCCATAGTGGGTTTTTACTTTAACAGAATTCAGTGTTTTGGTAACCAGTGGTTTTTAATGACACAGAATAGAATAGACAATATCAGAGTTTTATTGGATGTGAGTTCTTTATTTCCACAATATCTATTTTTGTGAGTGTGGACTGGATCACAGTTGTAAGAAATATTTATTATTGTGAGTTGTGGTCAAAAAGTTTGAACAACATTACTTACCTTAGGTAATGAAGATGCTCAGACCTCATTAAGTTGAAAGTCCTTTTGTGGGTAAGTCCTCCAGAGTCTTCTCTGAGGATGACCAACATGTCCCAGTTTTTCAGAGATGTTCCCAGCTTTAAAATCAAAGGTGCTAGGTCTCCGACCCTCTCAGCTTGGGGCATGCCAAGAAGGTTACTCCCCCTGTGCCACCCCCTTGAGGATCCCTTTGTGGTCTGTGATTTACAAAGGGTTTTGAGCCAAACGTTCCCACATAAGTGGTTTTATGGAATGCCGCAGGGATCTTCATGTAGAAACAATGTGTCCAGGTAAGGTTGTCGACTGTAGCCTAGTTAACTCCCTCATCTGAAACATGTAGCCTCAGACTCGCCTGAGTCCCAGGCCCTGATCTTGGGGAATGTGCAGCCCAGACAGAGGAGGAGGTGCATGGTGGGAAGAGCAGAACCTTGAGCCAGATAGAGTTACCTCCTCTACCTACAGTGATCTTTGGCAAGCCACTTTTCTTCTCCACCCCAGTTTCCATATCTGCAGCCTGCCCAGCTGGCTCAGTCGGAGCATGTGACTCTTGATCTCAGGGTCATGAGTTTGAACCCCATGTCGGATGTAGAGGTCACTTAAAAAAATTCCTTCTCTACAAAATAGCATATGCTTACTGACTCTTGGTGCATAGTGTGATAGTCAGATGGGATGGTGGATGACAGCTCCTTGTCAGGGATGGGGTCCTGCCTGTGCTTCCCTGGACCAGCTCTAGCCACGCAGCTTCCACTGCTTATGCCCTACTGGTCTGAGGAGGGAGGAGCAACAGTCTCTGTTGGTCTAACAAAGTAGACAGTAGCTGGAGGGGCTCTGCTAACCAGTCGAAACACATTCCTATCTTCAGGCCCAGCGCAGGGGAACTGCTATGTTAAGGAGCCGGGACAGGGGCACCTCGTGGGAGCCAAGGACCACGGGAGGGTGTGGGTGCAGCTGGATGGACAAGGGTACCATGTTCAGGACAGGCAGGTGGGATCACCTCTGTGACTTGCAGACCCAGAAAGCACGTATGACCAAGGTAGCATTGTAGAGTATAACTGTTCTGTCAGAGTCATCCTGATGGACCTGCATTTGTGTTTGTGACTGAGCACAAGCCCTATCATGTCATTGCCCAGGGGCAACTGCCCCAAGACTTGAGCATTTCAGAGATATGTTCATCAGAGCCATTCCTGCATGCACAGAAACCCAACCCAGATGTGCTAACACTGCAAATGGGAACATGCTGGTTTGGGTCACGGGCCAGCCCAGGCCTGTGCTGACCTCAGGGTTCTGGTTATACCATGACCCAGCCTTGTGCTATCCTGCAGCTAACATTTCCTGTGTGTGTGGTAGGGATGGTGCAGCTGCTGTAGGCTGGCCATGTCCCCACACCCAGAGGCTCCACAGGCAGGCCTCCTGCTGCAGGTGTGGGGGCTGAGCTCACACTCCTGGCCATGTGTGTGCACAGCTCCAGCTCGAAACATGCTGTGAGATTCACAGCCCTTCAGGGCAGGGAAGAGCTCCAAAAAGGCAAAGTGCTAGGCAGGCAAAATGCAATGGATGCCCCTTATGGAGAAGAAAAGCTTTTTGTATTGGAAGTGGAGATAAGTGCACCATAATGTGGAAGTTTACATTTTTAGAGCTTCCAGAACAATAACTTTTTCAGAAAGATTTTTTCCTTCTGGCTGATAAAAGAATTTGTTGGAAAAGTATGTAAGTTGGCTCAGAGGTATGCTTGTAGTGACCTGAAATGCTGACATGATTTCGTAGGGTTTGTTCTGAGCTTTGTCTGAGGGAGTGATCATTTACACGAGCCTTGTCCCCCGGCACTAGACCTACATCTGGTGCCAGCTTCTGGTCCCCTTCAGTGCCGCAAATAACCGCCCAGGCACTTTGTTTGATTACTGGGACAAAGATACACATTTGCAAAGCCTCCTTGAAAATGTTCATCTTTTCTTGCCCGTTTAGCATCTCAGTTAACCTCTGTTAGCAAAGTAACTGAAGGCACTTCAATCCAAGTAACGTGAAATGTCTCTGTTCCTGCTGTTGGCAGGGTCCCTATCAGCCCAGATCTATCTCTGTTGTTGGGGGGTCCCTATCAAGCCTGCTCTATCCCTGCCATTGGGGGTCCCTAGCAGTCTGGTTCTGGAATGGCTCCAGGAGTCCACCTGGCCCACCGAGGGGAGAACAGGGGTGCCGGGGGCAGATCAAGTGGGGTCCTGGGAAGTCAAGGCACTGGGAGGAAGAGAAGGAGGTTAGGAGGTCCCAGGCAGCTCAGAGCAGCTGCTCACTGGGAGCTGGTGCCTGGAAGGAGCGAGCAGGACCTGCCGACACCAGCCTGTGGGGCAGAGCTTGCACATCCCCCTGCATCCTCCCGGGGTTTCCTTCACCCCCTTCAGACTCCCATCTCCCCCTTTTCTGGCTTCCTATATTTTAGTATACTGCCAACCTGTTTAGTTGCTATTTTTTGAAATATTGAAATTTCCAGGACTTTCTCGGGTGCTGGGTGACAAATTTGGAATTGGTGCTGCCCATCGCCTCTGCTTCCTGCACCAAACCCAGCACACAGACCTACCTCCTCTTGCCTTCGTAGGGTGGGGGTGAGGACGTAGGGTGGGTGGGTGGGTGGTCCCCTCAGCCCAGGGCTGCGTGGTTACTCGTATTTATTCAGAGCACACATTCCCCAAGATTGATCTATTTACTATTTACGTTGACTGTGTGGAGAGGAGGCAGGAAAATGGGAGGTTCTCCCCAGCTGCAAGAGAGACCCTTGTGGTGGCCCAGGTCCATGTGGGCAGAGGGGCCACATGCACACACTTCCTGTGTCATTAATGACCCGCCAGCTCTGTGGTGAGCTATATTCTTGACCTCCAGTGACCCCATTCTTTGGGCAGTGACCCCG
Organism: Canis lupus baileyi; assembly: GCF_048164855.1. NCBI lineage: Eukaryota > Metazoa > Chordata > Mammalia > Carnivora > Canidae > Canis > Canis lupus. Next base: position 409,659 of record NC_132854.1, on the reverse strand, counting down.
ACAGCTTTCTCTAGTGTGTTGTTTTATCCCAAAATTCCCATGATGTGCAGTCAGCCTCTTTCCTGCCTTATCACAGGCCTGTGTGCTGGTGGGCAGCTGGGACCAGAGGTCCTGAATCGGTGGGACCCCACATCCCCTGGCCTCAGTCTCTCCGTCTATAGAAGGGGCCACTAGCTCTGCCCTGAAAATGAGAACAGCGAGTGCAGACGGAGCCCTTGGGCAAGGGCCTGGGCATTGTCAGTGTTCAGCCATGTTACCAGTTCTGATGGCCCCTGCTCTTACTGTTACTGTCACAGGGACCTGCTGGGCAGGTCTGTTAAAAGGGATAGTTTTAGGGATTCTGGCTACTGTGATAATAACAGTAAATGTTGGTGAAGATAACCAAATACCAGATTTCCAGAGTAAACTGCAGTCCCTGGCTCTGAAGGAAATCCTTATTTTTTAGAGTGCAAGTGCAAGCCAGGAGGGGCAGAGAGAGCGGGAGAGAGAGGATCCTAAGTAGGCTCCATGCTCAGCGAGGAGCCCGACATGGGGCCTGGGCATCTAGGACCCAAAATAGTAGGGATAGAGCCCGACCCTACGACCCCCGGTCACCAACCCACCAACCTCAGCTGAAGTCAAGAGTCAGGAATTTAAGCGGCAGAGCCACCCAGAAGTCCCAAAATCCCTTTAGATGCACAACGTATGTAAAAGGAGGCAGGAGTACACTCTTCCCACTCAGCCCGTTTGCTTGTTCTGTAGCAGTGTCATGCGGGGTTCCCAGTGGGGGCAGTCCCAGGGGCCACAGGAGAACTGGGCGGTGGTTTGGGAATCACACTCGGCAGGGTGTGGGGAGCAGGGGTGCTCCTGCACCCCACCCACTCCCAGACGGCCAATGGGGCGCGTGGGGATGGGCGCAGGCAGCCTGGTCCCCAGCATCTAGAAGAAGCCCCAGAAGCCCTTCTACACCGCACCAGGGAACATGTGCCCGTGGCCACAGGGGACACCGAGGCACTCAGTACCTGGTGGAGGGTCTGAGGTCAGGCTTGGATGGAGCTGCAGGCCCAGGGGTGGGGGTGGAGGGCACGGGTGGCCTTTCTGTGCATCTCTGTGTGGCAGGACACCATTGAATGTTCTGCTTTACCTTCCGTGTGTCCTGTTGACTTTCACTACTTAGCCATCTCACAGGTTCCTCCCAGGGGTGGTTGGTTTACCTGTGTCTCTGCTCACCCTCAGGGCCTGTTCCTCCTGGCTGCTTTTCTCACCTCCACCACAGGAGTGGGTTTTCACCTGGTGCCGTGAAGCTGCACCTGTTCAGGTGGACATGCTGGCTGCTTGAGAGCAGCTGGATTTGAATTTGTCTCAGGCCAGGTGTTTGCTGGACCCTTGGAGCCTCCTCCCAGGCTCCTCCAACCGCCGGCCCTCCCTTCTCACTGGGCCTCCTGCCTCAGGTGCCCCTTCCTGTTCCACCTGTGGTTTTCTTTTGGTGTTCTGGGGGTCAGGGGGCAGACCAGGAGAGAGCGGAAGGAAAGGCACATGTGCTGGCGGGCCCTCATGGAGACACCCACAGGTGCTTGGGGCTGGGTTGGGTGACCCTGGGAGCTGGGTCGGGTGTCCTTGGCGGCTGGGTCGGGGGTGCCCGGGGGGCTGGAATGGATGTCCCCAGGGGCTGGAGCGGGTCCCTGGGAGCTGGGACGAGTATCCCCAGGGGCTGGGTCGGGTGTCCTGGGGACTGAGACAGGTGTGGGAGTCTCTTCAATATCGCTGTGAGTACAGAACAGTCACAAACTGCCCCCCCCAGAGAGTGTCAGGTGAGTGTGTGCAGGTGAGCTCCGAGCAGAAACAGGGACGGAAGGCAGAGGGGTTGTGTGCCCAGCTGGGGCACTTGGACCTTCCTTGGTGGTGTGTGGGGCTGTCCAGCCCACCACAGGGCATGGGAGCACTGTGGGGACAGTTTTGGTTTGGATGGGAAGATCCTTCCAGCCTCCAGCTGACTGTGACAGAGATCTCAGTTGTCCCCTCAGGAACTGACAATTCAGGTCTTGTTGTGGCACCAGAAGGAAAGAGGCAGAACACGGTGCAGGTGGGACAGCCCACGGGAAGTGCTGGAAACCGAGGACCGAGGGGGCGGTGGTGACGTCCAGCAGGGGCCTGGGGCAGGGCATGCTTGGGCTCTCGGAGGACTCTGGGTTCACAGGCCTGACAGAGATGCTGCATGGCAGGGGAGAGCCCTCCTGGCGCTAAGCTTGATCAGGTCCACATGTGGGGCCTGGGGCAAAGCCAGAGGAGGGCCAGGAGGCCCGGAGTCTCCGGCTGCACACGTGAGCCCGCCTGGTCCTTGGGCCTGGGACACGCGGTGGTTTTGTACGATGAGTGTATGTCACTATCATCACTGGAGCCGCTTCCAAGTGTTTGCTAAGTGGTCAAGGGTGAGCTCACGGGGCAGAGGCCCTGCCCGCTGGCCACAGCACTGTCCAGGAGGGAGGCTGTGTGCCCAGCCCGTGTCACGTGCCCGGTGTCTCAGGCTGATTGCAAGGGTAGTGAGGATTGTTTTCTCTGTTGGGGAGAATTACTGATGACTTTTCTGCGTCTTTTGTCTGTAACAGCTATCAGGGCCTTTGAAAGTCATGTCGCTTAGCTTATTCATCTAGAAATTCATGCCAGAAAGCACTGTCCTCGGTAAGCTGCCTCTGAAGACTCAGCAAATTGGGACGTGATTTCGATTTTTCTGCAGAAAGCACTGACGCCGAGTTCCGAGCACAAGCCCAGTGTCCGAGGGCACCCAGGTAGCTGGGGTGCTGCCCTCCGCCAGTTACCCCGGGAGTGTCAGTGGCACAGAGCTCCTTCACAGTCTCCCTGATAGAAACGGGGCACAGCCCCAATCATGAGGGATTTACCAATTCCGGAAACTTTCAGAAGCCTCCCTTCCTCAATTGGGAGAGGGGGCACACCAGGCTGCAGGCCTGTCGGGGGAGCTCAGGGCCCGTCTGGGAAGGAGGTGTGGGCATCCGGGGCGATGGAATCAGGCTGGGCCTCCCTGGCGCACAGCACCCTGGCTCATCCTTCCAGGGAAGAGCCCGGCGCAGCCCCCTTCCACCACCGGCTTCACACCCTGCTCACACAGTGGTGAGTGGCAGTCGCGCATGGCCAGAGCATCCATGACCTCAGTCTTGAGGATGCTCACCAGCCGATGGCTATGGACCTTGGATGTGTGTGCTGGTCACGTAGCTTCAGCAGAGACAGCAGCCACAGTGCACATCTCCTACAGGCACTGACACTCACTGAGGCTCGTGAGCTTTGCTTTCATTAAATTTAACAACTGCTGACAGAGTTTGCAATCATCTAAAGACATTACTTTAGAGAGCATCTGAACTCTCACAGCTGCCTGGGAGCCTTTGACACAACCCGGCTTTCCCCCACAGACTGGCGGTCCTTGCTGTGGCCGGCTACCCCGCAGTGATGTTCCAAGCTGCTGGGTGCTCTGTCCTCAGGAAGGGCAGCACACTGGAGTGGCCACAGCAAAGGGCCACAGGTGGGGCGGGGGGGCTGCGGGGCTTAACAGTCTGAGCACATGGTCTCCGGTTCTGGAGGCCACATGTCCAGATGAAGGCATGGCAGGGCCGCACCCCTCCGGAGGCTCAGGTGGACCGTCCCCACCCTCCAGCTCCCGCAGCTTGCTGGAGTTCTTGGCCTGGGGGCACATAACTTCAGTCTCTCTTGGCGTCTCGTCCCTTCTTCAAGGTCACCTGCCCTGTTGGCGTAGGGCCCGCTGCAATCACTGCTCCAGGTCACAAATTCTCTGTGCACCTGAGGTGATTTGGAAGTACATGCAACCTGCAGCACCTGTTGGGAGATCCAGAGCGGGGAGAGTCTGGACACACCCACCCCAAGCTGCCATTGGGCCTTGGTTTGTCCTTCCATCTCATGGGTATATGGCAAAGTATCGGTTTTAAAATGTCAAAAACTGACCGTCGCACAAATAATAGAATGAAAAGTGTCAGAGATGTAGTAACTCATTACTGAGGGAACCAGAAAGTTGATACAGCTGTACCAAGAGTATTTTAGGGGAGTGGGTGCTCAGAGGCATTGAAGGGGAAAGTCAGACACAACACCAGTCAAGGTCTTTCGAGGCCATGAAACATATTAAACACATATTTATCAATTTATATTTTAATATATTTACATTGATAAATAATAAAGCTTTAATTAATTATTAATATTATATCACTTATAATAACACCCACCATAAATATCTAATACTAATAATATTTAATTATCAATTTGGAATTAGCTAATTCCATTTATTATTGATTTAAATATCTAGATTATATTTTCAACATCTATTGATTAAGTGTATGGTATTAAATGTACATATATATATATTTATAGAACCTATCTTTCCTTGTGGGCAGAAATGACTTGCCTCTTCCCGGGGAAAGTTCTGTGAGTTAACACAGAGCTTAGAGTCTGAATCTATAAATCATATGAAGTGGCAAAGTGAGACAAGGCCGTTTGCTCGGCTGGTGAACCAGGCTCAGGAGGAGACCCCAGTGTGGCAGGGAGGGACACGCGCAACTTCTGCGTCACATGGAAGTGGATCTTCTACAGGCCTTCTAGTGCCACAGGCAAAGGGGACATGACCAGTGAGCCCTGAAGCCCAGAGGACAGAGCCAAGTGGGGTTCGGGACGTGCTCCGAGACCGGCACACCTTGGTGCCCAGAATGAACTAATGATGCCTAGGACTTCACAAAACAAGTGGCTGGTTGAAGTTACACCCACTCTATATGTGGTTTGCCAAGTATGATGCCAGTTTGTGATTTTTAAGCTGCTCCAGGTGTGTGAGGATGTAGAGGCTGGAGCCGAAGAGACAAAGGCCAGCTTTCGCATTCTTCAGCTGCAGCAGGGCTGGGCCTCCCTCCCTCAGCCTCTGGGGATGCCTCTCTGGACTGTGCGTTGGTCAAGACTGTGGACATGCAGAGGGATCCTGCAAGGAGACTTGCTGTGTGCGTGGACAGGTTCCCAGATGCTGTGCTTGAGTTTCCAAGCATGTCTGAACTGTGGGAGGACTGTGTCTCCTGTGTGTCTGCAGGAAGCAGGAGTGCGCCCTCCTCATTTGTCTTGATTTTGTGCAGCTGGGGCTGGAGATGTGGTCTAGCGTTCACTGGTGCGCACCTTTACCTTTCCTCTGTGTGTAGGTCCAGGGCACGACGTCTCTTTATAGAGGAAGGTTATGAGGGCCAACTAGGTGCCCAGTGTTTGGCTGGGCAGTGGACGCTGGAAGATGCGGGGTCTGAGGGCCCCAGGGTCAGCCAAGGCAGTGTTCAGGACAGTCACACTGCTTCTGTTGAGTTCACGGTGAGGGTGTGGGCAGAGGCCCGATGTTGGCACTGAAGTGGGTGAACAGGATAGGAACCCAGTTCTGTGGGGTTGGCTGTCTCCAGTCCGGCCTGCACAGTCTGTGGCAGAGTGGGGGCACCGCCACACCACCTCGTGTGCAGGCATCGCCATCCCGCCGTTGGGAACATGCCGGGACCCTGCTGGTCGTCATCCGGCTGACCATCTAGCCAATGTCTCATCAATTCCCTGGTCGTGTGTGAGACATCTTTAAAAAAAGAACTCATTCAGGTGGAAGTCCCATAAAAGCAATCATTTCATTGTGAATAGCTCAGTGGCATTTAGTGAATTCACAATGCACTTCTACCTAGTTCCAGAATGTTCCATCATGAGCACCTGTCAGCCCCTGGCAGCTACCAGTGTGTGTCCCTTCTGTGGACTGGCCTGTCCCGGGCCTTTCACGTAACAGCGTCACGCAGTGTGTGCCGTTGGGTGTTGCCCAAATGCTTCTGCGGTGCAGACTGCATCAGAGCTGTGCTCCTTTTCGTGGCTGAATAATACTCTGTTGTGTGGGTGGACCACATCTGGCCTGCTCATTCATCAATGAGCATCTGGGTGGTCTCCACATTTTGGCTGTCTTTTTTTTTTTTAATTTTTATTTATTTATGATAGTCACACAGAGTGAGAGAGAGAGAGGCAGAGACACAGGCAGAGGGAGAAGCAGGCTCCATGCACCGGGAGCCCGACGTGGGACTCGATCCCGGGTCTCCAGGATCGCGCCCTGGGCCAAAGGCAGGCGCCAAACCGCTGCGCCACCCAGGGATCCCCGTTTTGGCTGTCTTGAACACTGCTCGTGTATTTTCTTGTTTTTCCACATGTAGAGCCACCTATAACATTTTCATGTCTTTTTCTCAGTCAATGGTTAATCTTTTCCCAGAAGCCCATTTTGAAAATATTATTATTTCCATTCCATTAAATCTGATAAAGTTAAATGATAATACATTTTCTTTTTGGTATAAATAAAATATTTAAACCTAACATCGTTGAGTTTTAATATACCTCCTTATTTTCAGTATCTTTTCTAAATACTTCAGTGTTCCAGAAAAACTATGAAAGACATACATAAAAGCATTCATACTGGGTGCACATTTTTCCTTCTGTCTCTGGTCCCAACATGGCCTGGCCGGCACTGGTCACAGGGATCACCGACCACTAGATGCCATGCAGTAAAAAGTCATCACCATCATAATAACAGTTATAATAATATTGTCTGCTTGGGACACGGATGTTTTCTCCATGCTCCATGAGGAATCCATGAAAGAGGCCTCAGGACATTTTGCTACTAGTGTTTATTTGTGTGTAAAACTCACAGAGCTTCAGGCTGATGGAGCAGCCTCGATGCCTGCTGTCCTTTCTCCCTCTGTCCTCCACCCCAGATGCTCAGCCCCGGGAGTCCGTCATCTGAGCAGGTCTGGCGTGGGGCCAGGCCGGTTCCTGAATCGTCCCGGGTCCCGGTTCCCTGAGCTGCTGCCTGGAACTGCTATTTCAGCACCGGGCTGCTGGGGGATGTGGAGGGTCCCCATGTTCCTAACCATCACTAGGTTTGGCCCTGAGCCCCCCCACGTGGTTGGGCAAGGAGCTTGCGCTCAGGCGTTGTTGACAGCAAAGGCACAGCAAGGTGCTGCATGGACACCCTGGCAGGTGCTCTGGGCCTGGGACCTCGGGGCAGCCCCCAGGCCTCCGCCCACGTCCACAGTGCAGAGGCCTTGCCGGGGAAGCTGCTGTGGGGTTAGTTGAGGTCATGCCTGCCCACCTGGCTGCAAAATCAGGGCCACATCCTGAGCCGGTATCTGAGGCTTCCCAGTCTGTTCCTGAGATCTGGGTAAATCTCAACAGAAGGAGGTAAATAAAGGGCTGTCTGCCTTGCTGACACTTGGAGGAGGCACCAGACAAAAGCTGCGCCGCCCTGTGTCTTTGTGCTGAGAGTCCCGGTGAGTCCCTGCAGCAACCTGAAAACGCCGGGTCTCCAGTGGAATGCTGGCGAAGGAAACGCTTTTGTCCAACGTGGCTTATCTGATTTTACCAGCAGGCAGCCTGTCTTATGATAATAAATCACTTCCTCTGTTCGCAAGGCAGGGGTGTTTGTAAACATGGTGGATGCCAGGGTTAGCAGATGGAGCTGAGGCTCCTTCCCTTGGGGTCGGAATGTGGTTTGGGGTTTGGACGGTGAGGTGGCCGCCTGAGGGGACACCGTGAGCAGGGCAGGCACAGGGCTTTGTATAGTTTCTGGGACCTGTGTTGACATCCGGCCTCTCCCTCAAGGTCGTTTGAAGTGCACGATGTCCTCTGTGTGTTCCCTCCCCAGCTCCCCAGACAATTGCAAGACCAGTCTGAGGAGTTAGTGGCCTGCGGCATCCCGAAGAGAAGAGCCAGCGGAAATGATAGAGACAGGAGCGGAGGGGACCCTTAGATGCGCCCGCTCGGGCCTGAGGTTCAAACAGCGGCAAAGTGTCTTCTAGGACCTCCTGGTTCTCCTTCCCGGTGAAGCATGTGCCCGATGCCTGCTCACAGAAGCTGCCCTCCTGGCCCGGGAGTCACCACTGAGACCTCCGCGGGGGAAGCTGATGCACAAAGCCACGTCTGCCACGTTGATTAAGGAAACCCACTCAAAGCAGAGAGAGCGGGAGAGTGAGCCCTGTTGTCCATTGGCCTCGACGTATGCCAGCCCACTGTGGCTGGCTTCGTCTACACCCCACCCACTTCCTCACTGGGTTATTTTAAGCCAGTCCCAGACATCGTATTGTTTTATCCCTAATATTTCAGAAAGTATTTATGAAAGATAAGAGCTGAGCACAACTCCCATGCACCACAATTCCATATTTGCACTTAAAATAATTGCCGGTGACCCCTTGGGGTCACCAGACGTCAGAGCTCACGCTTCCCTGCTGGCTCTGCAACATTTCTAAGTAGTTGTGTTTTCCAGTGAGGACCTCCAAGGCTGTTTTAATCTTTCCGTCTCCTCCCCTCCCTTCCTTTATGATTTATTTGTCTTTCCTCCCAAGGCTTCCCGGGAGGGTGGTGCCGCTGCTGCTGTTGTGTGCAGGTAGGGCCTAGCCAGGCACACGGCTCCCGTAGGCTCTGCACTCCCACCAGGACCCGGCCCGCTGGCCACCCCGGGTCCATTATTAGCTGTATCCCCTCTGAAGAGAGATGCCCCTTTGTCAACTGTCTAGCCACCCTGAGAGCAGTCTGCCTGGGAAAGGCAGGAAAATGCTTTCTTCTTTCCCTTGATTTGCCAGCTTTCAGAAAAGCAAGTTAGTTTTTTAGCTTCTGCAAAGGTGACTTACGCTGTTATCCTTAGGCTCAGTGTGAACTCCTGGACTCTGCTGCGTATGATGTGCTTCAGCCCATTGTGGAGGCTGGGACAGCCGAGGCTATCCTGTGACGTCTGCTTGCAAGTATCCAGCACGCACCTCTCTGTCCCTCGATGGCCCGGCCTGCCTCCCTCCACATTTGTATCTTGTGCTGTTGCTTGATGGGCAACTTTCAAGGTTTAGCAGTTTTCCCTGGTTGGGATTTTACAGGAGAAATGGAATTAGCAGGGTTCCCTCAGAAGAAAACAGGGTTCCTCCTTCTGCCTCAGTTCTGTTTCTCAAACATTTGACTCCAAGGGCAGAACAAAGAAACTTCTCTTGCCCACTGCCCCACCATGGCTTCTTCTCACAGGGAGATGTCCTCGTTTTGCAACTCAACACACTTGTGTCAAAGCAGAGGGACCAGGGACAGAGGCTGGGAGATGAGGGAGCGGCCGCAGGGGTGCCTGTGCTTGGCCCCTCCTTCTTGCAAAGTCTGGGTGTGGTTCCTAACAGTCGGGGCCGCCCCTTCTCACACACACCTGCTGTGGCTGCAGCCAGGAACCCTGGTGCCCTGGGTGGGCACCCGGCCCCATCCACACCGGTCACAGGTGCTCTGCCTGAGAAGAAAGCCGGGCAGGGCCCTGGGGGCAGGCATGAAGCTGCAGGCAGGGAACCTGGGGTACCGAGACCTAGAGCGCTGTCTGGAGGGTCGGAGGTGGAGTGTTCTCCACTCAGGAATCTGTCAGCTTCACAACAACACTCAGGATCTGCCACTCATTGCAGCTGGCGGAAGCCTGCCAACTTCCTCTTCCTCTGCTGTCACAGACCATCGCCCTTCGCCCTGGGCAAGAGGCCCTCTGAGCATAGCTCCCGAGGCAGAGGAAGGCCAAGTCTGCAGCTGGGCAGGGCCCAGGAGAACTTCCAGCCGCCAGCCATGGCCCCTCCCTGTGACCCCCCTCCCCTGGGCCACAGTGGACTGGGCACTGCCCTCGCCCCCCAGGGATCCATGTGCAGGGCAGAGGGCAGGGGGCCCTGGCTCAGTGGCAGGGTGCAGGCCATCGAGTCTGGAGACATTGCTGCAGCCTTCTGGGGCTGAAGGGTTCTCTCTGGGCCTCACTGCACAGAGGGCTTCTTCCCAAGCGCCGTGTGCTCCTGATTTGGGCCCATCCCCACTCGCCTGCTCCGGGCCCACACGGTGAACCTGGACCTGAGTCCACAACTAGTGTCCTGTCCCCTCAGGTGGTATCTGCCTGTGACCCGCGTTCTGGGTGCTGGGGCCTCACCTGGGTGGCTCATGTCTCTGGCTTTGGCTCGGCACATATGTGACACCCAGTTAAATTCTCATGAATGAAAAATTAACACAAATTTGTCATCCGACGGTTCTGGAGGGCAGAGGTCTACAAGAAGAGTGTCAGGGGCTGCTTCCTTCTGGGGGTTCTGGGGAGACCACCTTCCCTGACTATGCCAGCTTGGGTGGACCTGCACCCACGGCCCCTTCCTTAGCTTCACGCCAGCAGCCTCCCTCCTGCCCTCATAAGGACTGGCCTAAAATCCTCAAGTCGGCAAGGTAACCCCAGTTCTGGGGATTCAGGCTGATGTCTCGAGGGCATGACTGATGTCCACATGAGCCACATAAAAACCACTGTGTATATTCCCACCCTGCACCTTGCCTCCCAGACGGGTCTGTGGGTTGGTGCATGTGTCAAAATAGGGTTTGGGTGAACCGTGAAATGTCAGCCATAGAACGAATAAGACAGTAAAACTGACGTGTGTGTGCAAGAACCCAGACATCCTGAGTGCTGGGTTCCTCCTGTCCACATCCATCTGCTGGGTGTGGCGCCAACCAGGGGCAGCCCTGGCTTGGATTCTGAAGTTCTGAGAGGGCCTCTGCTGGGCCTCCAGCCTTGGGTGGGGACAGAGGCAGGATTCTGGGGCCCAGGGTCAGAAGTAGGGCTGCTGTTGCCGCTCCCTGACGGTGGGGAGACAGTTCTGGGGAATTGTCAGCCTCATCTCTGGACCACCAGCTCCTTTTGGAGCCCTGAAGCTGGAGTCAACGTGGATTCCCCTCCCCTCTCCCTGCAGGGGAGGGTGCCCCTGGGGCTCCTTCCCTCTGAGACCCCTGCCAGCCCTCCCACCTGCCTCTACCCAGGACTGTCGCCTACCAAGCTGCAGCCTGAATTCCCTCCCGGTTCTCTTGCTCATTCACCCATTCAGTGATGACTTATCAAGTTCACATTATCTTCCAGGAACCAAGGAAGATGCTGGAGATGAGGGTCAAAAGTTAAACAAAATATATAAATATAGGGCCTTTCTCGTTGAGTTTACCTTTGTTCTCATGGGGCAAATATAATATACAACTGGAAGGTAGGCTGCGTGCCAGATGGACGAAGGACTTTGGAATCTGCATATCCCAGTGGGTGCCAGCCTTCCTTCCCTCTTTCCTGAGGGTGAAGGGAAGCTCCTGGGGGAGGAGTGGCAGCCCTCAGAGCTGGCCAGGAGGGCATTGCCATGGGGAGGCCCCAGGACAGTGAGGGCCAGGTGGGGGCTGCACCAGCCTGGCCAAATTTTGGGGGGGACATGGCAGCAGCCAGGAGTTGGGGCTGGGGCAGGGTCTCTGGTGGTCTTGACAGGATGTGGACCAGGCAGTGGTCTGGGAAGAGCTGATCAGACTCAGAAATGGTGAAGGGCTCATTTTGGGTTAGACGCTTTTGAGAAGCCTGTGGCTTACTGTTTCAGTGGTAACAGGCCACCAGGCAATGAGGCCTGCCAGTTCTGTGGGCAGGAGCCTGAGACCCCAGGGCCATGCAGTCGGCTCTCAGGACGGTCCCCTTCCTCGCTGCCCTGAGGGTTTTGTCTCTCAAGGAGCCTTGGTCACCTGCTCACCCCCTGGAGGACGTCCTGGTTGCTTCCAAGCTCTGGCAATGACGAGTAAAATTGCTATAAACACCCATGTGCACATTTTGTGCGGACACGTTTTCAACTCCTTTGGGTCGATACCAAGGACCGTGATTGCTGGATCGGATGCTACTCTTAGCATTGCTTTCTTCTCAAGTTCTCGCATTTAAATCTTTGGTCCATCTGAAATGTATTTTATTACATGGAATGAAGAGTAAAGAGTAGGAATATGATTTTTTCCAATTGGATAATCTGTTGCCTTAACATCATTTTTTGCTATGATATGCGTTTGGCCCCGTGAGAAGCCACCAGACGGTCTGCACCATTCTGCTCTCCCTCTGCAGAGTGGGTGAGCTCCTGCTGCTCCTCGTGCTCGCCAGCACTGGGTGCTGTGGGTGTTCTGGATCGTGGCCATGCTGGTCTATGGCAGCGGTGTCCTGCTGTCACGTTAATCTGCAGTTCCCTGATGGCAATGCTGAGGAACACCTTGTCATGTGCTTATTTGCCAGTTGTGCACCTGCTTTGGGGAGGTGTCTGTCCAGGTCTTGTAGCCATTTTTGTTTGGGCTGTTTGTTTTCTTATTGTTGAGTTTTAAGAGTTCTTTGTATATTTTGGATATGGGTCTCTTGTCAGATGTGTCTTTTGCAAATACTTTCTCCCCGTCTATGGTTTGTTTTTTCATTCTCTTAACAGTGTCTTCATCAGAACAGAAGTCTTTAATTCCCTACATTAAATTCAGTGTCTAATTCTTTTTTTTTTTTCTTTTGTGGACGTTAGTTGCTCCAGATCCATTTGTTGAAGAGACTGTCCTTTCTCCTCTGTGAAAAATCAGTGACTATGTTTGTGTGGCTTCTGTTCCGTTCTACTCATCTATTCGTTTGTTCTTTCACCAATACCATACGGTCCTGACTACTGTTGCTTCATCACAAGCCTTGAAGTCAGATAGTATCTGTTCTCTGACTTTGTTCTTCTCCGGTATTTGTGTTGACTATTCCGGGTCTTGCCATATAAACTTTTAAAGCAGCTTGCTGGGATTTTGATGGGTATTGTGTTGAATCTATAGACCAAGTTAGAAGGAACCGGCATCTTCACAATATTGAGTCTTCCAGCCCATGAACACGGAGTATCTCTCTATTTATCTGGATATTTTATTATTTCTTTCATCATAGCTTTTTAGTTTTCCTCAAATAGATGTAATACGTCTATATATTCTGTTAGGTTGTGCCTAAGGATGGGGCACTCAGAGATGCTGTGGGTCTGGCTCCAGATCACCAATAAAGCAAATACCTTAGTAAAATGAGTCAAATGAGTTTTTTGGTTTCCCAGCGCATGTAGTTATGTTTAACTAGTGTATTATGTGTGCAATAGAATTATGTCTTAAAAAGCAATGTACATACCTTAAATGAACAATACTCTATTGCTAAAGAAGTCTAACCATCATCTTAACTCTCAGTGAGTCATAACCAATGATCACTGTAACAAATAAAATAATAATGAAAAAGTTTGAAATATGGCAAGAATTACCAAAATGTGACAAAGAGACACAAAGTAAGCAAATGCTGTTGGAAAAATGGCCCCAACTGACCTGCTCATTTCAGGATTGTCACTAACAATTTCAATTTGTATGAAACGCAGTATCTACAAAGCTCAATAAAACAAGTATGTCTATATGTCTCTCTCTCTCTTTTTCTCCTGTGTGTGTGCTAATGTAAATGATGTGTTTTTATTTTCAAATTTCAGTTATTCGTTGCTGGTATGTAGAAAAACAATGGACATTGTTCGTTGTTTCCTGCAACCGTGCTGTCCACGACTTGTAGTGGACAAGTTCCAGGACTTGTAGCCACTGTTAGTGGTTTGGGACTTTCTACCTGGCCAATCATGTCATCTGCAAATAAAGATAGTCTTATTTCTTCCTTTCCAATTTGTATAATTTTTACTTACTTTCCTTGTCTTATTTGCATCATTTAGGACCTCTAGTACAACATTAACTAGGAGTGGTAACGGGGACATCCTTGCCTTGCTCCTGACCGTAGGAGAGAAGCTAGTTTCCCACCATGAGGTATGATGTTAGCTAAAGGTTTTTTTGTAGATGCTCTTTATCAAGTTGAAAAGTTCTCTCCTTAAAAAATCAAAAAAAAAAAAAAAAAAAAAAGAAAAGAAAATTTCTCTCCTATTCTTAATTTGTTGATGCTTTTTCTCATAAATAAGAGTTGGATTTTAATCAAATGCTTTCTGTATCTTCAGATATGATCGTATGAATTTTTCCTCTTTAGCACACCTGGGATAAATCGCACTTGGTCATGATGTACACTCTATTTATACATTGTTAAATTCAATTTGCTAGTATTGGGGGGGGGGAATTTTTGCATCTATGTTCGTGAGAGATAGTGGTATGTACTCTTTCTTCTTTTATTTTTATATTAGGGTATTGTTGGCCTTGAAGAATGAGTTAGAAAGTATTCCCTCTGCTCGTATTTTCTGTAATAGATTGCAAAGAATTGATATCATTTCTTCCTTAAATGTTTGGTACAATTCACCAGTGGATTCATTTGGGTCTGGTGCTACTTTGGAAGATTATTAATTACTGATTCAATTTCTCTAATACACATATATAATACATAGGCCTATTGAGATCATCTGTTTCTGTGTGCATTTTAGTGGACTGTGTCTTAAGAATTGGCCCATTTCATCAAGGTTATCAGACATGCAGGCTTAGACTTGTTCATCATATTCCTTTATGTCCATGGGGTCTGTAGTCTGTGTTGATGGCCCCTCTTTCATTTCTGATGTTAGTAATTTGTGTCTTCCCTCCCTCCCTTAGTCATGCTGGAGATTTATCAATTTTATTAATCTTTCCAAGGAACTAGCTTTTGGTGTTTATTGATTTTCTCAATTGTTTTTCTGTTTTCAATTTCCTAGATTTATTATTTCTTTTTTTCTTGCTACTTTGGGATTTACTTGCTCATCTTTTTCCTGTTTCACAATGTAGAAATTTAGATCATGTACTTGAGACCTTTCTTCTGCAGTTACTTACAAATGACCCCTGAGCCCCACTTCCACTGTACCCCCACATTGTATTTAAAAAGTTGCATTTTCTTTTCATTTAATCAAAATAATTCTTAATTTCTCTGGAAGCCTCTTCTCTGACCCATTTATCCAAGTGTTCTGGGATATATCTTCAAACTTACTAACCCTTTCCTCATCGCTATACTAAGGAGTCCATCAGGGTTGCTTGATTTTCATGACAGTGTTTTTCATTTCTTGCATTTCTTTTTTATTCTTTCTTAGAGTTTCCATCTCTCTGTTTACATTATTCATTTATTATTGCATATTGTTGATTTGGTTCATGAGAACTTTTGGCTTATCAATTGTACTTATATTAAATTACTGATCTGATAATTCTAAAATCTCTGCCACACCAGAGCAGGCTCTGATGCTTGTTTTATCTGGTCAGACAGTGTTTTTTCCTGTCAACATGCCTTGTAATTTTTTGTTGAAAGCTGGACATGATGTATCAGGTAAAAGTAGCTGAGATAACTAGGACTTTAGGCTCTGGTGTGAGGTTTTTGTTTATCTGGTGTTCTTTCTTGCCATATTTCTCTGGCTATTACCTCCAGCACATGTTAAAAGAGCAGTTTTTTTTTTAACTTGTTTCTTATCTTAACAAGAAACTGATATTTCACTGTTAAACATCATATCAACTACATATTTTTAAATGATCTTTATCAGATTGAGGCAATTCCCTCCGTTTTGCTGTGTTTCAGTTTGGCTCTTCTAGTTTGCTGATTTTTTTTTTTTTAATTTGTGAATGTGTGCTGAATTTTGTCAAATGCTTTCTATACATCTGTTGAGGTGATCCTATGGATTAATCCTTTATCTGTAATCCTGCAAATTACAAAAAATGATTTTTCAAAATTAAATCTTTTATTTTGAGATAATTGAAGATTTACATTCAAATCAGAGAGATTCCACGGACCCTTTACTTAGTGTCTCTCCAATGGTAACAGTTAGCAAAACCGTGGAACAAGCATCACAAGTAGGGTACCAACATTGATAGGTCAAAGCATGGACGGTCCATCACATGAGAAGTGGAATTACCACTTGCCAAGTGCATAGAAAGCTTCCCCTCAGCTTTTCCTTTATGTATCATGTTTATTTCCATGAAGAGTTTAAAAAGTGTACTAGAGTGATTTTGTCAGCCTTTTTCTCAGCGCCTTTGGAAAGGTGTCCAGATCTGCCCTAGTATTGCCTTCTTTGTTGGGAGATTACAAAAATATGGGCCTACTCACATGCTTGCTTTCTTCTCAATTCTTTCACATTTAAATCCTTGGTCCATCTGAAATGTACTTTACTACATGGAATGAAGAGTAAAGAGTAGGAATAGTATTTTATCCAATTGGATTGTTGGTTGCCTTAATATCATTTGTTGAATAATTTATCACTTAAATACTTTATTTTTAATCCTTAGTGTTCACCCTTAAATATAAGTATTTCTTTTTTTTTTTTTTTAATTTTTTTTTTTTAATTTTTATTTGATAGTCACACACACAGAGAGAGAGAGAGAGGCAGAGACACAGGCAGAGGGAGAAGCAGGCTCCATGCACCGGGAGCCCGACGTGGGATTCGATCCCGGGTCTCCAGGATCGCGCCCTGGGCCAAAGGCAGGCGCCAAACCGCTGCGCCACCCAGGGATCCCTAAATATAAGTATTTCTATCTCTATTTCACATATGAGATCATTGAAATCAAGTTAACTAAGTTATTTAAGGTCATGCAGCTAAAAACTCTGGAAAGCCAGAATCAAATCAGTTTTGCAGTTGTCTAATGTCCAAGCACCAAGGCGCCTTGGGAGCCTGCCTCCTGGAAGACCACGTTTGGGCAAGTTGCCCAGCAATGCAGTCTTTGGTTTTGGGCCTTTGAGATGCTTTTTTAGGAAACACTTTTAAAGGGATCTCTTGGTGGCACTAAGATAATTAACCTCCCTTGATGATCCAAGGCACCTCCATCTGTACCAAATTTGCCTTCGTGGTGCACCAATAAGATTCTACTGTTAGTTGCAGAGTCACTATTGCTCTCTGGGATGCACCAACTAAATCAGATGGAAAAGCTGGAAGAAATAGGAAGATTTCTGTTCCAGAAAGAGTTGGCTGGTGGCTGGTACATTCTTTCCCCTTATCCCACACTTTTGTGGTGAGAAAAAGTATGCTTTGCTGAGAGGTGAGCGGGAGGAAAAGCAGTTGGCTTGGCAGATGAAGCAGGAGTGATTCTTCCCAACTGAGGCCCACTGAGGGAGGGCTGGCTCATCTCATTGCCCATCACATTCCACAGAGGGAAATCAGCAGGGAAACAGTGACATCATGTCCATGTCTCTGAGCAGCTGAACAATTCTGTGGCTCCTGACCGGTGTGGAAAGCATGTGCAGGTAGTCATAATGCAGAACCCTGGACGTCCAGGGTCATCACCACATTGCTTCTCCCTGGAGCCCTCCAGAGCAGTCCACACAAACACATATGTGAATACCTAGTAAGAGACTGTGATGGGTCCTTAATCTCAGAAGTGTACATTAGTAGGATTAATAATGGAGCACAGCACAGGGTAGATGGGGGAGCATGGTGCAGGTTGGTGAGGAGAATGATGTGAAGTCAGTGGGAAGCATGTGTTACATAGTGGGACGAATGATGTGAGGTTAGTGGGGAGCACAGTGCTGGGCAGTGGGGCGCATGGTGCGGGGTTGGTGGGGTGTGGAGTTAGGAGGCCAAGCACACAAGGAGGCATTGCAACATTCACTGGGGTTTGGGGATTCACAGAGCCAGGGTCAGGACACACGGAGGCAGCCAGGGAGGATGTGCCTGGGATGGTGCACCTCGCAGCCAGGCAGGCGGGCAGGGCAGCCGGCAGGGATGCTCATGGTGAGCTGAGAGGATGCTGCAGGAGGCTAAGTGGAAACCAGCCATCACACAGGATGACAGTGACAAGCAAAATGCATGGGGACAAGGGAGAGAGACTGGCAGTTTGCTGGCAGGTCTGCTAACCCTGGCAAAGCTCCTCAACAGCTTTCCATTGCCCTTGGGGTTATTGGCTGGAGCAACTCGTGTGGCACAGGGCTGCTTCTGCCCACACGTCCTCCCTCCGTGTGCTTCCCGAGTGGGTAACTCTTCCTTCTCTGATTTGCAGCGTACTCTGTGGGCCAAAGTCCTTTAGACCTGCATTGCGGGGCATCTTCTGCCTGGGACCCTGGCTGCCCCGTTCCATCCCACCAACCCTGCACAGTGTCCCAGCTGCTGGAATGCTTTCTCTGCCCCAGCAGACCTAACTCAGGGGTTCCATCCATGGGCTTGGTGCCCTGAGTTGTCAGGACACAGAACCCCGGAAGCACATGCCCAGCATTCCCGGCGCGTGGCAGAGGAGCGAGTATGCGGAAGGTAGGTTTTGTGGGAGCACTGGGTTCAGCTGGACTTAACACAGAGCAAGGCCTGTGTGTCTGGGAGAAGTCACCCAAATAGGAAAGTTTTAAAACTTCTGCTCTGTTGAAGATACCTTAAGAGGATAAAAAGCAGGCTACAAAGTATTTGCAAATCACAATTCTAACAAAAGACTTGAATCTAAAATATACTCTGAATTCAGCTGCGAGAAACAAATAAGCTAATTAGAAAGTGAGCAAAAGATGTGATCAGACACCTCACCACCGTCATTAGCCACGAGGGAAATGTGAGTTACAGCTGCAATGAGCTATCACTGCACGTGTGTCAAGACAGTGACAAGGTCACGTACGGGGGGTGGGGGGGGATAGCGGGAAGCTGGCCTCATGCCAGCTGTGGGCCAGAGGGTACGAGGGCACAGGCAGGCTGCAGGAGAGCCGCACAGCCCCGCCCAACACCCAGCGGCACAGCAGCACGTTCCTTGGTGTTCACTCCTGGAAACGAAACGTGTCCCCATGGAAGCTGGTAGCAGGGCTCCTGGTGATACACTGAAGCATAATCATAGGCACGGAGAAGGGTCAGTGGTGGCAGGAGTTAGCGTGGGGTTCCAGTTCTGGGGTGGCATGGGGGGGGTGAACGGAATAGTTCTTTATGACTGTTGGGTGGCAGGCACAGAAAGCCCGGGGCAGCTTATGGGGAATGGGAAATGTGAGTTCCTTTGTTGGCCCGTGTAGCCGAAGCCCAGGGACAGAGCTGGCAGGTGCCCAGACCTGGGCCTCTCTGCTCTCTGGCCCTTGCTCAGACCATTTAGACCAGGTAGGCTCCCTCCAGGGTCTCCCAGGGGAGGGGCCGTTGGTGGGGGAGGACAAGCAGTGGGTGCCACACACGCGTCTCACCCAGTGCCCATCATCCTGTCCTCAGAGCCCCACTTTTCGAATAACATCCCAAAAGTGATAAGCTGAGGGCTGGCAGAGGTGTCGACCCTGTGCTTTCCATCACGAGCCAACAGAGAGAAGAGCGGCGGGGGCTGTGATGTTTGGAAGGTAGAGCTGGGCTCTGCAGCTGGAGGGCTCTGCGGCCACAGCCTCGCACAGACTAGACCAGTCAGAGCAGAACACAAACATTGCACTCTCCCTGCTGTGCAGTACTTGCTCTTCAGAGATCGCTTGCTTCCAATCCAACAAAAACGGTGGATGGCTTGTGGGTTTCCTTGGCTGGAAAAGTTATTCTAGAGGCTATCACACATCATACATTTCAGCTATCAAAACTTGGGCCTACGCAAATAAAGCCAAGTGAGGAAGAGAGGTGTTTGGAGGGAAATTGTTTCCAAAGAAGAATTCTGACAATTCAGAGCTTAAGCAGAACTTAGTTTTGGTTGAGAGAAGCCAACCAGGAGGGAAGAATCCCAGAAATACTTTGCAGGGCCTGAGTCTGGGCATGTTGCTTAACCCCATCACGGTTCCCAGGCCCGGACTGTTCTTTCTGGCTGACTCGGGGCTTTGGAGGTAATGTGTACACGTGGTATGATTGTGATAAATTGAAAGTCCTGTGTAGCCCTCCCCTCGATAAGAGACAGGAACTCGGGATCCCTGGGTGGCGCAGCGGTTTGGCGCCTGCCTTTGGCCCAGGGCGCGATCCTGGAGACCCGGGATTGAATCCCACGTCGGGCTCCCGGTGCATGGAGCCTGCTTCTCCCTCTGCCTGTGTCTCTGCCTCTCTCTCTCTCTCTCTCTGTGACTATCATAAATACATAAAAATTAAAAAAAAAAAAGAGACAGGAACTCTCCAAACTGCCAAAAGGTCCCCTCATTCCCCTTCCCAGTGACCCCACCTCCACCAGAGGCAGCCAGGTGCTCACGGCTCTATCGATGAAAAGTGTGGCCTGTTTGAACTTTGTGGAGATGGATTCACGCGGTTTGCACTCTTTGCATCTGGATTCTCTCCCTCAGTGTGCTATGAGACTCACCCAAGCTGCCCTGCTCCATACTGCAGTCCTCAGGAGGCACCGTGGCCCCATCTGGACCCCATATCATTTCCTCCCTGGAAAGATATGCTGCCCCATAGCTGTTTGGCTAAATGTAGACGAGTCCTCTCTTCTGTGGGGAGGGAGCTCGCGTCAGGGTGAGGGCCCCAATTTCTTGGCCACTCCTAGATCGATAGTGTCTGCTCCATCTGGCCAGTGACCATGTCTGCAGCCCTAGGGTGCCTGTACTAAAGCCCCACTGAACAGAGAGTTACTGACAGACACTGAGGAAAGAATGAAATGCAGGAACCCGAGGTTTGAGATTTTTCTGGACAATGATCCTAAAGCCCTGCCAGCAGCAGGTGCCACCAAGATGGTCGTCAGATCTGGTGATAGTCTCCTCAGTAGGAGGGTGGAACCACAGGTGGAGGGCTGGCAGGTGGCAGCAGCACCGGGGCACCCCCACAGTTAAACAGCACAGTGTGCAGAGTTCTCTCCTGCAGTCAGGACTGGACTCTTATTGCTGAGATTTCATTTTTCTTCACAGAGAAGCAGGAATTTAGATGCTCTGAATTGTCAACAAACTGAAGGTTGTGGCCTCAGGGTGGGGGAGGGGGCTTGGGTTCTCACTCCAAACTTTAGAGGCCTGGAAAAGAATATATTATCACTAATTGGACCTCAGGCTTTGAGATGGTGAAACTCAGCTTCATCACGACCACCCACAGGCTGGAGGAAGATGAAAGACGCTCTCCAAGATTAGGGACCACAGGCTGAGTTGCACCAGGGGCTCCGCCAGCTGGAAGCCAGCCCTGAAGATCACAGGATCTCAGATCTGAGGGGAGCAGAAAGGTCTTGCCCAGCTCCATGTGCGATGCTGCCACCGCCCTTCACCCGCCCATCCTCCTCTGCAGCCCCAAGAACCCCCCTCTCTCATCCTGCTCCCTGGAGCCTGTCGGGTCAGTTCAGGAAACAAACATACTAGCTATCCAACCTGGAAGCAATGAATAATCGAAAATTAGAGCCAATCGTCCAGGAAAAAGAGGAGGAATATGGTCACGCCTCTGGAGAGTCATGTTTTCTATGCAGCAGAAAATGCATAGGGATGGAGATAAACTCCGGCAGGTATTCAGGGCTATTCTGTGTCATTCCCTTGTAGCAGAGTGAATCTGCTTCAAGACCTTCCTGCCCTGGGACTTTGGGTCACGCACCACCACCCTCACCTCCCCAGCATGCCAGTTTTGTCTGGCCAGGCAGGCAGGGGCTAGGCATCTGGAGAGGCTCTTCTGGAATGGAGTACCTGCTTCGCCACCACAGGGCCAGAACTTCCTGGAGGGGACCCTATGCCCACTGAAGATTCAGACCCCTTCTTTCTTAACACTTTGGGTATAAGTAGTAGTTGCTCCATAACTACAGGAAAAAACAACCCTCCCAGTAGACCCCTCTTAAACATCAAGCTATGTGCTACTTAGCACTGTTTGCAGAGTTCTCAGAGTAGAGGACAAAGTCCTTCCCATGACTCTCCAACAGAGTACAAATGTTCCAGCATTTGTCCAGGAGAGGAATTCAAAAGGAAAAAATTTTAAAAATGGAAAAAATCATGATACACCAAAATATGCATTTTGGATAGCATTATTTGTAATAGTGAAAAATATAAACAACCAAATGTCCAAGAGGGAGATTACTAGGTGGGCTGTGGTAAATCCTCATGCCAGATGATCCTAAAACAATAAACATGATACTTATCAAGAGCTAACAACATGCACTCATCTATCCATTGAGTTACAGTAAAGTGTTCTGTGTATTCTGTTCCAGCAAATAAGATCATACACATAACATATGATAATAGTTTTTTTTTTTCTTGTGCTACAATATAAAAGGCCTCAAAGAAAATAGGGCAAAAATGTTCACCATGGTCTTCTCTGGGTGATGGGACTCTAAGTGATTTCTTCTTTTTTTTCCGTTTGTTTTTTATTTTCCAAATTTCCTGTAACGAGCATTTTATACCAGGAAACTCCCAATAGGATGTTGGCTGCACTTTGTATGTAGCTTCTGCTTGTGTGTGTGTTGACTGCAGTTACTCTGGCATCACTTCCTGTGTGCATTACCTCCTCCACCACACAGTATATTTCTGCACAAACCAGTAATGACCTGGGGTCCCCACCAGGGCACAGGGCTCTGCACACAGTTATCTCCCATTCCTGTCTTCAGAGCAGGATGGGTGACTTACCTGTGTACTTCCTCTCTGCACAGATGAGGAGACAGAAAAAGATCTCAACTTGCCAAAGTACACGGTGCTGATGGAGCCAGACCATCACCACATCCCACTGATAAACTTCAGCCGGGGAATTAATATTTTTGGTCTATTAATATCATTCCTGGATGTAATGCAAACCATTTCCAACACCTCCATTGTTTCAGTGCATACTTTCCTTATGAGGTTGCCTTTGGTGGCCAGGGGATTTGCACGCTACAACAAAGTCCTCATAAATTTCCAAACAATAGTCCCTGGTATCTGCCTCTCTGGCTGAAGGACAGACATTGCAACTTTGGACTCACTTTCTTCCAAATACGCATACTACTAAAGACAGAGGATCTGTCAGTCCTTAATAATCAGTACCCTACTGGAGTGTGTCACTTTTGTAGCATTTAGGAAAGACAGACTTTCAGGAAGATGGCCAGAAGTATAGCTTTCCTTGGGCTGAATACTCAAAGTGAGAGTAATACCCCAAATAAAGGACAGCCAACAAAGTCCAGTGAGGAACTCTCTAAAAATTAAGAGGAAATTTAGAGAAAAATACCATCTCTGGTCCAGTTACCAATAACTGCTCCATGGGGAGGTGGGGAAGGGTGAGGAAGAGGGTCCCTGGGCTGGGACCCTCCCTGAAAACTCTTACTCCAGTGCATTTGGGTTTACATGAACTGTTTTAAAAAGAAAGAGAAATGTAAATGCCAGTGAAGGCAGGACGGGTTACTGGTATTCAAATACTAAGCTTGTGATCATAGTAGATGTCATGTGGGTCACTGTCCAAAAACAAGGTGGAAGCACATAACAATGATAACACCAAAGGAGCCAGAAGACCTGGGGAAAGAAGCCAGAGGTCCCCTTGCTGTCGAGTAGGTGGTGGTTGGTGGCAGCAGTGGTACCAAAGATGGTCCTGGAAGTAATAACCTCACTCTGGTGCATATGCAAACATTATCTCATTTAATCTCCCCAACCCAGGGAGGCAGGTGTCCTGTATCAAGTGCACAAACATGGACACTGAGGCTTGCACATGGACAGATTCGGTGCTTGCACAAGATCACACCATATGCAAGCAGGGCCACGTTGCAACCCACATATAACTTTCAAGCCCTTACAGCAATGTGGAAATGAATAATTCAAAAGTGAATTCCAGAAACTTTCCTGACCGAAAGTGAATCTTGGCATTGATACTATACAGGCAGCGAGACTTGCCCAAAAGCAATTTTAAAAGAAAGGCTCCACCCCTCTTTCCAATTCCAGGCACCTACTTGTCAAGGTTTTAGATTAAAGAGAGAGAGAGAGAGAGAGAGAGAGAGAGAGGATCCTATAAACACCATGAAGAAATGAGAGCTGAGACCTGTATGCTCTGGAATTCATCCACTAGACTTCTGCAATGAGAATACTCTAGAAAGTGTTCATTAGAGTTTGGGTATCACGTCTCTGATCTGTATCCCCAGTAGGTATTTCGAACATAGCATACCTGACTTAACCTGGCTTTCCCCCTGAAGACCTGTCCTGCCCCTCATTTCCTCCTTTTGTGTTCACCGGAGCTCCACAGACCCCCATGTGCAGGGTCACACCTCCTCTGTCCTCAGACAAGGAGTCTCTCTGAAACAGGTAATGAAATGGGTGCCAGCTCGGCAGGAACTCCCAGACTCGCTGCCCACATCAGTCACGCCCATTGCCGTGAAGCCATCAGGAGTGTCGGATGTGGCCTGCAGGCTGTCCAAACCTCCCCTGGTCTGTCAGGCTCGCCAAACCGTAATCCCCACCTACCGTGGGGAGTTTATGGGACCCCACATATGCTGTTGAAGAAGAATTTTTTCTTTTTCAAGATTGCAGTAATTAGAAGAGGGTGATTATAATTGAATCTAGGAAGTAACAATGCATTTAATAAATTCAACAAAATCTCACTGTGTCATATTGCAATAATATTGAAACCAAATAAGAAAAAGAAGGATGAAAACATACCTAAGCTGAGGGAAGTTGGCTAATTTCTTAAATAAAACAGAAAAGGTACATATACAGGAAATACTGTGAACTTTATTTATTTATTTATTTATTTATTTAATTTATTCAGGAGAGACACAGAAAGAGGCAGAGACACAGGCAGAGGGAGAAGCAGGCCCCATACAGGGAGCCTGACGCGGGACCCGATCCCGGGTCTCCAGGCTCATGCCCTGGCCCAAAGGCAGGCGCTAAACCGCTGAGCCACCCAGGGATCCCCCAACACTATTTAAAAGCAGTGAATACACAAATATAAAACACTACATTTCGAACACAAAACCCAAGCATTGTATCACGTGGCAGTGCTTTCCAAATTTCAGCCTTCTGCTCACAAATGCTGGTTTTGCCATATCTGTGTCATTTGCATCATTATTATTTACTTACCGCATCTTTAATAGACTTAATGTTTTGTCTATTTGGAGGAGTATCTGTAAAGTCACAGGGCACTGAAATAGTTTAGCAACTTAAAAAAAAATTTATCTAGCTGCATACCACCTAAAACCGTTTGCACAACCCCTCCACACTTCGGATTAAGGAAAGAGATAATCATACCTCCTGCTGTGTGAACACAGGTGCACAACAAATAAAGGAGATGGGTAGATGGGCAGAAGCAGCACAGAGAGGTGGCCCTTGCCTCACCCACACCCAGACGCCCTGACCTGCCAACAGCCGTCCCAAAATTTTGCCAAGTGGGCATGCTATGCTACTCATTTTATTAGGGAAATCTTAAAAAAAAATGTAGGCAAGTCCTTTAAAATCTAAAATTTAACTTAAAACCTAGGGTAATTTCCTACCTCAAGTAAATTCTCAGTACAATAGGACTTCTCACAGAGCAGATCCAATATATCTAATAGAAAGGTGGAACCATAATCTGCATTAGCATTGAAAAAAAATGTAAGAATAGTATAAATATTTGAAAAGTTACCAAGATGGCACTATGAAATCCAAACAATATTTATCTACATTTTTTTCTAATTATAAAAGTAATTTGTGTGTATTGCAGATCATTTGAAAAATACAAGAAAATACAAATAAGGAAATAAATTTCATCTAGACATAAAACACTGTTAAGATCTTCACACATGTTCTTGATATCTTAATAATATGCAAATGCATAAATATGTAGACACATATTTTCACCAAAAAATGTGTTCCTGCAATATATACTGTTCTGTAACATGCTTCTCCTACTTAGCAATATTATGAGCACTTTTCCAGTTTACTAACTTTCCTAACGCACCATTTCAAAGGCTCCACAGCATTTCATTATTGGAAATAGTTTAGCTTCTAGCCCAGTGTGGGACTTTTAGAACTGCTTATACGTTTTCACTGTCATCCCCTTACACACGAACTCTAGTGGAAGTCTGGTTAAAATGAAACATTTGAAATATCACCGTGACGATTCCCTACCTTAACCAATATTTTCCCTTATCTGACCAAATATTTCAGCAAAGTGTCCAAAGAGTGCAGTGTTCCTCTATGCTCCTTAGAGAAGTTTTATGCTTTCATTTGTTTTACAAATGTGTTCATAGTGGGCTTCATAGTGTCATACATTTTATATTTTTATGTGCTCAGCTCTACTAAGCTTCCCACCTCTGGTTTCTGGTTTTGGTATTCCGCTTACACTCTCAACTTACTTAAGCTTTTCTTACAGTCTCTTACTAAGTGTACTGTTTCCTCAATGCAAACAAACTTTTGCACAATGCACACTTCTTGACCTAACTAACCTGGGTTTTTAATAGATAGTGTTGCAACTTTGAATGGATCTTCTATCCTCAGCACCGTTGCCCACTGGGTATTGCTACCATCTGGAAGCACCACTGGCTTTGTGCATTAATTTTATTGTCTGTTGTTGTCATTTCCTCTCCTGATTTTATCAATTTGAGCCCATTCTTTTGGGTGTTTTGAGGAAGTTTTATGGCTCCAAGCTCTGATTCTGAAATCAGCCAGACCTGTGCTTGCATTCTAGGTACACCATTTGCTAGATCTAGGTCTTGGGCAGGTCATTATATTCTCTTCTCCTCAGCTGTATTGAGATATACTTGACAACACTGTGTAAGTTCAAGCTGTACAACCTAATGATCCTGTATATATATTGTGAAAAGTTGCCACATTAAGGTCAGTTAGTACATTTATCACCTCACAAAGTTACCACATGTGTGTGTAGGGTGTGATGAGAACATTTAAGATCTACCCTCAGCAAATTTCAAGTATATAATATAGTGTCATTAACCACAGTCACCATGCTACATGTTAGATCCCTAGAACTTATTCATCTAATAACTAGAAATTTGTATTGTTTGATCAACATCTCCCCATTTCCCCCTCCCCCAGCCCCTGACAACCACCAGTCTACAATCTGTCCCAGTGAGCCGGACTTTTTTAGACTCCATATATATAACTGAGATCATACAGTATTTGTCCTTCTCTGTTGCCTACTTCACTTAGCATAATCTCCTCAAGGTTCATCCATGTTGTTGCAAATGTGGATTTCCTTCTTTTATTTATGGCTGGATAATTATCCATTATAAATACATACATACATACATACATACTTCCATAACATGGATAAATAAAAATATATATCTAACTGATTTTTAAAAAGATTTTATTTACTTACTTGAGAGAGCAGGACAGTGAGCATGAGCTGGGGGAGGGGCAGAGGGAGCAGGAGAGGCAGACCCCCGGCTGAGCAGGAAGCCTGAGTCAGGTCTCCATCCCAGGACCCTGAAGTCACCATCTGAGCCAAAGGCTGATGCTTAACCAACCGAGTGGCCCACATGCCCTGTAAATGTGATATTGATCTGTTGTGGACATTTAAGCTGTTTTCATGTCTTAGCTATTGTAGAATAATGCTGCAACAAACAGGAGGGCGCCAGCATCTCTTTAAGACAGTGATTTTACTTCCTATGGATATATATTCACCAGTGGGATTGCTGGATCGTATGGTATTTCTATTTCTAATTTTCTGAGGAAAATCCATACTATTTTCCACCGTGGCTGCACCAAGTGATGCCCCCACCGAACAGTGCACCAAACAGTTCACATCCTCTAGAACCCTTACCTCTTGTCTTTTTGATAATAGCCATTCTGGCAGGTGTGAGGTGATAGCTCCTTGTGGTTTTGATTTGCATTTCCTTGATGAGTAGTGATGTTGAAAGTCTTTTCATATAACTGTTGGCCATTTGGATCTCTTGTTTGGAAAAATGTCTATTTAGGTCCTTTACCCATTTTTAATTGGATTATTTGCTTTGTTATTGAGATGTAAGAGTTCTTTACATATTTTGGATATTAATCCCTTAACAGATAGATGGTTGGCAAATATTTTCTCCCATTCCATAGGTTGCCTTTTCATTTTGTTGACGAGCTTCTTTCTTTTTTAAAAAAGATTTTATTTATTCTTTGAAAGAGACAGAGAACCTGGGTGAGGGGAGAGGCATAGGCAGAGGGAGAAGCAGACTCCCCCTGAGCAGGGAGCCATATGTGGGACTCGATCCCAGGACTCTGGGATCATGACCTGAGCTGAAGGCAGATGCTTAGTCATCTGAGCCACCCAGATGC
The DNA here is from genome assembly GCF_048164855.1 of Canis lupus baileyi. NCBI lineage: Eukaryota > Metazoa > Chordata > Mammalia > Carnivora > Canidae > Canis > Canis lupus. The sequence continues at coordinate 381,905 of NC_132854.1, read as the reverse complement.
CCCTGTTGATGGGTTTCTTTTGCTGTGCAGAAGCTTTTTAACTTGGTGTCATTCTACTTGTCTATTTTTGCTTTTGTTACCTATGCTTTTGGTGTCATCTCCAAAAAGTCATCACCAAGACTAATGTCAAGGGGTTTTTCCTCATGTTTTCTTCTAGGAACTTTATTTACAGTTTCAAGTTTTTCATCTAAGTCTTTAATCCATTTTGGCTCATTTTTGTGAGTGGTGTAAAATAGAGATCTAAATTCATTCCTTTGCATGGATATTCAGTTTTTCCAATGCCAGTCATTATCTTCTGAAGGCTCGGGTTTAATTTTTGTAAAATGTGCATGTAATTTTTGTAAAATGACACCTCACTAAAATGGTGTCACAGTGAAGTGAGATAATGTGTTTAAGAATGTATTATACATGCACATATATGTATATACATTATATGTAAATATGTATCTCAGACAGGTCAGGTGCAAATAGTAGAAGTTCCTTTCCTTTTTGTTTTTGGATGTTGTATCTCTTATTTCTTTTTTTGTTCTTACTACCTTGGGTAGAACTTCTGGAATGCTGAGTAACAATAGAGAAAGAGGGTCTTCCTGCCAATAATACTGGGAGAGCTTAGTGCTTCCTCTCCAACGTTGCTGGCACCTGCTTCTATTTCATGATCCTCATCAGGAATTCCTCCAAGGATAAAATTCATGGCTGTCTCCTCCCCCAGATTTTGGGAGCCTGAACCGCTCTCATGACGGACAGCCTAGCAGCACTATTAAGAGAAAGTCAGGAGTCTTTCCATGTTGCATGGTTCAGATGTTCAATTTTAAGCATCTTACATTGATCTTGCTTGCTGGAAGTCCACGGTGGTCAACAGACCAGGGTCTAGGACTCCTGTCTGGTTTCAACAGTGCAAGCTGCTCCTGCTGGTGCTCTCTGCCTGAGGGTGTCTGCCCTTCCTTCCCATCCTCCCAAAAGGAGGGTCTGCCCTGGACAGTTAGCCTAGTAATGCCATAAGAGTTACCTCCTCCTCTTCCATCTTTTTCACTTGCTTATCTCAGAGCATAAAGAGATGTTGAAATGCATAGACCAAAAACATCTGGGCAACTTCCAGGTAGAGGCAGGCAGGCTTGACTTCACAGAGAAGATTTATGACTTTAGATGTACAGCCAGGAAAGGAATAAAAGCTGGCATGTAGAACAGATTCAAGAGAGGTTCTGATCAACTTAAAAAAGCAAAAACATGTCAAGGATGTTTCCTGCTATTTCTATTTATCAATATTTTTATTAAATAAGTCTGCTAAATTATATCAATGTATTTTTAGTATAGGTAAAACAATAAACAAATAATTTTCCTGTTTTTGATCTACTTCTTTTTTGTTTCCTTGATGGTGTCTTTCAAAAAAAAAGTACAATTTATTAAGTTTTTTATTTTTTTTAAAAGATTGTATTTATTTATTCATGAGAGACACAGAGGCAAAGACATAGGCAGAGGGAGAAGCAGGCTCTCTGCGGGGTGAACAATGCAGGACTGGATCCCAGGACCCCAGGATCATGACCTGAGCCAAAGGCAGACACTGAACCACTGAGCCACCCAGGCGCCCTAAGTTTCTCTTTTATGGGTCATGCCTTTTGTGTCCTATCTAAGAAATATTTGCCACTTCAAGGCTTCAAAGGTTTTTCTCCTACAAGTTCTATGGTTTTTAATTTTATACTTAGGGCTCTAATCCATTTTGAGTTAATTCTTGTGTATAGTGTGAATTTAAGGTCAATGTTGCATTTTTTCCCTCCATATGAATATCTAGTTGTCTTGGGACCATTTGCTGAAAAGACAGTCTTTTCTTCATTGAGTTATGTTGACACCTTTGTTGAAAATAAATTGACCATATATATGTAGGTGCATTTCTACTGATAAGTAGAGATGCAATCCTCTTTTTTATTTTATGCTTCAATCCTGCAACACCACCAAATTCATCTTCACTTCTAGTAGTTGCCTGATCAAGCACAAATAGGTATTGATTTAAAATGCTTTTTTCTAAAAAAAAAATAAAATAAATAAAATAAAATGCTGTTTTCTGCTCAATAGATATGATCATGTGATTTTTATTCTTTGGTCCACTAATATGATGGTTTACACTGTATGATTTTTGAATATTGAACTAGCCTTGCATCCCTGGAATAAACTCCATTTATTTGTGGCACATAATTATTTTTATTTACTGCTGAATTCTATGAACAAATGTTTTGTTAAGGATTTGTGCATCTATATTAATGAGAAATACTGACCTGCAGTTTTCTTTTTTGTTCTGTCTGTCTGGTGTTGATGTAGGGTTAACATGAGCTTCATAAAATGAATTGGCAAGTGTTTTCTCCTCTTCTATTTTCCAAAAGAGATTGTGGAAAACTAGTGCTAATTTTTTAAACATTTGGTACAAGTCTCCAGTGAAACTATCTGGGTCTGGAGATTTATCTTTTGGCAGTTTTTAAATTATAAATTCAATTTCCTTAATAGTTATAAAGCTGTTCCAATTTTCTAATTTTATATTGTGAGAGTTGGAGTAGTCTGTTTTTTGATGACTTGGTCCATTTCATCCAAGTGGTCATATTCATGTAGAGTTGTTTGTACTCTGCTAGTCTCCTGTTTCTGTCTGCAGGGTCTATGAGGACAACCCTTGTTCATTTTCCATCTTGGTAATTTGTGTCTTCTCTCTTTTCTGCCTTGCTAGAGATTAGTCTATTTTCTTTTTATCTTTTCAAAGAACTGGTTCTGTTTCATTGCTTTTCTCTTATTTTCCTGTTTTTAATTTCATCCCTTACCTTTATCATTCTTTCCTTCTGCTTCTTTGGGTTTATTTTGCTCTTTCTTTTCAGGGTCCTTGGGGTAGGAGCTTCAATTATTGATTTGAGACACTTCCCCTTTGTTTTTTGTTTTTTGTTTTTTGTTTTTAATTTTTATTTATTTATGATAGTCACAGAGAGAGAGAGAGAGAGAGAGAGAGGCAGAGACACAGGCAGAGGGAGAAGCAGGCTCCATGCACCGGGAGCCCGATGTGGGATTCGATCCCGGGTCTCCAGGATCACGCCCTGGGCCAAAGGCAGGCGCCAAACCGCTGCGCCACCCAGGGATCCCCACTTCCCCTTTGTTAATGGATGTATTTAGTACTAACTTTTCTTTCAACACTGCTTTAATTGTATTACTAAAATTTTGACATGTTGCCATTCAATTGATGTGTTTTTAAAATTTTTCTTGAGACTTTATAACCCAGGGATTATCTAGAATTTCAATGTTTAGTTCTCAAGTGTTTGGAGGTTTTCCTGTTATCTTTCTGTTACTGATTTCTGTTCATGATTCCATTTGGTCAGAGAACACATTCTGTAATTTCAACTTTTAAAATTTTGTTGGGATTTGTTTTATGGCCCAGGATGTGGCCTACCTTGATGTATCTCCCAAGGGCACTTGAAAAGAAAGTATATTTGGTGTTGTTGGCAGAGTGTTTGATAAACGTTGATTCTGTTTGTTGATGATATTGTTAAGTCCTGTGTCCTTGTGATTTTCTGTCTGTTTCATCAGTTGCTGAGAGAGGCATGTTGATGTCTCCAATTGGAATTGTGGATGTTGCCTTTTGTTCCTTTTAGTTCCATCAGCTTTTGCTTCACTTACTTTGTAGTTCTGTTGTTTGGTTCACACACATTTAGGATTCCTGTGTCTTTTTGGTCGATTGAGATTTTTATCATTTTATGATGTCCCTCTCTTTCTCCAGAAATTTCCTTTGCTCTGAAGCCTATTTTATCTGATGTAATATAGTCACTTCTGCTTCTTTTGGATAATGTTTGTATGATACATCCTCTTCCACTGCCAATATTGTTATGTTTGAAGTGAGGCTTTGTTGGATGGCACATAGGTCCCAGTTCTTAACCCATTCTGCCAATCTTACAGTGTGTTGCATTCCTTAGGCCATTTACATTTAGTGTAATTACTGGTATGTTATGGCTCCCATCTGATATTTGATTTTGTTTTCTGTTTGTTCTCTGTTTTTCACCTTTGTTTTCTTTTTCCTGTCTGTGGATCACTTGAACAATTTCTAGAATTCTATTTTGATTTATCTGTATTGTTTTTGAACATATATATTTTTTAAAGATTTCATGTATCTATTTGAGAGAGAGAGCATGAGCTGGGGGTGGCGGGGAGAAGTAGAGGGAGAGGGAGAAGCAGACTCCCTGAGCAGGGAGCCCAATGTGGGACTCATCCTAGGACCCTGGGATCATGATCTGAGCAGAAGGCAGATGCTTAATCGACTGAGCCACACAGAGGCCCCTTTGAACATATTTCTTTGTATAGCTATTTTAGTGTTTAGTGATTCCTCTAGATGCTACTTCATACATGATTAGCTTATTGCAGCCTATTAGTATCACCATTTTACCTGTTCAGATGAAGCTTAGAAACCTTATCTCCCTGTATGTTTTTTTACCCTCTTCTGTCTATGATGTCATTTTCTTATTTCCTCCACGTCAGACAGTGTTATAATTTTTGCTTCACTTGTCAAACACAATTTAGAAAACACAAGAGGACAGGAATGCTTATTATATTTACACATATTTTGTTTGCCATGTTCTTTCCTCCTCCTTGATGTTCAAGTTTCCTCCCTGCATCATTTCCTTTTGGCTTTGGGAAACTAAACCTTAATCCTTTTTGGGTAAGTATGCTGGTGACAAAATTTCTTCGTTTTTCTTCGAATGAGAATGATTTGATTTTCCCCTGTAATCCTGAAGGTTATTTTTGCTGGATCCAGGCTTCTAGGTTGACAGTTCTTTTAGTGTTCAAAAAATATTGGTCTACTCTCTTCTGGCCTCTATGCTTTCTCATGAGAAATATGCTATAATTTGAATTGTTTTTCCTCTATGGGTAAAACACCAGTTCATTTTTGTCTTTAGTTTTCAGAATTTTGACAATGTTGTTTTTTTGATGTGAACTTCTTTGTGTTTATCCTATTTGGGAATTTTTTCAGCTTCTTAATTTTTTTTATCAGCTTCTTAATTTTGTAGGTTTATGTCATTTGCATATTTGGGGAGTTTTGATCCATTACATATTTATTTACTTGAATTTCTTCCATCCCATCCTCTTTCACCTCTTCTTCCAGGACTCTGGTGTCATGAATGTTGGATCTTTTTTTAGAGTCCCTTAGGTCTCTCTCTCTCTCTCTCTCTTTCTCTCTCTCTAAGTCTGTTTCCTCTCTGTTGTTCAGATTGGATGGTTTTTATTGTTTCTTTGAGTTCACAGATTCTTTCCTCTGTCCTTTCTTTTTTTCTGTTGAGCCAATCTATAAAGATTTATTTTATTAAATCTATTAAGTTTTATTTCAGTTCCTCTTCTCAGGAGAGCTACCTACCTGGCTGGTCACATGGCCTGCTGTCTCCTGTCTGGGCACAAGCTGGAGCTCAACTTGTAGGTGGAACAGGTTGCAGGAACCAGGGTTGTGTGGTTAGATGTCAGAAGGGCAGGCCAGAGTCTGGTCAGGCTATCTCCAGCTGTAAAACCAAGTGAATGTCCAGAGAGAACTGGAGAAATGCAGACTTGAAGAACATTCTGGAGGTCCTTTTTTTCCGGCCGTTGGTTACCATTGGTGGCTGCAGCCTCCCACATAGCCCTCAGACATGCCATGCTGCCCTAGGAGCCCACCCAGTTACCCTACCCTCCTTCCCATGGAGCCACTTCCTAAAATGTAGACAAGCCACCTGAGCAAGGGTTGCATGTTGTTGTTAGGTTCTCTAACTGTCTGATCTTAAATATCTCTATGCTCACAAGAACAGTTTCTAGGCTCCACTTTTGTACAAAGGATCTTCGTCTTCATGTAATGGTCATAATTCGCATAATGGCAGCGATTATAACTCTGTATTCTGCAGACACAGTTCCCATGTCTTAGATGGACTAGCCCATTATTCTGCTCAAATGCCCTGTGGAGTTGTTTCCTCCGATGGCAAGGTCAGGTGCTTCAGCTGAGGCGATGTCTTGATGCAGGATCCCTCCTGAGCCAATCTAACTCCAGGCCCAGACTTAGCCACTGTGCTCTGCGCTGACCAGTCCAACACCTTAAAGACCTGCCAGGAGGGAGGCCTTTGGGCTGCTGTTTACTCCCCCCCACCCCCGCCCTCAGCAGCTTGTGAGCAATATGGTTTATCCTTCCTTTCCAGCTGAGCATTTGGATGCTTGGCACATCAAAGGGTTAAAGGTGTTGCTTTTGGATTCACAAAGTAAACATATTTTCTTAATCCCTCTCACCATGTCTGTACATGGCATTTATGTACTAATTGTGTTTTATGGAAAGAGAACTCATGCTTGGTTCAAACAAATCCTTAAGTTGGAAAGAATGCTCTATCCTGTGGTGGATAAGAATGCAGAATGAGTGCTTGGGGAGTCAGGCAGCCCGGGTGGGAGGATGAATAGGCTGGCATCCCACCAGTGTTGGCCAGCACAGACTTGATGTCCTGGTGCTTAGCAGTCCTAGTGGTATCTGGTGTGTCTTACACAGACACACCACTAAGGGCATTTACTTCCAGGTGATCATAACCCCGTTAGGTATTATTATGTTTGCATTTAAAGAGGCACCTATGTTTTCCTCCTTGGTCACAGTCTCTGCTCCCTCAAGAGCACAATTCAAAGCATTTCTAGCTCAAAAGGCATCAAGCATGTCCTAATCACACTGTCAATCAAGATATCTTTCCTGGCATCAGAAAGTTCACTGCTGGTGGAGGAACAGTGAATGAAGCCCTTTACTGACTGTCTTTCCCTGACTGTCTGGATGGCTGTTGGTTTTTTGGCCCACGACAAGGTCGTAGAAAAGTACAAGAGGATTTTGGAAGACCAGTATGTCCTTGACAAACAATTTAGATAATCCTGCTGTGTTTCTGTGAGTTTCTTCTTTGCAATTGTGGTTTCAAACTGTAGAGTGGTTTCGTAGGAAACAAACAGCAAGGAGGAGAAAAAGCATGGGGGCCCATCATGATATGGGGTGGACAGCCGTGGGGAGGTTCACTGTACATTTTATGTTCCCACCATGGTGTGAAACTGTCCTCACTGATGTGAAGTTCCTGGAGCAGCTACAATAACAATAGGCCTTCAGAGGATGCCAACTCTTTCAACATCCTATTTATCTTACGGAGAAAGTGCTTATAAAATCTGGAAACTTCACAGTAGAGCTTACAAAAGTCTTGGTAATACTCAGAAGTCTCTGCTGAGCAAAGCCCAGGCTCACAGCAGGATCCAATTACCCAGTGGAGGATTTAAGGACAGTTCCATTGAAGGGGACAGCTGAGCTTGGTGAATTACACAGGCAATGTCTCTGCTTTTCTCCTGCTTCTGGATCCAGTGGTAGGAGAACTGTTCCCACAGTGGCCTGAGGAACCTGTCCCTTCTAGAGAGGTTATAAGAACAATTACCATCCTCCACTGGAGGAAGAGAGAAGATTCCTTAGTTTTGCTATTTCCAGACAAGTCCTGGACCAGGGGGTTGGTGTCGATTCGGTTTCTCCTCCCCACTTCACACTGTAAGTGAAGTCAACCAGAAGTGTGGTAATGAAGGAAAAAGGAAAGGAAAATAGGCCCCAGGGCACTTGAGGCAGAAGGGACACAGTTCCAGGCCCAGGGCGGGAGGTGAGCAGCATCTATGGCTGGGAGCGTGGGTCACACCTCCGAGGGAGGAAGCTCTGTACCCAGCCCAGCAGCTGTTACCTTGGAAGACACCCTAGAATTTAGAGACCTGGAGGACCCTGAGGTCTGGACGTGGCTGGGCTGAGGGCCGTTGGAGAAATTCAAGCCGAGAGTGGGCTCTGTGGAGACAGAAGTTCCAAAGCCACAGTGATAAGGAGTCTGGCGTCTGCAAAGGAGGGCCTGGCCGTGCTGTGCCTGCAGTGACAAGGTTGAACAGGAAATGCTGGGCAAGGTTGCCCACTGGCCACCCTCCAGTAAAAACATCCTGGGGCCCCCGACTGCCCGCCTGACCAGGGGGGACAGCTACCGACAGGGCTGTGTGTGCAGGAGGCTGGTCGGTCTGTCTTTCAAAGGACTTAATGCTCCTCCCTCCCTGCCGCTGCACTCTGGTTGGTTCGACTGAAAGACTGGGTTAAGCCGATGAAATGTGAGTCGCATCTGCGCATCCGCGCAGGTGCCTTGGGGACACCATGCGCTTTGCCACATGCCCTTCCTCTTGGCAGGGGGTCTCCAATTTCCCTGCATCCAGAGACCCCTTCAGCTTGAGTCTCAGAGGTCACAAGCCGGTGGGGATGGAGCCTGGCTGACCCGAGCACAGTGTTGGTTACTGAGCACAACCCGGCTCAGGCTGCGTGACTCAAGGGCCTGGGTCCAAGTCCCCTACACCAGCTCTGGAGCCATGCCAGAGGCCCCACAATGTGTGGGAGAAGTGTGGCCTCTGGTCTCTGACCCAATGAAGCCATGATGTGTTGGGGCAACGACTGCCCACTCTGGCTTCCCTCAGACCAGGGCTGCACCAGGGACCCAGCTTCACACCAACCCCAGGGCTGCCCTGGGAAGCCTGCCCCGGGACCCCTCCCCGGGGCCCTTCCTTAGACCCTACCCTGCTTCAGCCCCAGGACTTGACTCTGGGAACATGCTCTTTTGGTTTATCCTCAGGGGGCCTTTTGCCCAGGAACCCACTCTTCCGTCTGTGTTTCTTCTGCTTCCAGGAGCCCCTCTCCTGGCGGGAAGCCCTTCCTGCAATTCAAGTGACAACGACGACGTTGGCCCGCCCTTCTGTCTCTGCCCCTGAGGAGGGTACATGACCCAGCTCTGGCTTGTCCACAGCCACTGGTGGGCGGGCTGGGTCAGTTGGAGCATCTGGGGACTTGGGCAGCTCCTCTGCTGGCTCCCCAGCAAGGGGAGGAGAGGGGACCCTGGGATGACCTTGATCCTGCCCCTGCAGCTGCAGGTGTGCCATTCTGGTGGACAAGTTTGCTCCTTCTCAAGTAGAGGTGTAGACAGCTGAGTCCCTGTCTGGGCCACCGAGGGTCTGGAGATGCCGTGGGCCACCGGCTGGTCTCACCTGCAAGGCCCGAGCCAATAGTAGGGGAAGAAGGTGCAGAGGTGTGGCAGCCGGCAGTGCCAGACAAGGTGCTGCATGTGGGCCAGGCTGCTGCGGAGGGACACAGGGCCACCCCCGGCCTGGCTCCAGGGTGCTGGGGGGCTCCTGCAGTGGTCACTGGTTTTGCCCTGCTTTGTGTCAAGGAGTCAGGTCCCTGAGAGTCCTCACGTCCATGCCTGGGCCTGGCCTATCCCCTGCCCCTGCTGGTGTGTAACATAAGAGCCCTCACAGTCATGGCCCCACAGCCACCTTGGTCAGCATCCCTGCCTTTCCTGGTCATGCCAGCTGGGGTTACCCACCTTCCCATTCCTCCTGCGGCCCCACCTCAGGGTGGCTGGACAGTGCTGTAGAGGGTGGGCCTCAGCCAGAGGCTCTGGGGCCCTGATCTCTCATTTCCATGGTCTTGCTGGGCTACAGGATGGGACAACTTCCCGAGCATTGCAGTGGCAGCTAGGCAGGGTCCATGAGGTCCTAACAAAGAAGACTTACGGAAAGTGCTCGTTTAGTTCCTGGCCCATGGCAAATGCTCAATCAGTTCCAAAGATCATTGCAAATATTTCTATCGCTGTTGAGGCTGGGCATTTAAAAATGTGTCTGGTTCATGTTAGAGCACCTCCAGCAGATCACACTCATACCTCAGTTTTAAACTGGCTTGAAACACAGTGAGGCCATAGGTGGAAGGATCTTCTGGTTGGTCCCTGACCTGGCCAGGAGCCCTACACCCATGTCCCTGGGCTAGCAGCCCAAAGTGGTGAATGGGTGCCCGGACAGAAGCCACAGAGCTAGTGAATGTCGACATCGAAGACTCTGGACTCAGGCAAGCCTGGTGCCAAAAAGCAGGCATGACTGTTCCTTATGCCAGGAAAATCCGTTTTAAATACAGTGTGTCGCAATCTGCCTTGATTCCTTTCCTGCTGCCCCCACCCCAGCTTCAAGTAAATAGTCATATGCTCTGTTTTTGTTCATTGTGAAATTTGACCCTCCTGGTATAGTCCTACCCTGTCTTCCCTCTTCTTCATTAGAACCTCTAATTCTCCAGGGCCTGCCCCGCTTTAGTGGCTCACTTCAAGCTCCAAGAGGGCAGAGCTCCCAGACTGCAGCTTAGGAAAAGGCTATATCTAAGCTTTAAAATACAGACATGAGAGATTTCATCATTTGGTTTTTACTGCTTTATCAAAAACACATCATTTCCTAAATGGAATGTGAATGCCTTCCCCTCACCTCCCCTGGGAAGCCTGTCAATCCCTCTTCTCAGCCCTGCCCTCGACAGCCTGCAGCTCAGGCCACCGGTTTAAGGTCCCCATGTGGCCACCTTTATGTGCCTGTCGCTGCTCAGAGCTGGCCGTCAGCCAGCCTGTAGGCAGAGCCCACGAGAGGACAGGCTTAGGGCAGAAAGTCCACTTGGAATTTTATTGCTGTCTTTATTCCTGGGTGGACGTGGAATTTAACTCGACAGATATTTACTAACTGACCAGAGGAAGGTAGGAGGGTTAATCCCACTGCAAGAGGGCAAGGAGAGATGCAGGCGTGGGGCTCCAGGGAGAGGTGGAAGGAGCAGCCACTGCAGGCTGGAGCTGGCAACCTCGGCCCCCGTTCACCCGAGCCACCGCGCTGTCCATCCCTGTGGCCCCAGCACAGAGTGCGGGCAGCGGCAGGGACACCGTAGTGAGAGAGCCCCCAAACACAGGAGGCTTGGGGCCCTGCCTCACTGCTGCCCGTCTGAGTCTGGCCTGCTCCCTCCCCAGAGGGCGACACAGGTAAGAGCAGTGCTTGCTGCAGGAGTGACAATGGGGCAAACGAGGCTTTAGTGAGAGGAGGCACAAAACTCCAGAGGCAGGGACCCTGTCCTCAAAAAGAATGAGATCTTGCCATTTGCGATGACATGGGTGGAAAACAAGGGCACGGTGAAGTAAGTCAGAGGCAGACGCCACATGCTCTGTCTTATATGGAGTGTGCACACAGCAAACAGGCTCGCAGGTACAGGGGCAGATGGGTGGCTGCTGAGGTGCATGTGGGAGAGGTGGCTCAACTATTTCTGCCTAAATAAATCAAATAAAAAACAGGGAATTTCGAGGCATGTGGGTGGCTCCGTTGGTGAAGTGTCTGCCCTTGGCTGAGGTCACGGTCCTGGGGTCCTGGGCTAGGACCACATTGGGCTCCCCACTCAGCAGGGCATCTCCCTCTGCCTCTGTCCCTCCCCCTGCTTGTACTGTCTCTCAAATAAATAAATAAAATCTTTAAAACAAACCAGGGCATCTGAAGATGCTTGTAATTTTCTGTGCCTGATGAGTTGGGCAGGAGTTGAATTACAGTTCTGAATATTTACTCCCAGTTAATTCAGTTGTGGTCACACATTTCCTCTTCTAACAAATGGAGTTACTGACTTCTTATGTCAGGTGAAAATTTATAGTTCAATGTACAGGACAATTTCATTTTACTATTAAAATATTAGTGGGATGCCCGGGTGGCTCAGGGATTTGGGATCTGCCTTTGGCCTGGGAGATGACCCCGAGGACCCCGGATCAAGTTCCATATCAGGCTCTCTGCAAGGAGCCTGCTTCTCCCTCTGCCTGTGTCTCTGCCTCTCTCTGTGTCTTTCATGAATAAATAAATAAAATCGTTAAAAATAATAATAAAATAAAGTACTAGAGAAAGAGGGTGCCTGGGGCACGCAATCCATCAGGCATCCAACTCTTGGTTTCAGTGAAGATCGTGAGGTTGAGCCCTGTGCACGGCTCTGGACTCAGCAGGAGTCTGACTGGGATTCTCTCCCTCTTCCCCTCCCTGCTCTCTCACTCTCTGTAACATAAATAAAATAAAATAAAATAAAATACAGGGACGCCTGGGTGGCTCAGCCGTTTGGTGCATGCCTTCAGCCCAGGGTGTAATCCTGGGGTTCCAGGATCGAGTACCACATCAGGCTCCCTGCATGGAGCCTGCATCTCCCTCTGCCTGTGTCTCTGCCTCTCTCTCTCTCTCTCTCTCTCTGCCTATCATTAATAAATAAGTAAAATCTTTAAAAAAATAAAATACATATGATAAAATAAAATACTGAAGACACAAAAGTTGCTCGCTCTTTTTACCAGCCTTATGAGTTATCCCTGTTCTCAAACCTTTAATCGTATGTGTACATACATTTACATGATTTCAATATTGTTCATACACTGCTTAATGTTCCAGTTTTTTTCAGATAAGAAATTTTTATTTGTATCTTTACAAATTTACACTTACCAATGATAAAAAGCCATAAAATAGGTATGTGATTTACTCAATTGCCCTATTGCTGGATATTTTGAACTGTTTTCTACTTGTACATAAACAGCTTTACTATACGTTCTGTAAATTAGTTCTGTATGGGTTAAATTAGTTGAGAGGCATGAATTTTTGTTCAATTGCATTCCCAGGGTTGTGGCCTCTGCATGTACCCTCACTCTAGCCACATGTAAAAGTGTGGTGGAAATGCAGCAGAACACACTGTATTTGCATTTCCTCAGTGACAGTCTCCTCTTGCCCTCGTGTGGTACGTCTGGGGGACCTGGGCTTCCCTCCTACTTTGCTTGTATAGGCGCACACGTGATTCTTCGTGCTCAAAGCCCTTGCATGGGTGTGAAATCTGTAACTACCAACATTTGTGTCATAGTTGCTGCAAATACTTTCCCTGCTCTGCTTTCTGGTTTTGTGCTATGATTTGGGGATGACCTTGTGTTCAGGGCTCCTTGCTGTGACACCGAGAGCTATTCTGACCACCTGTCAGGGGCCAGACACCTGACCAACCTCTGGTCCCCTCCCCATGCTCCTGCTGGAACTAGATGCTTCATTTTGTTTTCTTAAAGATTCCATTTATTTATTCATGAGAGACCCAGAGAGAGAGGCAGAGTCACAGGCAGAGGAAGAAGCTGGCTCCCTGCAGGGAGCCCGATATAGGACTTGATCTGGGAATCTAGGATCATGCCCTGGGCCAAAGACAGATGTTTACCGCTGAGCCACCCAGGTGTCCCTGGACGCTTCATTTTATTTTTTATACTTTAATTATCTTATCATACGACATTTTAAATAAAATAATTGTGCAACATAACACAAATCACACTGTAAAATGAAACAGGGTCAGATAGCTTACCTGGAACTGATAATCAGGTGTCCCCACCTAACCATGTCTTATTTCTCTTTGTGCAACGCAGAGAAAAGTGCTCTGCACTTTAGAGACTTTATCCTAAAAGGACTTTTCTACCAGTGAATCATAGGCTTCTGTTTTTATACTTTTCTTTATCAAATTTAGACAACACCTGCTACTCCCTCCTATGGCAGGTGTTTATGCTTCCACCTTCCCACTGCCACTACAGCACCCTATCTTAAGTCCATAGCAGTGTTTCCATTTTCACAAGTATATAGATACCACTTCTGGCAGAGCCAGGAAAGCACTAGGATTGTTTTTCCTTCTGTGAACACAGTCCCCCTGCTTCATCCCCCTGACAATGTTAACATTTTCCCTTGATATGATTTCATATTTGTTTGTGTGCTCTTAACACAGGCTCTATTCCTTCTCCCCTCGCTGATGGGCAGTCCACAGACTGGCCTTCCATGAGGACAGGCTCCTGGCACCCTGTCCCACACCCATGAGAGTGGCTTCTCCAGCCCCAGTCGCTCTGCTCTTCGCACTTCATGACACAGCTTTTCTGAACTGGATCCACTATTTTTTGATCTGTCTTCTTCTTTATTTATTTTCTCCTTCATGTTTCTGGAGCATATCCTCCTGTAACTTTCAGTAAAAATTGTGTGTATCAGAACACATCTTCATTCTATCTTCACATTTGACCCATAATTTTTGGGGGGAATCAATTTCAAAGTTGAAAATAATCCCCAAGAGTCGGGAATTGTGCCCAGTCTTCCTGATAGAAGAAAGGAGGATTCTTTTTACTGGTTACTCTCTGGCTGAGAGAGGAAGTTCAAGGGCATTACGATCACCAACAACTCACTTGACAGGAATCCTTTGAAATGCAGTCTTTGATTCACAGTCAAAATAATGTTTTCTTTTTATTTTCTTTTAAACAAATTGTTTCCTCTTATGATGACCTAAACCCCGCTTTGTGAAATGGAGTCCCTCTTCCAATAGTGTGTTTTGCCTCTAGTCTGGCCTTTGTGGAAAGCTGCAGGTGTGGCTGCCTTGGTTGGGCAAGGCCAGGGTCCTCTGAGAACCCGGACACCACAGCTCCAATCAGTGCTGGGCCTTACACAGTAGGAGTTTGTTTCTCAGGGGCCTGGAGGCTGGATGTCTAAGATGAAGGTCATGTGCAGAACAAAGGCAAAGGAAATAGAGAAAACCATTAAACCTCCTTCTAAAGTACAGCCTGTGGACAGGTCCTTGGGCAGGCAGAGTGACCTCCCTCTAGGAGCTCGGCTGCCTGGATGCTGACACTTTGCTCATGGCAAACCTGACCCCCAGGACCCTGTGAGTCTACCTTAACATACAGAGATTCCTCTGGTTACTTCCTTTTGCATATTCTAGCCCCCAAGATATATGTTAGCAATCATCCTCCAAGCATATGACCCCCTGATACACATTGGAAGGGTCTCAAGACTGAGGGTTTGCTGAACAATAGTAATTTTTCCCAACAATAGCTAACCCCTCAGGTCCTGGAAACCTTGCTTCTAAATTCCATAGAGACTTAAGCTCTCCCTAACCTCCTCCCAACTTGAAAGTATACAGTCAGTCACCTCTCATGACCCCTGTGCAGCTCTTTCTGTCCATGGATCCTGTCCCAGGGCTTTAATAAAACCACCTTTTTGCACCAAAGATGTCTCAAGAATTCTTTCTTGACTATTTGCTCCTGGACTCCAACATTTCACATCAGAGGTGCTGGCAGATTTGCTCCCACCAGGGAAGACTGTGTCCTCATGGAGAGTGAATAATCTCTGGTCCTGGTCTCCCCCTTCCTGTAAGGACACTGGTCTCACTGCTGGCACTCTGTGCCCATGGCCTCATCTAATGCTGTGCCCAAGGCCCCACACCTTAGCAGCATCACACTGTGCATGAGGGCTCTAGTGCGTGAACTCGGGGAAAAGAGTTTTGTCCCAGCAGCAAGCTCTCAATAGTGGGGCTGGTGTTTCTCTCATTCACTCCTAGTCAAGGTTTGGAGTCAGTTTCACAGCTGACAGTGCTCACTGCTCTGCATCTGTCATGGGCCGGCATAGCTCTGGGCGGGGAGAAACAGTGACAAGAATAGACCCTACATTCACAGAGCTCACTCTGACTCAGCCTGCACTTGCTTTTGCGCCATGTGCCTCCACCTGGCCATCCTCTTCACACATGAAGTCCAGTTAATTTCCTTCTAAAAGCAGAAGTCTTAACATGGGCTTAGAGATTTTTCTTAGGGCTCTTCACAAGGTATGTAACCTCAGCCTGCATTACCCAGTTGAGTTCAGAACATGCTGCTGAACTTGCTCTCATGATCAGTGACAGGGTTCTCCAAGATAAGTTGTTACTCATTGAGAAACAAACACATCCTTTCATGGTTTCACGGTGTTTGCTCCTTCCTGCAGTGAAAGGACTAATCTCCTGGCAGATTAACTCACCTGATTCCCTGGGGACACTGGGTCGTTTGTTAACATGGTTTTGTCCTGCATTATTATACACCCACCCTCACTCTAAGCAGCTCTGCAGTGAGAACCTGCCATTGGTCAAAGAGTGTATTGTCATTCCTACCACATAGATATTCTCTAGTGTCCAGGGTCAGAACTCAGAGATGTGTGGTGGGCTGCCCTCCCCCTGCCTGAAGGGTCACTAGAGAACCACCAGTGACATTGGTCCTCATACCTGCTCTTCTTCACCTGTGCAGCTAGCAGGGAGGCCCGCACAGCAAGTCTCACACGCTGGCTTCCCCAACAGCAGCATTAACACTGTCCTCAAACATTAGTGTTCTCACACCTAATCCTCAGTCTTGGGGCTCTTCTCAGCCTGATACTGTTCCCTACTGGATAAGTTATCTCCCTGTCTAGTCTGAAATGTTTCATCCCCTGGCTCATGGGTAGATCACTCTGCCCGGCCTCCCCCTGTCTCCCTGAAGCCACCTCTTCCCCTCACACCCTAGCTGGGATACACTCAGGCTCTGCCTCTTGTCCTGCTCTCTTCTCCAGCACCCTCCCATGGCAATCCCATCCATCTGACAAGTTCACCTGCCTCTTGATTGACTAGTCTCACATCTCCAGGCTTCTTCAAGTGATTCCAAACAGACAGATGTTCTCTCCACAAGCCATGCTTGCCCTGTGCCTGCTGTGGAAAAAGAAATTAACACCAATTATTATCAAATTCTTCCAAAAAATGGAAGAGGGGATACTTCCTAGCACATTTCATGAGGCCAACATTACCCTGAAAACAAAGCCAGAGAAAGACACTACAAGAAAACTACAGTCCAGTATCCCTTATTATAAGTTTAATACAGAGGTTAAACTCAACAAAATACTAGCAAACCAAATCCAACAGTACATAAAAAGGATTAAATTCCATGACCAAGTGGAGTTTATCAGGAGTATAAGGGTGATGCAACTTAAGAAAACAATCAATGTAATACACTGTATTAGTAGGATAAAGGGGGAAAAAACCCATAGTCATCTCCATATAGAAAAGGTATTTGACAAAATTCAACATTTTATTTTTTTTAAGATTTTATTTTATTTATTCATGAGAGACACAGAGAGAGAGAGAGGTAGAGATACAGGCAGAGGAAGAAGCAGGCTCCATGCAGGGAGCTCTACATGGGACTCGATCCCGGGTCCACAGGATCAGGCCCTGGGCTGAAGGTGGTGCTAAACCACTGAGCCACCCAGGCTGCCCAACACTCTTTCATGATTTAAAAGAAAGAAAGAAACAAATGAACAAACAATACTCAGGTTAAAAATAGAAGGCATGATAAAGGGTATTTATCAAAAAACCCACTGTTAACATCATACTCAATGGTAAAAGATTAAAGATTTCCCCCAACGATCAGCAATAAGACAAAGATGCCCACTTCCACCACTGCTACTCAACATTGTACTGGAAGTCCTAGCCAGAGCAATTAAACAAGAAAAAGAAATAAAGTTATCAAAGTTGGGAAGGAAGAAGTAAAACTGTATATTTTCAGATGGTATGATTCCAGAATACAGAAAATCCCTAATAATCCACAAAATAGAGCTAATAAACAGATTCAGCAAACTTTTAGGATATAGAATCAACTAAAAAATGAGTTATGTCTCTATATATCATGAATGAATAACCCAAAATGAAAATTAAGAAAATGATACCACCCGTGATAGCACCTAAAAGAATAAAATATGTAGGAATAAGTTTAACCCAGGAATTGAAAGATTATAGGCTGAAAGCTACAATACATTGCTGAAAGAATTAAAGAAGACCTCATTTCAATGGATTGGAAGAAAATATTGTAAAGATGGAATACTTCCCAAAGTGATTTATAGACTCAATACAATCCCTGTCACAAACACAAATCACAAACATTTCAATGTCTTTTTTGGCAGGAATGGAAAAGCTAATCCTCAAAATCATATGGAATAGTAAGGGATCCCAAATACCCAAAATAGTATGGAAAAAGAAGCACAAAGTTGGAGCACTTATGCTTCCCAATATTGAAACTGATTACAAAGCTATGGTAATTAAAACAAGGTGGTACTAACATAAGAACAGATGTATGGACCAAGGGAATAGAATCAAGAGCCCAGAAATAAGCCTGAACACTGAGGAACAGTTGATTTACAGTGAGGATGCTAAGATCACTCAACTGGGGATAAACAGTCTCTTCAACTAATGGTGTTGGGACAACTGGAGAATCACATGCAAAAGAATAAATTTGGGCCCCCACCTCACTCTATATAAAAAAAGTAACTTGAAATGGATTGATGACTTAAATATAAGAACTAAAACTTACAAAAGTATTAGAAAGAAATAGAAATAGGGACACCTGGGTGGCTTAGTGGTTGAGGGCCTGCCTTAGGCTCAGGTCGTGATGCTGGGTCTGGGAATCAAGTCTCCCATCAGGGTCCCTGTGAGGATCCCGCTTCTCCCTCTGCCTATGTCTCTGCCTCTCTCTGTGTGTCTCTCATGAATAAATAAATAAAATCTAAAAAAAAAAAAAAAAAGAAGTAGAAATAAATCCTTGTAACCTCAAATCTGTCAGTAGATTCTTAGGTTTGACACCAAAGCGCAGGCACCAAAGAAAAAAATAGGTACATAAGCTTCACAAAAATTAAGAACTTTTGTGCGTCAAAAGGCATTATTAAGAAAGTAGAAACACAACCTATAGAACAGTGGAAAATATCTGCAAATTGTAGATTTGATCAAGGTTTAGTGTTTAGAGTGTATGAAGAGCTCTGACAGCTCAGCAGCATAAAGGCAAACAATTAGATTTTTAACGTGGGCAGAGAACTTGAACAGATGTTTCTCCAAAGAAGATACATAAATGGCCAAAAAGCACATAAGAAGAAATTTAACATCATTAGTCATTAAGGAAATATGATCAAAACCACAATGAGGTGCTACTCCACAAGCTTAAGGGTGGCTATAATTATTTTTAGTGGGGAAAAGTAAACATGTGCAGAAACTGAAGCCCTCAGATATGACTCGTAGGAATGCAAAAGGGAGCAGCTGCTGTGGTCACCAGCGTGGGGCTTTCTCAAAAAAGTTATGCATAGAATTATTGTATGACCTGGCAGCTCAGTTCCTAGGTGTCTATCCAAGAGAAACAAAAACACGATATCCACGCAGAAGCTCGTACATAAGTGTTCATGGGAGTGCTATTCACAGTGGCCAACGTGGAAACAGCCCATGTCTGTCAACAGATGAACAATAAAGTGCACTCCGACCATCAGACAGTATTCGCCTGTGAGAAGGGATGAAGGGCCGACGCCCCTCAGCTTGTTTGAACCTTGAGAACATGCTCCGTGAAGGAGGCCAGACACCACAGCCTGCATGTCCTGCCCTCCCTTTCATACGACATATCCAGCAGAGGCGCATCCGCAAGGACGCGATGCAGGTTGGCGGTCGCCAGGGACCGGGGGCATAGGCAGCGACTGCAGAACCCTCATGAGGTGTTCATCTGGGGTGTCTCGAAAATGTTGTAAAACTAGAGGGAGCTGAAGGTGGCACAAGACTGTGAATGCCACACAATCGCGTCCTCTTAACGCAGTTGATTGTTACATGAATTTCACCTCGATAAGGTACACAGAAAACAGAGAGTTTATGGGCGAATCTATCTTTACATTTGCGACAGTGAGTCACTGACATCATTCCAGCAAACCTCTCCCACCTCTCCCCCTACAGGCTCCGGTTCTTGCTCTGCCAGCATGTCGGGCCCCCGGGGCCCCAGGCAGCCTGGAGTCTGAGGCTTGCTGAAGGCGGCCTCTTCTGAATCTGTCGCAGGACCTCTGAGCAGCTGCCCGCCCGCCTGCCCTCTCTGTGCTTCAGCCTCAGGGGCGGGGCAGGGCTCACATCTGGTAGCCGCAGTCCCCGCTGGCTCTTGGAGCTCTTGCCGGGTGCCACTGGACAGAGCACACCTCACGTACGTGTGGGTCAAAGCATCACACCTGCGGCTGTATTCAAGCAGGAGGTCATCGATTCCCTGCCCAGAGCCCCTGGGACGAAGCATCAGGCTGCCTGCTGTTGCCGCTGGACGTTTGGAGGGGTTCAGGCCAAGGAAGGCCCCTAGCAAGGGCTACCAGGATGGGTGCTGTCTGCGTGGGGTGAGCCACTGGCTTGTAGGGCTGGAGCAGAGCTAGGGGCCTCTGAGCTGTGCTGCTCTGGGGATATCATCTGCACACTAAGGACCCCACCCACCCCCCCACCCCCAGCCACCCCCAGCCAGTGGGACGCTGCTGGGCCTTCTCTCCCTTCCCACCTCCTCCCACCCCACTGAAGGCCTGGAGATGCCTGTTTGTGAGGGAGACTTGCACCCCAGCCTTGCCCCGTCTGGTCTGGCCACCTCCTGTGGTAGGACAGACACCCACTGTGCTTGGGAGCGGCAGTCGCCTTGCATCAGCGAGACCAAAGTGATCGGCAGCGATGACTCAGCAGATTCAGGCAGGCCTGAATTTGCCGGAGCTTCCAGTTCCTAGGCCAAGTGCAGCATCACCCACACTGGCGCTGGCTTCCAGGCCCGACTTCACGGCAGGCTGCTGCTCCACTGGCCCTGGACGGTCAGACCACTTCTATGTCCAGCTTCGTCAGTGTCCCAGGACAGCTCTCCTGCAATCCGGGAAATGCGTGCACGTGGTCCGCGGGAAGGTGGCTCAGCAGAGCCATGTTTCCTGGTAAAAGCACACGGGGCGCCGCGCTGCCACCCACAAAATGGAGCAGAGCTCTTGGAAGCAAACCTGCCATGTTTTTCCAGATGTTTTGAAACGTTGACTCTAAACATGGCCCAGAGTAGTTAAATGGGAAGTGGAACTTTTGTTTATTCTCTTAAGTGATGACTACTTGTCACATCTCCGCAGCCAGACGCACACTCAGCACCGTTCCTGGGCGTGGAGCACGAGGGCTTCGGGCCTCGACACAGCACAGGGTGAGACCATGCCATCAGAGAAGATGGGCACACTCCTGACCTGGACGCTGGGCATTTTTGTTCTTATGGCTCTTTAAGAAGCAAGTCTGTGCCGATGGAGTGGGGCTGACTGGCCAGCGTGGGGGTCCCAGCATCACCAACAGGCTCAGGCTCCGTGGTCTCTCCTTACAGGCACAGGCCTCCCCTAGGGGGCCTGGCTCTCCGCGGCAGCCTTGAGACCACATGGGCCCCGGAGCACCTCTCAGCTCCTGTCCCTCATCAGCGGACTACCCACCATGCCGGGACAGCCACCTGCCCCGGGGTGCACCTTCCTGCAGCAGACAGCATGAGCAAGCTCTCCTCAAGAGATGGGCTGCACCACTCTGCTAGAGCACCAGTGCCCCCAGCCTCCCCCAGGGCCTGCTTTCTCATCATGACCCTGTGCCTTTGTCCGGAGGGGTCTCTGCTGCTGACCCTCAGTGTCACGTTCCCTGGGTCCTCACTTCCACCACTCTGTCCAGGATGGGAAAGGGCTGGATGCCAAAGATGGGGCCAGCATCTGGTTAAGGAGACATCCAGTCTGTGCCTTTGAGGGACTGGGATTTAGGCCAAGGTCAGAGGCAGCTAAGCCTTGGATGCACTAACCAGGATGATAGGCTCCATAAAGTCACACAACAGCCTGAGCGAGCAGTCAGCACAGCATCTGTCCATCAGCCCTCATCCCGGGCCCACCTGCAGAATGCAGCCCCTCCTGGGGCCAGCCCAGCTCCCAGCAAGGGCAGGTGCCACCTGCAGCTGGCTGTCTGTCTGCCCCTCACTGTCCTGGCCTGGGCCCGCAGGGGAGCTGAGGTTCCTTCTTCTGGAGGGGCAGCATCAGCAAAATGGAGTTAGGTGGCAGAAAGGAATCCTGATCCCAGAGGGGTTTTCCGGTGGTTTTTCCTCAGGTTCATGTACACAGATCTCCCATGTGGCAGCCTGCTGTCGGACTGTGTGCCCCCCACCCCCACATGGGCAGCTGCCTCCTTTCTCTGGGAGCCTCAGAAGCCGGCCTTACCTGGAAGGACCTCACAGCCTGTGTCCTGGGGTCGTCAACAGTGCAGACTCCTAGATGCACAACCCATCTGACAAGGCAGGGAATGAGCCAGGGCTTGGAGCTCAGTGGTTTCCTCCCACATGGACCCCCGTGCCGTGCCGTGTGGGGCTGTGTCCTCTGGGTCAGGGTCCTGCACTCTTACTGAGTCTGGGAAGGGCCTTGCATTTCTGAGTCTGTCCAGAGATGCTGCAGATTTAGGAGCCACTGCTCTAATGGTGAGACTCCCCTGTATTTGCCGGGGACTCAAATGTGGCTACTTGATCAACTCAGACTTTTCCTCCTCTGTCCAGTAGGAGAACCAACAGCCTCATAGCTGCAGGTCCCGCGCAGCCCTCCCGCCCCTGGTACCATTACCCCGCCCACCCAGGAAAGCCCTTCCTCCCCTCCACATCTCCCGTGTCTGCAGGGAAGCCCATCGAAGACATGGCCAATATTCCATCTAGCCAATACTGGTCGACGAGTAGTGTCCTTTCATTCAGCAGACCATACAAGCCACCAAGACGGTACAATCTCTTCCCAAAGTTGGTCACTTCCTTGTGCCCTCGAGGACCACTCTGGGTATGCTGGCCATGGTGGCTGTGCCACACACACCTGTCTCTTTCTGGAGATGCTCTGCTGGGTCTCCCTGGTGCCTGTGGACAAATGGATCCCATGCTTTCCTGGGGTTGGGATCCCAGAGCCACCTCCACTCCTGGCTACTGGAGGACCATGCCTCTCTCCCTGGTAGGTCCTCCTGAGTTCCTTGCACCAGGGGAAGCTGAGCCCCAGAGCCCCAGACCAGAGTGAGGACTCTGAAGCTGCGGCCCATGGCAGAGATGGGGAAGATGTGACCTGGCTCCACCTGGGATGATCCAAAGTGGGCCTTGAGGGCTGCCAGAAATAGCTCGAAGGAGTCGGGGGGTAGGTGAGCAGGCAGTCAAGGCAGGTCCCCGAGCCAGGCAGGGGCCCATGAGTGCCTCTGGGACACACCAGGCGATCATTCAAGCCTCTGGGAGGACAGATTTAGACACGTTTGTTGTGACTGGATCGACTAAACTTGTCTGTTGAAACATGCCACACGCATGGCTGCAAGACTGCTGCGAACTCCAGGCACCCCTGCATCCCAAGGCCACCCTTGGCCTATTTCCTTTCATCTGTCCTGAGCCTTCGTGCAGACAGAACCAAACTGTGCGTTCTTTCAGGTCTGGCTTCTTCTCTTTACCACTCACTCTGTGATGCACAATGGTCGTCCTTGCTGGATAGAGTCCTGCCAGGCAGGCGTGACATGATCTGTGCATCCTCTCCCCAGTTTGTGGACTTTTGGAATTGTCCAGGTGAGAAAGGGTGGGGCCTTAATGATGCGAGAGATGATGGACAAGACACTCAGCCACTCTAGAAGAAGAGGCCACCTCTACTGTGGGGAAACCCTCAGCTGGAGGGCGTGAACATGCTCTGCAAGGTGCAGGACCCCACAGGACTCCAAGTCCATCCTCCTGTCACTTCCACATCGTCTCCCAGAAGTGACATAAAGTAACCTGTGGGTCATTGGCACAGTGTCCACTCATGCCTACTTCAATCACACAAAACAGCAAAACCTGTGAGCAGGCATCATGCCCCTTAAGGAAATCATCTTGCCCTAAATCCCCCTTATTACAGTTAGGTGTGATTTGTTATGAGGTTTTATTGAGGTATATTTGACAAACAAGAAAACACATAGTGAAGATATACAGGTAGCAAGTTCTGACATACGGATACACCCACAGAGGTGTTCCTACAATCAGACGACTGTGAACCTGTCTATCACCCCCAGCACGTCCACTCTCCCCTTCCCTCATCCAGCCCTGGCATCGCTGACGTTTCCGCCACTAGAGACTAATTTGTATGTTCTGGAAGTCTTCATCAACAGAATACATCACGGATGCTTCTACTGCCCGACCTTATTGATGCTGCACGGTTATTTTCAAATGAACCCAACGATTCATTTCCTTTTAGTGCTGAGGAGCGTTCTCCTGTGCGTGTCATCATTTGTTTATCTGCTCACCTGTTGGTGGACATTTGGGTTGCTTCTAGATTCTGGCTATTAAAAGTAAAGCAGTTGTCATCATTCATGTACCAGGAATGTCTGGGTCATATGCTCAGAGGTTTCATTTTTTAAGAAGCTACCAAAGTATTTTCCAAAGTGGTTTTATTACTTTGCAGTCCTGCCAGCAGTCTACAGGACTTCCAGGTGCTGTAGGGGCTTGCCAACCCTTGGCCGGCCTGTGTATTTAATTTTAGCTGCTCTAGTGCTTGTGCTGCAGTGTCTCATTGTGCAGCATCTTTCTCTATGCTTCGGGGCCATCCACACATCTGTTACCGATTAAGTATCCATTCAATTCTTCTGCCTGTTTTTAAATTGAATGGTCTTATTATTGAGTTGTAAGAATTCTTTTTTTTAAGATTTTATTTGTTTATCCATGAGAGACACAAATAGAGGCAGAGACATAGGCAGAGGGAGAAGCAGGATGCCTGCGGGGATCTCAATGGGGAACTCGATCCCAGGACCCCTGGGATCACTACCTAAGCTGAAGGCACACGCTCAACCACGGAGCCACCCAGGCATCCCTAGTCTTATATTTTTATTATAATTTTTATTGCTATAGTTCACACATTTAGATTTATGATCTGTTTCAACTTAAGTTTTCTATGTGGTGTAAGACAGGAGTTTTGGGGATTTTTGTTTTGTTTTGTTGCACATAAATGTCTAAGTGACACAGCATCATTTGTTTAAAGAGTATTCTTTCCCGCTGAATTGTCTTGGCATCTTTGTCAAAAGTCAATCGACAGTAGCTGAGTAGATCTATCCTGGGGTCTCTGATCTGGGCCACTGATCTACCTCCTTCTAACAATGATGGCATCACAGCCTCCATTACTGCTGCCTTATTAATAAGCCTTGAAATCAAGTTATGTAAACTCTCCAACTTTCTTCTTTTCTTGTTCGCTGGGGTAACTTTAAATCCTTTACCTTTCTGTATAAACCTTGGAATTGGCTTGTCAATTTCTACCAAAAACCTCCAAGCATTCTGACAAGGATTGTGTTGATTCCAAAGATTAATCTGGGGAGATTGGCATTTTAATAATTTTAACAATATTGAGTCTTCCTTGATGTGAATACCATATTTCCTCATTTAGCTAGGTTTTCCTTAATTCATCTCAGCAATGTTCTTAAATTTCAGTATATAAATCTTGTATATATCTCTTGTTGAATTTATTTCTGTGTATCTGTATTTTAAACTTTGGATTTTCAACTAATTATAAATTCACAAGAAGTTACAAAATAGTACAGAAAGTTTCCACATAACCTTCCATGATGAAAATTTGCATAATGACAGTAAGTTACCAAAACCAGTGGCTCAATGTTGGCATAAACAATTAACCAGCCTGCGGTGTTGGCCTGACTTTAGATGTGTGCATTTATTTGGATATGACACTGTGCAGTGATTCTGTGATATGCAGTTTCCTGAAACCACAACCACACTCCAGACACAAAACCTCCTGGTCACAGAAAGGACTCCTGCATGCTGCCCTTTCCCTAACCCTGGCACCCCCTGGTGTCTTCTCCATCTTATAACTTGTCATTTCAGGAACACTATGTAAATGGAATATCATATACAACCTCTGAGGTTGGATCGTTCAACAAGCACGATGCTCTTGAGACACATCCAGGCTGTGTAATTAATTCAGTAGTTAATTCCTTTTTATTTCTGTTAATTCCTTTTTATTCTTCTGTGGGTGGCCACAGTTTGTATAGCCACTACAGGACATCTGGGATGTTTCCACAATTTTGCTCCATGAATAAAGCTGCTTTCACTTGTGTACAGTGTTGTGTGAATATAGATATCTCATTTCTTTAGGTTAAATGCCCAGGAGTGCACTTGCTGGGTCATCCTGTGGGCACACATTTAACTTTTTAGGACACTGTGGAAGAGGAAGCTGTGGAGAGGAAGATATGGAGGAGGAGCTGTGGAGGAGGATGCTGTGGAGCAGGAAGTAGAGGAACAGGAAGCTGTGGAGGAGGAAGCTGTGGAACAGAATCTGGACAAAGAGTTGAAGCAGAGTTCTAATTTTCTGTTGAAAAATCACTTTTTATAGAAGAAGTAGACCCACATAAATATGGTAAATTAATTTTCGACATCGATGTCAAGATAACTGAATGGGAAAAACAGTTTTATCCACAAAGTGTTGGTCCCAAGGATCGACTTAGTGGGGGAAAGTAGGATGGGTCTCAGGGGATACATGCACACAAATCATTGAATGGGGATTATGGTCTAAGTAAATTCTAAAAGTATAAATTATCTGCATGTAAACAGGCATCATCTTTTGCTTGGGGTAGGCAACAATTTCTTAGAACACAAAAAGCATAAAACAAAAATGTAAATGGATAAAGTTGCTTTTGCCAAAGTTAAAACTGTGGTCTTCAAAAGACACCATAGGAAGAAGAAAAAGCAAAACACACAGACGTACACCACTACACAATCCAACCATTCCACGGGATACTACCCCAAGGAAAGAAACACAAAGTCAGCACCAAGATGTGTGCACGAAGCTATATGTGAGACACGTGCAACCATGACAGCCCTGAGTCCACCCCTGGAGAATGCCCGCACACTCTGTGGTGTGCCATATGATGGAGTATATTTGGGGTGAATATGTGCAATTGCATGGATAAATCTCAAAACTGAGTCCATACTATATAATTCCAATCATATAAAATACATAATATGCAAACTAGTTTCTAGTGACCAGGGGCAGATGACTGGTTTCTGGGAACAAGGCAGAGATGGGTGAGCTACATGTAGCCCCGAAGGGTGAAGAAAATGTTCATGATCTTGTGATGATGGTCTCTTCAGTGTACACATATGTCCAAAAGCAACCAAATCACACACTCCAGCTTTATGTAGTTTATTGTGCTTTGACTTTAATGCAATAAAGTCACACCAAAGAAAAGAATACTTTAAAAACCGTGAGTATAAAACAGCTAAAAAAACAAACAAACAAACAAACAAACAAACAAACAAAAAACATGAGTATACAGCCCAGGGTCACACCCTCCTAGCCATTCCTTGGATCCTCTGTGGCCAGTGCCGTCCTTCCTGGAGCTGTTCGGGGCTCGGTGTCCTCAAAGTGCCATGGGCTCTGCATCACCTTCCATCAAACCTTCCTGGCTGACAGCCCAGGGTACAACTCCTCCTTCTTGTCTGGCCTTCAAGGTCCTTGGCAGCCTGGCGCTACCTGATGTGTCAACCTCATCTCTGCGTGCTCCTTGGCTGACCCCGGGGTGGCACTGACCTGCCCCCTCTGGTTATAGGGTACCTGTCTGGACCCTACCTTCCTTCACCCCGTGAGGCCCTCATGTGGCCTCCCTGCTCTGCATGGCACCACTAGCTCAGGTGAGCCGCTCAAGCTCATGGGTCCCACGGACTCACAGAGGAACTCAGGTGATGTAGGACTCACCAGGCAAGCTGACTGAGGATCTTCAGAAACCAGCTGGGAGGGGCTGTAGTGGGAAGAGGGCCCACATCCTAAGATGGGACCTGCATCTCCACAGCCCTCCAGAGTCAGGATGGGGTATGGTCCTGTAGGGAAACACATTCTAGCTCTTCCTTCTTGCCAAGTCCAAGGAACCAGACCCTCCTCCCCGTCTACTGGAGCCCGCTCTTTGGCGCCTGGACCTCCCGCACACTTGACCTCACAGGCGACCCTATAACTCTTCCTCTAGGCGCGCCCCGGATCCTGGCCACAGACAGCAGCCTCCTGTGGTCTCTCCTGCAGCAGGCAGTCCTCTGTGCCTTAGCCCCGGGCCGTCAGCCACTTGGCCGGAAAGTGGAAAATGGGCCTGAAAGTCTTCCTTGGCCTGGGGCTGGCTTGGCCGGCGTTTGTGCCTAACCAGTAAAGCTGTGGCACAGTGCCTCTGTCTGAGCCCCATCCTGATCCCACAGCTCCTGCTTTTGTTGGATTTCAAATCATCCTCTAAACACCTCTCAGAAAACTGAGCTCCTCCTCCTGAGGATGGGATTGGTGGAGCCACCGACATCCGTCTCCCAACAACAACCAGGCCTCCAGAACTCCTGTTCTCACAGCAACCACTGTTTGGGGGTAAACTGGACACACCCCCGGGGTTCCTGGTCCGCTGCTGGGCCTGGAGGCCTTGTGTGCTGGCTTCCATGTCTTCCTTCTCTGCTCTGGCGATGGGCCTGGTGCAGAGCGGGACCACAGCCCCAATGCCTCCCAGAGCACCAACCACCGGGGCCGCCCCGCCGGGCGCTCTGCCACAGCTCAGCTCCCACCAGCAACTTCCGAAACTGTGCTCATGGCCAGGAAAGCCTCGTGCTGTATGAGACACCCCCAAACCAAATGCTGACTTCAGATCCAGAGGAGCTGTGCCGGCCCCGGCCGCCAGAAGAACGCACTGTCCGTTGAGTTTGAGGCTCCCGAGTGCAGGACACGGACTCGTCCTAGCTTTCCATCCAGCTCAAAGCCTTTTTCAAGAGCGTGGAGTAGGAAGAGGCAGATACATGCGTAGGAGCCAAGATGCAATCATTCAGGGGCCGGCCTGGGTGGGTGAGTCCAGGTCCCAAGTGGGAAGTCGCCGGGTGCTAACACAGGACACTTGACCTGGACTCCAAGACCCCTATTCACACCTGGGCACCTTGGCCACCGGGTAATCAGATCCCCTCCCCTCTGCCTGGACTCTGTGACTGCCCATCATAACGGAGATGGAGCAGCTGGAGCTACCACCACTGTCATCCTGTAAATCTGGGGTCAGAGCAGATGAGAGCAGATGAGCTCACTGGGTTCCCTCTGAATCCACAGGCAGCACCTTGTCTCCCTCTGCCTCTCACCAGCCTGCCTTCCTACAAGGGCCCTGGGGTCACCACCAAGGGCACCCCCCTGCCCCTGGACACATGGGTGTCTGGGGGAGAGGTGAGCCTCCGCAGGTGTCACTGCGGTCAGGGTCCTTTGGGTTCCCGTGGTGAACTACACAGTGCCTCCTGCCGTACATCCTGGCTCACACGTCCCTGCTGCCCAGCACCCCTTCCCAATAGCCTTCACCCGGCTGACCCTGCTCCCTTTTGGAAACTCAGCTTCCCTTATAGCTGGGAAGTCTTCCTGAACCCGCCCTTTGTCCCCGGTTCCATGATAGGGTCACTGTTTAGCACGGGGGTGCTGGGGTTCACCACCCAGGACAGCGATGTAGGACAGGCCTGAGGGAACCCTAGGCCGGTGCCTCCGTAGGCCTGGTGCCTGGAGACCTGAGGCTGCCTGGAGTTTTTTCTCCTGTGAAGTGGGCATAACTATAAGTCTTAGTCCCAAAAAGGAGAGTGTGGGGCCCAGGTTCCTTTTCATGTACTGTGTCTTGGGCCACGGTACCAACCTCTCTGTGGCCTCACTGTCATCTGCAAAATAGAGCTAGTGACCATCCCTGTTTCCGAGGCTTTACACAGGACCTAGGGGTCCAAGGTCTCAGGTCCTGTAAAGGTGATAGTGGTTCCTGTGAAAGGGATCTGCTGGCGTCCTAGAGAAAGCCCGGCCGGCAGAGTGATCCAGGTGCAGGACACGACCCCGTGAGTGAGCTGGCCAGTGAGTCGGGTCCTGATGCCTCAGGGACCAGGCTCCAGTCATGTCCCCGGCCATGTCCCCAGAGCCACCTCCGAGCTGAGTGGGAGCCACAGTCCTGAGGCATAGCCGTTCCGCAAGTCAGCAGTGTCCCCTGGAAAGGACTCCCGGTGTGGGGAGGGGAGGGTCCGGGGCGAAGCCAAGCAGGCCTGGGGAGGACGGGGGCGAGGGGGCCTGGCCGGCCAGGCCCCACACTGAAGCAGAAGACCCTCCTGCTTTGAGCTTCCCCCAGAAGCTGCCACCTGGGACTCTGCGAGTGCAGCACGTCCTTCGGGAGGAGGTTTTCAGGGTGGTGGCTGGAGGCAGTGCCTCTGCCTGAGCACGGTCTCCCCTCAGACCAAGCGGGAGAGTGGCCGTGCATCTGGGTGAGGACTTGTGGCAGGCTCACCTCCGCGGTACCCGTCAAGGGGCGAGGACGGCCCGGCCCCGGCAGAGCGGCCTCCACAGCACGAGGGATCCATACTGCCTGCCCTGTCCCTGCCTCTGTCTCTCAGCCGCAGGCTTGGGCCTGGGTCCCGCCAGGGACAGCGGTGGCCTGGGCCAGATGGCAGGGGGCGGGGGTTCCTTTCAGGCTGTTTTCTCCTCTGGTTTCAATCTCCACTTGGAGCTTCTACTGACAAGGGGACCCAGGTCCTTGGAGACGAGGCTGGCTCAGCCCTCAGTGGCGCAGGGAAAACAGATGAGCTTGGAACATCCTATGCAGGTGGACAACCAGGAAATGCTCCCAAATAAACTAATTAGAAGAGTAAGAGCTTGCTGGAGGACACAGGGCATAGCCTGAAGGCACTGCCGGGGGCCACAGAGGGATCCTGGCCCTGCGACACACGTGGAGATGGTTCTGGAGTCCACCTCGCAGGGTGCTGGAGTCCATGCCAGAGTGACCGGCTGAAGACAAGCGGAAACCTCTCCTTTCAGGAGGACTTCCCTTAGCCAATAGTCGTGGGAGCGGGAAATAGAAACCAGCCAAGCCACAGCAGACACGACCACTGTTGCGCTAAACCACAGGGGAGAGTGTGCGGAGACTCAGGATTGACGCCCCGGGAAGACCGTTGGCAGCCAGCCACCCTGACCAGGGAAGTTCCTGGAAGTCTCTCTTTCCGGCTCTCCAACACCAACCGCAGGGCAGGCTTGCCACGATGGCAGGCAGGAAGCTCGTCAGCGTGCAGGCTCCCGTGTACAAAGTGGTCCTCACGCTGAGTTAAAATCAGCCTGCGGTCCCGGTGCTGCAGAAGCAGAGCAGCCTGAGCAGCTGGGGAACCCTCTGTGGGCACTCCTCATCCCGTCAGAGTGCTGCTCCTCTCAGCTGCTTCCACATCCATGTCACCTCCCTGCAAGTGCCCTTTGGGTGGTCAACACTGTGGCTCATGGGCTGAGTTTTAACTGTGCTGGCAGGTATGTGTTTGAGCTGGGAGTGGCCCCTGGGCCCACGGGAGGACCCTCCGGGTGTGCCCTCCTAAAGATGGCAGGCATGGTGCCCTCTCCCAGATACGACATGGCCACACCATGGCTCACATGATTTGTGGTCCACCGGAACCATAGGATCTTCCTTCTATGACCTGCTGCCAAGTCAAGGTCCCCAGACTTGTTCTAAGTAAAGCAAAGTGTAGATGATGCATCGGTGTGACACTGAATTGTAAGTTCGCCCATTCGTTTAGTGAGAGATTTAGAATCTTGAGTCTGCCTTCTCCATATTGACCCTCTCTTCCAAACTTGTGAACATTTCTGAAAATTGTCAGCCTCGTCCAGCGCATAGACAGGCCAAGATCTAGAGCAGAACCCAGTGGTCAGCCATGAGCACCACTCTGAGGCCAATAGCTGGTTGGTCAATACTCAGAGGAGGATGCTTCATCCCTAAGGTTCAGTTCACTGCCCCTGTGACCTAAAGTACAGGGTGGAAAACCCACTGCTACCTGTTTACTACGGGTACGAGCACCCAAGGCTAAAGATGCTACCAGAATTGGACATACATCGCCAAGAACTTTTCATTTTATCCTACAAAAGCTCTAGTGCCTCCTAGACCCAGCTCCCTCCCTGGCATCTGCAAGCTCTCTGGCAAAGACCCCACAGCTGCCCAGAGAACACATGGTGGATGAGCATCAGAGGAGTGTGGAGGTGAAGTCTGCAGGTACGTGTATAAAGGCACATGCATCCCTCTGGAATCATGTGATCAGTGTGGCTCCCGAGGTCTAGACGGGATCAGGTTGACCTCACGTCCAGGTATGGTGGGACTACTGTGTGAGGGTCATCATCCCACTGTGAGTGCTGAGCAGCACACTGCCCCAGGTGACCACAGAACCCTCTCCCAGACAGACACTGGTTTAGAGTGGCTGGTCCGGTAGTCAGCTGGGGGGCAGTCAGCTGGGTTACATGGTCAGCCGGGGGGCAGTCAGCTGGGTTACATGGTCAGCCGGGGGGCAGTCATGTGGGTTACATGGTCAGCCGGGGGGCAGTCAGCTGGGTTACATGGTCAGCCGGGGGGCAGTCATGTGGGTTACATGGTCAGCCGGGGGGCAGTCAGCTGGGTTACTTGGTCAGCTGGGGGGGCAGTCAGCTGGGTTGCATGGTCAGCCGGGGAGCAGTCATGTGGGTTACATAGTCAGCCGGGGGGCAGTCAGCTGGGTTACATGGTCAGCCGGGGGGCAGTCAGCTGGGTTGCATGGTCAGCTGGGGGACAGTCATGTGAGTTACATGGTCAGCTGGGGGGGCAGTCAGCTGGGTTACATGGTCAGCCGGGGGGCAGTCAGCTGGGTTACATAGTCAGCCGGGGAGCAGTCATGTGGGTTACATGGTCAGCCGGGGGTCAGTCAGCTGGGTTGCATGGTCAGCCGGGGGGCAGTCAGCTGGGTTTCATGGTCAGCCGGGGGGCAGTCAGCTGGGTTACATGGTCAGCCGGGGAGCAGTCATGTGGGTTACATGGTCAGCCGGGGGTCAGTCAGCTGGGTTGCATGGTCAGCCGGGGGGCAGTCAGCTGGGTTACATGGTCAGCCGGGGGGCAGTCAGCTGGGTTTCATGGTCAGCCGGGGAGCAGTCATGTGAGTTACATGGTCAGCTGGGGGGGCAGTCAGCTGGGTTACATGGTCAGCCGGGGGGCAGTCAGCTGGGTTGCATGGTCAGCCGGGGGGCAGTCAGCTGGGTTACATGGTCAGCCGGGGGGCAGTCAGCTGGGTTACATGGTCAGCCGGGGGGCAGTCAGCTGGGTTACATGGTCAGCCGGGGGGCAGTCAGCTGGGTTAGATCCTTGGCTTACTCCGCTCCATGCTAATTGAGCGCCCTGGCAAGGCCAGTCTGTGTCTGCGGCTATTTTGCCGCATCCCGTCTGGGAAGAGGTTTAACCAGTGCATAGTTCCTGCCGAAATTCCCAGGCCCAGGGGCCCTGTACTAGGAAGGCGGCCGGGAAGAGTGGCACGTATGACAACCATCCAGCACCGGGGCTGTGAAGTCTGTCTGCAGCTGATCAGATGTGACACCCAGGGCCGGATGCAGCAGGTTCTCTGTAGGGAGACGGGCGCGCTGGTCATCCGCTGAGTCATAAGAACAGGCAAGGAGGCTGCTGGACATGAGGGCCCGAGCTCTGCTGGGGACGACCCTCACCACACAGCTCGGAGCGGACAGGAGGCAGGAGTGCTTGTAGGGCCAGGCTCAGATCTGGGCTCCTGGGTGGGTAAGGCAGTGGTGCAGGCCCCAGGGGCGTGGGAAAACCAAACCCCTACCCAGATGGGGCGGAGGGTGCTGCCCCTATTTGCCATCCGAAGGAGCAGGAGCTCGGGGGTAGAATTTTTATTCCTGCCTCATGTGGTCACCAAGGGTTTGGCGGATGACTCCTTGGGAAGTGGGGAGCTCCGAGGCTAATAAGCCTGTTTATTCATCCGAGGTGATGAGACCCAGGAGAGTGAGGGCTTGCACAGACTCAGGAAGGAGTACCCGGGGGGCCAAGAGGACCTGGGAAAGGCAGGGGTGCAGGGACCAGGGGCCAGGACTCAGAAAACTCACTGAACAGGCCAGGTGTTCCCCGGCAGGCACTCCTGCACACACGGGCTCACCTGCTGGCTGTGGTCCTGCACCTTCATGTTTGATTCTCAAACGTGCAATGCATGAGGCTGTAGAGGTTTTCCGGCTGACGGGAGAGGCCCCTGGATACACTGTTGTGTGGGTGAGCAGGCAGTAGGGGTGTGAGAAACCTGGAGCGTGGCCACTTCCGGCACCCTCAGCCAGGGGTCACCTTAGGGAGGACCCCAGCAGTCACCCCGGTGGACGTCTCTGGGTGTCAGCACCCTACTGCATCCACTTGGTAGGGGTTGGGGGTGTGATTTGTGTCTTCCTAGCCCCCTCCCCCATAGTTCTGGACTGTCAGCCCTGACTGCTCATCCTGCCTTTTCCAGGAACCCACATCAAGCCCTGGCATGCTGGAAGTCCTGGAGAACCAAACCAGCCGTAGGGCAGGGCTCGGGCTGTCTTCGGACATCCCACTGTGGGGCCTGGGGGCATTTCTCATCATTCCTAAGAGCTGGTGTGAAGTTCTCAAAACCTGTCCAAATACACATTTGCAGCTGGGATATGACACAGTGATCTAGGGGGAAAAACCACCACTGGACGGATAGCGCAGACGCCCACTGCCGGGAGCGCTCCCCTGCTTTCCTCAAGAACACCTGCGGGAGATGGCAATGCGCTTGCTGTGGCAGGGGGCGGGGTTGTCCTGGGGCGGGGAGGGCAAGGAAGTACCTGCAAGTTCATGTTTTTGGCATCAAAAATGTTAAATACTTAAGATATATTTGATGGAAGCATGAGGGAAATGGAGAGCCAGGTAGGCCAAGGGGCCACCCTCCGCCCGGACTCCAGCACGGAGAACCTGAAACCCGTGCAGCTTCCCGAGGGAGAGGCGTGTCGCTGGCTATTCACAAGGACCCCTCCCCCAACTTGGCCTTCTGGCTCCTGGCCAGGTGCGCAGGCCCCCCGGGCTGCTGGTGGTAGAGCCGGTCACCATGGGCCAATGACGAGATCCATCGACAAAGAAGATCAAAGCTCTTGGACCGTGAAGTTCACTAAGCTCTGCTTTGCGGTCCCTGGCGGTGTGGGGTGCCCTGGGGTCCCCGCTGCAGCTGGCTCTGCGGCGGTGGTGCCTTGTGGGATGGAGCCTGGGGCCTGCAGGGCCACGCTGACTCTGGCAGCGGGGGCCAGAGCGGGATCGAGGACAGCCAACAAGTGCCAGGGAGTCAGGAAGCGGTGTTGGCATTGCCAGTTCTTGGCTCCCACAGGCCGTGTGGCGCCGGAGGGGAGGCCTCAGCAGAGGGAAGGGGGACTCTGTTCTGACCTCTGCAGACCCCCCAGGGCTTCATGTGGGGTACAGATGCCAACAGAGCCGGGCCTGAGCCGTCCCCTCGGAACCCCTGCTCTAGCGGGGCTTGCACCAGGGTGGGAGGGCAGTGCTGCCGGCCCCTCGTGCTTTGGGACTGACGCCAGCAGGCACTGGGCTGGGAAGGTCGTCGCAGTAACACTGGCTGGTGACCCCGCTCACCCTGCACCCACTCCACCTTGATCTGCCCCTCCACCTCAGACCACCGCCGCTGTGTCTCCGGGCCTCCTGTCACCCCCCTGCACCCACCCCTCATCGCCCGCTAGCCAGCCCTGAGCCAGAGAGAGGTAGGGCCCTCCCGGGGCTTTGGGGGGCAGAAAACCTAAGCGGCCCCTGACACCATCACGTGTCTCAGGGTTGGAGGTTGGTTTGTATTTTGCAGCTTCGTTCAGCGGCTGCAACAGACAACGTGTGAATCAGAGGAGCCAGGGGAACCGCATTTCCCGATTATGTACTTGGAAAACCTGCCTGTGCCTGGAGCCCAGGTTGTAAGGGAGGAGTCGGGCACCGAGGGGCAGGTCCAGCAGCCGGACACTGTGTCCCTTGGCCCGGAACCGAAGCTGCAGGCCGAGGAAGACAGAGCAGGATGTCTGAGCGTCCCCCACCGCGGGCCCCGGGACTGGCATTCCCACTGCACGCGGGAAGGAAGCAGCCCTAGGACGCTCGCGGACATCCCCACGACAGTCCTCGAGCCCCACGGGAGGTGACCGCTTCACATCACCGGGGCCCGGCCCTTGCGGCAGGCGGGGGGGGGGGGCCCGCTGGCTTTGCGGCTCGGGAGGGGCTCCTCCTGGGCCCCCCGCGTGCTTGGCTTGAGCGGTCGTCCCTCGGCACATCTTGGCAGGGCGGGGCCTCCCGCTGGAATTCTGCTCCGGCCTGCCCGGACTGCGGACTGCGGACCCCGGGGCAGGGGTGGGGAAACGTGCTTTCCGAGAGACAGGGGCTGTGACTCAAGGCGGGAGGGCACATGCCCCCTCCCCCCTGGGGCCGGCCCCGCCGCACGACTGAGGGGCTGTCAGGGCCCAGGTCGGGTTGCTGGACCCAGAAGCCTGTCTCCTGACAGCAGCGAGGCTGTTTTGAAACAAATAAGATGCTGACCCGGTGGAGCCCGGGACGCCTTTCACTGGGGTGTGTACACAGAAGGAGGGGCCAGGACGCCCCGGGGTGCGGGGGTGCGAGCCCACCCCACCGGGGAGGAACAAGGCTGCCCCCCGGGGCCCACTAGCTGCAGCGTCCAAGGAAGCAGCGGGGTTGTTGGGGTGTTAGAAGGACCTCCGTGAGAAGCCGGGGCCGGGTCCCCACTGACTGGGGTGGGGGACTTGTGACGTGGGCCAGAATGAGGACCGTGACCCAGCAGCCTCCTTAGTCTCCTTAGTGCTCCTTAGTCTTCTTATCTCTAGAATGGGAGCGCCCAGTCTCCCCCGGCCTCAAGGCCCTGTCAGAGTGGACGCGGTCCTACCCTGCAGCCTGGAGGGCTCGCTCCCCTGCTCCCAGCGGAGGTCATGTGGGTCAGGGTCCTGAGGCCAAAAGGAGTTGACAGGCTGCAACCTCCTGCTGTGTGTGTGCTGCACCCCCCAGAGAACTTGTCCCTCCAAGACCAAGGGAGAATGTGGGGACGCCCAGGCAGTCCTCACCAGGGCTTGTGCCCCGCTCCGCTCGCACAGGGCTCTCCCTCTCTCCTGCTGCTTCTCCCAGGGCTCTTGGGATAGTCAGGCAGGCGGCATCCTGGGGCAACAGGCCTCGGGGGACAGGGGAGGGCCCTGGGGGAGAGCACCTCACCTCCTGCCCGGGCCTGGGCTGGTCTCAGACGACTCAGTGCTGGCTGTGTTGGTCGTCCTGTCTCCTTGGGAAGCTTCTCACCTCCCAAGGCCTCAGCACCCCCAGGTCCCTGGGCAATGGCTAGGCGGTCGCACTCAGCTCCTGTCTGCCAAGGCAGGCCCTCCGTGATGCCATGTCACTGGGACCAGGGCATCTGGTGACACCAGGGCTCACAAAGGGCCTCAGGACGACCACAGTTTGAAGGACTTCCATCTTTTGTGGAGTGAAACATCTCAGGTTATAGTGGGAAGATCTACTTGGGGGTGTGTTTCCCCATGAACCAAGGATTGTCCAGCCCTGCGAGGCGCCCAGGATGCTCTAAATACAGGTGCCAAGAAGGTCTGTCTGTCTGTTCTACAGAGGGGTCATGGGTCAGGAGGTCAGAGGGCAGGGAGGGCCAGTGCAGGGGGTATCTGACTTCTGGGCTGCATGTGGAAGCTCCACGCCCTGACCTGGAGGAGCAGATACGCACAGGCACGCCGGGTCTGGCTCAAGCCCCGGGCCTTCCCATGAACTGGGGGCCACCAATGCATTCACCTTCCAGCCTCCCCTTTTAGTGGATCATGAGAGTTAAAATTCTCTACTGATGAAGTGACTCTCCGTCGCCTCCTCTTGGACGGTGCCGGTGACCTCCCCGCTGAAGGACACAGGAGGTGATGCGCTGCCCCAGGCCCGCCACCAGGGGTGCACTGAGCAAGCGCCTCTAACCCTGAGGGAGCCGCTGGGGTGTCCAGGGCTGGGGGCAGGAGCACTGGGGTGCGGCTGGGTGCAGGGGGGGGTGTCCAGAGCTGACGGCAGCAGATGTGCCTTCCACACGGCCGTCTAGGTGGTAGCAGGAGGAGACCACAAACCAGCCGCCACAGCCGGAGCAGCATAGATAGGTCCGCCCTCAGGGGCACAGTAACCTCTGAGGGCTTCAACCAGGACGCGCCCCAGAGTCCTCAACTACAAAAAGGGGCTGAGGATAGAACCCACCCTGTAGGTTGCTGTGGGATTAAGGACTTAAAATCTGCAAAACTGCCAAGACCGTGTCCTGTGCCTGATGCAGAGCCAACACCTGCTCTGTACTGTGGCTGTTGCCGTCATGACTCCTCGGGGGCCGGGCACTGTTTTCATATCACATTTATCTTTGTGATGCCCTGTGCCCTGGGCAGTGTGGCAGGAAGGTCATTTCTCACTGCGATGAAGTTAGTTTCCCCAGAACAATGTGTAGATAAATTAAGATACACTGGACATCCACTGTCTCCCCGCCCTGCCCCCGGGAAGGGAAACGCCGAGAGGTGGAGAGCGTGCTTCAGTCACCAGGTCTGGCACACAGATGAGGTCAGGAAAATGCTTGTGACAGAATGAAAACTTGTAAACAAATAAACAGGTGCAATGTGATGCCGATTTTGGAAACGAGCTGTATTTATCCATCTGTCTCCATACATAGCTCTTTATATATATATATATAGAGAGAGAGAGAGAGAGAGTGAGAGAAATACATGAAAATTCTAACAGAGAGTCTAAAAGAGAGAACAAATTCAATGGTTTTTGTTAGTCCCCACAAGGAAGATGCATATTGGCTTTGAAGTGAAGGGGACAACATTGAAAGGCTGGAGGCAAGGAGGGTGAGCGGGGCGGTGAGCCGCCCATCCTGGCCCTGCCCCAGGGCGGTTCTGTGGGCCTCTGGCAGAGTAGGTGGAGGCCGGCAGAGAGTCAAGGACGAAACCAGGTCAGGCTGGGAGCCATCACCTGGGGCCATCAGCCAAGCCTGTGACAAAATGCCAGCAGTGAGCCGCATCAGTGTCCCCGAGGACCAGGGGCCTCTGAGCAGGGAGGCAAGAGGAGGGTTCCCCTGGCCAGCTTGGCATTCACATCCCCCAAAACTGCCCAGCAGGTGTCCCATCCCACCCCCCACCTGCTGGCCACTGCCCCCTGGCTGAGCGTCTGAGCACAGGCCGGGCAGCAGCAGCTTGGCCGTACCCTGGGCGGCTGCCGAAGGCCTCGAGCTGAACGCTCTGGTTTCCTTCTGGCTTCCAAGCGTGCCATGTCCCCGGCAGTGAGTGCTCGGCCCCTACTGCGCGAGAACAGGTGCCCTCAGGGCTGAGTGCTCTTGCTCGGTGTCCACGCCTGCTCCACCCCACCTCGCCCCCGGGACTGGTGCATTTCTCTGGCAAGAGAGGGCTGTGCCTGCTCCATGGAAGCCTCGGCAAGGGCAGAGGTGCACGCCTGCGATGGAGGCTTGACATTTTCCTGGTGTGTCCCCTCCCACAAGACCCTCTGGCTTCCAGGGCCACCCCTGCCGGCAGCTCAGGGACTGGGCATGTGGCTAGGAGACCGGAGCCAAAACCACCACATCTGCAGGCCGAGCCTCTCCAGTTACCCCCAGGCCTGCCCTAGACTGGTTCCCCAGCAGACAGCCCCAGGCCACATGGAACAGAGCTACCTCAAACCTTGAGGTTCAGAGGCTTAATGAAAAGACTCATGCATCTTAACTGCTGAAAGGCTGCAACCAAGGTAGCCATGCTGTGCACACGTGGGGCCTCCCTGCTTCCTAGGCCCTAAGAGGCCAGCAGCCACTCACCATGACAAGGGATGAACGACAGACGAATGGACAGCAGGCCACCCAGGCCCTGTCTCCCTCCTGGCCTGCAGCTGAGCATGGTCACAGAGGAACCAGCAAAGCCAGTCTGGCAGTGCTGCTCTGTGTGGTAGTACCCCTGGGCCCCAGACATGGAGGTCTACTCCTCCCTCCTGGCCAAGCAAGGGGCAGCACAGCTGTCTCTGCAGAAGCTTCCTGGGTGCCGTTCTAGTTGGTGACAGCAGTTCGAATTTGGGCAGGGATAGGGCCTGCCTGTTTGGGGGCTGGGACACAGATGTTCCACATCTCCTTTCCAGGGGGACAAGCAGCGGCCCCTGTGCCTAGGGTGGCTGAGGTCCTCCGTGCGTCTGTGATCTGGTCCTGTGACAGCAAGGCTGCAGCCCCATACACCCGGCCAGGGAAGCCAGTTTCCATGCTTGCAACTCAGCACGCATTTTCCAGCTGCTCTGAGGCTCCCTGTTCCCAGACGGACAGCATTGGAGCAGAGGAACCGTGGTGCCCAACCCACCTGCACACAAGATGGGCACCTGAGAGGTTCATCTGTCTGACCCCTCTGACCTCCGGGCCCAGATATTCCTCACCCTCAGATGCTGCGTGTCACCAGACCACGTGGTCCTGTATGCTTGTGTGTGTGCATGCACGTGTGTATATATATGTGGGTGTGACTGCCCACACGTGTGCTCTGTGTGCAAGTGTATATGCGCCCACATATAACACATGTGTGCATGTGTGCTCGTGTCCATGTGCACGTGTGTGTGCGTGCATGGTGTGTAGATGTATGTATCCATGCACAATGCACACTATGTGTACATGTACACATGCATGTGTGAGTGTGCATGTACACATGCTTGTGCACTCAAGCATGCATGTGTGTGTATAAGAGTGAGCAAGGTGTGTGTGCTGCCTTCTCAGCATTTGGTTGGGCCACATGAAATGAAAAATATTTGCTCACTTGGCCTGTGGTGGTTTGAACAAACACAGTCTGAACCCCTTGTCAAGCTTCCTTTGTATGATCCTCTGCCCCTGTCCCCTGT
The DNA here is from genome assembly GCF_048164855.1 of Canis lupus baileyi. Classification (NCBI taxonomy): domain Eukaryota; kingdom Metazoa; phylum Chordata; class Mammalia; order Carnivora; family Canidae; genus Canis; species Canis lupus. The sequence continues at coordinate 341,794 of NC_132854.1, read as the reverse complement.
CCCCGCAAGCAGCATCTCCCAGAGCCTTGATGCCCAAGGCAGGGGCCCTTGTGAGGCACGGGCCCTGGGACCTCCACGTCCAGCTGCAAGAATGGCTTAGTTCTGGGCCTGCTCACATCTTGGCCTCGGGGAGCACGCCAGCCTCCCTCCAGGCTGCTCTCACTGGGGCCAAGTTTGCAGGCCATCTCTGAGAGTAGAGCCTGCCCCCAGACCCCAAGGGATCTGACTTTGCTTCCGGGTGTTCCTAGGATCTGAAGGGTAGGGCTGGGTGATCACAGCTGCCATCGTGCACACGTGATTTGGGAGGCACAGCCACCTGTCCCTGAGCTCACACCCCGTCCCTCCATCACGTTTCAGAGAATTGTCAAGCGGGACCAGAGAAGGAGAACACCTTCTGTTCACACTTTATTGTGTCTTTTTAAAAGATGGCATCATGGCTTAGCCAGCAGATCAGTGGTTCACACCTGGGTGGTCATCAATGCCCTGAAAGGGTTTGAATGCTGTTTCTCAGGGCTGCCTGTGGCATCCCCAACCCCATCCCTTCGTCCCTCCATCGCAGGTCTCTGCAGGACTGAGAGGGCTGGGAGGTCAGGAGAGCAGCCCCCTCTATTCTCCCTCCTGCAGAGGTAGGCCTCCACCCAGTCCCGGTGCAAACTACCTTGTCCCAGGCTGCTACACGCTCTCCTTCGCCTTCCTTCTGGTGGAGTACGGGATGCAGCACACCCAGCTGGTCTTGGTCCTAGAGGCCGAGAGGAGGCCACAGCAGATGAGAGCCAGGCATCCCCCCACCCCTGAGTTCAGAGCCTGGGCCACAGGCAGCACCCCTCCCCACAGGTGCATGCCCCTATCCGGCCCAGCTTCCTGCACACACCAGCAGACTCCCGTGCAGAGCTGGGCTTGCCTTCCCACCAGCTGTCCAAGCTTTCTCCAGCCCTCCCAGGGCCTTCATCCTCTGCGCTGGGAGGCCTAACCGGAGGGGCTCCTTGACCATGAGAGACCTCATAGACCAGCCAAACCAGAACGCTCCCCTCGGCCCCAGAGACAGGCCATCTCCAGGTTTCCCCACACCAAGCCCTGTCCATTCTCAGAAGACCATGGCCTCTGCTTTTCCCTCTGGGGTGTGCTCCGGGGTGTCCACTTCCAATCATAGCTGCCTCTGGGATAAGTCAGCTGTCCTCCTTCCCTTTGCAGGGACCCCACAGTGACTGTGAACAGAGCTGGACAGAAAGCCTCAGCTCTGCAGAAAACCAAGATGGTAGGACAGCAGAGCAGCAGGACAGACTGCCCACCTACCCCCGTCCCCTACCCACTGGCCAAGCGGCCGCCTACAGCCAAGGCCCGGTTCTGTGGCCCGTGGCCAGCGGGCTCTCTTGGGCAGCAGAGGCATCGGGTGGGCTGCCAAGACCATGGGGCCAGGTGGGCGGACTCGGGACTGTCCGGTCCCAGGGGCAGAAGACAAAGCCACCATGCTGCTTCCAGTGCGGCTGAATCCACGACCACATCCACTCAGAAGCAATGGGGAACATCAGGATCTGCTTAGGAAAGACCCACCCACTCTCAGCCTAGATTTGGGAGTGAGGTAGGGATCCCAACATCTTAGCTGATGCAAGCGAGACCCCCTGTGCGAGTAGCAATGGGCAGGACACGGGCCATGTGCACGGACACGGGGTGACACTGCCTCACGGAAGCTCTCCCATCTACAGGTCTGGGGGAAGGTGGTGGTAGTAATGACACCGTCAAGGCCCCAAGCAGCCGACGTGGAGCCCCTACTCGAGTGGGCGCTGTGTGCGTCCGGGCTCCAGCCCACGAGCTCCTGTGTGACCCTCAAGCTGTGAGCGGGAGTCTGGGTGACCTAGAAGCGGGTGAGTTCCAGTTATTTAAAAGGACTGTGTGTCAGTTTTACCAAGTAATTTATTTTGTATCTAAATATCTCTATTAGAGACATTTTTCTTTTAAAAAATGTTGAAGCAAATGAGCCCAGATATTAAAATAGCTGTTAATTCCAAGAAGTGGGAAACTGGGTTAACTGTGATTTCCTTCTTACTGTTTCTCTACATTGTTTAAAATAAAAACAGATCCGCAGGCCCTTGGATGATATAGTGGCCTGCTCCCAGCACCCCTTATGGCCTCAGGACTTCGTAGGCCTAGGCTGGCCCTGCCCAGTGTCCAACCTAAGTGGGTCTAGGCAGTCAGGACAAATGTGCCTCCCACCCCAGCCCTCGGGCCTGGCCCCCTCTGCAGACACTCTGGCCGATGGTGTGCCCCCCGTCCCCCAGCAAAACCCCAAACTGACCAGCTAGAACCATCCACACGGCAACACTTTCCTCTCACCTCCTCGGCCTCCTCCCACCTCTCTCACCTCATAGTATGGCTGATCTGTTGGCTGATGGGATGGGGAGAAAGGGTCTGGCTGTGGGGTGAGGGGCACTCAAGGTAAGGGTTGTCCCTGAGTCCCACTGCTCGCCTGTCAGCCCTCCAGGCCAGTCAATGCCTGGTCTCTGCACACATGGGAGAGGAAGGCAAGCAAGTAGCGGGCTCTGCCCTTCCCCCAGGAGGCACAACGGACCCAGCAGACACCGTGGTGCAGGAGAACTCCCACCTCTCCATGTAGAAACCCACAAGCATCACTCACTCGTCTTCTGACAAATCCCCCACATCCATCTGGGACCGTTTCTCTTCTCTCACGGCACCTGTGACTACCTGTGGCGAGTGGCAGAAGCAGTTTAGGGAAGAAGTGGAGGGAATCAACTCATCCACCACAGCCACCAAGGCCAGGCCTGCTAGACCTGCTCAAGGATCAGATGGGGGCATGGAGACAGCACCGGCACTGAGCATCTTCCCATGAGTTGGGGCACTGTCAAGGGAAAGTTTCCCCCAAAAGTAAGGGTGAGGGCACCTGTGTGGTTCAGTCAGGTGAGTGTCCGACTCTTGATTTCAGCTCAGGTCAAGATCTCAGCATCGTGAGATCAAGCCCTGAGTTTGGGCTTACACGCTCGGCATGGAATGTGCTTAAGATTTTCCCTCCCTTCCTCTGCCTTTTCCCCTGCCCCACTCTCTTTCTATGTCTCTCTCTCAAAAGAAAAGAAAGAGAGAGATGAGAGAGAGAGAGAGAGAGAAAGAAAGAAAGAAAGAAAGAAGAAAGAAAGAAAAAAGAAAGAAAGAAAGAAAGAAAGAAAGAAAGAAAGAAAGAAAGAAAGAAAGAAAGAAAGAAAGAAAGAAAGTCGTAAGTTACTTTCTAATTAGGAGACCCCCGACCAAGGAACTATGCCTTTGATGTGCATCACTGTGACCTCCAGACTATAATCCAACTCTGCCACTGGATGACCCTCCTTGAGTCCTTAGAACCTGTGGTGCTCCCAAGAGAGTCTTGTGAGGGGCTAATAGCATGTTCACTGTACCACATGTTCTGAGGGCAAAGAGCGAGGAGGCACAATCTGGAAAAGAACAATCCCACGCAAGAACTTAAATTTCCAAGATAGAACTTCAAAATACTTCCAGAGTGGCTGCCCACAACATCTGAGAAACGGAGGACATCCTAGGACATTTGTGTTGGATGGTCCAGATAGGCCATTGGTCAACAGCTTCGTTTTACAGAAAATGATGCTGTGACAATGATGATGGTGATGGTGGTGGTAGTAATGGTAGTGATGGTGATGGTGGTGATGATGGTGATGGTGGTGATGGTGATGATGGTGATGGTGATGGTAGTGGTGATAGCAGTGTTGGTGGTGATGGCAGTGATAGTGGTGGTGGTGGTGGTGGCAATGATGATGGTGGTAGTGGTGAGGATGGTGGTGATGGTGATGATGGTAGTGGTGATGGTGCTGAGGTGGTAATGGCAGTGATGGTGGTGGTGGCAGTGGTGCCAATGATGATAGTTATGGTGATGATGGTGATGGTGGGGATGATAGTGATGGTGGTGGTGATAATACCTGATGCTGAGGCTTTCTGGGTATAAGCACCATGCTGAGCTTTCCAGTTCAACCCTGGGGATGTGGGTACTAACTACTAAGATCCCCACTGTATGGATAAAACTGAGGCAGTGAGAGGTAGAGTGACTTGAGTATTTAGTGGCAGAGCCAGATGTGGACACCCAGTCTCTGACTCCCAAGCCTTTATACCACCCCAGTATGATCCCCGAAGAGGTTCTCAGGGCCCATGGGCACCATGAAGGTTGACCCTGGCCCTAGAGTCTCTGATGATGCCAGAATGCATGCAGGTTGGAAGATAAGGAGGAGGCAAGGTGGCTTTTGAGTTCCCAGGCCAGTCGTCAGCATCCCAGAGTCCTCCTGGCACTGCCAGCCTGCCTCTGCCTCAGCCTCCACGACATGCATGTGGGACAGGTTCCCTGGACAAGCTCCATGGGCCCTGAGCACCAGCATTCCTGGCAGGTGGTCTGAGGGCTTTTACCTCCTCGGCACGGTCTCCCAGATCAATCTCCACAAACTCAGATGGTTTCTGTGAATGGAAACCAGAGAGGTGTGGATGGCGGGCCAGGGTGGGCTGGAGAGGAGAGGAGGCTCCTGGGAGGGGCAGTGGGCTCTGGGCCCTGGGGCAGCTGAGCTCTGCATGATTAGCACTGGGACCACCAGATGATGGCGGAGCTCAGTGAGGGCTCCTGGGGAGCTGGGCAGTGTGGATGGTGAGGTGACCGTGGCCAGCTCTGGTCTCCCACCTCTCCCGACATTCTGTCAGGTCTCTGAGGCCCCAGGTGTCCCCTGGCTTCGCCCTAAGAGAAGCAGGGCCTGCAGGTCACAGGGCAATGCCCAGCGCTGGCCCACACCGGTACACTGCCCACGAAGCTCCTGGGCCCCCTGGGGCCTGCACTAGTGAGGAGTGGGGGCCTCAAGTGGCTCCAGGTGTTGCTGCCCCAGCGTCTCTAACCAGCCCAGGAGGGGTTTCCAATGGAAGCACTTCAGTTAGTGCGGAAGGTATTTGGGGATGAACCCTGGGAATCCCATTAGGGACCATCAGTTGTAGGTGCTGGTAAAACAGGTCCAGCCCCTTCTCTGTTCCTTCCCATGCGGACTTGGAAGAGAATGAGAGCCTCCTTCCCTTGGAAAGTGCCTGGTGAGAATTCGTACCCCAGCTACAGTGGGTCCCTGGCCACCTCCTGTCATATGCCTTTGGCAACTGCACTGTTTGGGATACTGGGGTTAGGATGCACAGCATCAGCTGGGAGCGCAGAGCTTGACCCAAAGGCTTTTGAGCTATGGCAGCGCCGGGTCCAGCCTGTGGCATGGCCCTACCAAGAGGCCCTGAGGCCACATCTGCACACCCTGCTTGTGCTCACATGGTAACATGCCTGAAGGGACCTCCCGGTTACCAAAGTCAAAGGCCCTTGCCTCTTTTCCTGGAGGCTCATCCAGCTTGACGGACTCTGGTTCCTGTTCCTGGGGAAGAAACCAAACAGGTAAATAACAGCGGGACCCGAGAACGACGGACATGCGCGCCCATACAGGTGTGCCCAGCCAGTGCTCCCACTCTTGCCACTGGCCTCTGGGCTGCAGCCCTTCCCCTCTGGCTCCGTCCTTCCTCCATCAGGGTCCAACTTCTCGAGGGCATCCTGATTCTTTTCCTGCTTGTCCTCCTCTGGGTCTGCCTGACTGTGGGAGGAGCAGGGGCAGTGGATCAGGATGGGTACCGAGGAGACGCAGCTTCGAGCTGGTCCTTCCTGCCCCTGGGCGTTGGGAGAGCTCTGGGATGTGCCTTCACGGAAGCTGGGTGTGGAAGCCTTCCTCCTGCCCGGGGTTGGCGTGGGGGAGGGACTCTGGGGGAAGAGGCAGTGCTACTTGAGGATGGTTCTCGGCAATGATGGTAGTGCCAGGGGCCTGTCCACCAATGGTGCTGCACATCCAGAACTTCCCCAACAAACTAGACCTCTGCGTGCCCAGGGGTCTGGAGAGCTGAGTGCAAACATTTGCCAAGACAGGCATCAGCTCTGGGACTCTAGGCCATGGCCAGCTGCAGGCCTGCCTGGGGGAGCAGGAGTAGGGGCTGGGGAGGGGGTGGCTGGCAGCCCTGGGAAATCCTCCCCTCGGAGCCTTCACGGTCTTCTCAGGACCCCTGTGCCACCCTCATGTCTCTGGAAACCACCTCTGCTGGATACAGACCACTCACCAGCTGGCATCTTCAATGTCACTTCGTAGGTCCCTTCCCTGGTCCTCAGACTCTGGGGAGGAAGGAGCGGCAGTTGTCAGCTCCCATCCCTGGACCCTCTGGCCTGGCCCCATGAGGATGGGGCCCAGATTGGGGGAGTCCCCTCAGCTGCTGCACTTGTCCCTGCCAGTGCCTTGGTCCCCCCTTGTCCAGCCCGACACACATAGTCCAGCTGACTGGGAAATCACAAAGCGGAAGCTGGGTGTGGAAGGCTGGGGAGGCGCCTCTGAACACCGCAATACCGCAGAGAAGATGTCCTTACAGAAGTGGGTGCGTCTATTCGGCTCCCAGGCCTTAGGGCTGGGGCACCTGCTGACACGGGAGGCAATGACCAGCTTGGGTTGGTACCTGCACGCGACTCCTGCTTCTCTGCAGGAGTCCCTGACACCATCCCTGCCCTGGGCCTGGTCTCATGGGGAGCCCCGCCCCACGGAAGTCGACCTGCCTCAGCAGGAGATTCGCCTCAGACAGGCCTCCGGGGGGAGGGGGGGGGGTTACGTGCACTCCTCTCGGGCTCATCGGAGTTCCCTGCGGGGAAGACCTGGGGTTGTCAGCCCTGCTCCTGTTGGCCGCACCTGCACAACCTCAGCGACACTGGCTCCTCTGTGCAGACACCACCACTCTAGAGCCAGAGCCTCACAGGCAATGGGCAGGGGTCCAAGGGAGCAGGGGTGCAGGGGTGCTGCTCTCACGTCTTCAGAGAGCATTCTGGAGCTCGGCAGCTCTGGAGCCGTCTCCACCTCAGAGAACAGGACCCGAGTGACTCGGAAGCTGTGGTTTTCTAGTAGGGATTTTACAATTGACTTCTTGTGGAAAATCTTGATCTGCCCCTACCCGTGGGTATGTGTGTCCTCATATTTTAGAGGACACAGGCTCATCCCTGAACCTGCTCCATCCTATAATATGTATCTGGCAAAAAGGAAAGAATCAGTAAAAAGAGAGACATGATATGTTTTCTGCAGTGCATCTTCTTCCTGACAGAAGCAGGTTTTGGCCCTTTCCCTCCCCTAAGGGGCTGCTGCGGCTATCAGGGTGGTAGGCTGGGGGCTGAAATGCACTCTGCTGAGCCCAGTGAGGTCCAAGAACAGAGATGTGAATGTCCCCAAATGCTCACAGATTCTTTTTTGGCCGCGAGATGCCCCCTTGGGTATCGGCAGGCTGAGGGCACAGGCTGGGGCCAGGGTGCAGGCGCCCAGAGGCAGCACCACACCGCCTTGCTGCTTGGCCACCAGCTGAAGCTTTCAGCAGGTCCCTCTCGCCCACCCCTCTCAGGAGCAGGCCCCCCCACACCTGCCTGGGAACTGCAGTGGGTGGTGCACGGGCAGTGGGGTGGGGGCGAGGGTGCCCTCGAGGGCAGGGGCACAGAGCAGGCCTGAGTACCAAGGTCCGGGAGGGTGTCAAGGATGTAGCAGCCCGTGCTCCAGTGGGTCCCCTGGTGGATCCCGTGCAGGTGGCCAGGGTGGGGAGGCGGGCTCAGGGTGCAGCCGCCCAGGGTTGGGGCACTCAGCACATGGACTTCTGCTGTTCCCTCCCAGACCGGGCTCGTCCTGAGGCCAGCTCACTCTGGCCGCCCCCAGGCCCATCCCTTGACTTAGGTGGCCCGTGTTCTGTGTCCACTGCATCCTGGTGCCAGGGGTTCAGGCAGCAGAGGTCCCTTCGCCCCTGCTCCCTACGCTGTGGGCATCCCATCAGTGAGCCTCCTGTTCTTGGTGTGTGGGCTCTGGGGAGGCGACATTGGCTCCTCTGTGCAGACAACACCGCTCCAAATGGTGACACTGGGGCCACCAGGTGTATGTGGCAGGATGGTGCCACAGAGAAGTCTCTGCCCGGCCTCTTGTTTGGGGGAAATGCAGCACTGGTAGGAATAGCCGGGAACGGTGGGGCCCAGACGGTGCTCTGTGGCTGCCCCGCGGCGGCATCTCAGACACCCTCGCGTCCATTCGCAGTATTTCCCACATAGACTTAGGCCGACTTCTTCTTTGGGAAACTTTGCTCCTCTTGCTGCGAAAGGCTCAGGTGCCCAGAGTTTGCTGGGACGGTGGTGCCGAGAGCCTTGCAGTGACCCGTGTGGCCCACCAGCCGGCACCTCCTTTCCCCTACCCGCTGGAACATCTCTGCATGTTTACACTAACGGAACAACACTCTTATGCCACCGCCTCTCAAAATCGTCCCTAGGGCATGAACAGCGAACCGCATTTCCTACTGCTTCATTGCTGTGGCGTCCCGACACCCTCACAAAGGGCCACTCACCAGGTGGGCCTTCCCAGCAGAGCCAGAGCTGCCAAGAGCCTGGCACAGGACTGAAGTGGTCACCTTCATCTGTCAGCCAGGCCAGGGTCCGGCTCTTCCTGGGAGAGCACCCTGCACCCAGCCCCAGTTCCATGTCCCAGGATATCCTAGGTGGCACGTACAGCAAGTGTACGTTAGCTCACCTGTGTCCCGTGTCCTGGGTCCACTACCCCTGGGCCCACCGCTGACCCTGCCTGGCAGGTTACCCGTGCAGGACTGACCAGAGACACTTCACGTGGCCACGGCCTTCTGGATGCACAGCCCCCCTCGCCTGCTGCCTGCTGACCCCAGGGTCAAGCATGCTCTGCCCAGGCCTTAGGATCTCAGCAGGGATGAGGGCGTGGGCAGGCAGGAGAGAGGGACGCTGCTGGGGCCTACCCAGCTCCTTGGATGGCTTCTTGATGCAGCTCGGAGGGTCCCCCTTCTGATGCAGGCCGCCCACACTCCGGCTCCTCTGGAGCTCAGCTATCTCGCTGGCTGCCTTGAGGTGTCCGGGGGCCACCCCTGGTGGAGGGGCCCCGGGGCCTGGCCGGTGCCTCCTATGTGCGGCTGCGTCTTTCTCCATCCTCCTCCCCTCCATCAGGCTTCAGGAATGAAGAGGGACGTGGGCTCCCAAGCGCACCCTCAGACAGAGAGCATGGCTTCCCACCTCTGTCCCACCAGCAGCCCTGTGTGGCCGGGGCCCCTGTTGCCAAGCGGCCCCTATGACATCACCACAAAGTTCAGAGGTCAGAAGTCAGTGCAGGCAGCTCTTTCCGTGGGTGAGCTTCCTTCTGAGGCCCTCCCCGGCCTTCCCCCCGAGGATGCGGAGGCAGACGGCTGAGTCCCTTGTACTCGAGGATCTTTTTGCAGGGACGATGCCATCACGACCCAAGGGACCGAGGGTTCAGAGTGGCAGTGCTGGTGTCACAGGCTCATCAGCAGCCAGCGGCCCCGCTGTGCTGTCCGCGTGGGCTGCGAGCGCACTGCAGTGAGGCCGCTGATGCCCGGGCGCTCGGGTCTCACCGCTGGGAGGCGGGAAGCCCGACGTGCAGGTGCCGCGGCCGCCTCGTCCTCCACAGTCGTCCCTCACGCTTCCGGGCCCTCATCTTTTGTTTTCTTCTGTTTTTCCTCTTCTGTTTGAGTCTGGGTGACACACATTTGTTTCAGGAGTTTGACGTGTGGGTCAGCTCCTCTGGCTGTGATGCTGTGCCCCCTGCTAGCACGGCCATCTGCCATCGCACCACGCGACCGCGGACGCTGTTCCATTTCACCCATGACCAAGTCACTCACACCAGGGTCTGGCCCCCGTGCTCCCCGCGTCCCCTGCCCGCCTTCCGCCACCAGCCACCTTTGCTCTCTGTGTTTATGGCTCTGATTCTTTTTTATTCCATTGGTTTGTCGCTGCTGTTTGTTTAGACTCCACTTACGGTGGGGTCCTAGGATATTCGTCTTAGTCTGATTTATTTCACTTAGTGTTGTACCTTCTCGGTCCAATCGTGTCACGAATGGCACAATCTCATCTCTTGACTTCTGAATAATATTCCATTATAAAGGCCAGCTTCTCTTCACCCACTCATCTGTCGGTGGACATCTCAGCTGCTTCCGTATCTGGACATCGCAGATAACGCTGCTATAAAGTTCTAGGGAGCATGCACCCCTTTGCATTAGTGTTTTTCTATCCTTTGGGGTAAATTCCCAGCAATGCAATTGCTTCTATTTTCAACTTCCTGAGGACTCTTCACACTGTTCTCCAGAGTGGCTGCACCAGCTGACACTCCCAGCAGCAGTGCATGAGGGCTCCGCTTCCTCCACAGCCTCACCAGCCCCTGTTGTTTCTTGTGTTATTGATCTTAGCCATGGTGACAGGTGTGAGGTAGTGTCTCATTGTGGTTGTGTTTTGCATCTCCTGGTGATCAGTGATGTTGAACATCTCACGTGACTGTTGGCCACATCCTAATCTTAGGAGGACGCTGGTCACATGGGATTGGGGTCCACCCAAATGACTTCGTGTAACCTTAACTAACCCCTTTAAGGAACCCATCTCCCAACACGGTCACAGTCTGAGGGGCTGGGGTCAGGATTTTGCCATGAGTTTTTGGGGGACACATTCAGCCCATGATACAGCTTAGCAGAGAACATCTGGTCTCATCCCAGCACATATTTTTTATCTTGAGGCATCCAAGGCCACAGGAGACAAATCATAATAGGTGCTTTCCCTGAGCAACCAGCAGATCATAAATAGAATGAAGCAAAAGGGACTCTGTTAATTCCACATGCACTTTTATCTTCCAAACCACTTCCCGGCACATCCACTCATGGGGGCTCCAGTCACCCAGCCAAGGGGCTGGTGCAGCTGCTGATGAGCCCAGGGACATGAGAGCAGAGGTGCCAGGCCTACAACCAGGAGGGTGGGATGCTGAGATGGGTTGTCTGGAGGCAGAGCAGGTGGGCGCACATGGAGGCCCCTGGAAGCCACCATGGCCAGTCATGAGGCTCCTGGGAGAAGGCCTTGGCTCCCAGGCTTTCTGCCCCCGGTCCCACGTCCTCCCATGGGGACAGAACTTGGCTCTCCTGATTCCCTGGGTCCTGCATGTATCTGAGTCAGCCAGGCTCCCTGAAGCTGCCCCATGGACCTGCCGTGGATGCCTGCATGTCCTGGGGGACTGATGCTGCCGGCTTGACCCCTGCACCCCTGTGCCTTACCCCCCAACCCATCTTGCTGCCCAGGGCTGCCAGGAGCGGCCGCTGGGAAGCAGCAATAACACCTCCCTCCCCAAGTCCCCCAGGAGGGGCTGACCCCCCGTCATCCCAAACCTGACCTCCTGTCCTCAGAGCCAGACCACTTGATTCTTTCCTAACAGGTGACTCAGGCTGGAAGTTGAACAACGGAGTCAACACCACTTGGAGAGGAAGAACAGGGAAATGATGCATCCCTGCTCTGGAGGCAGGTCTCCTCCAGGCGCTGCCCCCACACACGCAGCACCCCCCAATCTGGGAGCCCCTCCTGTTGCTTCCCATGGATGCCGGCCTGTGTCTGGTCCTGGAGCTCAGGCCCCACTGTGTCCCGGAGATGGTAACACATGCTGGAGCCTGTCCTCCTCGTGTGGGCTCGAGGCCGCCTCCACCCTCACTGAAGGCTCCCGGCACAACATGCATTGAGGGAACGCTGAGTGCCGAACCCACATCCTTCCATCCCACAGAGCACTGTGGTTTCCAGTCTGACCCTCACCCTCACCTGTCCCACGTGCCCGCTCCGCCACACGCAGGGGGCACTCGCGCAAAAACAAACCAGTCTTCAGAAAGAATAAAACATCTGTTTTAATTGGCCAGTAAAATACATTGCAAATCATTAGTATCTTATAAACAGAAACATTAAGTTACAAATCCATGTTAAAAATTGCAGTTTGGTGCAGCCTCATAGCTGTGTGTCCCAAAGTTTATTTTTTGCAACATCTTCCTCACCGTTTTGTGACAAGGCATGTTACTAACTGCCATCGTTCAGAATCTGCAGGACAGTGTTTGCAAGTAAAAGCAGAGATGGGCACAAGGTCTGTGTGTGTGAACAGTGCTCTCCAAAGCTCAAAGGCTGCCTGCCTGCCTCATGTCAGCATCCCCACCTCCACAGAAAAGCACCCCACCACTGCCTGGCAGCTGCCAGGGGCTTCACAGAGACACAGCCTCCAGCTCAGGAGGAGCCAAGTCTGCACAGCTCAGGGCCTCACTTTCCCTGATGTGCTCTGGACGGCCTTTAACTGGCTTCTAGGAGATGCGCCTCCTTCCCTCTGTGGCTCTCCTGTGGCACCCTGCCCTTTGATGAGAACAGGTCTAGATGTTCCAAGGTACCTTATATCAAAGACCTAATGAGAAATGGTCCTTTAAAAACATTAAGAAAAACAGCTTGAAAATAATGCACATTTCTATTTTAAAAACCTTCCCCAAACCTCCAGAAGTGGTGGCTAATGTGGATCGTACTCTGCAGTTCCACTGACAGCAGAACTACAACTTTTGCTCAGAAGGGGATGGGGTGGACACTGACCTCAGCCCATTGCCAGCTCTGGCAGTGTCTGCAGCCCACGGGGGTGGGAACACCCTAGTGCTCTCTGCAGAAGGATCCCGTACCTCCAAAACATCAAGAACATCCTCAAATTCGGATCTTTGTGCCATTATGCACAATGAGGCCACAAAACCGACCTTTCAGCCAGGAATCACAGCAACACCAAAGGCTGGAGCTGGAGGGCCACTGCCCACGGCCGCCCAAACAGGCTCACGGGAGACGAATGATGCTATTTAACGTCCGGTCTCGCTGAAGCAGAATACGCGAAGGAACAGGGCTCCAGGGGCACAGCGCCACGCAGCGCAGCAATGGCAGAGGTGCACACGACACAGAAGTACAAGCTCTACAGAGGGCACAGTGTCCCCAGCAGCTCATTCCAGAAAGGCCGGTTCCAGTCACCTGCCACAGTGTGAATAAAGTGCACGGCAACCACAGACACAGCCCGCGGAGGTTCACCAGTCCCAGGAGCTTGGCGTGTGAGCTCTATGTGAGCGGAACAAGTATGGATCCCTTGCCCTTTAGTCCTGTCTCTGTTCCCTCCTTCCCGAAGGTGGTGGTCTTCCTGGTGCCCGTCCTTGGACACGACCTCCTACAGACTTCAAATGGAATGGGTGGAGGTCTCAGACTGCTGCCTGATGTAGCTCTGGAAGCTCTTGTCTCCAATGGGGTGCTCCCTGCAAAGCAGAAATGGGGAGGAGAGAGTGGGGTGTAGTCTCCTACGGCCAGTGCTCAGCTGCGTGCTTTAATACTCTCTCTTCTGTCTTTAAACGTGATACGTGTTCATCGCAATAAATATGAAAAATACAGACAAGCAAAGAAAAAACAAGCTAAGCCAGAAGTTGTCTATAGAAATGTATTTGTGGCCCAGAGAGAGGCATGATGTGTGCAACTTCTGGCCCAGGAAAGCCTAATTTTGGAAGCAATGGATCTGAAGGCAGGAGGGTCTGGAGGCAGGAGGTGAGGGAGGTGCTGCCCCTGGGACACTGCCCAGCAGGCCCTGGAGAGCACGGTAAGCCCCTCTGAAGGGACAGGAAAGCTGCCCTAGTCCTCATGGGTGCATGCAGGTGGCTTCACGGTAGCGCCCGGCCCAGGACACTCCTGAGGTCCCCTTCTCTGCTACCTTTGCCAAGAGCAGCCCACAATCCCGCCGCCATACTCACTGGCTCCCATACTTGGTCTTCTTGAACTTGTCCCTTCTGTACTGGGCGTGCTCCTGCTCCAGAGCCCCAACCCCAGTGATGACCTGCTTCAGTGTCTTATAGGTCTCCTGAGGGTCGTCAATGATGAACGTCGAGTACTCCTCCTGCTCGGGCCCGTCGTACACAGATCTGCTTCCACAGGCCTCTGCGGTGTTGGGAGAGGGCTGGAGGTCAGGGCGGGAGCTCTTCGGGGCAGTAGCCTCAGGGAAGGGCTGGCAGAGCCCACGCAAACGCACAAAGACACAGAAGCCATCCCCAAGAGCCGGGCCTGCACTGAGCCCTAGAGAAGCCAGGGTCTGATGCCTATTTCTGACCAGCCTGTTTTCTGGGCGACCTGCATCTATCCACGCCCCATGGCTCACCAGACCAGAACCAGCAGATGTCTGTTCGCGGACACTGGGCCAGGTTGGCTCAAGAGCCTGTGGTCACCCAGGGTCAGTCTGGGGAGACGACCTCCCCCATGAAGGCCCCATCTTAGAAACGGGTGCCAGGGGTTCACTCACCCAGCATGCACACGCACACCCTATGCTGGGAACCGTGGGTATGAGGTGCGTAAAAAGGTGTCACCTCTCAGCCAGTCTGCACTAGGAGCTTCCTGCGACCTCTGTGACCCCTATCTGCTGTGCAGTGACTTTCTCATTGGACCACCTCACTCCTGCTGAAGACCATGCTGTGGCCTCCAGGTATCCACAGGAAGCGCCAAGTCATCTGAGCTGGGCCTGGCCCCCTCCCCACACAACCGGTCCCCAGTCACCTGAGCTGGGCCCTACATTCCAGGGCCACAAAGAGACCAGGTGGGAAGACATGCCGTTTGGATAGTACCTGGCCTAGGTGAGCCAGCATCTAGGGGGCTCCTCACCCTATCTGTATTGCTGTTTCATTATCACAGAAGCTCTGGTGTCCACTTCATTGTCTTTATTTCTAACCCAGGAGAAATCTCTTATTTCTTGAAAAACCACAAGTCTGTACAAAAGAAAACTAGGAAGATTTAACATTTCAAAGAAAAAGAGAATCTGATGTGAGAAAGACAAGCAGGTCTAAACATGAGGGACGAATGAGCAGAGGAGGCAAAGGAGGAAGAGCCAGGTGGAAGGGTGCTGATCTCATGGTCTGGACCCCTCCCCACAGCCCTACCTGTGGGAGCTACAGCCTGGAGCACGTTATGTAAGTCCAAGCCTCTGTGAACCCTCTGGGGAGGAGGGACACCGGTGTCCCTGAGAGGCTCCTGCCTGGGGGCCTGGCAATACGGAGAGCTTGGCTGTTTTATTTTATTTTATTTTATTTTATTTTATTTTTTTATTTTATTTTATTTTATTTTATTTTATTTTATTTTATTTTTAAGATTTTATTTATTTATTCATGAGAGACACACAGAGAGGCAGAGACACAGGCAGAGGGAGAAGCAGGCTCCACGCGGGGAGCCTGACATGGGACTCAATCCCGGGACTCCAGGATCACAACCTGGGCTGAAGGCAGCACTAAACTCCTGGGCCACCCAGGCTGCCCAGCTTGGCTGTTTTAAAGACAGCCAGTGTGGACAGGTCAAGAGGGATCACCCCTGAACACGCTCACATCTCTGATCACTGCTCACGGTGACCAAAACCAAACAAATTCACTGCCAGCATGGTGCCGGCAGAGAATGGGCAGACGCCTTCCTGACACAAGGATCTGAACTTTCTGCAGAGTTCCAGGTGCCCAGAGGACTCAGACCCAGAGGGGACGGAGTACAGGGGAGGTGGCCTGGACAAGGATACAGGCAGCCAGGGCCCTCACTGCCTCCCAGGGGTTATTTGATTTAATCCTGGATTAACCCACACGGGATGGTACCATCACTGCCTGGTCTCATAGGAGAGGACAACAGGCCTTGCCCAGTTGTCTCACAGTGGACACCAAAGCTGTCTCTGGGTTGCCTGAGAATGGCAGACAAGCTGCCCGCAGGGCCCCGAGGAGCCCTGAGCAGATGTGTTCGGAGTGACCCCAGAGGCCCAGGCCCGAGAGAAGGTGATTGTGTGGGGGAAACAGCACAGTGCTCTGTGTGAATCCTCCCCCTAACCATCCCAACACCTGATAAATGGGCCCTTGTGCCTACTTTGCAGAGGATGAAGCAAGCTGCTATCCCAGGATATACCACGAGAATGGTGACCTGCTGCCACCCTGAAAGGCTCATCTGCACTCATCTCAGCCCCACAGCCCAAGGCCCCTGTCAGCTCGTTAGCCAGGCCCCTGCCAGGCCCCATGCTAACCCTCCTCTGCCTAAAGTACTGGGTTCTGCTGTCAGCAGATTGCAGGGGGAGGGTTAAAGAACCAGGGCAGGCCCCAAGGAAGATAGCCAGGTGACTCCATACCACATGAGGGAGGTGGAGGAGACCAAATCTCTCCTCCTGCACAGGCAACTACAACACAGCTTCCTCTGATCACCTAAAGCCTGCCATGCCCAAGAGAAAAGGACTGACCATGTCAGGTGTTAATAAGCCCCATGGTCAGTGCCAAAAAGAACAGTTTGATTAATATAAAAGGAGTATCTTGAGAGGATTAGGTTGCTCTGACAACAAACTATCTGCCTCAAAGAAGCACTGAGACTCCAGACAGAGGCTGGAAGACGGTCTGAGAAGTGATTCAGTGCCACAGTGCCCGGGTGAAGCGTACTGTAAGGTTTCCAATCCTGTTGACACTCTAAGAACACTTGTCCAGATGATTCCTATATTTGAGGGAGGTTCATCCATCCATCCATCCATCCATCCATCCATCCATCCACCACTCATTATCCATGCATCCATCGTCCACCATCCATCTATCATCCATCCATCATCCACCCATCTACCCATCATCCATCCATCCATCCATCATCTATCATTCATCCATCCATCCATCATCCATCCACCCATCACCCATCACCCATCCATCCTCTATCCTCTATCATCCACCATCCATCCATCATCTATCATCCATCCATCTGTCATCCATTGCCTATCCATCTATCTAGAAAACATGTATTTAGTTCCTCCTTCATGTCAGGCTCTAGGATAAATAACACCTGCTTCTGCTCTCAAAGGGTCAAGTATATTGAGACAGTTGTCATGGCAAAGACAGAGATACATACAGGGTTAGAAAAAGCTCCCTGGAGGAGGAGATTCACAAGACAACCAGGTATTGGCCAGACTGAGGGGGCAGAGGCAGAGGCCTGCAATGGCATGATGCTGGGGAGACCCCAGACAACGTGTCTGGAAGCAAAAGGGAGACAGTGTGTGGAAGAGGCGGCTGCAAGGTGGTTGATCATGCAAGGCTTAGGCAGCCCCCTTCACAACCCCGGATCTCACATGGTGGCTTTGGCCTCCTAAGACTCCTTACTTCTACCCTCCTCTGGACTGGTCACTCCTCTCAGGCGGCTGGGAAGGGGCTGGCACCCCCTGGCTCCAATGCCTTTGCCACCTTGAAGCCTGGTGTAGAGTGCCAGGGCCACCACTGCAAGGCCTCCTGGAGCCCTGGAGCCACGTGCTGTGTACAGCACACTTGCTGGGTGGGTGTGTGCGTGTGCACACGAGCATATGTTCAGGTGTATAACACAGTTGTCTTGCATGTGTGTGCATGCATGTGTGACTGTGCATGTGCCCAGAGCCTGGAAGTGCACCCAGATGAGTCACATGAGGAGACCAGAGAACAGGTGTGGCCCCCTCAGACGGGAAGCTCAGCATGGCATGCTTGCCACACCATCGCCATTTTGCTGTGTTAGATCAGGAAAAAGAAAAGGAAAAATATCTAGCAGGTGCGTTTCCAGGCCCACTCCGCTTTATTTCACCTTCAGAGTGGGGCTTAAGGGCTGGGTCACCGAGTCTCTGAATGTGGCTCTGAGACCTGCCCGGCTCGGCCCAGGACCAGGCAGCTCATCTGCCTCCCAGTAGCTCTTCTTCCATCCACCTCTCCTGAACTGAACATCACCCCATGTCACCTCATGTGTCCCACCCATGCTGCTGAGCTCTGCAGAACATTATAAGGTGGTTAAATGTTGAGGATGATAAAGCTGCGTCAATATTATGTCTGCTCCCACGTGCAGAGTCACACACACACATAGGCATGCAACCCTCTGAAAAACACAGAAGACCGAATCCTCAGTCTGGGGGTACAGGAGATTATAAAATATACTATCTTCTCAAGAACTTGGCAGTTCAGAGGCTGCAACTGAATTCCATCTTAAAATTATCTACGGGATCTGTTATTAAAGTAGTTCGCCCACGTAGCTGCCAAGCTGCAGAAAGCAATTCCCCCCTCGGTGCCACAAACGAGGACAGGGGGCTCCGAGGGCTGGTCGTGCCAGCAGAGGGCTCCCGTTGTCGCTGGGACCCCAGCCAGGCATCCCTAAAGCCACTGGCAATCTCGTGAGACAGTGTCAGGCTGTAAGCGGAGCCTACCTTGCATTTTCTCCAGTTTGCTCATGTAGGAGTTGAAGAGAGAGTAGATTCGCTCCGTTTCTCGGTCCCCGTCAATGTCCAGCTGGATGTTTGCTGGGAGGCCGCTGCCCCAATACAGCAAGACCAGAACAGAAAGAACAACAATGGGAATCATGACATTTCTTTTTTTAAAGAGTTAGCTAACAGAGTGGTCTTATAAAGTGAGCTTATCCCTGATGGCATTCATGTGTGGTTGGTGGAAGAGGTCACAGCACTTAAAGGTGACCATCCACGGGCTCGGAGGACGAGAGGCCCACAGATCTGCTGTGATAGCCAAGCAGACTTGTTCTGCTGGGAAAAGAAATGACTTTACTGATGCACCTGGGCCACGTGCCCTGAAGGTTCGGCCTGCCACCCAGGTGGGGACAGCCAGGTCCCCATTCCTCCTCAGCCTGGGGTGGCTCCTACTCCGCCTAAGCGTGTGGCAATGTCGCCTCCCCTGGACACAGTGCTCAGCCTCTCCTGGGCAGGATCCCACAGGGATTTTCCTGAGTCCTAGAAGCCGGATCCTCCACTCCCGCTTCCATTAGCCTGGGCCTTTCCTCACGCCCACACTAGACAGCAGTTGTCACTGTCCTCGTAAGCCATGGGGCACCTGGTCCTCCTTCCAGAAGAGGCAAGGTGAGCCTGTCCTGACCCTCAGGAGGCCCAGCTGACAAAGCCAGAGGGTGCAGGGGAGTGTGTGCAGATACTTGCAGAAACCGAAGGGCCTGTGAGCAGGATGGCGGACGACAGCACCTCCCTCACTGCCACCCACCCCCAAGGATCACTAGGACCCCTGGCAGAGACAGGAGGACCCAGGATGGCTCACCGCTCCTGATGGGTCTCCTGAGAGCCTTCATGTGGATGAGCCAGGGCTCTCTCACACAGAAGCCCCTCAACAATCAAGACAATGGTCCACGGGACTCAGCGGTGCATATGCAGCTTGCCAAGACGCCACATAGCCCCGTGGCCACACTTCCTTGTGCAACGCACAAGCCAGACTCTGGTGCTTGGGCCACACGGGGTGGACGTGAGACAGAGCGACTGAGGGGACCTCACGAAAGAAACAATTTTTTTAAATGCTCCTTTTTCAGCTCCTATTCTGAGTCTGCACCCCTCACACCACTCGACACACGCCTGGGCAGGGACAGAGGCAATGCTACCTTCCCAGTTCTCCAGTACAACACAAAATGTCTAAGGAGTGACTAGTGGGGTGGTCGTAAACGTTCTCTAGGACCACTCACTCCAAACCCCTTGAGGCCAAGACCCTGGCCAGATGGACTGACTTAGAGACCCTGGGATGCTGCCCTTGTGCTGACCAGTCCATGGACGCCGATGTGTGCACCAGACCACGATCCCTGTAAAATCCCAGACCCAGGCTAACATGAGACTCGTCGGAGGCCCTGTACAGACATATTCAATAAACTCTGCTTTCACTTCCTGCTGGCTCAGATCTGACTCCTGGGCTCTGTGAAGCCAAGGCCCCCTCCCTGGGTCCTTGGAGCCAGCCCGCCTGCACTGGCGGTAGTGCAGACCTACCCGGTGCAGGGGGAGCAGCCAGGCGCTGTGTCCGAGGAGGCCCTGCAGCACAGCCAGTGGCCATTCAGGTAGGCTGAGGGGTGGTAGACGGTAAGCCGTTTCTGGTTGCACTGGCTCACTTTGGTGAGGATGTCGATCCAGGCCTTGGCCTCCACACAGTTGTTGGCCTGGATGTACAGCGCTCGCTCGGGCTGAATGACCTGAAACATCTGGGACGTGGGGAGAAGGCTCAGAGAGACCTCAGAGCAAAACACCCGCCGGGCCATGGAGTCCTGGGGATGGACTCGTACAAGACCCAGGCCCACAGAGGGAAATGATGGAGCTGACCCCGAGGGAGGATGGCACGGGGGACTGGGGGGACTGGAGGGAGAGAGAAGAGCTGACCCCGAGGCAGGACAGCCCGGGGGTCATGGCATCTCAAAGTACTTTCTGCTGCCCTTGAACGACAGAGCCACTAGGCACAGCCTTCTCCCTGGGGGCTCAGGAGAGAGAAGAGCCCCTGGCCAAGGCTCTGTGCTGGGGTGTCAGGGGCTCATGTAAAAGCACAGGGATCACACTCTCTACCCTCCCCCCCCAGGTCCTCCTGATGCTCACTGTGCCCATTACTGAGACTTTCTTTGGGTCTCCTGGTTTTTAAGGTGGGAGGACTTCTAAGCAAGGTGCATCTGGCTTACCTTGTGCTACCCCCACACCTACCTCAGGACCTTTGCATGTGCTATTGAGTCCATCTGAAGAATTTCCCCCACCCACCTGAGCACCCTGGGGACCCTTCTTCTCCTTCCAGAAAGGTGTCGCTTCCTCTGAGAGGCTGCTAAGAGCCTCCACTGCTGTTCTTATTATTCATTCCACCCACATTCCCGAATGCCAGGCTCTGCCCTGTGTTCTGGGAACACAGTGTGGCCCAAACAGTTTCTATCTCCATGAACTTTCAGCCCTCAAGAAAGATAAAAATGAAAAGGAAGTGCAGGGTCTGGGCACGTCAGAGGAAGAGTCAGGAAATCAACGACCCCGCTGCTGTCAGAACGTGATTGGGGGGAGGGGAGGGATGTGTGCATGGACAGGAGCTGCTGGATCTGAGGGGAGAGCTGGGGCGTCTTCAGGGACCTGAGCCCTGCCCCTGCCCCCCCTGCACACACATGCACTGTTGCACAGGCCTTAGACTGCATCTCTGCAGGCTGCGACCCCCAGGGAGGGACAAACCCCAGACAGAGTTCTGTTGACCGCCCTCACGAACTGGCCGCTCTGACAGGGCCACCGCGGGCCACCTCGCAGACGGGCAGGGGTCTGCAGTTAGTGCCATACGCAGTTGCCTGTGAGGGAAAGCGGTGGGAAACAACAGGCTGATATGCTGAAGTTGGGTGATTTTCTAAAGAAGTGAAGGGGATGGAAATGCAGTTTCTAGGCTGTCTTCACGCTCGTGCCCTGCCATCACATCTGGGAATGCCATGGGCTGCCCTCAGGGCACAGTGCTCCCAGGCTGCCATCCCGGAGAGGGCCGGTCACAGGCCAGGCAGCAGACACCCAAGGCGACAAGACATGCCACAGAGGAGATGAGGACGGTGCTTGCAGCAGGTGCAACAGCATTACCATTCTCAGGCCCAGAGAAAATGCCACCATCTGCCACGGGCCCATCCGCTTGCCCGAGAAACCACCTTCCGTGGTCCAGGGGCGGCACGAGGTAACAGGGGGTGCAGGTGAGCAGGACGGCCATCTGTGAGCTGGGCCTGGTGGCCTCTAGGTCACACCCATGACGGAAACCACATCTGTGCTCAGCCTGTCGAACTCTGCATGCCCACGGCGTGTGCCGGCAGCAGCGGTGACAACGCGATCAGCAACGCTGCCACGTCCCATGGCCACATAGGGCAGTGAGGGGTGCCACCCCGGGTAAACGTGGCCCTGGGAGCCCCGTGGCCCTGACAGACAAGCGAAGAAGGTCCCTGGGTGGCTCTGTGCACGGCAGAAAGCCAAGGAAAGTTGTGAAGGGGTGAGGGAGGTGGGAAGCCTGAGTGGAGGGGCAACAGTCTGAGGAGGAGCCCGATGAGGATACGGTGCAGTGTGTTTCCCATGCTCGGCTCATGACAAGATGCACGTAGGGCTCAGGCCTAACACCCAGACTGTGGGACACCCGCAAAACCTGGCCTGCATGCGTCAGACACTCCAAGGCTGCGAAACACAGAGAGAGGCTGAGAAATGTCCCAGATCAAGAACCTGGCAGAGAACGAGTGGACCAGGCGGCACTCGGCTGGGCACTCAGAGACTGTCATCGGTGCCGTGGGCACCCTGCCCTGCCTTTGAGAGCAGCACAGCTCCTATCCCAGGATGTCGTTCTTTATAGGCAGCACGCTGGGGTATCTGCGTGGTTCAGAAGGATGCATGGCCACGGAGGGTGATAAAGGACAGAGCTCAGCCAACGTGACAAATGCAAACACCCCGCGACTCTGGGTGAGGGGACACGGGAGGTCCTGCTCTGTTTCTACAACTTTCCTGTAAGTGCACAACCATCTCAAAATTAAGTTTCAAAGAAATGCTGCAAGATCCCAGAGCTGATCCCTGAGCTGCCAGGAAGCCCTTTCCAGCAGGTTCCTCCCTGCCCGGCTGCCCGAACAGGAAGAGCCAGGCCGCTGTGCTCCAGGGTTCCCACACAACAGCTGTGAACACCAGTGAACATGCGGGTGACGGGGCTCTGTGGCAGAGAGCAGAGGATGGAGAAACCCCTGAAAAGTGTGGCGCACACAGGACACTCACGTTCTTCATCTTGAAGGACTCCTCCTCCAGCTTCTCCACCGCCAGAATGTTCTCAATAGGAATGCTGCACAGAGGCTGGTCTCCTGAGGTTGAGAAGGTCCATGAGGGGGCAGGCGGTGGGCAGAGGGTGGGTCCCCGCCCTCGGGGTAATGGGTAGACGACACAGAGACCCCAGCATGGACACTGTCCCACCCCTGAGCCTGGGCAGCACTCCCAGCAGGACCCAGGACACGTGGCAGCGACCCAAAGCCTCCGAGGAGCCCTGTTCTCAGTGCCACATCCCTGTGATCTGAGCCGTGTCACACCTGGGAAGACACGACCAACACAGGACCCTGACCCTGTTGCCCGGAGCCCAGAGGCGCGGCCCGGCCCGCCTGCTCCCCAGCCCCCCGGGCCACCCTGGTGGAGGAGTGTCCAAGCACTCCTGTGACAGCGGCGGCTCACCCGTGGGACACGTCATCCTGCCCTTTGTTTTCACTCCGGAGAAGCAGGCTCTGGCCTTGAGGATAAAGGCTGTGAACCAACTAAAAAGCCAATTTCCCTTGTTACCTTTGCTTTTCTGGTAGGTAAATTCATGGTTGGTCAGGCAGAACCATCTTTTCTTAAAGTTCTTCATCCCAAAGCGCTTCCGTCCTTGTGCCCTCTTGATCATGAACCTGTTGTGAAGAGGGCGTGTCTGTGGGTCATTGTCAGGGCTCAGGGCACATCCGCCTCCGGCCCCCACGCCACAGCCCAAGTCATATCCGCTAAATCCAAATAAACTGCCCCTTTCACAACTGTCCTACCTGAGGCCGCCTGCGGGTTTTCAACACCTTAAACCCAAAAGGCAAAGCTCTCTACTTTTGAAAAGTTTTAGTCCCAGTTGACAAGGACACTGGGTTCACGAGACCTTCAGTGAAGCAGCCACCCTCCCCATCTCCCGCCCCGGGAAGCCCCAGGAAGAGCAACGAGAGACACCATGAAGAAGGTAGGGCCCACGAGCCATGGCAGGTGCGCTCCCCGGCAGGCAGGAGACGCTTCAGGAGTGGGGGCTGCGGGGGCAGGAAGGGTGGCTCCAGTGTGAGCAAGCCAACACCTCAGCACGGTTCAGCCTGCCCTCCCTCTCTCCCACTGACACTCACACCACCCACGGGGGAGAGGCACCAAGAAAGGCAGGCCAACCCCACATTTCAGACATCCCTGCAGACCATCTTGCAGGATCTGAGACACGGATGGGGGCTATGCTTGTCCAGGCCAGGGCGGCCCCTCAGGGGTCTGGCTGCCTGTGAGCTGGGACGGCCAGGAGCACGGCCCCTGCAGGTCTGTCCTGCTGGCCCAGCAGCGCACGCAGGCCTTACCCTTCCTTAAGCAGGATGGGCTGCTCTATACTCTTAGGGTCTCTTCTCCCAGAAGATGAGATCAGATCTAAAAACTAAAGCAGGAGAGATATGAGATGCTTAAGGGGGAAATGGTGGGTTGGATACAATCCTGCTCACACAGGAACAGTTAGCTAGAATGCTGCATCTCTTTCTGACTCGAGGAGAGAGCAACTGGGGGAGCGTGGGTCCCTCTACAAGAGTCAGGGGGTCCTGAGCGTGTCTCTGCTGTAGCTGGAAGCTTCCAGTCCTGACCCCAGCAACCCATCAGACCCCCCAGGGAAGGACTCACTGCACCCACAGCTGCGGCTTCACCTGCTTCAGGTCACACCTGGAGACCTACGTGTGTGGCAACAGGCAGCCCAAGGACGCATCTCTCCTGGAATGCACAGCAGGATCGGCTCCCAGGCCCCCGCCCCTCCTGGATTCATCTGTTCCTCAACCTGTCTGGATTCCCTCCACCAACTGTGCTGATGTGTGCCCCCGGCTCCTCTCCCTTCCTCCTCTTCTGGGTCTTGGTTTTTATGATTTCTGAGAAATAAGTATGTGTGACTGTTTCTAAACACAAGAGAAAAAGTGGGGCACCTGGGGGGCTCTGTGGGTAAAGCATCTGCCTGAAGCTCAGGTCATGATCCTGGGGGTCCTGGGATCAAGTCCCGCATCGGGCTCCCTGCTCAGTGAGGCGTCTGCTTCTCCCTCTGCTGCTCCCCCTGCTTGTGCTCTCTCTCTCAAATAAATAAAATCTTTAAAAATCAATCAATAAAAATAAACCCAAAAGAAAGTAAAGCTTTAGCATCCAGAAAAGATTGTCCCCATGTGCTGTGTCCCTAACTCCAGGTCTGGATGCCCAGCTCTGTGACTCAGGCATTTGTGGGGCACCAGTATAGTACGTGGCCGGCAAGGCAAGGCACTGTGCCACCCCTTAGGGACAAGAACTGTCAGTTCCGAACAGGAGCGGTGCAGAAGGGGCTCACAGCACCCTGGGGGCAGAGGGTCCTGGGACAGCCATACTCACATTTTTTACTGCATCAGCATATTTTTGCTCGTTGAAGAATTCATAAAATGCAGCCATGTAGGATTCCTTAAAACTGGCCTAAAATGAAACAGGTCACTTAACAAAGGCCTGCAGGACAGCGCTGAGCTGCAGGCTGCCTGTGGAGGTGCACCACTCATCTGGGCAGCGGGTCTCCCTCAGGCCCACACGTCCTCAGGTGCCCACAGCTGAGGCCTCCTCATCACTGCAGTGGGGCTGTGACAGGTCCTGCCCTGGGGAGCTCTGGTCTGGCCAGGGGACCGCGGGGGCCCTGGGAGACCTCAGGGTTTCCTAGGAACAGGGAATCTCTCGGCAAGGGCCACTGTCACTGCTAACCCTTCTCTCTAGGAGGACACAGGATTCAAATTTATTCCTTGCCCTCCCCTGCCTGGAACATGGTGGGACTGACCCACCGCTGGTCTGGGGAATGTTACTGCTCTACTGCTTATTAAGACACGTCATCATAGGGATCCCTGGGTGGCGCAGCGGTTTGGCGCCTGCCTTTGGCCCAGGGCGCGATCCTGGAGACCTGGGATCGAGTCCCACATCGGGCTTCCAGTGCATGGAGCCTGCTTCTCCCTCTCCTTCTGCCTATGTCTCTGCCTCTCTCTCTTTCTCTCTCTGTGACTATCATAAATAAATAAAAATTAAAAAAAAAAAAGACACGTCATCGTGTATGCTACTGGCTCGTGAAATATTACTGTAAATTAACATCCCCACAGTGAACCTGATTAAGTACGATTCACAAACATACCCTCAGTCCCTGAGGATAATTTGCCCCCACACAAAATAGGTTTAGAAAGCAAAGTTTCGGAGTTCAGCAGAGCTGAGGAGTGTGCACGTTGTTGGAACATTCTCTCCGTGAAGATGGTAGTGGGGGCGCCATGTGGGCTTTATTGTTCCTTATGCTTATAACTGTTTAACACACACTCCTCTGTGTTAAAAAGACATGATTAAAATAAATGACTTACAGATTTTGACTTGGACAAGCTGCCAAGAGTCTGAATGGTCTTAGAGATAAGCGTCAGCGTCCTAGACGTCTGTGGGTCCTGTCGGATGGGAAGGAGACAGGCATGTTTCCTTTCAGTTTTACAGAAATGTGACTGAACCAGAACTGCATGGCCGACCATGGATGACATCCCCTAGGAGCCCCCCAGCTCCAGCGTGCTGCCTGTGTGTGATGGAGCAGGTGCACCTGGAGGAGTTGCTCAGGCACTTCTGTGGCACATGCTCCAGGAGCGGCTCGCGGCCAGGCTCTCCACCTAGAGGACCAGATGCCAGTGCCTCCCAGGATAGGGGGCTGCGGGCAGGACGCAGGGAGCAGCTCCATCAAGCACCCAGCCTGACACACATTAGGGGCCTCTTTAAATGAGCAGCTTTCCTGTGCAATGCTGAGCGCCACCCTCCCCCACGGCCCTTCGTACGACCTAGAGGTTTAGTCTAAAACTCACCAACGGGAATGGGCCCCTAGAATCACCTCACCCTGGGGTCTCTGCCAAGCCCAAGCACTGCGGGGCCCTGCAGGGCTCCATAAGCGTTTGTTGATTATGTGACAGAACATACACATGATCATAAATGCCCCATAAATGCCCCGTTTTTCCCGAGGTGGGAGTGAGAAATCCCGGTCACAGCGTCCACTGTGTCTAACAGACACAGCTGGCCGAGGTGCTAAGCCTTCTTGCGTATAAAGGAGTTCAGGGCATGTGGGTGTTCACAGCCCAGCTGCCCCACCAGCAAGGACGCTGAACACCCCCATGAGCCCGGGACGGCAGGTTTGCCAATTGACGGGGGTTGACATCACTTACCGTGTGGTGAGGCGTCAGCTGGAAGAGGTTGGGGGACAGGATGGCCGGAGCGAAGAATCTCAGGAAGATGAAGCTGCTCACGGCCGTGTACCTCACATCCAGGTCATCTGCAGCCAGGACACAGAGAGCCGGCTCAACGGGCCTTCTGGAGACAGCGGTGGACCTGGAAGCCGGCACCCAAGTGCGCCTGCCCCTCCTGAGAGTCTGCCCGGCCCCACAGGAGTCCCCGTCACCATCCCCAAACACACCACACCATGTGGTGGTAGCACTGCACCAGCCAAGGAAGGCCTGGCCGGGCACTAACCCAGAGCGTCTGAGGGCTGGGTATGCTTGGTAACTGCCCTTGCCAGACACCAGGGCCCCTTCCATGCTGGAAGGGGCCACCGTGCCCTGAAAGCAGGAGGTCCCGTCCACAGAGTCGGGTGGGAGGCCGGATGTGCTGAGAGGCACCTCAGCAGGTGGGTAGGAGGCGGCTTCTGTCAGGGTCCCAAGGACCATTCTGGGCGACCCATGGTTCCCTGAGGCAGGAGGACACATCTGGGCTGTTCCCTGACTCCTCAGGGAAGGATGGCGAGGGCCAGGGATGGGGCCTGCTGGACAGGGTGGGGGGCCAGGCTCCCCACAGCCCACTCCTCTGCCTGCATCCCAGTCCTCAGGCCTGCTGGCGCTTCCTGTCGGGGCAGGACACCTTTTCTCTGCTCCTGGGCAGCTCTGCACAGGGTGAATCCTGGTGCCTTCCTGAGGACCTGACACACGTGAAAAGGCAATTCATCCCTAGGGTCCCTCCTGTCCCAAAGCCACGGAGAGCTCATCCTGTCTTTCTTGAAAGTGCAGCAGGGCATGCGGTGCAGAGCTGCCCCTCAACCTACCACAGTCAGAACTACAAAAAAACAGGAAAGGCAGCTTCCCCTGGAGAGGCCCAAGCTCGGAGAGATTAACGCTCCACCCCACATGAACCAGTGTGACGAAACACGGCCAGCTGGCCTTCCGTGCGGGGCCCGGGCCTGGGTTCACAGAGGGGCCCAGCCGGGCTGCAGAGGGATGAGGTGCGGGCACTGGTGTGGATCCAGCAGCCACAGCCAGAATCACGTCCACACAGACTCTGAAACGTCCTTCTCTGCTTTGAGACAGTGGGGAGAGGAACAACCCAGCAAGGGGCTGTGGGTGTTCTCCACACCAAAGACTCACCCTGGAAGCGCTTGGCAGCCGCCTCTCGAAGAGAGAAGAATATGTCACACATGACGGTGGGGCAGCTCACCCCCGATTTGGTGATGACGTTGAAGATGCGGTCAACATACTGCCGCAGGTTTTCCTGCAACAGGATGCGGGTGGGACACCCCCCAGTGCCTGTTTGGAATCACTGTCTCCCCAGGGCTGCTGTGCCAGCCCCATGGAGCCCCAACCACACTGGGATGGGGCAGGGCCCGCAGCAGCAGCAGATGTACTAACATCACTATTTACAGAAGTGCCTCTCTGGCTAGTGACAGTCGTCACCGCGGCCAGGGACCAGAGCTCTGGGGGTGTGGGGCATGCCCCCTCCATGCCGACCTCATCCATGGGGCGTAGAGGTAAAATTCACTGCCTTGTATCTCCCGAAGGCATGAATAAATCACGTGAGAGATTAGGAGGTGAGGGTGCATTGAAAACATCAGGGAGTTCTATTCTAAAACACAGGACAGTGCTCTGCGGGGACAGGATGGAGGCAGCCTGGCTTTGGGACCTGTGTCTATGGCTGCCGGAGACCAGACCAGGCTGGGAGAAGCCAGGCCAGGAGGCCTCCTGGTGGGGAGGCTCTTGGTCCTCCCAGAAGGGAAGGTGCCAGGCCAAGTGCAGTGCCATCAGCAGCAGGGCGGTGGCACTGGGGCCCGGAGCAGGGCATCACGGCGCTGCACTGCAGCTGAGAGGGACTGTCTCTGGCGGAGACACAGGCTCCTGAGGACACCCTGCACAGTCAGTCCCCGTAGGTCCCCCTCCCCAAATCCTAGAGAGATGAGAGCACCCCAAGCAGCCAAGTGCCAAAATCCTACAGATGGGCGAGCAGCTCCAGAGAGTGCAGAACAACTCCTTACCATGTTGTTTTCAAGGCTCTCTCCATCCTTTAGCTTCACAGGATCAATCTCACAAGATTTGTGGCTCTGGCATATCTGGAAAGTGCACGGACAACAAGGAGTGAGCAGCACAGATTCCAGGAGCATGGGCGGGGGGAGGTCAGGGGCATTGGGCGTCATGGCCACAGCCAGCCCCACGCAACAGGGGACGAGAGCCTTCAGAGTGGCCACAGAGCGCCTCGGTCCATGAGGATCAGGCCTCTCCTGGAGACCATTCCAGATCCACGCACGTGGGATCAGGCTTCATAAATTTTAAAAACAGGGTTACTGAGCAGTGTTGGCAGGTCCACGCACACAGACCAAACCAGAATGCGAGTTTAAACTTCCTCACTTCCCTGCATTCATTTATTTATTTTTAAAGATTTTATTTATTTATTCATGAGAGATACATACACACAGAGGCAGGGGCACAGGCAGAGGGAGAAGCAGGCTCCATGCAGGGAGCCCGATGCGGGACTCGATCTCAGGACCCCAGGATCACACCCTGAGCCAAAGGCAGACACTTAACCACTGAGGCATCTGGGCATCCCACGTCCCTACATTTAATGACACCGTTCTGGGAAATGCTGCCTACTCAAGGGTCCCGGGAGCGGTCAGGGGAGGGACTCAGAGCCACCAGGGGAGGATGCTTATGGTGCATTCGTCTGTGTGCCCCAACGCATGAGCGATAACAGAGGGACCATGCACAGCCGGGGGTGCTCTAGAGAGGACCTTGGCTCACAGGCTCAGGGGGCCCTTGGGACCCCCACTCACCTCCTCTATGGCAGGTTTCAGGGTCATGTGCAGGTAGTGCATCCCTGCCAGCTTCATCGTCTCGTCAATGCACTTAGACGTCAGTGAGTTTCCTCGGAAAATGGTGTTGGGGTCCCTACAAGAACAGGCAACTATCTCAGCAGGTGTCAGGGGAAGCAGAGCCTGCTCTGAGCACCCGTCCACTGGATGCAAAGATATGCCCACGCTGCTAAGCGTGCTCCCAGATGCTCTGAGAGGGACACAAGACCACGCCAGATGTTTTACAGCTGAGAATCCTGAACCCGCCGCCCTGTCTGGAGCAGACGGACCGCACAGAGCTGTAGTACAGTTTAGCAGGACATCCACACACCCACTGCCTTGGCTCTTTGTGAAGCTTGGTTTTGCAGCAAGTTAATGCTTCCAAAGACCAAACCTGGGGTCAGCATGGAAGTCCAGCACAGAAGCATACATGTGCTTCATGCCTTCTCTCAACTAAGGTACATTCTGGGTTTCTTTGAACCAAGAGCTCCAGGGAGAGACTCTTCTTTTTTTTTTTTTTTTTAATTTATTTATGATAGTCACACAGAGAGAGAGAGAGAGAGAGAGAGAGAGGCAGAGACATAGGCAGAGGGAGAAGCAGGCTCCATGCACCGGGAGCCCGACGTGGGATTCGATCCCGGGTCTCCAGGATCGCGCCCTGGGCCAAAGGCAGGCGCTAAACCGCTGCGCCACCCAGGGATCCCGGGAGAGACTCTTAGCACAATCCATCCCCAGGGAGTGGGCACAGGTCCTGGGGCAGCAGTGACCCCGTCCTCTGGCATGGGCCTGACTCTGAATCTGCACCCACAGACCACGGGAACTGACCACCCTCAAGGCAGCCAGTGCCCTTCTTGCGTGCATGCCTCAGGATTTCTGAGAGAAACGGTGCCTTTTAACAATGTACCTTCAAAAGAAAAACTGAGCCTTGTGGGTCCCTTCTGCTGTCCCAGATGGGCACTCTGATCCATGCTGAGGGGACTTCCGCTATGCTGAGTCACCCACACCTGCCCTAGGCCAGCCCCTCACCACTCACTGACCCCAGGCTGCACCCCTGGTGGGATGGGCTCATGGGCAGAGGCTGAGGTTCACTCACTGGGTCCTCCGGACCTCGGCGTTGGCAATGGCACTGATGAACGGCACCACCCTGCCATAGTGCAGGAAGAGCCTCACGAGTGGGATGGCGGCCTCCTGCTTCTCCCTGCAGACCTCACCCAGGACGTGGGCCGCGGATGCTGACACAGGCTGCGAGAGGAAGACACCACATGGCCCCAGGGTGCGCTTTCCAACCTTGGGGGCTGGTGCAGATCCCCACTCCCCACCCGACTTGGTCAGTGGGTTGATGGTACCAAGTCACCATACCAGAGACCCAGGCCCCCTGAAGCCCACACCAAACCCTCCAACGTGCACACGTGCTCTGAGTGCATTCTTGGAGGATCCTTCCACCCAAAGCCAAATCTAGCACTAGGGCCAGTGACCTCAGGGTCACAGATCAGAAACTGTGGCCTTGCTGGCTTGCCACAGGGCTCTAACTGCAGGCAGGGCATGGGGCAAGGGCTTCTACCCTCCCAGCAAAGGGAGAGGGAGGGATTTCTGGGCACAGAGCAGGTGTGGGGGATGGTGTGCAGGGGAGAGTCACTGCCAAGCGCTGGCAGCTCAGACGCAGGGCAAGGGGTGGGCCGGCTCCCTGCCTCCTGAGGGGAGGCTGGTGCGGGCGGCTAGGTGGGGTCAGGGTGGGGCCAGGTCCAGGGCGAGGGCTCTGAGGGCTGGAGCTGATGGGGGTGTGTGGTGTGGGTGAAGCAGGGCGGGGTCGGGAGGGTCAGTGGGCGGGAGCTGGGAGCGAAGGGGTGGGGCCAGGGCCCAGAGGGGGCAGGGAGGAGAGGTGAGGGGTCCAGGGGTGGAGCTGGGGTCCGGAACCTGGCAGGGGGTGGGGCTGGGGATGCAGGAGCTCCGGGTGTTAGCAGGCTACCCCACAACCCCACAGGTGTCCGCAGGCAGCCCAGGGCGTAGCAGGTGCTCGGCACGGGTACCTCCACATCCGCGGACCTCAGCAGCAGGTCCCGCAGTGGGCTGTAGTAATCAGAGGAGAAGACGTGGTCCTCGGTGTACACCACGTTCAGCCGCAGGGACCCCAAGTCGCCCGGCTTCAGGCTCTTGCTGCCGTTGTCTCGGGGCTGAAGGAAGTACCTGGACAAACGCAGGACACACAGCGGGCTGCAGCGGCAGCACCATCCGGGGCTGGGTCCCTCGGGGCTGGTTCCAGGACGCCCGGAAGGCCCAGTATGCCAGGCGCTCTGCACCGCGCTGATCCTGCTGCACGGGGCATCCTGGGCTGGGCCGGGGTCTGAGGCAAGAGGGAGCTCCAGGGCAATTCTACAGGACACCTCTCTGTTCCTCATAGGAGCTGGGGATGTTCCCTGACACCCCCTGCAGGGTGCATGCATTGCATGGGGTGTTTCTCGTGGAGACCCCTCTACAGGGTCCGAGTGGGGGGCCAGTCATTCCAGGCGGCACCCCACAACACAGAGTCCCTGTGCCAGAAGTCTTTTCAAAGGCAGAGCCCCTGTAGGGTCTGTGCCCTGGGGCGCCCTGCACATTATGTTTACTATGGGGGCTGACATTCTGGAGTCACAGGCCAGAAGTTAAGGCTGAAAAGCAGGAAGGGTGGAAGGAATAAGAGAATGAGAAGGGGGGAATGAGTGACTACACAGTAAAGTCATTTATCCGTGAAGATGAATACTCGACAACAGCTAGCAATACGAAGAGCAAAGCTGCGATTATTCTCATAAATACATGGTAGAGCTTTCAGCATCAGAGGAATGGTGACTTGTGCCTGTAGGCAGGCAGACCACAAGGGTACATGGACACTTTCTCAGTGTTTTCTGACTGGACACTCTTTTCTCTTAGGTCCCACCCAGCGTGGCCATGCAGAGGTGTATGGGCCAGGCAGTTTGAGGTGGGACGTGGGTGCATCTGGCTGAGCACCTGGCCACCTGAAGACCTGGGTGGCCGTCCGCCAGGCTGCCGTGTGCCATCTTGGTTACTGGGCTAGGGGCTGCTAGGCGCATCAGTGCTCCCAGCAGGAACCAGGACCCAGTGATAGTAAACTGCCATCGGGCACAACACACAAAAATCTATCCACACGGTGAGTCTGCAGACGTTCAGGGCTGTGGTATGCAGCACACGGCTTGCGACCACACCACGTCCCCATCCTGCATGTCTGCTAAAGGAGACCTGAGTGTCTGCGCTTCACAGTGACATTCGCTGTGCTATAAAGGGATGCACTAAGCGATCATGAAATCCAAACATGAGGCTGGAGGCCAAGCTCAGGGGGATTTGCCTGAACAATGCCTTCGCCTCCTTCCTCAGCAGGCGACACCAGGTACGAGAGCTGTGGGGCAGGCCTGGTGCGGCAGAGCTCCTGGGAGTGCCAGGCTCAAAGGGCCGTTCTCAAAGTTGCAGGGTTCAAGGTTGCCTTTGTCTCTCAGCCACCACTCTCGCGCTCTCCCCACGCCCGCCCACCAAAACGGCACTGTTTCATAGCACCTGTAACCCCATCCCCTCACCAGAGCTAGCCAGACTGGGTGGCCAGGTAGGAGCCAACCCGAGCCATCTCATTCTGGCTGCACAGTAGCAGCTCTGAATGTCTGCCCACCGGGAGCACATGGCGCCAGGTTTGCAGCCACCTTACCAGGCT
Source organism: Canis lupus baileyi (assembly GCF_048164855.1). Lineage (NCBI taxonomy): Eukaryota > Metazoa > Chordata > Mammalia > Carnivora > Canidae > Canis > Canis lupus. Next base: position 308,634 of record NC_132854.1, on the reverse strand, counting down.
TCGTAGGAGCTGGACTGGCGGAGCACGTTCAGTGGAACCCTCAGCTCTCCCAGAAACTCATCTCCAAATTTCAAGTTGCTGGCATTCCAGAGGTCAACTCTGAAAAACAGCCAATGGTACACAGATCTCAGTAAGGGATGACCTTGGGAGGGCAGGTGGGCAGCAGTGCTCCTTAGCTTCCCCAGGAGTGTCTGGGGTGGGATGGGGCCTTTAGTCCCTCAAGCTAGCCTCTGGCAAGAGAGTGACAGTGAGGACATCTGAAATGTGAGGTCAACGCAGGGTGTGACTGTGGCATGAAGACGGTGGCCTCCCAGGGCCTCGGGGTGAGGGGGCTGCCCATCTTCTCAACAGCACAGGAAGACAGTGCACATGGATGGGATTCTCACTGCTCCTCTGATTTGGGGCCATGGAGACCCCAGAACCAGAGCTGAGAGTCTAAGACTGGTTCTCAGCACACTTGGTTGTCACAGAGAAGCTTCTAGAAGGCCGTGCCAGCTCTCTGTGGCCCTGAAGTCCAAGCAGGAGCCACGGGCATCACGGAAGGTACAGGAACATGTGTGTGTCAGGAACACACAGAGGAACAACGTCCCGTGGCTCTTTGAGAATAAACAAAGGAAAATCCTTAATCTGCCACATGACACCTTAGCAGTAGGACAAAAGGCGGTCAGGCAGTCTTTTCCCCTTTTTAGTAAGAAAACATTTAAAAACGGTTTTTGTTTGCTTAAAATACAACAGCTAAGACTTTATTGTCAAGTTTAAAGCCCAGTCTTGTATAAACACTTGTTTTTCTAAACAGGGAAGGGGAGCTGTGTGCTGAGGGCAGCCAGTGCACAGCCAAACCTCTAGCATGGCCCCGACCTTGATCGGGACTCTCAGACACTCTGCCTCTGGTTCAGTGTTTTGAAATGGAAGACTTAAAGCAGAAGCAGCTGAGACCTGTGTGTGGAGCCTGGCATCCCTCAGAGCTCGAAGCCACAGAGGGTCCCACCCTTGGTCCCTGGCCCATGCCCCCAGCTGGACATCGACAGAATCCCAGGCAGGCCTCAGTTGGCTCAGGAAGCTCTGACCCTGCAGGAAACCAGACTGCAAAACCTGCCAGGTTCTGGCAATGTGGTCTGCCCGGCCCCAGGGTGACAGGAAAGACCGCCCAGCTTATGGTCTCAACTGTCACTTGGTGCCTCCTACGGCTGCAGCTGGTGGGCAGAAGCCCCGGGGGCAGGAGGTGGGGAGACCCGCCAGAGCTGCTGCACCTGAACCCTGGCATCTTCCCCAGAGCACACACACCAACGGCTTTACCGTGGGGGCTCCGAGCAGCAGGAGCACGGGGCTGGGTGAGGCCGCCACGTGGACGGAGCCTCACACACTGAGCAGCATCGAGCCGTTAACCCCTCTTAGAACATGGCCTCAAAAAAAAAAAAAAAAAAAAAAGAACAAAACATGGCCTCTAAAACCACATTTGTCCCTTGGGTAAGTACAGGTCCTCAGCCACTCCCCAGATCGCTGGCAAGTTCACAGCTCTTCCTTTCAACCAACCCCCGACGTCCTAGTGTTAAAATTACCAGAAAATTGGAAATCCCTTTCTTCCTGGTTCTGTATTTTCAGAAACAAACCAGAAAACAAACAGCAGAGGTGGGTTGAGACTATAGCCACCAGGCCAGAGCCTGGAGCCCCATGGCCACTGCTCACCGGATTTCAAGTTTGTCCACGTCTTCCTCCTCAAAGTCAAAGTGGGACTTCCGGTTGTAGCTGCACGGTCTGGTCACCTGGAGGGGCGGGAGCAAGGTTGTGTGCCGGCCTGTGAGGACCCCTGCCCACCACGAGCACCCCCACCTGGTGTCCCAGGTCCCAGCCTCAGTGGTCTGGAGCCCCTTCTCCAGGGGGCTGTGCCTGCCGGTCTTCCCAGCACCATGGCCTCCCCTTGTGAGCACCTGGGCCAGCTCCCTCTCCTCTCAGGCTCTCCACCTCTCTGCCCTGCATTCGCTCCTCCCCAACCTGCCCATCTCCCCATCTGGGTACCTCCAGCCACAGCCCAGCTTGGCCTCCACCTCCTCCCCTTGGAGCCCCCACCAGCTCTCCTCCCCCAGCACATGGGAGTCTTCCTACCACCTGCACCCCTGCCTACATCACCTCTCAGGCCCATGCTGGGAAACTCGAAGGGGACTCTGAAATGCCACCTCCTCTAGGAAGCCCCCCAGAGCCTCCACTGCCTGATGCAGCTTGCCGTCTGGCATCCAGCATGCTGGGCACAGGGTTTCTGCATTGTTCCCACTGTGTCTACTCAGTGAAGGAAGATGGTTTTCACAGGATTTTGAATACTTTCATTTAGATAGTGAGGGGTTTTTAGGTAAGTCTAGCCATTACCCTGGAAGAAAATGCTTTCCTGTTGAAACTCCTGTAGGAGGCATGTGCCGGCCCCAAGCCAAGCATAGGGACTCCAGAGGCTCAGCCTTAAGCTGAGTCAGAGCTGTGGGGGTTGTTTGCAAGCTGAAGCAGAAAGCGGGTGCAGAGAACCAAAACAGGGGATTTAGCTGTTAACAGGGCTCAGCCCTTTCGGTCTAAGACCAAAAACTCCAAGGTCCTGTGGTCTGAGGCCATGAGCGAGGCAGGTGTCAGGTGGGCCCTGGCCAGCAGCACTCAGAGCCCAGGTCCGGACCTGCCCTGGGATCCTGCAGGATGCAGGCCTACCCCTGTGCTCACCTGTATCCGGGGCTTGTTAAATTCACCTACTGAGTTGAGACTGATGTTTTTACAGCGTGAACTGTAAGTCAGTAGCACAGTCTCAGTAAGAAGCACCCAGGGCTGCGTGTCAGAGCCCGGGGAGCACATGCTGCAGGGAAAGCCCATGCTTTACCGTGTGCCATGTTGACCTCAAGTTGGAAAGCACTGCCCAGCACGCTGGGCAGCTCAGACAAGGGAGGCTGTTGCTGCCTTTGTGTACAATTTGTATTAGAAACTGTTCTCTATCATCTGTTCCAGACGCCTTCCCTGTTCCACAGCCTGGGCACGAATCCCCTGAGATGAGGCTGACCACATCCGCTTCCTGCCTAATCTTGAGTTTCTTAAAAACCATTTTCTCCACCGGCTATGAAGCAAGAATGTCCTTCTGGGACAGAGAAGGGCACTGTGCCCTCTGTACAGCCGCCCAAGAGGCCTGGCTGCTGACCTACATGCGAGGGACCTGTGGGCTTCTGGACACGTTAGGAGTGGTCCAGGTTCTCTGCACGTGAGCTCCTTAGTTCTAACCATCGCTCCAACTTCATTTACCGAAACGGCACCTTCTCACACCAATCTCCCCTACGTGTGGACGCTCAGCGTCCCAGACTGTACTGGAGGGTCACCGTCCTGGGAAGGCTTGTCCTTCTTCACCAGGAAGAACCGCCCTGAAGCCACTGACTCAACGGTCACTTGGCCACGTGCATGATCCTCTCCTGTACAGGCGGCTCTACCCAGTAGCCAAGTCATGCTTAGCCCCCCAGGACCTGGTGCATATGAAACATTCGAGGAAACTTTGTAGCTGCAAAGAGCCTGTGCCTAAATATATGACCTATGGTTCGTATTTAAGCTGAGGCAGCTGCCCTGCTTGCACGCTTTGGCCCTCATGCCCCCCATCCACCCAGTTTCGGTGGCTCACAATTCTGAGAGGCAGCCACAGGCTCTCCGTGCTCAAATGCATTTCCTCTTTTGCCCCAAAACCCCTCACTATCTCTGGTGAAACAAGCCTCCCTCCAGTGCTCAGGAAAGACTGGGGGAAGCAACCAAAAAACAAAATCCCACAGCAAACAATTAAATCCCCCCAACATCCCCCCCCCAAAAAAAAACCCAAATACTGATAATTTGGGAGGTAAAACTCGCCAACTCAAACCCAAGGAAGCACCAAATGGCCTTTCTTCCCAGGGATGAGGGAAGGTCCTGGGACCCATGGATGCTGCAGGGAGCCACTGCCTGAGGCCCTTCAGAGCCACACTTCTCCCAAAGGATCTCAACGTGACATTGGTGGCACTAATACCAACCTCAAAATAAAACACTTCGTCAAACTGGGGGTTGTTGGTCTTCTTTTTCACTTTTGTCTTCTTTGCTTCCGATCTGTAATCAAGGAAGAAAGGTTGAGATTAAAACCGACACTGTTGACACCAAGTCTCTCTGGACCTTAAGACCGAGTGATCAAATGCACAAGTGACTTACTGCCTTTACTTATAAATATTTCTGTTTGTCTCCAACCCAGATGGTATACAAATCAGGACCCTTTACTGAGCCCAAAACACCCAAAGAGGAGAACACAGGGTTTTTTTGTTTTTTTTTACAAAGCACTTTAGGGCAATAGAGAAAATGAGAGTGGGTCAGGAGGACACTTCCCTCCTCACAGCCAGGCTGCATTTCTCTGGAACCGTCAGCATCATCATAGCTGACTGCAACTCACCATCATGGCCCAGAGGCAGTGGTAGGTGCGGGCAAAGATACTTGCCTGTATGGTCCTGCCAGTGTCACAGTAGCGTAAGGGTCACACTGCCCGTTCACGATGGGGAGGCCTTGGCACTCGAGGATGCTGAGAAGAGAGGTGGGGTGTCAGGAGCAGGAGCTGAGGGGCCCACAGGCCATTTCTCGAGGGCTCTGAAGCCCCCCACAGGGCCAAGAGCCAGGAGGTCTGCATGCTCCTGGCACCAGCTGCCCAGAAGCTCCTGTCTAACAAGCGCAGTGGGTGCTGACCTGACCGATTAGTAGTCAGAAAGCATTTAGGGCAGGAAGAGGTGTGTGCTGCATTCAGGACAAGGCTGTCTTAGCCGAGGATGACACGGTCCTAGGGACTTGTGTGAGTGATGCCACCGATTCATTTCCTGGGAACCAGCAGTGGCAAGAGCTTTCCGTGGCTCATGAGTTTACCTCTCCCACAACCTGACAAAGTAGCTGCTGTGGCACATCGTGTTACAGGTGTGAAAACGGTGGCCCCAACAACCGACTGGGCTTTTGGGTCCAGCCTGGGGACAACCCCCATGCCACGCATGCCTCTCGGCTGCAGAGGGCACCCCAATCTCAGATTTACTCGTGCCTGGTCCCTCCTGTGGGTCCCAGTACAACAGTCCTGGCTCAGGTCTCTTTAAATTCTGGAGCAGAGCTGGTTATGCAATTTATGTGACCATCTTTTCCACTTATTCTGTCATCACTGTCATCCCTGGGTATGCTTCTGTGGGCTGCTCCTTTGGGTCGTGCTCAGGTCATCCTGCTCCTGGCCTGCCGGTTTTGAGCACATGCTGGACGTCGTGAATTCCAGGTTGCTGACTTTCTGGGTCTTGTGCTAGCTGGCGGTTAAGGTCCTCTGGGTACAGACTGGTCACAGCCATTCCTGCTTGAGGCTGTGTCAGGGGCTGTGTGGGCCCCCCAGGAGCTATGCTGAGCCCTGAGTGGGAGCAAGGATCTCCACCGCACTGGCGGATACGCAGGTGCCTCTGAGCCATACGAGAGCCCCGTACCCACAGACCCCATGCTCTGTCCAGACCCATGGCGCTAGCCCGACATATCCATATTGGCTTGTGCAGTATGCAGGCCTCCTCCTCTCCGGAAAACACTGCAGTGGCCTCTCTCCACCCACCACAGGACAAAGCCAGGGCCACTGCAGCCCATGTCTGCCCCCCTTGTCTGGGGTCACAGAGTTCAAATGCCAATTGCCCAACATCCAGAATGTCCCACCAGTACAGCACCAGCTCTTCCGCGGTCTGTGGGAGGAGAGGGGGTCTGGGTCCCAGTATTCCAACATGGCAGGGAGCAGAAGCTCTACTCCCGAAGAGGAACGGTGTGGCAATTTAGACGCAGGATCACATCCCCTCAGACGGCTGCATGCTCGTTTCTCTTGCCATCAGGAAGTCAGAGAATAACCAGCTGCCCCATTGCTCCATCAGCCAAGCAATGTGAGCTGCTTGTGCCTCTCTTGGGAAGGATTTAGCTTCCAACATTTCCCAGAACATGTCTCTCCAGTTGAGGATTTTGTTTCCTTCGTGGTGCTTACGGCCCTTGGAGCTGGTGCCACACGGGTCCTACACCTGGCAGCTTTCTACATTTCTCATTTCTCCATGAGTTTCCCTGAAACCTCTGCTAGACGAGGTTGAACCTTAGGGGTCACTTCGTTACTTCTGTTAGCCTTACCTAATACTTTCAACTCTTTACTTGATGAAATATTTCTGGGTTTCTCTCCAGATTACTGACTTGGTCTTTGGTTATCTTCCTTCATTAACTCATTAAAGAAATACCGATTTATCCATTACATCATCGTGAAACGAACATTCGTGTAGATCTTATGCAGCCCAGGCATGTCTCCAGGAACGGAGCAGTCTGAGCTCAGGTCTGATCATTGGCGCAGCAGCAACAGCAAGATGGTAAACACAGAACATGCAATTGTCACACCCAGCCACGTGAGGGAAGAAGGAAACTAGATACAACAGAGGAGCACAAGGTGGTAGTTGGGGGCCTCAGGCTGGAGTCTGAAGGACAAACGGGCCAGGGAGGGGGGGAATCCCGCAGCAGATCTGAGACGGTGGGGAAACAGCCTGCTCAGGACAGGGCAGCAAGGCCCACACCCTCCCCTGGGGCCAACGACCCCAGTTTAACACAAACACCTTTTTTATTACATTCACTTGTTGCTCAAGAAGGTTTAGATGGTTTTGGATCCTCAGACATGCCTCAGAGGCTTTTCATGGCCAGGAACCAGATGGCATCACTAAGCATCAAAGTGAAAGCAAGTGTCCCCACACCTAGGTCCTAGAGAAGCACCACCAGACGCAGGGCAGCAGCCTGTACAACCCCCCCAGCAACCATGGGAATGTCCCTGCCTTGCCTCCTCCCACATGACCTACTGTCTAACGCAAAGCAGTTACCGGGATACCGAGCCCACCTACACAGCCATTGTGGAGGGAAAACCCAGCACCCTCCATCGGTGTGCCGACCATGCAACTGAGGTAAGGGCGTCCAACCCCCCCTCGCTCACCTGGGGCGGCAGGCACCTGCAGGTGGGCTAGGGCTGCCCGGCCACACAGCCCCCTCTCACCACACTCCACACACAGGGCATCTCTCCAGGCTTATTCTCTTGCAAACAACTTCAACCCCTGCTTCGGAATGTTCCAGGTAAATAAGGGAAAGGAGTAAAATATTTACTACGCTGCCTATTCCTGTGTCCTGGGAAGGACACTGTGACACAGCGACACAGTCAACTAATCTGGAGTCCAAGGCATCAAGTATAATACTTACACGTATTATAACATTTATAGGATTTTACATTCAAACTGACCTTGAAAACGTGGTTATGCCTTGCAGCTAGAACAGTAACAGCCTAGTGGCTATGTTTTCTTTTTCTAACTCCCCAGTAATAGTAAATAAGATCTTTATTGGATTTGAAATGCTGTCAGAAACTTGAAAACAGGTAATTCCTCACTTGGATATACCTCAAGGGGGAGGTTCCCATAGCCTGGCTGTCAGCACTGAGCCTAGCCCCCCAGCCTAGCCCCCCAGCACTGAGCCTAGCCCCCCAGCAGCAGGACTCCAACCTCTGGTCAGAGGGGCTGCCCAGTGGCATCTATGGGGATGTCAAGCCCTGAGCCCAGCCCCCCAGCAGCAAGGACCCCACCCCCAGTCAGGAGGGGCTGCCCAGTGGGCATCTACAGGGCTGCTGACAGGCTTCTCATCTGCTGGTGAGATGGTGGAGCTTGGAAGTGGAAAAGCGCAGGAGCCCTCACTTTCGGATAAAGCAGGTGGCCACAGGAGACCCAAGGAGACACTGTCCTACAGGGACAAGGAAGGTGAGTAAAGGTCTGTTGCAATGCCAGCCAGCAGATGGTGCACATGCATCATCTTTCCCACTCATCTCCTGGCACCAAAAGTGGCTGCAGGTCTCCCACAGGAATGAGTGTTGTGAATGAAGGTGATGTGGAGTCATAACATGCTGCCCACTCACCCCAGCCCACACTCCAATGGTCTTGGGGGCCCAGCAGATGGCTCAGAACCCCAACCCTGTGCTCAACAGGCCAGCTCCCAACCACCAGGCTCCTCTAACGCTCCTCCAGTGAATGAAATGTAGATGTGCCACAGGATAACGTTCCTCCCCCGCTAGAACGCAGGCCCCAGGAGGCTCGAGACAGTCCTCGGCACCTAACAGGGGCTCATGAAATATTTCTGAACGAATGTTACAAAGGTCTACTCATCTTTGTTAGGGAAGGAAAGCATGAGTTACAGCCCCTGCGTGCAGGCTTGAGATCTCCTTGGAAAGAAGCCATGCACATGAACAGACACCCATCCGAGGTCGGAGGGGCAGATGCCACATCCACAGACAGGGACAGCGGGTCACCAAACCACCTGGGCCTCAGTCAAGCGTCCAGGACAGCACATGTGGACATATGAGGGAACAGCATGAAAAAGAGTAGTTATAGTCAGGAAAGGATAGGGAAGCTTGTGTGAGCACGTCCAGTGTGTCCTCTGTCCACACAACCACAAGGAGGCCCAGTGCTGATGGCACCACCTGGGGAAAGGCTTCACTTGCCATCCAGGCAGTCAGGGAGAGGTGACATTCTGCCCGCCAGTGGCTGGGAAAGCCGGTGGATAATACTACCAGCCAGAGGGAGGCCACATTAAGGGCGGTGAGCGTCCAGGGACTCTGCAGGGAACGCTGGGACGCCCCCAGTCCAGGACTACAAGCACTCCCAGGGCCACCTGCAGTCTGGGGAAGGTAGACAAGGCCTCCCCTTGCTCTTCAGGCAGCTGGGAAGGGTGTACCCACAACAGAGAGGGGCAGGCTGGGAAACAGAACTCAACCCTGCAGAATGCCGTAGGCCCCCCATGAAAGAATGTCCCTGGCGGGGTAAGAGGTGAGGAGAGCCCAGAAGGACCTGACAGTCCAGGAACCATTGGGCCCACAGGCTGGGAGGTGGTCCTCAAACAGATGTGGCCTTATTCGGAAAAGTCCTTTTGCAGATGTAATCAAGCTAAGGATCTTGAGATGATAAGCTTCCCCTGGATCCAGGATGGGCCCTAAACCCACTGACTATAGAGTTCTTACAGGAGGGAGATTTCATAGACGCAGTGGAGAGGGTCACAGGAAGAGGCAGGCAGAGGGGAGAAGGGCGCCCTGCATCCCAGGAGCTGGAACAGGGAGGGGGGGGGTGGGCCCCTGAAGTTTCTGGAGGGAGCGTGGCCCAGCCAGACTTCAGGTCGGGCCTTCAGAACTGGGATAAAGAAATTCCTGTTGTTTTAAAACACTTGAGACTGTGGTGTTTGGCTAGAGCAGCCCTCATACCTCACACTGCCACAACGAGGGGGTGCCGTGTGTCGGGAGGCTAAGAACAGGTCCAGGTGGTACACGCAGGCCGTATCTGTCCCCAGCACTTTCCAGTGAGGGAAGGGGGAGAAGTCAGGTGCTGCTTAGCAGGAGGAGGGCATGAGGCGATTCCCAGGCCAGTGGGGACCCCACTGGAACAAAGCTGCTTCTGCCTGACTTCTCGTCAACGGCCCACCAGCCTCGCTCTGAATTTTCCCAAGCCCATAACACACTGTGAGGTTGGCTCAAGCCTGTGCTAACCTCTGAGAGGCCAGGGCACGAGGGGAGGACCCGTACAAATAGCATGTGTGATACTGCACAGACGCCAGCGTAGACATTACTGCTCCGATTTTATACAAGGACATGACAGCGGAGGTCACAAAGGGAACAAGCACTAGCTCCGGACACCAGGATTCCGGGTCCAGAGCCTTCTGCACCTCATCACCTGTGGAGCGTCCACAATCTTCTGTTCCATCCCACAGCGGCACCATCTGTGGGAAGTCCCAGGTGCACAGGGCAGACTTAGCTCTAAGAAAGAAGGTGGTAAAATACAAATGGGACTGAAGTGTCAGAGGACAACGTGCAGCTATAAATGCCCAAACTAAAAAAGGAAAAAGATCACAAATCAATAACCCAAACTTCCAGCTTAGGAAACCAAACACAGAAGAGCAAAGAGCCCACACAGGCCACTAGCAGGTAAGGAAGCAGAGCAAACAGAGAAACCAGGGACATAGAAGTGCGGCCTTCGAAGATATCCACAAACTCGACACATCTGTAGCCAGGCTAACCAAGAAAAACAGACTCAAATTACTGACATCAGCCATGAAAGGGGGACATTCTAACGACCTTAGAGAAACAAGGTCATTTTTTTAAAAAGCTTACAGAATAGCTGAGCAAATGGACAGACGATGTTTTGGGGCTGGAAGGGCTCACCCGGCTAATTCCCCAAACTGATGTGCAGATTCAGTACGGCTGCTATGTTCGCAGAAAGGATAACACGTCGATCCTGAAACTCATATGGAAATGAAAAGAGTTCAGGGCAGCCGAAGAGTTAGGAAAGAATGACCAAGATGGGAGGTCAAGATGGAAGATTTCAGAACCTCCTATGATCCCAAGTGGCCACAGGCACAGAACAGAGTTTACCAATAAATGTACCCATTTGTAGGCCAGGGATTTCCAACAAAAATGCAAGACAATTTGCTGGGAAAGAAGGAACCTTCCCACAAATGGTGCCGAGACAGCAGGATATTCAAAAGCAAAGGAGATAATGCTGACCCCTACCTAACACCATACATAAAAAATTAATTCCAAATGTACTGAGAACCTGAAGATGAGAACTAAAGCTGTGGAAATGTTAGAAGGAAAGCACAGGTGTCAATGTGACCTCAGAGTAGGAAAAGGTCTCTTAGAAATCTGTATAAACAGGAAACAACGGATGAGGCGGATCAAGATTGAAGACTCTTGTTTTACAAAGAATGTGATCAAGAAAGTGAACACGATAGGACAGAAGATGTTTCCAAGCTATGTATGTGACAACAGGCTGGCATCCAGAATATACAGAAGATTCTTGCAATTTAATAATAAAATATTAATAACCAATGAGAAAATCAGTGAAGGACAGAAAAGATGGTCCCATCACGGCGTGAAACCAACACTTCTGCACACCCACCAGGAGGCTGCAGAACCCAATGAGCATCATGGGCAAGCCCAGGCAGAGGAACCGGATCATGCTGCTGGCACAGTGAGAACCTATCGGGAGCTTGCTGAGGCTTAAACACAGTCCAGATACCACACTGGTTCTCCTGTGTCTCGCGCCCAAGAGAAATGAACACAAGTCCGTACAGATGCTTGTATGGGAACGTTCACAGCAGTCGTCTTCACAACAGGCAAACATCTATCAGTGGAGGACGAGTGGGACAACCAAGGACGTGATTCAGCGCCCGCATGACGGGAGCCCTGACACCTGCCAGGGCATGGGTGAGCCCTGAAGATGGCACGCTCAGTGACAGAAGCCAGGCACAATAAACCACCTGTCATGCGGGTTCATTCACGTAAAACGTCCAGAATGGGCAACCCCACAGAAGCAGAGCAGCAGTTGTCGGGGGCTGAGGAGCATGGGGCCCATCAGGGAACAGGATTTCATCTTCAGGGTGATGAGATGTTCTGGAACTGGACGTGGTTAGCGTGAGGATTGTGCCAGAAGTCTGCCTTTGAAAATCCTGAATTTTATGGTAAAAGGTATTTCTTAGTGAAAGAAAAATCGACAGGGGGTGGCTAAGTGAAGAAAGGCAGGCCACTGGTGTCTCAGACACTTGGGGGACATGAGCCCTGGGGGTCTCGGTGCGTTCCTCCGCTCTTCCTCACCGCATCCCTATGAGGGACCTGTCTGCTCGGGGTCTGAACAGTGACAGCATGTGCACTCAGCGACCAACTCCGTTCTTTGCCCGGCCCGGTCCATTCTGCCCCCACCGCTAATGGATACTCCTATTCCACGGGAGCCTCCGCTGAAAAGGCCCTACATCGGAGGCTCCTGGGTGGCTCGGAGGTTGGGCATCTGCCTTTGGCTCAGGTCGCGATCCCGGGGTCCTGGGATTGAGTCCCATATCGGGCTCCCTTCAGAGAGCCTGCTTCTCCCTCTGCCTATGTCTCTGCCCCTCTGTGTCCTCATGAATAAGTAAATAAAGTCTTAAAAAAAAAAAAAAAGCTGAAAGTTGTTTTGGAACAAGGGATATAAATAAATAAACAAGAAAACAGGCAACTCTCATCACTGCTACAGGGTCTGAGAGCAGCTATTTTTCGGAGAATGGCAGCACCGATGAAGGAAAGGATGAGTTTGGTGTGTCCTACTGTGCATCCCATGCCATGTCCTGTATAGGTTCCTACACACACCCTCCATGTCCCACGGTGACAGCCCCGCAGCCTCAACTGACCAGACAATGAACTGGAAAAGTGCAGTAGGCAGCGAGGCAGGCCCCGGGGTGGACACAGGGTGGAACTCCTCTCATGCCACACCCCAGGACATGACAGAGGAAACACAAGCCTAACGCAGGACTCGGGGTCTCGGCCCAAGGAAAGAGCATTACCCGGGCTCACCGAAGCCCTTGCTCGCCAGAGATGGTGAAAGGATGAATCTGGGAAGCATCTCTGCAAAGACGAAGGAAGCTGGAGCGTCTGGTCCCTCTCACGGTCCTGAGTACCAGAGGACGGCTTCTGCACACCCTCCCTTTCCCTTCTCAGAGGCCTCACTTGGGAACGTGCAGGCCACAGAGGGAAGGCCCGAGCGTACCTGTGACAGCCGCTTGCAGGATCCCTGATGCCTGCAAGTGTCGTTAGTGGGGGGGACACATGCGGCGCCCACGGAGCAGGAAGCGAAAGATGGGGCCCCTGAGACCTCACTGTGGTCAGAGGGTGGACCTCTCAGCCTCCTCCAGACAATCTGTGGGGTCCATGACCCTGAATGTCGAGAGCCCACGACAAGGTCTGGGGACCATGTGCAGACACATGCACCGACGCCCACACTCACCAAGCGTTATGGGGTAGACGGAGGTCTGTGGTTGGGCCCCAGGTCCACACACCAGCACACAGACCCCTCCTGTGTCCCGCCTGGGGCCAGACGGCGACCTCTGCCTACATGTCTGCCTGACTGTGGCCGTCTGCAGAAGCCAAATGTGTTACCTCAGGGACAAACACCTGCTTTATTGAGGACATGAGGAAGGATGTGCCAAAACCTCTAAAAACAATGCCATCATGGGGAATCCTGGAGGCTGGCAATTCTGATTCATTTGTCTGAAAAACCACCACCCATCCCACTCCCTGGGGGGCACTCCTCCTGGGAAGACCGGCCGTCATGTCTTACCGTGCAGCCAGCTTGTGGCAGACGACACCCGTGTCAGTGATGACCTCACTCAGGCGCAGCTCCAGGTGGACCTTGCCCTGAAAGGCACAAGGACAGAGGGTCACAACAGGATGGCCACGAGCAGGGAAGAGCACCCAGAGCCTCGGCCCACAGATGTGAAGCTGAGCCCGACCCCCGTGGCATCCACAGCACTTCCCCGACCCCAGTCAGACCGCAGAAACCAGGGCAGGCTCGTCTCAAAACGCTCAAGAAAAAGGTCCTGGAGAAAGCAGCCTCCCAACACTTTTGCTCACTTGCTTTAGGATGTACCCCTTCATACATAAGCTTGTGTGGACACCCAAGTCCTGGGGCAGGCGTGGGCGTCCCCCCGTAGGAACTTAGTGTTCATGGACACTTCTGAAGGAGATGGACTTGAGCACAGGTGGCTGGACTTTTGAGAGCAAGACCAGTGCCATGTTTCGCCTGTGTCTGTGTCTGTGTCTGCACAAAGGTCAGACCAGCTGGAGGACCAACCAGGTTACCGTCATGGGTCAGGGCTCAGGGGCGGGGGCCGGGGGCACAAGGCCTATGAAGAAGAGAAGCCCGCTCCCTCCAAACTATCCAACAGCAGCCCGTGTGACACAAGACATGTGTATATGAGCACACACTACAACGTTAAAATTCACACTTTGTAGCTGGAGCCCAACACCAGGCCTGACTCACTACCCCGAGGTCAAGACCTGAGCTGAGATCAAGTGTCTGATGCTCAATGACTGAGCCACCCTTTGGCGCCCCAAAATTAACACTCTCTTTAGTTAGAAAGGGAGACTGAACTGGATAATGTCCGACATCCATTCTGAGTAAAACTTCTAGCCTGCAGCTTGGGGAGGGCCCTCCAAGACTGCCTTGTCCCAGAGAACCCAGGGTACCAAGCGCATGGACAAATGGATGGGCCCTGGGAAGGCTGCCTTGTCCCAGGAGAACCCAGGGTGCCAAGCAGATGGATGGATAGACAGACCCTGGGAAGGCTGCCTTGTCCAGGATAACTCAGGGTGCCAGGCAGATGGATGGATGGACGGGCCCTGGGAAGGCTGCCTTGTCCCAGGAGAACCCAGGGTGCCAGGCGGATGGACAGATGGACATGCCAGGGGAACGTGGGCAGTATACTCAGCGGTGCCCCTAGCGGCCTCCTGAGTCGGCTCCTCTGAACACCGTGGCCACTGCGGGTCTCCTGTGGCTTCCCAGACACCTGCAGAGCTCCCTGCCAGCCTTGCAGCACGGAGGCCAGCCCCTTGGGTATCTGGCTCGCCCACGACTTTGACAGGGGAGACTTGATGTGCAGGAGGGAGCCGGGCACTGTAGCCTCAGGGTGTCCACCCCTCCCTGTCCTGAGCAAGACCAAGCGCTGCCCTTTCTGAGCCTTCCCCTCACCTGCAGGACCAGTGGCCTTAGGAGGGGGCAGCGAGACCTCCTGGATGGCAGGACCAGGCCAGCCTCACACCTGTGTGCCCCTGGGCAACACCTAGTACCCAGAGCAGACTCTGAGCACCGGGGGCTCTGACTGGTCCGCGTCCAGGGTGCTCACCGCGTGGCGTGCATGCCAAGAGCTGCCAACTTCCCGAGGGAACCAATGGGCCAGTTCCTACAGAGCCCTGGCAGCTTCTGCCCCGCCGTACCCCTCATCCAACAGAGGTGCACACCGCAGGCTCCCTGGCGCATCACCTCCTGGCCCGCGTAGCCGGGAGAAGGCAGCCTCCGCACCAGGCGGCTCTGCAGACGGAGCCAGCACCCTGGCCGCGCCCTGGGGAGCTGGCTCCCGGCTCTCCTTTCACTGAGCCAGGCTGGGCGCGGGGCTCCCAAAGCATCTCATGGGGCAGGCGCCACCACTCTGCTGAGGCCAAGGGCGACCGGCAGCCTCCCTCCAAACCAGATGCAGGGTGAAGGCTCAGGACAAAAGCCCAGGACGAGTCACAGAACGGGCTCTTCACCTGTTCTCCCACCCCAAGGGCCCACCCCAAGTCTTTCTTGGCTCAATTTTAAGACTGGCAGCGGCCATCCCAACGGCCACATCACACTGTCTTTTCACTAGGCTCTGGGAAGGGAGAGAATGTGTCTGGCTCAGGCGGACCCCCCAGCGAGGACAACCTGCGACCGACCGGTTTCCTGTTTTTCCCAGAAGAGCACGGACACATCCGCACCCGAGCCCGCGGCCGCTGCGCTTCCTCTGAGGGTGAGCACTTCCTTACCGACGGGGCAGATCGTGTCAGCCACCACCTCTGGACACTCGGGAGACGACTGTACTGGGAGCAAAACGGTACAAGCGCTGCACGTTGCTGAAAGGACCCGGGCCCCGCCCCAGAAACAAACCAGGAGCTCTGTGGTTCACCAGTGCACATCTGTCCTCATGCAGCCAGGCCGCTGGCATGGGCGTGCCCCGTGCCAGAGGGTGACACACCACGTCCCTCACAAACAACCTGCCGCAAACACCTCCGCCCGCCCGAGGGGCCAGGCCACACCCTGCCCCTCAGGGCAGGCAGGAAGTGCGGCTTCTACAGCTTGACACCCACTGAACTCCACCCTCCGCCACTGAAAAATCTGAGCCTGTGCTTATCCTGACCTCCAGCACCAGCGAGGTCGTCGCAGGCCCGCAGAAGGGGCAGCGGGGCTCCGGGCGGCACCCAGAGCCCAGGCGGGGGCAGGATGGCCCTGACCAGGGGGGCTTGGACCCCGCAGGCATCCCTGCGTCTGTGAGAACAGCAGAGTCTTAGGTGCATTCCCAAGGCTGATTGAATGGTTTCCCCCCTTTGATTTAAGGTGAATGATGAGATCACGGGGCCCAAACAGCGGCTGGGAGGTGAACAGCGCCCGAGCCCGGGCACCGGCTGCAGCCTCAGCCCACGCCACCAAATCACTCATCTGCTCTCAGAACAGCATGAGGGAGCTGGACTCGGGGGCACAAAACAGCTTGGAAGTCCCCAAATACTCGAAGATGAAACCGCGTACCACCCAGTCCAAAGAGGCCAAAGAAGGGATCCCTGGGTGTCGCAGAGGTTTGGCACCTGCCTTTGGCCCAGGGCGCGATCCTGGAGACCCGGGATCGAATCCCACGTCGGGCTCCCTGCATGGAGCCTGCTTCTCCCTCTGCCTGTGTCTCTGCCTCTCTCTCTCTCTCTCTCTCTCTCTCTCTCTCTCTATCATAAATAAATAAAAATTAAAAAAAAAAAAACAAAAAGGCCAAAGAAAAAGCCTCCAGAGAAGCTGAGATATTTTTAATTCATTTCTTTTTTTGTAAATGAAAATGAAATTAAAACTTATCATAACATGTGGGATGCGGTGAGAGCAGTGCTTACGGGGACATTTATAGCAGCGACTGCACGTTCACAAGGAAAGATCTAGCGTCAGTAACATCAAGACACCAGCAGAAACCAAAGAATCAGAGCAGAAATCAAACAGATTCTATCTCTAGCCAAGCTAAGAAGCTGGAGAACACAAATCACTAATAATGGGATGACAGAGGGGCCGCCCTGTGGGATCGGGGACCGTGGCTCCCAACACCACCACCCTTGTCCAACCAAGAGCGCCCCCCTCCAGGCACACTGTCAGCTCCCCGACCATAACAGATGCAAGGACCCGCCAGGTGGGGCAAGGACGTGGGACTTCCTCCAACTTTCTGCTCAACTTTCTGCAACATGAAATGGCTTGAAAAATAAGGTTTGCTAATTTAAAAAGAAAAAAGCACCAGTGGTTCACACACATTTTCCTCAGGAAAGCGGCAGACATCAGATCCCTGGCCTGCAGAGAGAGCCCTGGCCACAGGCTCTGGTCATGGCAGCCGAGCACACCCCCTGTCCCCTCGAGCCCTGGTCTGCATGGGCCTTGGGGCTGCGGTGGGGCCAGACTGCTGAGCACTTGGACCCTAGCGCCAAGAGCAGGTGAGACGCCCGTGAACACAGAAGGGGAGAGAACAAGCCAGGAGCCGTGCCGGCCCTTCCCTCCTCGGAGCGGGGTCCTCGCATGTGCACAACTGCTGGGAATCCTTCAAGCAGGACTGTCTGACATGCACGACGATCACCATCCCCAGAGCTCCCAGGCCTGCTCTAAAGGGGCCAGAAGAAGGCCAAGGTTTGCCCTCAGAGCTCACACAGTTTCACAGCAAGCCTACAAACAGAAGAGCACACAGCGGAGTTAAGCAGCAGCCGGGCATCCTCGGGGGAGCCGGGGAAGGGCCCCGGGGCCGCTCAGGTGGTGGGTGGGAGACCGTCTCCCTCCCAGTTTTGACACCACAAAGGACCCCTCCCTGCCAACACCTTGTGCTCATACTACCCACCCAGGGTCAGAGAAAGAACACAGCAACTAATTCTTTTTTTTATATAATAAATTTATTTTTTATTGGTGTTCAATTTGCCAACATACAGAATAACACCCAGTTCTCATCCCATCAAGTGCCCCCCTCCGTGCCCGTCACCCAGTCACCCCCACCCCCCGCCCTCCTCCCCTTCCACCACCCCTAGTTCTTTCCCAGAGTTAGGAGTCTTTACGTTCTGTCTCCCTTTCTGATATTTCCCACACATTTCTTCTCCCTTCCCTTATATTCCCTTTCACTATTATTTATATTCCCCAAATGAATGAGAACATATAATGTCTGTCCTTCTCCGACTGACTTACTTCACTCAGCATAATACCCTCCAGTTCCATCCACGCACAGCAACTAATTCTTTTTAATAAAGTGCTTTTCCAGAGACCTTTAAAACATCAATTCCAGAAGGAAGCAAGATATTGTTTAGATCGCCTTTTCCCCCAATACTAGGGAAATACTCCCCAATACTCCTTCATCTCTCATTGGCCCCAGTTTGTGACACCCTCTTTCTGACAAATGCCTTTTACTGCGATCACAGAATAGATGGATTCAAGAAACCACCTGCCATCCTCTGACCTTCTACGACTGTAAGGGCGACATTTCGGAATGAAAAGGGGCTGCGGGGAAAGATGCTGATGTGTTTCCGGAGGCTGTGTGGATCCAGGGGAGCTCTGCCCGTCTGCAGGATGACACCTCGAGGCAGGCACACTGCACACGAGCTGTCACCAGGCCTGGAGCCAGGCCAGCCGACACATAGCCTGTCCTGTCCTCACAGTCCCGGCAACACCCACCTGCTATTCATGATTCAGATTCCCAGGAAACTGGCCTGCCCAAAGGCAGCATCCAGGCCAGAGATCAGGCTAAGCAGGACAAGGACCTCCTCCCTGGCTATGGCCACTGGCCACTGGGATGTAGTCTACACACTGGATGACTCACACACACCCACGTTCCTCAGTTTTGTGGTGGATCTCGACTGCAGTGATGGTTGCACAGACCTACACGTGTGATAAAACACACAGGTGCACACACGTGCATGCACACACGCGGGTTTAGACACATAAACTGGTGAGGTCCAAACAAGGTCCGTGTCCTGGCTACGGCCAGTCAGCAGGCTGCAGCCACAAGGAAACAGGGTGAAGGAACACGGCCCCTTCTTTACTGTGTTCTGTATAAATAGGAGAGTGCACAGCTGCTCATCATTATTCCTCGTGTACCATTTTTTTTGCAACGTCCTATGAATCTGAAGCCATTTCAAAATGAAAAGTTTAAACACAAGACGAGAAGGACGACAAGCCCCACTCAACAAGGACGCCAAACTGATCAGGGTAACACAGTGTGAAGGGCATGCCGGACACACAAGCTGTCTCCACAGAGAAGCGATGGCGATAGAGCCAGCACAAGTGGCAGGATGAGCCCCATCACCCCATATACGCCCCCGCAGCCCACGGCCCACAGATAAAGTTTTCGAGCAGCCTGCGCAGGAGCGGCGCTCACCATCACGGCAAGGACTGCTCTGGGCTTCGGGCACAGACGCGCATCCTGCACGACCTGCCGTGTCTGCTAACTTCGGCAGCACGTGCAGCCCCCTGGCCAAAATTACACGTGAGGGGCACTGTGACCTTCCCTTGCACCACCTCTTCCTCCAGGTCTGTGGGCTGAACCCTGGGGCTCCCAGGGGCCTGCACACCCTGGGACCACTGTAGGCAGAAACCCCATGCCTGAGAGCCCAGAGGAAGCCAAGGGTCAACAAGGAAATGGAGGACACGTGGCTGGACAGGTGCCTGGAGGTGGGGGCGGGGGGGTCCCACCAGCCTCCTATTTTGGGGCTTCTGCTGCATCAAGCACTGTCTCGTCTTCCCAGAACCCTGCTTTACAGAGGTGGGAACAGGCTTGCTGCCCCCTGGGTCACACACCCAGGCCAAACCCCAGCCCTGCACAGGACCACTAACGAAAATGCTCCTGTGTCTTGAGGTCGGGGGCACTGTGCTGTCTGGTCAGGGTTCAACATCATGGGCTCTGGGCATGAGCATGGGGTTAGGAGCTCGACTGGAACCACAGAAGCAGGGTTGCCCTCCCAGCGGGTGCTGTCCCAGATGCTTGGGGACATGTAGTGCCCCCAGCTTGGGGAAGGGAGGGCTGGGAACTGGGGTCCCTGTCGGGGGGGAAGCTTTGGATGCAGGGAGTTAGTCTCAGGTGACACAGGGCCAGGTGAGCCAGGGGAGCCCTGGGGACGCGTCAGACAACGGGAAACTCAGTGACTGGTCACTCATTTGCTGGTGTAGGAGCTGGAAGTGCACAGGCCCCTCTGGCAACCAGAACCTGAAGCCTGAGGCTCCGCATATTGCTCCCACTCCAGGATTTACTTCTGCTTGCCTGTATTTTCTCTTTACCTTCAGTCATGTGTGATTATTGTCCTTTCTAATTTTATATTTTTAAAGCTGTTCTAATCACACATGACAAAGTGTGATAATAACCAAAAGAATACGCAGAAGTAACACACGCCTCTATTCACTGTAAGAAGACCTACCTTATAACTGCCATTCCCCGGTGAGACCAAAGTGCCCTCTGCTCCCACGGCCCCACCAAGGGCTCACCTGCACTTCCGAGTCTGCATCCACATGCTGCAGCTGGAACCATGTGTCCCTGTTATGATACTTCGGCAAGTCTTCTTTCTGAATGGCCACCTTCCCTACAACAGACGCAGAGGAACAGAGGTCACGGGGGAATGAGTGGCACTCTCTCCACGGACGGGCAAGCTGCTAAAACCACATGTCCTCCTTCCAGTAAGATCAATACGGGCAACGATTCAGCTGGAAGGCCTCCCATGAGATCCGTCTGGGGCTGCCGCCCGGCCTGCTCCTCCATATGAGGTTTAGAAGAAGAAAAGGCTACCCTTCGGTCGGGTCCTTGGGAACTCAGCACTGGCCACCCCAAAATAGGCCACTAGGAGCTGCCGGCAAATGAGAACGAGCAGGTGCAGAAAGAGGTCCTCGTGGAGTCCCCTAAGCTGCCCACACACAGAAACTTCTGAAGAGTGAGGCCTGCCGCAGACCCTCTGCTGGGAGGAGTTAGGGCAAAAGGTCAGGCAGTGCCCCAAGATGGTCCTGCATGAACAAACCTGACTCCACTCGTCCCACGCGCTTGCCTTCCCACAGTCAGCCATGCTCAGAAGCCCGGAACCTCCCCCCTCATCAGGTGGCTTCTCTGGGTGTGGGCCGCTCGTTGGCCCAGGTCCAGCCAGCTCCTGGAGGTACTCCTCACGAGATGCCTCCTGCCTCACATAAGCTTCAGGCATGAGGAGCTGTTCCTCTCAGCTAATCTCTTCTGTGAATCCGATTTCACAGGCCCTGCCTCAGCAGGTGGAGGGAGGTTCTGAGAGCTTGGTCAGCCAACCTCTGCCCTGGATTCCGGACCCTGTGAGACCCACCCATGGGGCACAGAAGGGTGTCTGGATGGCAACACACGTGCAGAAGAGCCATTCCAAGTGCCCAAGCGCTGGGACCTGGGGGTCTCATGTCCCTGCCTTCAGCCCCCATCTGCCTGTCAGCGGTGCCATTCATCACTTCAGCACATTTACATCTCTCACATTCTCAAGAGGAAGGTCACCTTGCACAGCCAGTTTTCAAACAGCCTCAGGAAAGACCCTGGAATCACCCCACTGGGGTTGTCAGCAAGGCCAGTACTTGTGCCCCTGATGTGATGTGGCACATCAACACCCCATCTGCCTAGACCCCAATGGTCCAGCTCCCACCTGCCAGAGCCACCTGGAGCCACACACGACAGCTCACTGTTGACAGGTGGGTACAAAGAGGGGAGGCGGAGCACACGACAGGCAGGTGCAGGGACATGCAGCAGGCAGAGTCTGCAGAGGACACTCCACAGAAATGCAGAGAGAAGCCCAAATCACAGGCCGTCTGGGCTTTCCTCCAGCAGCACCCAATCACCGGGCAGGATGGCTCCCTGAGGACACCTGCTCCTTCCCCACCTCAGTCCTCCCCGCTCCCCACATTGGCCTCCCCACCCCCCCAGAGGGAACGCAGTCCTTCCTCCCTCTCAGCTCCTGCAAACCCCATCCTTTGCCCTACAGTGGGAATGTGATTTTAAGTCTCAAGGGAATAAAGCCGTGGAAAAAATTCTGGGAATTGAACTGGGCAATATATTTCATTGAAAAATAAATAAATCTTCAGACTGACATTAGTTCAGCTGGGTAAGAGGATGATATGTGACTTTCAAAACGTTAAGTCGTTGCAGTGTGTCTGTAAGCTTTAGCTGCAAGAGAGAGGGGCTACATATTTAGTGCTTATGTGAATCCCACAACTTATACATCATCACCTGGTACACAAATGTGTACTTTTTAGCACATATATTAGTGTTTCTTTTTTTTTTTTTTTTTTTTATTTATTTATGATAGTCACAGAGAGAGAGAGAGGCAGAGACACAGGCAGAGGGAGAAGCAGGCTCCATGCACTGGGAGCCCGATGTGGGATTCGATCCCGGGTCTCCAGGATCGCGCCCTGGGCCAAAGGCAGGCACCAAACCGCTGCGCCACCCAGGGATCCCTATATTAGTGTTTCTAAATGCTGTTCAGACACAATGCCTGACCCACAAACTATAATACCTACTTACATGTGTCCCAGTCTGAGTGACATCAAAAGGTCACTAAAGCACTCTGGGCCTCACTGACCCACTTGGACCAACAGGCAGGCGGTGCTCCTGCCTTCACACATTAAAACCCCCATGGATCATGTGCTCTGAGGTCGGTCAGGCTCTCTTCAGAAGACACGATGTGCCCGGGAAAACTCCAGAGGGCAAGTGATGTGGGGAACCGAGTACAGGACCTGGTGAAACTTCAGGAAGGCTGGCTGAGGCCAGATTTAGGGAGGAACAGATGCTTCCTGAGACGAGCTGGACATGTATCACAAACACTGATGAGAGAGATCAAGGAAGACCAAGCACGAGCCCTACCAGAGGGTCTGAAGACTCCAATTTGTTAAGATGTGAATTCCTCCCCCAAAATCAATCTGTACACTATGCAATCTCAGTCATTCTGGAAATTGAGAAGCTGATTAAACAACATAAGTGACAATTCAAGGGTCCTCAAATAGCAAAACAAGTCTGGAAAAGAACAGAGTTGGCACTCACGCCGCTGACTCAGGACTAGCTAAGGCCACTGTCAGCAAGACCACGGGTATCGGTACAAGGAAAGGAGTATGGATCAATGGAACAGCACAGAGATGCCAGAAATAGGCCTGTATGCATAAAGCTGGGTGATTTTCAGGAACACACCACGGTTACTCAATGGAGAAAGGACAGTTTTTCAATAAACTATGCTCATATCACTGGACATTTACAAGGAGAAAAATGAACTTTGTGTCATACATACGATTCACCTAAAACACATGTAAATGGAGGAAATAAACCATAAGCTTTAAAAAAAAAAAATAGAAGAAAATCTCCACTACCCTGGAGTAGGCAAAGATTTCTGAGCTATGACACCAGAAATACAAACCGTCAAAGGATTTCGACAAATTGGACTTCATCAAAATTAAAGACTTCTGGGCTTCAAGAGACATTGGTAAGAAAACAAAAAGAACAAAAGGGAAGAAAATGCTTGTACAACAAATGTCTCATGAAGAACTTAAATGCAGAACACACAAAACACTTTAAGAACTCCATAATAGGGGATTCCTGGGTGGCTCAGCAGTGTAGCACCTGCCTTCAGCCCAGGGTGTGATCCTGGAGTCCTGGGATCGAGTCCCGCATCGGGCCCCCAGAGGACGAGGGGGCTCCGTAGGGGGCGGGGGGGGGCACCAGAGCTAGAGGGGGGAAGAGGGGAAAACACCCTGCCTTCCACAGCAGCCCCAGAACCCTGCTGGCCCAGATCTATCTGGAACTTGGTGGCTGGGGGAGGGAGGAAGCCCAGGAGCAAACGAGGGACACAGGGACCATTTCCTAGAATCCCGCTGACCAAGTGGCATCAACTAAACAGACATTTCCACCAGTTTCCGTCACCAAACCGTCAATGCTAATCTGAGCATTTGGTCTGCATCCAGAACTGCTGGAAGGTGGTGCAGCTCTTGTCCAGTGGGGACAGCCAGTCTGTCCAGCAGCCTCATCCCGGTAAAGGGACATACCCTGTGTGCGAGCAGCCAGCTGCTGGACCTGCAGCTCCTTGACATTCGTTATAGGCCAAGACCATGTGCCTGGAACCCCTCCCTCTGGTGCTAAAATTCTCTACCTAGGAAACCCAAGGCTGCCAACTAAGTGCAAGGGAGCCAGACAACTGCAGCCGATCCATGCCCTCCTCCGCAGGACACTTTCATTGGACCCCGAGCCCACTCTCTACTACACTCCTCACCTCGAGGGGCCTGCCTCTCACCTGCAGCTGACCTTGCACCCATGGCACACGAGTGAACTGGTGGGAGGGCGGTGAGGTCAGCTCTCCCTGGACCAGATCATGGCACCCTACTCCTGCAGCTTTGGGTTTAGGAACGGGCCCTCAGGACGAAGCTCCAGACTCAAGGCTATGTGTCTCTGGCTGGCTGTTCACCAGGGTATGCACGAGGCTCCTCCAGGCCTGTGACCCCATCAGATCAGGCACTAAAAACCCTGATAGGCCAGTGACCTGGTGCTCATTCCCGTGACACAATCTGTACTCTCACCCTCATAACAGCATAATTACCAGCCATAATTCTGGTTTCTTCCTGGAGATCCAGATGGCCACTATTCCTCCAGCAGCAGAAATGAGGTGGAATGTCTAGGTCCAGCTGCCAAAACACCAGTTCAATGCCACCAACAGCTGCCAAACCATGATTTTGCTGGTTATCTTTAAAAATAGCAGATACTGGGGGGATCCCTGGGTGGCGCAGCGGTTTGGCGCCTGCCTTTGGCCCAGGGCGCGATCCTGGAGACCCGGGATCGAATCCCACATCGGGCTCCCGGTGCATGGAGCCTGCTTCTCCCTCTGCCTGTGTCTCTGCCTCTCTCTCTCTCTCTCTATCATAAATAAATTAAAAAATTTCAAAAAAAAAATAGCAGATACTTAGGGCACCGGGGGGGCTCAGTTGGGTAAGCATCTGCCTTCGGCTCAGGTCATGATCCAAGGTCCTGGGATGGAGTCCCGCACCAGGCTCCCTGCTCATTGGGGAGCCTGCTTCTCCTCCTGCCCCTGCTTGTCCTCACTCGTGCTCTCTCTCTCTCTAATAAATAAAATCCTTTAAAGGAAATAAATAAAATAACAGATACCTTAAACAGGATAACTAACAAACATCTTATTTGGTTATTTTGAGGAGAAATAATCTCACAAATCAACTTGAGCAGTTTCTCTAAAATGTGCAAATGTGCATTTTTTTCCTCTTAGGATTCCCACTCAGAAAAGATTTTTCATAGGTTTCCAAAGATTAACAAACTCATCTTTATTTATAGTATAATCCAGGCCAATTGCTAAGAGCTCCACTGTGGGGTTTACCCGTCATACTGGGGTATCAGATCTGCAGAACCACCAGGGACCATGCAACACCCTCTATCTCTGTCTGCTTCATCCCTTTTGTCCTTTTTTGCTTTTTAAATATTTTATTTATTTATTCATGAGAGACATACAGAGAGAGGCAGAGACATAGGCAGAGGGAGAAGCAGGCTCCTCACAGAGAGCCTGATGTGGGACTCAATCCTGGGACTCCAGGATCAGGCCCCGGGCCGAAGGGAGTCGGTCAACCACTGAGCCACCCAGGCGTCCCCCTTTCGTCCTTGAACAGACCTTTGCACACCCAGCAAGTAATGATTAGAGACACCCAGGCCCTGCCTCGAGAAGCTCCTAGGCCCATGCACATCCTAAAAAACTCCAGCTATTTCTACTTAAATCATAGCACCCTCCAAGAAGGTAGCTGTTGGAAATGCAGGCTCTCAGGTTTTGCCCCAGCCTGTGAATCAGCAGTGGCATTTTGACAAGTGTGCAAAGCTCTGGCCTACACTGCAGAAACACCACCAGAGGCATGGATCATTTCTGAATCAGCACCTCTTTACCTCAGCACCAAAGCTGCCTTCAGACTTTCTAAATTTGAATTTCTGGTCATTGGTCAAACAGAAGACTATCACTCGTGTTTGCTGGACTAGGAATGCGGAGGCAGGCAGCACGCTCAAGGTGGCTCCCACCACAGGAGGCACACGGTCAAAGGAGTTTCTGGTGGGACAGGAAGAATGCTCCCTTCCGACCAACAGGCTTTGCAGAAGAAGGGCCTCCCTGGCCTGTGGCTGGCATCTACCACCCTGCCGTCCTGGACCATGCAGAGCTACCCTCTTCAGGTAGAAGAAAACCCAGCACAAGAATCTGGTATCTAGATGTTAGATTCACAGTCATATGGTTCCATTCCAAAAATGAGAAATGTGTGGCCAGGACTAGAGCAGATACCCATGAGGATGGGGAGTCCTGAATGAGTCAGCTTTATGGGTTTACACCAAGTGTGTTTTTGGTGCTGGGACATATTTGGGGCTGGAAGTGGTGTGGACAGTGGTGAAAGATGGTGGAACAAGGTACAGGATGAGGGCTAGAGGATGGTAAATGTTACATGATGGCTGGGGAATATGGAGAACATATGAAGGGTGATGGATGGTGGGGGGTGGGGAATGGTGGAGAATAAGTGGTGATGGCAGAGAAGGGTGGACGGTCTGATGGTGGAGGTGGGTGGAGGGTGGTGGTCTGATGGTAAAGGAGGGTGGATGGTAGTGTGATGGTGGAGGCGGTGGATGGTGGAGGAGGGTGGATGGTGGTCTGATAGTGGAGGAGGGTGGATGGCAGCTGATGCATGATGGGTGGAAGGTGGTATACGGTGATGATGGGTTTCTGCTCATGGCAGATGTGGAAGATGCTATCTCGTCCTGGCACGAGTAAGTCATCTGTTACCACTGTCATCCCCACGTCCCACCTGCACACCCTCCACTAGGACCACATCCACAATTTCCAGCCCTGTGTGTGTCCCAGCACCACCACCACCCGCCCCGGCTGATGCAAACCCATAGCCAGGAGTCATCCTGAACTTCTCCCTCCCCATCAGCCTGCACATGCAACCAACGACTGCCTCCAAGTGAAGTCTGCAAAGCACAATGTAAAGCGACATGAAAACCTGGGGACCTGGCTGCAGGTGTGCACACCATCTGGCTTGTTTCTACCAGCTCCCCCTCTGAAGGTAGAGCGCAGCAAAGAATTGTGAAGGCTAAAGGGCTCAGATTCATAGAGCACCTGGAACAAGCCCCTGCACCTACTAAATACTCTGTAAACATGTGAAATAAGTAAATAGATATGCACCAGATACTTCCAATTTACATCGCTTTTCCTTTCCTACAACATGAATCACTGCTGGATAGTTCTGGAGTAAGTGGGCAGCACCTACCATTCTTTCAGAGTAAGGGTAGGGAAGAAAGGAGAAAAGTCAGAATGAAAGCCAATCAGATGGCTCATTAAATGGGATGGTGTGTTTACACTCCCAGGACCAAACACTGATTTCTATCTTCAGCCATGAAATGTTTTTAGTGAGCAACATAGATCATTTAGGCCCTAATACAGGGATTCCATTCAGGGATTTCTGGTACAACTTTGGTACACGTCATCATTTTTCAGCTAAGCCGCCCTAGCCAGAATAAAGCAAGGATCGACACATTCTCTGCCCCACACGTGGTCCAAGACCCAGAAGAGGAAAACCAGGTGAGAGAGAGTCCATGATGGAGCGTGGGGTGGGAAGGGGAGGGCAGGCAGGGCAGGGCTCTAAGGCACATCCCCTCTGGCCCCCAGGGACAGGGCAGGAGCAGATCAGCAGGTCATGACTGTTGCCACTACCAGTGGGTCTGCTGCTTCCATGGGAAGGTGACTACTGCCCTCTCTTGAACATTGGCCACAGGAACGTTCATTCACACAGCAGGCAATGGGGGCCCAGAGCACCAGGGAGAGCAGGCACCCTGAGTGCTGGACGGACTAGGGATGCTCTGCATGAAGTTCAGGAAGCTACCTGTCACATACTGGTAGGATGAAAGGTGATCCAGACTGGGAGCGGGTGTGGGGTGATGGATGGGAGACCCATTAAAGGGTCTTTGGAGGAACCAAAGCAGGTGTGGACACACCTCCTCCTCTCCTGCCTCTGACCCTCCAAATATGACAGGAGATACTTAGCCCATTGGCTTAGTACCTGCTGGCTGTGTATCTTCAGGCAAGAGTGTGACGCCCTCTGAGCCTGTGTCTACTTCATGTAGCAAGTGGAGGTAGTAGCTATATCCAGGGGCGAAGACACAGGTCAAACGCATGCTTTCACGGGAACACTGGCACAGTGCCCGGTACATACATGTCTCCATCTAACTCTAGGAATCACCTGAGGACTCCACTATGGAGTTTTAGGCTGAGCCCCTGACGATGTGGGTCCGTCGGCATGGATGAAGGCTGGGTGCCTGGGACATGGGAGAGAGGCTGAGCATGAGCTCAATCCCGCAGCACAAGTCTGATGTTGGAGAGCGAGGGCATGTTTAGAAGCCTTCTGATGTTGGGAGGGTGTCATAGGAGCCCCTTGCGGAGGGCAGTCTGCACAGGTGCCCAGTGGGGCGCACACTTGTGTGTGTACATGCAGATACGTTGAGAAATACAGATAACCATTTGGGTCAGATTATGGAAGGTCTTCAAGGCATGCTATGGAGTAGAGTTCTTTCTCCAGGCCAAATCCAGCCGTGAGGCTAAGAAATCGGCAATTTCTTTCTTCCTTCTCTCTCTCTCTCTCTCTCTCTCTCTCCTTCTGGATAAATTGAGCTCTAAAATGGGAGCACATGACACCAGAACAGGGTTTCTTCAGGAGGGAGACTATCTATAACACACTGTGAATTTCTAAGGTGGAATAAATATAATGAACAGAGGTATTTTCAAAAACCATCCATTTTCTCAACAAACGTTTAGTGACTGCCTCCCAAGCCAAAGGGAGAGACCCGACAGTCACTGCTGAGCCCTGCCTCCGCGTGGAGCTTTTTCATAGGTGAGCTATACACTGTGAGGAGGTGCTGGGGCCCGTACACCGAAGAGGCAGCTCGGGCCTTCCCAGCACAGGGTCAGGGCTGCCGCTGGGAGGGGAGAGAGTGGGCTCCAGGGTCCCACTCTCTTCCTCACTCTCCAGGGTGAGGAAGAGGCAGGGATGGGCCTTACATGGTGATGCAGAGCCTTGGGCAACGAGCAGGAACTCAGCACAACCAGACCCAGAAGTAACCGCCAGATGGCATGATGCTCAGAGGCCGAGGGACAGCTACAGGGGAGGCCACCACTGCCCAGAGTGCTGCTGGCCTGGGTAGGTGACCTTCTCAGGGGCCGGGACACCCAGGAATGAGGCATGGACACTCCATGGTTCAAGTGCTCTATCCTGGAGCTAAGTCCCTCAGCATCCCCCAGGAGCGGCCATGGCCACAACAGGGCCATCATAAGGTGCTTGGAACCCAGCAAATACATGTGCACCCACAGTTAGCCTCTTAATTTCTAGTTTTGGTGCCACAGAGACTATGAATAGGGTCTTCCTGGGACAAGGACCCTTTTGACTCGAGGAGGCTGCGCTGTTCCACAGCTCTCTTCTTTCTCCAGGAGTGCTCTGCTGAAATGCCAGTGCCTGAGAGCACCCCAATTCCTCTGAGAGCCCCAGGGCCCAAGAGCACCCCAATACCTCAGAGAGCCCCAGGGCCCCTGAGAGCACCCCAATACCAGAGAGGGATGTCAAGAGTCAGGGACAAGTGTAGTCTGGGGATTTGCGGGGCACGTCCTCTGCACACTGTCCCTTCAGAGGGGCGGGGCCCTTGGAGGTCATCTGGGGACAGGCTCCGTGGTCACTGTATGCTCACTCTGAAGGACAGTCTGAAGCCCTTGCTCTGGTCTCTCCCATGTGAGCTCCCATTGTGGAGCTCCTCTATACCTGACGGGGCTGGAGGGGACCTAGGCAGCTTACCCCTGCCACAGGAGGCTCAGGGACCCACCCAGGGCAGGGGGGGACGCCACCACCAGGACAGCAGGTACCCACTGCCACCTGTGCTGCTCAGCACAGCCGGGAAAGCCAGGCCAGGAGTGTGACGGACGCTGCTGGCTCAGAGCAGAGAGCCCAGAATGAGGCCCCACCCAGAAGAGACCGAGAGGATGAGAACACCCGCGTCAGCACCTACCTATGATGGAGTCCCTCCGGAACACGTCTCTATCGAAAATGTAAAACGACAGGTGCCGAAAACTCCGAGGGATTTCGCAGTAGAAGTCTTCTCCATAGAAGGGGCTGAGAAAGAAGCGGAACAGGCTCTGTTAGGTTCCGGATGCAGTGGCCCGGCCCCCCCCAGGGTGGGCCGTCTGCACACAGGCCACCAGCCTTGGGCACACACGTTACAGCACTTTTGCATGTATCATAAACACGCCACTTTGCGTTTCATCTGTGAGGTGGGAAATGGCGGTTTGCTCGCTGGGGTTGAATGTGTGGGGTCATAAGGCCGCTGCACCGAGTGGGCACTGGCAGTGCTGGCGGAGCTCTGCACAGTGAGGACAGTGTCTGCAGTGCCCCGGGACTGTCTCAGTGTCCCAGCTCCAGGCCATGCTACTTGTTCCCTGGAAGTTGGGGTGACGTCTGCGCCTCTCACGGGGAGAGGACGGGCCCCCCAGGCGGACCCTCCATGGATTCACAGAGACCCAACAAGAGCTGCAAACCCCGGCTAAGCGGCCAAACCCAGGGCTCTGTCACTAAACAGACCCCCAGCTGCTCGTGGGGAGCCAGGCTGAGTCCGCGCACGTGGCCTGCACACAGCAGACAGACGCACGCTGGAGACGCCCTGGCTGCTTCTGCGATGGTCAGATTACGGCACACCACGGCCTCGGACTCGGCCAGGATTCCACTTCCACGCATGTTTACAGCCAAGGTCCAGAGCAGCAAACGTGACCCATCAGGGAAGCTGGAACGATATGAGCTCCTGCTCAGGCTGGAATGAAGGTGGAGAAGGTGGCCAGTGTGGTGCCCCATGGCGGAAGTTCACAGTGAGGGACACACATGTCCCCGGAACTGCCGGGACAGCATTTTAGAAAACATGCCGGCAAATCCCAGTCGAGGGGCAGGAAGCTGGAGGTTCCACGCCAGAGAACCCTCTCCAGGGTGAGAAACCTTTAATTCCATACCCATAGATGTCTAACACAAGCCGTGAGGTCATGATGGTCTCCAGAGCAATCACGTGTGACACGTGGGCAGCACATGGATTCTCCTCAGCGACACAGAACCCCACCCCGTACCCTCAGGCATGCCACTCGGGGCAAGGCTTCACCTCCGAGGGCACAGGAAAACCAGGGTAGTGTCTGCACCCAAGGAGAGCACTAGACTGCAGGGAGCCACACTCCACGTGACCTGCAGCAGCACGACACCCAGGTGTGGGTGGCAGGCACACGCTTGTGCAGGCTGGCGGGGTCCCAGCCAGAGCACGGGCCTGCCCTTGAGGGCTCCATCTGCAGGTACCAGCTCCCCGCTGACTCCCGCTCGTCCCACTGACTCCTGCTTGTCCCAAACTCAGCAAAACCACCCCAGCAAGACATAGCTTTCCGCCAAATGTGTACATTCTTAGAGCTTCCCTGTGCTTCCAAAGTCCCCTACAAGTTCAGTTGTCTGCTTTAAAAAGAGGAACATCCGTGGATAAGAAAGTTTCCTATAACTTTTAATTTTTTTTTATTTATTTATTTATGATAGTCACAGAGAGAGAGAGAGAGGCAGAGACACAGGCAGAGGGAGAAGCAGGCCTCATGCAGGGATCCCAACGTGGGACTCGATCCTGGGTCTCCAGGATCACACCCTGGACCGAAGGTGGTGCTAAACTGCCTTGAGCCACCCAGGCTGCCCAAGGCCATTTTTTTTAATTTTTATTTATTTATGTATGATAGTCACAGAGAGAGAGAGAGAGGCAGAGACACAGGCAGAGGGAGAAGCAGGCTCCATGCACCGGGAGCCCGACGTGGGATTCGATCCCGGGTCTCCAGGATCGCGCCCTGGGCCAAAGGCGGGCACCAAACCGCTGCGCCACCCAGGGATCCCTGTTTCCTATAACTTTTAACTAGAAACACTAACAAGTGCAGGGAGAATGTGGAGAAGCCAGACAATGCAGGGATGTGCACTAGCTCGGCTGCTTTGGAGACAGTGGCAGTTCCTCAAAATGGTGAACAGAGTAACTGTGTGGCCCAGCAGGCCCAGAGCAGCGGGATGACACGTCCACACAGGGGAGGGTCATCCGCCTCAGAGAGCAGGCATGCTCGGGGACCTGTGGCCCACGGGTGAACCCTGACGTCGCGACACTCCGTGAAAGAAGCCACAAAGGCCACACACTCCTGTGATTCCATTTCCACGAAGTGCCCTAAACAGGCAAAGCTATGGCTGCTGGAGAGCAGTGCACCAGTAAGAAACAGGAGTGAAGGGGATGAGTTTCTCTTCAGGGACACGAAAATGTGCCAAGTACACTGAAAACCACAGAATGAGACATCTTACATATGTTAATTACATGGTAGGTGAATTGTATCTCAATAAAGTTATATTTTAAAAATACATAAAAATCTTAAAAATACATAAAGATGTCAGGAAGTGAAAACCAAGTTAACACCATAGGGAATATCCTCCTGGATTTTTTTCTCTGAAACCATATGACTATAGAACAGAAATAGATGTGGATGGAGACATATTTTTGAAATAAAAAGTTGGATTACATTATACATCCCAATCTTTTAATATCACGCCATGGACCACTTCCCAAATAAGTGCATAAAATGTTTGTTGCCAAACAGCACCTGAGGTCTGAGTGGGCCTCCCTGGGGGTCAGAAGTTCCCAACCCCGATGGGCGCCAGTGCTGTCCAGATGCACCCCGGCCATCCACCTGTCCCTGAGGGGCCCCCAGGGCACGCCTGCTTGGCAGAAGGAATCACACTGTGCGACTCTCCAGAAAGCGAGCGCACATTCAGTCCACTCCCCGACCAACACCGCGTCTTACCAACATTTAAAGACTCGGCTAATCTGATGGCAAACAAGCCTCCTGCTTTCACTGGCAAAGTCGAAGTCACTGGTGCAGTGCTGAGTAGGGCACTTCAGTTGCGACGCCTGGGGCCCGTGTTCTATTACTGCCCACCTTCTCATGTCCACTGAGAACTTTCTAATGTGTGTCCCAGACTGGAAGACACATGACTGATACACAGCATGTAAGAAATATCTTTTTATCTGGAAACAGCACGATTTGTTAGTAATATGTCACCAACCAGCAAGGACAGGCACGTGGTCCAGCAAAGTAGCAGAGTTCCTGCACGTGGGAGCAGACGCTGCCTGGGCAGCGGTGGCATCTTCCGGGCAGGAGGGTGGACATCACACGGACCCACAATGGTGCCCCTCCCCTGTGTGTCCTCCACCCCAGATCATCCAGACAACCCCGTCCCCTTCCTGGTCAACAGTTAAGTTCACACTGGTCTCTTCACAGGCAGCAGGCTTGGAAGCATGTTCCCAAAGACAAGGGAAGCTAAAGGGTTCTCTCATGCCCACCCTTCCCCATGTGCCCAGCAAGACAGTATCTTCTTTCTGGTGAACTCAGAGAGGCTCCAGCCCCCAACGTCCCCCTCCTGCACATGAGCAGCTTAACCTGGGGTATCTGTCTGCACAGACCCCACTTTTCTGTCCGCACAGACCCCGCTTTGTCCCCAGCCGAGGTCAGCAGCAGTCAGATGCATGACTCATGCCCCACATACTTGGCCCCACTTGCAGCCTGAGGGCTCCAGAACCCTCTTTCCAAATAAAGAAAAAAGCAGCCCAGAGGACTTGGCTCGCCTTAAATACTGCTATCTGACAGAAGGAAATTAACGTGTGCCACAGCATCCACCCCCAAGGCTGGCCAGAGTGACAAGCTCTTTCCTTCTGTAATTACTGCGAGAAGCTCAAATGGGGTTTCACCAAATCCAGGGAAGTCTCACAAGGAGAAAAGAAAACACCTCCCACCAGACACGGAGCTGATCTGTAAGCAACTCCAACAAGGGAAATGGCCTGCCTTCCTCCCACTCCCCCCAGAGCCCAGATGTGCAGCCTCGAGGGTCAGACAGGGCCGCCTCTGGGACCCGTGGAGAAACCGCAGCCTTCTCCGTGAGTCACTTCCCAGCATTTGCGCGGGGCCCGCGGTGCACCGCCCACACCCAGGCTGCTAGCCCTGCGGCCATGGGGCCTGCTCACAAGAAAACAGCTGTGCGCCTGGTTTTCTCTGGTTTCATGCTGTGTCGCAAACGCCCAAGTGCATTTCCCAACATCTGGGTGGAGGGGCGGAGGGGCGGACAGGCAGGGGGGCGGACGGGCGCAGAGGGGGGCGGACAGGCAGAGGGGCAGGGGGGCAAGGGGGCGGGCGGAGGGGCGGAGGGGGGTGGACGGGCAGGCTGCCTGAGCTGCTCCAGATTGGGGGTAGCTGGAGAGGCTGCGTGCCCAAGAACAAGCAGCCCCACTAGGACTATTCCTGCCTCAAGGTGGAAGCTGTAGATGTGCCACAGAGAAGGCCAGGCTGAGGGTAGAGCCTCCAGAAGCCGTGGGTGCAGGCTCCCAGAGGGACTCAGGTCCAGCCCACAGCCCAACAGGACCTGGATGCCAGGCAGGCAGGACGGGTTTTCGAAAAAGGGCACCAGCCCATCTCCACACAGCTGAGAATGCAGCTAATAAAATGTGGCTAAATCACTAAATAAAAGCCGGATTAAAATTTCATTATATCAAATACTATTGAAACGTCCATAGGAGAAGAACAAGAAATACCAAGGAAGCTGTGTGTGGGCACGGCCCACAGGGACCACTGAGCCGGAAGCATCCGTGTGTCCGTGTGCAGCAGGTGGGCTCAGAAAGGAGCCCCAGAGACACAGGCCTCTGTTGCCAGTTACCTCCACAGGCTCTCAGCGCATGAAGAAAACCTGGTTTCTCACTTCCCTCAAACCTCCTTTAAATCCCTGTGTGACCTGGCTCCCCAGCACCCGAGAGCCTTCGCCACAGAGCCTTGCCCTTCCAATGAGATGTGGCACCTGCCTGGGAGGCAGGATACCCGGCCTCTGTGCTGAACGCCAGCCCCAACTCATGTCACAACCCGACCTGCTCACAGCAGCCCCAGGGAGGCTGATCCCACGAAGACAGAAAGCCACTCTGATCCCACGAAGGACAGTCTGAAGATATGCATCTTGCACTCTTGCAGCGGGGACAGGAGGGATGTAGCTAAGCCTCCTCCAGGAAGGGGAGAATCTGAGGTGGGATCACAGAGTTTGTCCCCATGTTGGGCAGAAGTTCCTGCCTGGGCACTGCCCACAAGTCACCTGGACCAGTCACTGCCTGCACTGGAGGGCGCAGGGCTGGGGTGCTGGCCATGAAGCACCGATGAGTCCACGATGGCCACTGCAGACCACAAGGACAGTGAGGACATTTGAGAGGGTGGCCTGACAGGCAGGGCCAGAGGAGCCCCAGCTCAGCATCCGGGAGGCACAGCACTAGGCAGGAACACACTCAGAGCTGCCCACACTCTTCCCAAAGCACCAGGATTGGGATTCTTCCTAGAGCACTAGGGGACCATGGAGAGACAGACCCCCACCTGGAGCACCCCAGAGCGCTGGGGGGATGGGTCCCCGCTTGGAGCATCCTGGGATGCTGGGGGGACAGGTCCCTGCCTGGAGCACCCTAAGATTGTGAGGCATGAATTCACCTATTCCAGCTGGCAAGGATTGTCTGGGCCTAAAGCCTGCATTTATGTCCAAAAGACTTCTTTTAAATTTAACTGGAGAAATTAGAGATAAAAGTAAATGTTAGGAGAAACTGTTATGTGTTCATAAATCAAACATAACAGCTTCATAAATCAGTGTTTGCTCATCAACAGCTTGGTTTTTATTAAAACCTTCCAAGAAACTGAAATCTATCCTCCCAAACCACAGACTCCTTGCTGTCCCTTTCAGGGTCTAGGCCCAGATGGCTCCTCCCCTAGGACTATGGGGCCCCGAGGACGGGGGCGTCCTTGTTGGGGCAGGTCCTGGCACGCTGTAGGGCTGGCTTCTGAGCAACCATCAGCTTCCAGGGTGAGCAGAAAGGCGCGGTCACGTCACAGACCCACTCGCACCCTCAACTCCAGATTGGAAGTGCACACCCACCCTGCCTGGGAGCGACCTTTCCTCAGGGAACGTTTTCAGCAAGAACGACAGGATGTGGGCGCTATAATCATGCCCCTGTCCATAAACATGGTGATGAGCTAGCTCCTCCTCACTTTCCTGCAGAAAGTGGTTATTTTACTGTCTAACTTTTAATTTTATGTAAAAAAGCAAAACCAAAAACATACTAACAAAAGAACAAAAATACCCCCCATAATCCCACACCCCTCCCCCTGCCAAATAACCACACTGACATTTATGTCCACATATTCCAGGCCATTTTTGGAACAATCCCAATTTTTGAACAAAAGGAACCCTACTGTGAATGCAGTCTGTGACCTGCCGGTAACAGCAGAGAGAGCCCCATTCCGTGTGGACATGAGGAGGCACCAGAGCCCGGCCTCTGCGGGAAGACCAGAGGGGGCTGCAGGCCAGGTGGTCGGGCGATCCCCCCAGACGGCAACACACATGAGACCCCGTGAGAGGGGGTCCCAGGGCAGCGTCCCCACCCGTCAGAGTGGCTGCCAGAGAAGCTGACGGTCAGATCAGGAAGCCTGGGGCAGCTCCTCTCCAGGACAGGAGCTCTTCTTACATTGTGTGGGGATTTTGTGGGAAAAGGTAGGCAATGCCCTCCTCACAATAAGCACATATGTTGACAGAAAAATAATGAGACCACTCTGAAATACTCTCGAGAATGAGTGGGCTAACCCAGCACTCAGGAGGTCTTGTTGTTAACCTCTTTTGTGCGTGGCACGTGGGTAAGCCCCTTTTTCTGGACAGAATGGTGATTTCCTCCATGATGGAACCTTCCCCACCCCTGTTCCGGAAGCAGGAGGCAGACCCTCCTGGTGGGGTCCCAGAAGGCGCTCAGCAGATGCGCCTGCCACCCAGTATGGGCAGCTGCCCTGAGCCCCGTCCTTGCCAGCCCAGTGTCCTAGAGCCTCAGGTTTAAACAGGAGACCCCGAGCTGCCACTGAGGTGCTGACACGATCAAGCCATGAAAGTTACATGTGAACAAAGTTCACTCTCAACGTCAGGGAAGTATTCTTCCTAGTAAAACAAGCTTTGCCCAAAACCACTTTTCTGGACCACAGACAAGGCCAGGAGGAAAGAGCTCGCGCTCCCAAGTGTCCCACCCAACGAGTCTTCCATCAGCAGCAGGCCCCCAGCCCCGCTCTCCATACAGAGAGGAAGAACAGAACAAACTAGGGCCTTTCCCTACGGCATCTGCCGAGTGATCCCTACTGAGTGCCAGGGACACTCGTGCCACGTGGTCGCCACCCAGGGGCCCCAGGGACAACCCTCTGCTGGCAAGAAGTTGGGGAGATGCACGTCCCCTTCTCTGCCACGCATCCTGTTGGCGCCTCCCGCCACGTCTGAGGATGGCTCCAGGATGCCACTGAGCTGGAGGCTGACCCTGCCCAGGTGCCCGGCCAGGCCACCAAGCCCTCTAGCTCTGAGTTCAGAGACCAGCTGGAGGCTTTTTTCCACAGTGACTTCGCCAAATGGAGCATCCAGCCTGAGAGGAAATGTTGAGGCCAGTGGGAACATGTCAGGGGAGGCAACAACCACTGACCCACCCACACAGGTGGCCCTCAGCATCGCCAGCATGGCTCCCTCTGTGCCCACTGCCTTCGTGCTGGCAGTCATCCTCGGAGCCTGGCTTTCCTCCTCGGGCCTCTACGCTGGCAGAGGCCTCCATGTGGGGCTTCTGCTCCTGGGCTCTGCCCTCCAACCAGGGCCACTCGGGCCGGAATCTCACAATACCGCCTTCTTCCAGCTACCCTCGCCCAGGCTCCCACCCTCTTCCCCTCACCTCAGGAGTCCTTGTGAGACATGTGTGAACACCATTCTGTTCTGACCCCAAACCTCTCATCCCTCCCATTTCCTTCTGTATCTTCTCCTCAGAGGTCACAGAGCAAGGTTCTTCCAAGCCTGGACCGAAGGGCACATCTGGATTTGCTTCCACTGGCACTTCATCGCTCAGTGTACATTATCAACCACTAGTCTAGCACTGCCGCAACCCATGTTCACGGACGGAGATCTGTGGGCCACAGACGGGGATTCAGGCCTGCAAACCCACAAGACAGCTAGTTTTTGGTTTCAAATGTTTGGCAGCAAGCAGCGGCAGCAATGTTCCTTGCTAACTTCTTTTACAGATGCGTTTATTTCCCTTTTTGCCCTCACACCATTGAGCAGAACGTTGGGGGTACCAGCCCGCACGATCCACCAGTGTGAACACGGCTTTTGTTTCAATACCAAATGGCCTAATGCACCCACTTTTTTAAGTTCCTGCAGTGATTCCTTTGGAGTCTTTCTTTCCCGTCAGTTTTAACCTTCTTTTACGGCACCCTCTCCTTGTCTGTGTGTTAATAGGCACTCAATCAACACTCGTTGAGGGGCACCTGGTGGCTCAGTTCGTTGAGAGTCTGACTCTTGGTTTCAGCTCGGGTCATGACCTCAGGATCGTGGGATCGGACTAGGCTCCAGGCTTAGCGAGGGTCTGCTCCAGATTCTCTCTCTGCCCCGCCACCCCCACCCCCAACATATGTGCTCGTGCGTGCTCTCTAAAACAAATAAACAAACCTTAAAATGATAAATATTCGCTGAACTAATAAATAACAAAAATAGCCAAGTTAATTAAAACTGTAAGGAGAGCATGAACATTCCGCCGAGTCTGGACCACTACATCAGTTCACCTGATTCTGGCTATTTCTCAGATTTTCCGACAGGACAGGATTACCACATCATTATCTTCATTGATCTCTGAGCCTCCGTTTCCTGCTCCAGAAGCACATTTTCTAGGTCCGCCAAAGCCAGGAACCATGGTTTCTATTTCTAAACTTGTCTAAAATGTTTTGAGGACCGTGACCCCCGTTCACAACCTCACCTAGAATAGAGATTCCCAAACAGACTCTTCCCAGAGGTCTAGGCTCAGCAGATCTGAGGAGGGCCCGGCTTCCCTGAGGCCACGGTCACCTTCTGATTTTGTGACCTGTGGGCTCCAGCTTCAACTGTGTAAACACAAGAAGGGTTTATGTTCCATCGGGGCAACAAAAGTGACCCAGGAGGTCACAGGAGCATCATCATCCCTGGCACCACCTTCATCCTCAGCCACAAAGCCAGACTCCACTCCTGACATGTCTCAGGCTCCTCGTTTTCCTTCCACAGGCTGCTTCCGAGAATCTAGAGCACACGGAGCGTCAACTACGACTGTGTGGCCTCCGGGGTAAGCCTCTGGGTGCTGGCGGCCACCATGCACATGGGGAATGACAGCAGTCCCCACGTTTCAGGGGCATGAGACCTCTAACAATTCTGTAAAGACTGACTTTGGTCAGTGGTCTGAATGTGCTGTGCTGTCTTAAAAGGAGTAATATGCAAGGATATAATTCATCTGCTAAAAATGTTCTCAAATCCAGAGCAGCTGTGTGCATGGACACACACAACCCACAATCCTAAGCCTGAAGGTGGAGTCGGGGCTTTGTGGGGCCTTCCCCACTCTCTTAACTGCCCGGTGATACATGACTCACTCAGGACCCCACTAATAGCCTTGGCTGCTTCACCCGGCTGCAAACCACGGTCCCCTTGCCCTGCTAACCTCACATTTCTGGATCCATCCCCTGTGTAAAGTACTCGACCTGCAGGGTGCCCTCCCATCCCCGGGGTGTGGCCTGGGGGCCTCACCCCAGGGAGCCTGGTAGAAACGCACATTCTGGCCCACCCTCCACATCCTGGGCAGATGCCTGTGTCTCCACAAGCCCTTGGGTGACGAGTGCCCTTCATAGCTGATCCCACTGTCTGGCAAATTCCTCAATCTGAGGGCCCATTAGGTGCTGCTCCTTCTGCAGACCTCCTCTGGTCAGTGAACACGGTCCAGGCCCCTTTCCTCACTGAGTATTTACCTCCACGCCCATCTCAGATGTGTCCTTCCTAGAACATCTAAAGGAAGGTGTTAAAAAAGAAACAAAACAAAAACCTTCCAAACATTCAGCTTCTCAAAGTGCTTGACTTGCACTGTGCATGGCACAGGCCTTGCCGCTCATGTGACTAGAAGGTGCCCACGTGTGCCCCAGGAGCAGGCACCTGGGAAAAGGGTCATTCCACTGCCAAGGTGGACACACCCCACGGACGGTGGCAAACAGCACCCATGTTCACAGTGCTCTCCACATGAGGAACACTTATCAAGAAAGCTACACAGACATTACCAGAGCGACTTCTCCACGATTTTGGTCCTGAAAACTTCCTCCCGGTCAAGGTTCACGGTGCAGTAGCAATCTCGCATCTTGTTCGGCCCCGGGTAAGTCGGAAGATTTTTGGCTTCACCTAAAAAGCAAATGTCGATACACCATCAAGTTAGCAGAACAGAATTATCTAGTTCCCTTGCTGATCACAGGCACATTTCCGAATAATGAACTTATTTCACAGCAATGCACCTGCTCTCCCTCTTGCACACTCCTAGCTCTTCATAATCCTGGTTCTCTGCCACCACAAGTTGAGATGCCACAGATGGTGCCACCCCTGGTATTGGAACACAAGCTAACATACAACCTCCAAAACCAACTGATAAAAGTAGGAATCCATCAGCCTACCAATTAGGATTATTTGTTTTGTTTTGTTCACAGTAGCCCCCTTAATTTCTTTAATCTGCTAAATTAATTTCTTTACTGTTTAAATTATAGGATGATGCTTATACCCTAAAATTTGTCGTCTTAACCACCTTTAAGTGTAGAGTTTAGTAGCATTGAGCATATTTACACTGCTGTGCGACCAGTCTCTGCAACTTTCTCATCCTGCAAAACTGAAGCTCCGCCTTCACGAGACATGTCGTCCCTGCCCCGCGCCGTGTGTCTGTGACCTGGCTCTTCTAGGTAACTCGGGTGCGGGCTCATCAGTATTTGTCCTCCCAGGGATGCCCTCAAGGCCCACGGGTGTTGTAGCAGGTGTCAGGATCTTCCTCCCTGTCAAGACTGAGGATGGATCTGCTGCTTATCCATTCATTCCCTGGGTCGATTTTCATTCTGAATCTGATTTGACAGTTGGGGCAATAATGAGGGAGAAGGACTGTTTTTTATTGAGAAAACTATAAACTCCACCTGTTTGGGGTTTTTTTCTAAGATTGTATTTATTTATTTGACGGAGAGAGAGAGAGAGAGAGAGAGCACAAGAAGCAGGGGGAGGGGGAGACCCTCCTCTGGGCAGGGAGCCCAATGCAGGACTCACTCCCCAGGTCGGGCCGGGATCGCGACCTGAGCCCCAGGCGCTCCTCCTGGTCTAAAGTACGGAAGATTGGCCAGCCAGAAGTAATCCCAAGGGGACGCTGCTGCAGGTCAAAGGGCTCCCTCCGCGGCCCCTCCCCACACGGAAGGACCTCGGCAGCGGCACGGGCAAGCCCACGGCCCTGCAACAACACAACTCCGCGTGCGGCCCTGGGTCTGTCTAGAGAACAGTATCAACGCCGGGACCTCGCGGACGCCTGGAGACACCTCTGAGGAAGGAAAGCCTCGGACACCCTCCTGCCTGTCAGGGGCCTCCGGTCCCTGCGGCCGGTGGGGACCCCCGCGGGCAGCCCAGGGCTCAGGAGATGGGGCGGCTCCCAGGGCCCGGTCCCATGCCAACAACAGCCTGGGCACGGCCGGTAACGCCTGGAGCAGCACGAAGGACCAAACTGCCTCAGTCTTGTCAAAACGGAAGAAGCAACAGAAACCAACCCCGAACCAGAGCACGTCCGTCGGAGCTCAGCACCAGAACACGCGGCACACACACCCTCTGCTGCGGAACTCCCCGGAAGCAGACACTACAGCGCACTTGCGGGAAGCCAGCTCATTTAAAAGGTGCCAGTTTGCGAGTGGGCACGCCAGGGCCTCAGGAGGCAGGGTTAGCTCCGTGTCGCTGAAGCTTTCTGGACTTGCATGTAATGTCAGTCACACACCCCAGGGCAGCGCATGGGTCCCTCCTGCCCGCAGCTGGGATGAGAGCCAACTGTCCAGGATGGCAAGGGCAGGAGGACACACTAGCTCTCCAAGGCTCCTCCAGCTCCAAGAAGCTTTTAATTAATCTATTTTTTTAAGATTTTTATTTATTTATTCATGAGAGACACAGAGAGAGAGAGAGGCAGAGACACAGGCAGAGGGAGAGGCAGGCTCCATGCAAGAGCCCGATGTGGGACTCGATCCCGGGACTCCAGGATCAGGCCCTAGGCCCAAGGCAGGCACTAAACCGCTGAGCCACCCAGGGATCCCCCAAGAAGCTTTTAATTTAAAAGAATCCAGAGTTTTTTCCTTTGGGGAATCATCAAGGGCTCTTAGTGGTGAAGAGAGAGAAATAACAATGAATGTTTCTTGTAGAGCCACCTCAACATTACAGTGTTCCAGACACACTATGTCCACGCATGGAGCACGTAAAAACACGGCCAACCTGCTAAGATGCATGTGAATCTGAGTCAACCTCAAGTCAGGTGTTAAATGTCAAAAAGGAGACTTTCAGAAGGCTCCTGGCAGATGGGAAAGGTCACGTGCACGTGCAGGCTGGGTGACCGTTCCACGGGCACCAGAGGGGATGGCAAGGTTCGCCAACACATGCAGAGAGGCGGCAGGCGGTGAGGGCAAGAGGGCAGACACAGGGCTCCATCTGCCAAGCTGACCCAACAAGGCCATCACCGCACACCTGGCAGGCTCCAAACAAGCGCTTTCGGTCTTCCTTCCCGGTTCTGCTTTGGGAACTGACCACTTGTGCAGCATTCACAAATGTTTAACCTTAAAACCAGCCCGACGTTGTGTACTTTCAGCTGACATCTTTATGATGGGAATCAGGGCTGACCATGCTGCCCTTCAGAATTTTTTTTGCAGCAAATGAGATATTTAGCTGCAAGTTCCTGTGTTTCTTAAAAGGAGAAAGGAAACTTGTTTGAAAGTCTCATAGGAGATGATCGCTGGTGGAAAATAGAGAACTAGGGTTTTGTTCCTGTTTAGTCTCCAAAGAACCTCAGAACATGAGCAATAGTAGCTGACATTCCTCAAAGAGAGAAGGAAAAGATGAGACACCTGACACCGTGGACACGCAGTGTGAACACGGACTGGGCCGCATCCGCCC
The DNA here is from genome assembly GCF_048164855.1 of Canis lupus baileyi. Taxonomy (NCBI): domain Eukaryota; kingdom Metazoa; phylum Chordata; class Mammalia; order Carnivora; family Canidae; genus Canis; species Canis lupus. The sequence continues at coordinate 265,918 of NC_132854.1, read as the reverse complement.
CACCCTGCTGGCCCCAGACACAAGCCCACTGGCGAGACGGCAGGGCCGCAGCGAGCTGGCACTGACAGGCCACGAGGACCAGGAGGGGGGCCCAGCGGGTGGCACCCCCAGCCACGTCCTCTGCCCCCTACAGTTGGGGGCCTCTCTGGACCAAAAAGGCTGAGAACGAGGGGTCATCCTGAGCCCCTGCCTGGGGCCCCACCGCAGGGCAGGGATGACATCCCAGCTCTCAGCTGTCCCACCCCAACCATCCATCTTCCTCCATGCTGACTACTTACCCCAAAGGCCAGAGGTCATTTCCCTGCCTTTCTGTCCCTGAGGAAAAGCATGTCCTTTCTCAGCACATGGAGACATTGACATAGGAGAGTAAAGCTGTTCCAGTATACAGTAGGTGCTGAATTGTTGAGTGAATGGATGAATGAATAAATGACCACCAGGTAAAAGAAGGGTAAACATTGGTTTCATTTTAAGAACTACATTAGGATCATTTTCATGAGTCTTTTTCCGACCAACTGTGTCTGGGGCATACACTCTGCACCCGCAACTGTGACAAGGGCAGAACGTCAGGACCCGGACTCCATCCCCAAGCACCTCATTTACCAACAGAAGTAAAGGCAGCCCTTAAAACGTGGGGAACTAAAGACCTGGAAAGAGCAAACTCGGTTCCCACCTCAGGAACCAGGCACAGGGCCGGAAGCCCGAGGCTGATCCTGAGGCCACAGTCCTGAGCCTCCACGGGCAGCACTTCCCGGGCCACAAACCCCCAGAGAGGGAGCCCCCACATGTGGACGCCCACACTTCGCTGCCGCCAGGGGGTGTTCAGCCTCCTGAGGGGGCCCCTGCCCCGTCAGGACACTCTGGGGTGCCCAGGAACGGGGCTGTGTGTGCCCTGAGAGACACTACAGGAGGTGCAGACCCCAGCACCACAAACTCTGCGGTGGCTCTCAGCCACCTCCCCTCTGAGAGCCGGATCTTGTTTGCTTCCCTCCAGTACCCCAGCACAGAGGCTGCCAACCTCGCACAAGCACCCAGCACACAGCACCCAGCATGGAGGCTGCCGACCTCATACAAGCACCCAGCACACGGCACCCAGCACGGAGGTTGCTGACCTCACACAAGTACCCAGCACACAGCACAGAGGCCGTTGACCTCGCACAAGCACCCAGCACACAGCACCCAGCATGGAGGCTGCCGACCCCACACAAGCACTCAACACACAGCACACAGCGTGGAGGCCACCAACCTCATGTAAGCACCTAGCATACAGCATGGAGGCCACTGACCTCTCACAAGCACCAAGCACACAGCACCCAGTACAGAGGCCACTGACCTCACACATAGCACCCAGCACCCAGCTCAGAGGTCACTGACCTTGCACACAGCACCCAGCATGGCGGCCGCTCACCCCATGCACAGCACCCAGTACAACCTCAGGAAGAGGGGCGTGGAGGAGAGAGGAGAGGAGCCTGTGGATGAGAGCCCTACTGACAGTTTGCCCGTGAGCCTTGGGTGTTCTCTCTGGACATGCTCAGATGTACCATGTCCACACAGCGCTAGTGGGTCCTCCCCAACTCGGGAGCTCCACTTGTGGAAGGCAACATCGTGGGAGAATTTACACAGTCACTCCGGCTCAGCACACTGACGTGGGTCCAGATCCTGGTAGCCAGCACAGCTTATCATAGCAACATAAGAGTCTATTCCCCCAAAAACATCACTTTCATGACTAAAATATTCTATTATCCTGAATATAGGTTTTTTGAATATATTTTTTAATATGTTTTTAATATGTTAATATATTTTTTAATATTTTATCACTTGATATTAGATAGAAAACTCCATAAAAACAGACAAAACTGGATTTCTAAGTCAAGTTATAAGCAGCTTCTCTTAGTGCAGACAAGAGTCAGCCTGAAAACTCCATGCTGAGTTGCCTGGATGCCTGCCTTCTCTGCATCCGGGCGACCATGGCCAGGAAGAACTATTTAATACACATTTCAGATTTCTTCCAAGAGGTAATAGGGGTAGGTAAAACACAAGAGTAAAATCAAGCGGTTCATGGGGCGCCTGGGTGGTACAGTCAGTGAAGTGTCCAATTCTTGGTTTCGGGTCAGGTCATGATCTCAGGGTCATGGGATCAAGTCCCATGTTGGGCTCCGTGCTCAGCAAGGGGTCTGCTTGGGATTCTCTTTTCTTCTGATGCTTGTGACACATGCTTTCTCTCAAATAAAAAAATATATATCTTGGGCAGTCCCGGTGGCGCAGCGGTTTAGCGCCGCCTGCAGCCCGGAGTGTGATCCTGGAGACCCGGGATCAAGTCCCACATCGGGCTTCCTGCATGGAGCCTGCTTCTCCCTCTGTCTGTCTGTCTCTCTCTCTCTGTCATTCATGAATAAATAAATAAAATCTTTAAAATATATATATATATATATATATCTTAAAAAAATAAAGCCGTTCACGTGGAAATTAAAATTTCAAAATATAATGAAAAGGAAAATTAGATCTATCCAGCCTCAACATATGCGAGTCAGTGATCAATTGAGCTCCAAGGTCCCTGGTAGCCAAGGTACAAGTGGAAACATGGCCAAACGCACACTTCTCAGAATTTACTTGAGAAAAAAGCACACCAACCCTCCAGGAGGACACACTGTTCTAGAGCAACCCTCTGCCAGCCTCATGCAGGAGGCAGGAGATGAGGGGCTGGGCATGTGCCTGCGTTCATGTGCCTGTGTACAGGAGGTTCAAAAGCATGCTTCCTGTGGCTACTACTTGCCCTGTCCATCCTGAGAAACAGGGGATGAATTATAAACGCTGTGAAGTCTCAGCAGAGGAGGTGGTGTGAACAAGGAGACTCTGCCTTCTGTGCCCCACCTGGCTGAGGCTAGAACTCCATACACTTACTGTGGGCGGCTTGCTGCGACCAGCATTTGCACTCCCAGCATCTCATGGCCACGGCTCCTGGAGATGTCTAGATCTCTTCCCACATCCAGGGAAGGAGGCTGGTATGACCCCCGAGGATGATAGCAGAGCCAGCCACCAGTCCTCACTGGGATGCAGCAGAGATCCTCAGCCACACCTCCACCCTCCAGCTACAGCCTCCAGCCCCATGGCCCACTGGCTTGTCTCCTCCCTCCTCCCTGGGGAACTGGAGACATGACTGGGCCTCCTTCCTTTCTTCTCCAGCAGCTGAAACAGCCTGCTAGTCTGGCAAATAGTAGGCATCCTATAAATGTTTGCTCAAATTAACAGACCAGTAAATACAAGAATAAAATGACCACCTGGGTAGGGATTAAGGAGTCCTGATTATGCACTTCAGCTGTCAAAGACCTGCCAAACACCCAACAGACAGTCGTGGATTCCTCCCACTTCCTGCCACTGAGAGGCGAGCCCACTGTCTCCCCTTGGGGTCTGAGCCGTCCAGTGGTGAGCAGGCAAGGACAGAGCCTGTGGATTCCACCTGGTCCAACCTGAGCCAACACATCAGAGCCCGATGGCCACTGCTGAAGAGACAGCACAAAGGTGCTCTGGGGGCTGCCCAACCACAGCATGACCTCCCTGCACCCCTGCAGGCACACGACATGTGAGGCATGCACCTGGGGCCTGCAGCCCAGCCCATCCACCAGGTCTCCCATGGAGACCTCACGGTAGAGAGGGTTCATGCAGCCACACCCAGGCCTTTTGCGGTCCCAAAGATGTGAGATACAAGCTGTTGTTTCCCAGCCTTAATGCTCTGAGGAAAACAATACCAAGGCACACACAGTGTCCTCAGGATCAGGAGCTTCTGCATTAGCAGAAAAAGAGACTTTCCTTTTCCTTCCCTTGCAGGAAGACTGGAGGGACCATTACTCAGATTATCTGCAGATTATCCTGAAGGCTGGACCAGCCAGAGCCACCAGTGGTCATGAGCGTCCCTCTCTGAGCAGTCACTCGGCGGGAAAGGACCGCAGAGGAGGCTCACCATGGTGAACTGTGCTGGCTGCTCCAACTGCTATTCGTATTGTTCTCAACAGACCAACAGACTCAAGCAAAGACAGCTGATGCCCTGAATGAGGGTCCCTAGCCCCCAGGGGGCCTGCTGGGATTCTCTGTGCCTGAACTGCACCAGACAAGGGCTGTGCTCCCACCAGTTCTACACCCATGGCCTTGCTGGCCATTAGCCTTTCCGTGACCTTGCAGTTACCCACCAGGGAAAAGTGCTGCTGCCCTGACTGTCGTGTCCATTTGTCAGGAAGCTGTAATATTCTGAGCCTGGGAGTGGGAGACACTTTCCCACCATCAGCCACCACTGTCATAAAAACACACAGATCTTTGGCATCGGCATCCAAAGGTGCTGTGACTCTGGCCGTGGCCCCAGTGAAGACAACATCCTGTGCTGAGTGCTACCCTGAAGTCTCAGTCTGGGCCCTCAGTCGAAAGTGATCCTGAGATACAGACTGCTCTAAATTTTCAGTTACTGGATGCCATTTAAAAATAAAGTGATTTCAAATTTCTTTTAAACCCTTTTGGGGGGTATCCCTGGGTGGCTCAGCAGTTTGGAGCCTGCCTTTGGCCCAGGGTGCGATCCTGGAGTCCCGGGATCGAGTCCCGTGTCGGGCTCCCGGTGGAGCCTGCTTCTCCCTCTGCCTGTCTCTCTCTCTCTCTCTCTCTCTCTCTCTGTGTCTATCATAAATAAATAAATAAATAAATAAATAAATAAATAAATAAATCTTTAAAAAAAAAAAATCTCTTTTGGAAACTCTGCAAATCTATCCATGCTGGCCACTTCCCCTTGCTGAAATGGTTGTGGGTCTGGTGGGGGCGGACCCTCTCAGGGGCCACCTGCCTGGCCTTGTGCATTTGGGGCACTCCAGCCACACGTGTGGGTCTGCCCCCCGCCCCATCCCTTGGGCAGTCTGTCATCGAGGCACACCTGCCCTGGAGCTCTCCACTTCCCCCACAGCGTGAGCAGCATCTGGGGTGCCCTTGAATAATGGGAATTTCTGGCTGGAAGACCCACTTGCAGCAGGTAAATAATGAAACTATAGGGTTTGTGCTTCCCCCACACCTTCCAGCACGGCTCTGCTGCCCAAAGTCTTCTGCTCTTGTATGCTTTGTTTCCACTAGTTGTGTAAGAATTTCTAGGAGATTACAGTAAGGGGAGGAGGGTAAGGAATGTAACAGAAACATAGACAGCAAGAATATGCTGAGATTTTTTTTTTTTTTTTTTAATGCAGGAAACTAAGGTGAGGTACTATGGAAATGTCTGGAAGACTGAAAGTCCCTGGACCCTGGTGAAGACAAGGATCCAAGCTGTTGCCAAGCTGGCTCCGGACCCTCCTAGAACATCACCCCTGTGTGTCTGCACAGAAAACAGGAGGCCACACAAAAGTAAGCACGCAGTCTGCAGGATGCCCCAGGGCCATACGAGACCTCAGCCTCTGAATGGTTTTCACCTGGCACTCCCATCTCCAGAGCAGTTATCATCTGACCCAAATAAGAAACAGGAAGAGAGCAAAACATCTTTGAGAACACATGAGAGATCAAATAGGGGATCGCCTAGAAGAACACCTGGGGGATTAGCTGAGCGATCACATGGAAAATCACCTGGGAGAACACTTAGGAGATCACCTGTGACAACACCTGGGAGATTACCTAGGAGAACACCTGGGAGATCACCTGTGATAACACCTGGGAGATCACCAAGGAGAACACCTGAGAGATCACCTGGGAGAACACCTGGGGGATCATGTGGGAGAACACTTGGGAGATCACCTGGGAGATCACCTGTGACAACATCCGAGAGATCACCTGGGAGACCACCTAGGAGAACACCTGAGAGATCACCTGTGACAACATCCAAGAGGTCACCTGAGAGATCACCTGGGAGATCACCTGTGACAACATCCGAGAGATCACCTGGGAGACCACCTAGGAGAACACCTGAGAGATCACCTGTGACAACATCCAAGAGGTCACCTGAGAGATCACCTGGGAGATCACCCGTGACAATACCTGGGAGATCACCTAGGAGAACATCTGAGAGATCACCTGGAAGAACACCTGAGGGATCACGTGGGAGAACACTTGGGAGAACACCTGTGACAACACCTGGGCAATCACCTGGGAGAACACTTGGGAGATCACCGGGGAGAACACTTGTGTGAATACCTGGAGAATGACTGGCAGTGGACACCAGGGCCAAGGGCCATGCCCAAAGCCTGCCGTTTCCTCCTATCCGGGTGTCACACACTTGCTTATGTGTATATGTCTGTGTCTGTGTGTGTATGTGTGTGTTTTGATTTCTGCACTTTAACAGCTTTATTGTGATACCACGGAATTCACCTGTTTAAAGTGTACAATTCCATGTTTTTTGTACACTCATTGGGCTGTGCAACTATCCCCACAGTCAAGTGATGGAACGTTTTCAAGCCCTGAGATAAAAGTGGACCTATTTACTGGCACATCCTTTCTGCTTCCCCCAGGCCCTGGCAACCACTAACCGACCTTCCATCTTTATTGCTCTGGCTCTCCTGGACATTCATACGAACAGAATCACATAACATGTGATCTTTTGAGTCTGACTTCTTTCACGTAGCGTAATGTTCAAGGTTCGTCCACACTGCAGCCTGGGTCAGGGCCCGTTCCTTCTCATGGTGAGTAATATTCCACGTGCAGACTTGCCATGACCTGTGTGTCTGTTCTTCAAGCCGACAGACATGTGTCTGGGCTGCTGTGGTGTCGGCGTAGCAGTTTCCGTGTGGACATGAGCTTGCCCAGCAGTGGAGGTGCTGGGGAATGTGGTCACCCTGGGCTGCATTGCCTGATGAGCTTCCAAACTGTTTCCCATGGCGGCTGGGATACTTCACATTTCCACCAGCAGTGGATGACATTCTTTTCGGTTAAACATTGCTTGGAATCAGAGAAATGCTTTCCTATTTTTACGATGACAAAATGGGAGGGAGGACGGGTGATGGTGTCAACAAGTTTCTTAAGACAGTAAATACTTGGGGCCCAGTGGCAAGGCTGCCCCACATTGGTCTCCATGTCCCACATCTGCCAGGACAGTCGACGCCCCAACCCTTCCCCCAGCATGAGTGATGCTGGGTTCACGCCGCCTGTGTCCAAGCACCGGCTCTGAAGACACAAAGAGAGTGGGGCCTGACGGGCAGGCATGTGATGGCAGGGGCACTTCTGTCCCCAGACATGCACAAACCGGGTCCATCTGCATGCTTCCAGCCTGCAGAGCCAGCCCAAGAGAAAAACTAGGTCCTCTTCTGAAGAGAGCAGAGCTTCCAGAGGCTAGTCTACTCTGGCTCAGAGTCTCAGTGGCAGTGGACAGAGGTGGGAACATTCTGTACGTACAGGTTTCTGTTAAAATATTTTGTTTACTTATATGCTGTGTTGTTATTGTTCAGAGATACCCATAACGCAGCTGTGGGAATCTGAGAGTAAATATTACATCTTCCTGGCCCTGCCACAGACACAGTCTCCAGAAAGTCACATTCACCGATTTGTTTCTTAGTTTCTGAGCAAGCATCATCAATTCAAAGAGCATCACTGATGTTTCTCGGTTGATCAATTTAAAATCAGCTATTGACTCCATGCTATGAAAGATGATGTTTTCACAATCATTTTACAATGTCAAGAATTCAACATTTCACACTGTGCTGTACCGATCAATGCCTCACCTACCATTTCTGCAGTTTGACTGTAAATACGCTAACCCTGCCACATGCCATTATCATCAGGGTCACCAGACACTGTGGCCCTTCACCTGCCTCCTTCCCATGGGACCTGAGCACCTCCTGCACTGCTCTGGGCTGTGAGGAGGACACATCTCTGCCTGTCTGAGGGTCTTCATCCTTTGACAAAGTAAAAAAATCAGCATTCGGGTCAACTTGCCGTGTTTCAGGTACTGCTCCCCTCCTAACAGCTCTTTAAATACATTAAATGCTCAGGTATGGAGGCTGTATTTTGTCAAATGCTTTCTCTGCATCTATTGAGAGGATCACATGGTTCTTGTTTTTTCTCTTGTTGATATGATCTATGATCTATCACACTGATTGCTTTACGAGTGTTGAACCAGCCTTGCATCCTGGGTTAAATCCCACTTGGTCATGGTGAATCATCTTCTTAATGTACTGTTGGATCCTATTGGCTAGTATCTTGTTGAGAATTTTTGCATCCATGTTCATCAGGAATATTGGTCTATAATTCTCCTTTTTGGTGGGGTCTTTGTCTGGTTTGGGAATTAAGGTGATGCTGGCCTCATAGAACGAGTTTGGAAGTACTCCATCTCTTTCTATATTTCTGAACAGCTTTAGTAGAATAGGTATGGTTTCTTCTTTAAACGTTTGATAGAATTCCCCTGGGAAGCCATCTGGCCCTGGACTTTTGTGTCCTGGGAGGTTTTTGATGACTGCTTCAATTTCCTCCCTGGTTATCAGCCTGTTCAGGTTTTCTATTTCTTCCTGTTCCAGTTTTGGTAGTTTGTGGTTTTCCAGAAATGCGTCCATTTTTTCTAGATTGCCTAATTTATTGGCGTATAGCTGTTCATAATAAGTTTTTAAATCGTTTGTATTTCCTTGGTATTGGTGGTGATCTCTCCTTTCTCATTCATGATTTTATTAATTTGAGTTTTTTCTCTCTTCTATTTAATAAGGCTGGCTAATGGTTTCTGTATCTTATTAATTCTTTCAAAGAACCAACTCCTGGTTTTGTCAATCTGTTCCACAGTTCTTCTGGTCTCTATTTCACTGAGTTCTGCTTGAATCTTTATAAACTCTCTTCTTCTGCTGGGTGAAGGTTTTATTTGCTGTTCCTTCTCCAGCTCCTTTAGGTGCAAGGTCATGGATAGAGGGGACATTCCTCAGCATCTTAAAAGCCATCTACAAAAAGCCCACAGCAAATATAATTCTCAATGGGGAAACACTGGGAGCCTTTCCCCTAAGATCAGGAACACGACAGGGATGTCCACTCTCACCACTGCTATTCAACATAGTACTAGAAGTCCTAACCTCAGCAATCAGGCAACCAAAAGAAATAAATAGCATTCAAATTGGCAAAGAAGGGATCCCTGGGTGGCGCAGTGGTTTGGCGCCTGCCTTTGGCCCAGGGCGTGATCCTGGAGACCCGGGATCGAATCCCACATCGGGCTCCCGGTGCATGGAACCTGCTTCTCCCTCTGCCTCTCTCTCTCTCTCTCTCTCTCTCTCTGTGTGTGTGACTATCATAAATAAATAAAAATTTAAAAAAAAAAAAAAATTGGCAAAGAAGAAGTCAAACTCTCCCTCTTTGCAGATGACATGATACTCTACATAGAAAACCCAAAAGACTCCACCCCAAGATTGCTAGAACTCATACAGCAATTCAGCAGCGTGGCAGGATACAAAATCAATGCCCAGAAATCAGTGGCATTTCGATACCCTAACAATGAGACTGAAAGAAGAGAATTTAAGGAGTCAATCCCATTTACAATTGCACCCAAAAGCATAAGATACCTAGGAATAAACCTAACCAAAGAGGTAAAGGATCGATACCCTAAAAACTACAGAACACTTCTGAAAGAAATGGAGGAAGATACAAAGAGATGGAAAAATATTCCATGCTCATTGGTTTGGAAGAATTAATATTGTGAAAATGTCAATGTTACCCAGGACAATGTACACATTTAATGCAATCCCTACCAAAATACCATGGACTTTCTTCAGAGAGTTGGAAAAAATCATCTTCAGATTTGTGTGGAGTCAGAAAAGATCCCAAATAGCCAGGGGAATATTAAAAAAGAAAATAATAGCTGGGGGCATCACAATGCCAGATTTCAGGTTGTACTACAAAGCTGTGGTCATCAAGACAGTGTGGTACTGGCACAAAAATAGACACACAGATCAATGGAACAGAATAGAGAACCCAGAAGTGGACCCTGAACTTTATGGTCAACTAATATTCGACAGAGCAGGAAAGACTATCCACTGGAAAAAAGACAGTCTCTTCAATAAATGGTGCTGGGAAAATTGGACATCCACATGCAGAAGAATGAAACTAGACCACTCTCTTGCACCAGACACAAAGATAAACTCAAAATGGATGAAAGATCTAAATGTGAGACAAGATTCCATCAAAATCCTAGAGGGGAACACAGGCAACACCCTTTTTGAACTTGGCCACAGCAACTTCTTGCAAAATACATCCAGGAAGGCAAGAGAAACAAAAGCAAAAATGAACTATTGGGACTTCATCAAGATAAGAAGCTTCTGTGCAGCAAAGGATACAGTCAACAAAACTAAAAGACAACCTACAGAATGGGAGAAGATATTTGCAAATGACGTATCAGATAAAGGGCTAGTTTCCAAGATCTATAAAGAACTTATTAAACTCAACACCAAAGAAACAAACAATCCAATCATGAAATGGGCAAAAGACATGAACAGAAATCTCTCAGAGGAAAACATAGACATGGCCAACATGCACATGAGAAAATGCTCTGCATCACTTGCCATCAGGGAAATACAAATCAAAACCACAATGAGATCCCACCTCACACCAGTGAGAATGGGGCAAATTAACAAGGCAGGAAACCACAAATGTTGGAGAGGATGTGGAGAAGGGGAACCCTCTTGCACTGTTGGTGGGAATGTGACCTGGTGCAGCCACTCTGGAAAACCGTGTGGAGGTTCCCCAAAGAGTTAAAAATAGACCTGCCCTACGACCCAGCAATTGCACTGTTGGAGATTTACCCCAAAGATTCAAATGCAATGAAACGCCGGGACACCTGCACTCCGATGTTTCTAGCAGCAATGTCCACAATAGCCAGACTGTGGAAGGAGCCTCGGTGTCCATCGAGAGATGAGTGGATAAAGAAGCTGTGGTCTGTGTATACAATGGAATATTCCTCAGCCATTAGAAACGACAAATACCCACCATTTGCTTCGACGTGGATGGAACTGGAAGGTATTATGCTGAGTGAAGTAAGTCAATCGGAGAAGGACAAACATTATATGGCTCATTCATTCAGGTAATATAAAAATTAGTGAAAGGGAATAAAGGGAAAGGAGAGAAAATGAGTGAAAATATCAGTGAGGGTAACAAAACATGAGAGACACCTAACTCTGGGAAATGAACAAGGGGTGGTAGAAAGGGAGGTGGGCAGGGGGTTGGGGTGACTGGGTGATGGGCACTGAGGGGAGCACTTGGCGGGATGAGCACTGGGTGTTAATGTTCTATGCTGGCAAATTGAACTCCAATAAAAAGAATTTTTTTTAAATACATTAAATGCTCCAAATTTCCCTTCCCACCTACAGCCTACCTCTTCCACCGGCAGCAATGCCTTGATATGTAAAATAAGACGCCCACCCTGACCTGGCCAGTCCCAGGCAGAAAGAGTCTTCTGCAAGATCTAGATTTATTGTTCAGAAGCAATCAACTTAGGATTTCAGGCAGCTGTTTTCTGTCCTGAACACACTGGTACTAACTCTGCTTTTCTCTCTTTTCCCCACACCATTCTCTGAAAGAGTCCTGGCTTAAGCTTGAGAAAGGAAATTCCTAGACAATAACAAAAGATCAGAAAAACCATTTTCTTCCTTATACAATCAGAGCCTGCCATTCATGCCTGCCGCGCAAAACAAAGTTCTAGGAAGACTTTTTTTTTTTTTTTTTTTTTTTTTTTTCTAGGAAGACTTTTAAACGAAAGTGTTCCTCTCTTCACTCACATCTGGCCTGAAGGGAATGGCCTAGATCCAGACAGACATATGGTGGAAATCCTGGGTCTGTGGCAAAAGTGAGACTGATATATTACTCTGGGATAAAGAGGCACTGGGAGGCCTTTCTCATGAAAGCTTGATCTTTTCGGGTGGCTAAATACACCCCAGGCACTCAAGCACTTGGCATTTCCTTGTCGGGGTGGTCTTTGACTGACGGTCTCTGGGAGAATGAAGACAATTAGGGCAGCATCGTGGGGGGCTACATGCTCCCTGAAGTCACTCACAGGTAACATCCACGTCAGCATGTCTCACAGTACCAGTGCTGTGACGCACCTGTTTCTGCTCCTCCATAGGAAGGCAGCATTACCGAAACTCCAACAGGGCTAGCCTCCATGTGCAGAGGGTGGCAGACAACAAGAGGGCCCAGCCACCATGACAGTGCCGACCCAGGGAGGGTTGGGGGTGGGCCCCAGGCTGGAAGAACCCAAAACAAGGTGCTACAACCGCCAGGCTACCTGATGCCTCTCTCCAGCTGTGACATAAAGAGAAACAGGTGATGCAGCTCGAGGCCTCGAAAGCAAAGATCGGCAGCAATGTGGATGTGGGTGACAGTTATCAACAGAGCAGAAGATTCCTGCAAGCCACATACCCGATGAGTATTCTGTGATCCAAAACATATAAAGAGCTTCTACAACTCAACAACTAAAGACACTTAATAATGGGCAAAGAACGTGAAAGACATTTTTCCAAAGACACCCAAACTGTCTGCGTGAACACTAAAAGATGCTGAGTATCACGTGTCACGGAAATGCAAGTCGACGCTGCTGTGAGATAACACTTCACCACGAGGATGGCCAGAATTTTTTTAAGTGGAAAAATAACAAGTGCTGGTAAGGATGTAGAGAAAGTGGGGTGGCCATACACTGCTGGTGGTACAGCCGTCATGGGAAACAGCTAGGGCATGACCCAGCAACCCCACTGCAGGCCATGCACACGCGAGAACCGAAGACAGGAACACACCCATGGATGTCCAGCAGCCACAGCAGCCAACGCTGGACAGATGCAGTTACGCATCCACGTGTCTCTTGGGGTGTGGGCAGGAGCAGGACGGTGCCATCGCTGGCTGTGAGGGGGTCACACGGTGCCCCTCAGGGCGATTACAAAGTTTCTCTTTGAAACTAAAGAGACGTGGTAGTATGTGCACCAAAGGCCACTGAAGTGTACACTTAAAATTGGCTCAATGGTGAGTTTTATGCACATTTTATCACAATGTAAAAAAGAAAAGTAAAGATGGTTGGCAGTGTGATGACCAAGGCAGTAGCCACTCTGTGGGACTCTGGTTATCACACCCAACCTCCTCTGCTGGATGGAGCAGAAAACGGTGTGCACATGTACATTCTTGCTGGAGTGTAACACAACTCCGCGAACTCCACGTATGTGCACAGCATGGAGTCAGCAGCCACACCGACACCTGCAACGTCCTTTGTCATTCCAGGTCAACCCCCTCCCCAGCCAGGGCTCAGCATTCCTCCAAAACCTCTCATGTGGCTCACAGTCCTGCCAGGTTACACCTCATAAAAGTGCAGCCTGGTCTGTTAATCAATTAGAGGCTGCAAAATAGATCCTAACTTTACCTCTCATTTTAATTTATAAACTGTGGTGATGGGCAGCCCCAGTGGCGCAGCGCTTTAGCGCCGCCTGCAGCCCAGGGTGTGATCCTGGAGACCCAGGATCGAGTCCCACGTCGGGCTCCCTGCATGGAGCCTGCTTCTCCCTCTGCCTGTGTCTCTGTCCCTCTCTCTCTCAATCTGAATAAATAAATAAATAAATCTTTAAAAATAAATAAATAAATAAACTGTGGTGATCTTATAGAGATGCTTGCCCCTTGTCTACCATTTGGTGACCCTTTAGTGAAGGTCACACAGAAAGGGTAAATGCTTGATGATTCCATTTATTTACCAGATTTTCAAATAATGAGTTAGTGACCGTACAAGTGAATAAATGGGGCATTTTTTGTAATTTGTTTGCAGTTATTACTACCATATTATTGACATACTTTACATACAAAATCCAACCTTTTAAAATGTACAATTCAGGGGGTTTTGGCACATTCACAGAGTCGCACAACTATCAGCATTAACTCCAAAGCATTTCCATCAACTGGCGAAGCAGCCAGCCCAGAGAGCACTCACCCTGATCCCGCCTCCGCTCGGGCGACCACCGCCCCGCTGCCGGCTGACGGAGCTGCCTCTTGGGAATGTTCCCAGTAACGGAACCCGCACATCCTGCCTCCGAGTCTGGCCCCTTTGGCTCGGCATCTTGCTGTCCAGGACTCCCCAGCATGGCCTGTCGTGGAGCAGCGTTTGCGCACAGCTCCGCACGCAAGCGTTCCCATACACACCCCAGAGACGCAGGAGGAGGGGCCTGGGGCAACATTACCCCAACCCGGGCCCATCAGCACCATCCCCCCTGCCCGTTTCCCCTCCGTGAACCGGGTGGCCAGGCACCAGGACAGAAGTGCCCGGACCTGGGTGTCCAGCAGTTCTCAAACCAGCAGCGGGCGCCACCAGGTGCCGTGGGCAGGGCAGACCCCGGGCGTCCCAGGCGGGCTCCTGACACAGAAACCGCATCGTCACCAGCCCCGGTGACTCTGAGCTCTCCCTCCCGTCCTGCGCACCTCGCGGCGCCTCAACAACAGCCAGCCTCTGACACTCGGCTCGGCCCTGCCCCGCCAGGGCACCTCCTCCTCGCCTCAGGGGACCCTCTGTGAATGGCCCACGCAGGCCAGCTGCACACACGGGCCTAGCGGGGCGCTCGGGCTTCTCGCGGGCCTCCGGGCACAGCCACCCTCCTTCGTGGCGGAACGGCCAGGCCGCGAAGCCTCAGCACCCTCTGCAGAAGAACCGTGCTTCCAGTGACATCTGACCTCACCTGCACGACTGTCCTTCCGCCCTCACCCTCACGCCTCAAAAGCACCCCATGACCCACCAAAGAAGGAACTTCTGCCCACAGCCGATGCCCTTTGGCACGTATAGGACAACCTTCAACGACTCACTTCACCTGAGCCAAAGCACATGCCAGGCCCATCCCTGAGCCCCCTCGTGTGGGTCACGCTGAGCCTCGACATCCCGAGCACCCACATCCCCTCTGCGCTTTGGGGCCGCCCGGCAGGGCTGCATTCCTCCGTCGCGATGCTCCCCTTCTACCCTACACACACGCTGTGATTTTGTGCAGGAGGCCCCCTCCTTGCTGCAAAGACCAGGCTGCCTCATGGGCTCTGTCACTCCTTGTTAGCTTCACAAAGCCATTCCTGGTTCTCAGCAAACACATGTCGAACAAAAGAACATCCTTGCAGCTAACTGGGAACCACCCAGAGGTCAAAAGTCGTGGGCCTGCCAAGATGACCTCATACGTGTCACCCGTGGAATGTCCCGGAAGATAGACTTCTTTACGACAGGCCAGCAAGGAGAGAGGCAGCTGTTAGATGCTTGGGATGGGGAGGCAGGACCTACAGAGGGATTTAAAGAATGAAGTAATACAAGCTTTAAACTTATTTCTAAAGGGCCATGGGCTGTTGTGTTCGCTGATTCATGCACAGGAGGGGGAAAGCTTCGCCAGGTCTCGGACCCACCCAGCACACGTGGCTGCTGTCCCCGCCTGCGCTTGAGTCACTCCCCAGATGCACCCCAGGCTGCAGTGACCCCTTCTTCCCTGGGGCCTAGGCAGGGCTATTCCAGACACAGCGAGCTACAGAAGCCAGAGCTCTCCAAGGAGTTCCACTTGCTCAAAACCCCCAAGTTATTTTTAACATTGCTATTGGTCTAATTAGGCAGGAAACACTGCCCGGTTTACAAGCCGGCTGCCCTGGGAGAGCCAGGGGCCATTAGGAACGAGGACATACTGACACACACAGGATGTTTTTTAAATTTTGCTGAAATAGTGAATAAAAGAACTCATAGGAGACACAGCTCGGATTTTACCTCCACATTGAGATCACCCAACACCCTCCCTGGTGCGGAACTTCTGTGCAGCCGTGTGTCCGCCTCCTCGAGCCCAGCCACCTTAGCCTTAAAATCCAAGGGCTGTGGAGAAGTCCCCCAACGGCGTGCTCAGGAGGGAGGGGTGGACCGCATGTGTCACGATGCCCCCAACAAGCACTGGCGACCTTGCAGACCTCACCAGCTGCGGGCACCACCTTCTATGTGTGACCCCCGTCTCGAAGCAGAGCTGGGGCCCAGACTCAAACTGATGGGGTTGTGTGGGCTCCTCACCACACTGCGGTGGCAGCTTGATCAGCACGCCACGTGTGTCCCTGAGATGCTGGCCGAGTCTGACAGAAGCCTGAGACGGCCTGCAGGCACACTGGCAGGGATTCCAGGGGCTTCCCCTGAAAAGGTCTGTTGTCCCGCTAGTTTCTACTCCCTCAAGGCAGAGCCTCAAGGCCTCGGGTGCGAATCCCACCAGTAACAAAGGGTACGGTCTTCTCGCTGGGCTTTCTCGACAGTGGTCTGCCCTGGGCTCACCCCGCTACCCTGACCAGCCAGACCCGGGGGGGCCTTCACACCTGGATGTGGGTCTTCCAGAGTCGGGCTCTTCACCTAAACCATTCTTGCTGCAGAGCCTCACCAGGACCAGGGCCAGTGGACCCCAGTGCTCGCTTGGGTGGAGACCAAGCTCACACTCAGCAACCTTACTCCACACCACAGCGACTCGGTGGGTCAGGGGCCCTAATACTTGCTGTCCTCGGAGCACCGAGTGGTGCCCTGACCTCTCTCCTTTCTGGGCTTGAAACTTGGACCAGGCACCATCCTTTCAGGGCCTGGGACCAATGGAACAAAAAAACAGCAAAAGCCAAGTCTGTGGACCGGCTTTCCACGGAAGGTGTGTGTTGCTCTGGGTCCTCAACAAGCAATGAGTCCCCCCTGCAGCTCCCTAGCTCTCACTGTCCTCACCTGCCAGAGCAAGGGCCAGGCCGCGTCTTCCTTCGACAAGCGCACTGGCACAGGGAAAGATCAACGCGACTGCCTGCCGCCAATGTCACAGATAGCCATCCACTGGCTCGGTAATGCCCCAAGACTGAAGGGTTCCTCGGGATTCTTCACAGGACAAGTGCCTAATGGTCTGATGGCTAATGGACTGCAGTCTAAGTGCACACTCTCCAAGTGGCCTCGGCCAGTCCAGGTGTGTCCTCTGCACACCTGTTCTCGTCTGATCAGAGCACCTGAGGTACCAACATATGCACTGAGAAGCCCAGAAGCACCCAGTACAGATTACAGAGACTCCCCACCTCCAACAGGAGCTGCAGGCTGGTTGAGGCACACGGACTGAGCCCTGGAGGGAGCTCCTGCCTAAAGCCTAAAGCTCCTGCCTAAAGCCTGGCCAATGGCCAGAGGCAGCCAAACCTTAGAAGAGACCCACAGCGCCCACCACCAGTCACCACCAGCCACCACCAGTCACCCACCAGCAGAACCACGGCCAGCATCAGTCTAGCACTGCTGGGCTGTCGTATCCTGAGCCTTCAGCCAGCAGAAACAGGCTCCCTGCCTGAGCCTGGTCACTGGGAATCAGACGATGGCCCTGCCTCCAGCACCACCACAGTGTGAGCAACTGCCCAGGGCAGTCACCAGCCACAAAGGCAGCTCCACTCTACCACCTCCCATGGAGAACCACAAACGAAAAGCCTGTGCTGCCCACCGGATTTGAGTCCTAATAACAATTTTAGAATAGGAAGAAACTGACAACGTGAAACTTTGGTTTCTCTTTCCTTATTTATCACTGTGCAAGACTGCTCAGGAAAGATGGATGTACCTTCCTCTTCCTAACACCACAAAACATCAGCAAGCCAGTAGCTCACAAAGAAATGCACCCCAGTCACCCGCACCGTCTCCCACTCAGAGGCCCTGCAAAGACAAGTGCTGGCCTTTCCCTGCCGCCCAAACCAAGGACCCCACAGAGAGGGCTTTCCTGGCCGCCCAAAGCAGGGGCTTCCTGCAGGCCTTCCCAGCCCACAGATGAACAAGGAGGCCCTAATACCCTGAAGGAAAACACCACCAGCCTCTCTGGGTGGAGGGACAGCTACCACCCAAGGTCCTAAGCCCCTGCTCCCAGGGGTTCCTGGCCATGTCCCCAGAGGGCCATCAACTATCTGATACACCTAGGATGCCTCCTGCCCGCGTCCCAACACCCTGGACAATTGAGGCTGTATAATAAGCAAGTGACAGGTTTATCTGTATAACAGCAGCTGAGGGGCACCTAGTGGCTCCACTGGTGAAACATCTGACTCTTGATTTCAGCTCATGTCATGATCTCAGGGTCATGGGGTTAAGCCCTGAGTTGGACTCCTCCCTAGGTGGGGAGTCTGCTTGAGAGTCTCTCTCTCCCTTTCCCTCTGTCCCTCCCCACCCCCACAGGTACTTCTCTCAAAAAAAAATTTTTTTTTGAAAAACCATGAATAAATCAGTATCTAAGTCTCCTAAGAAAATATAGTTGACCCTTAAACAACACAGTGGTTACAGTGACAACACCCTGCACAGTAAAAAAAATCCATGTATTATTTTTGATTCTCCCAAAAGTTAACTACTCTTCTCAAACTATTCCAAAAAATAGAAAAAAAGGAAAACTGTCAAACTCATTCTACGAAGCCAGCTTACCCTGATACCAAAATTAGATAAAGACTCCACTAAAAAAAGATAACTACAAGCCAATATCTCTCATGAACATAGATGCAAAATCCTCAACAAGATATTAGCAAACCAAATGCAAGAGTACATTAAAAGAATCATTCACCACGATCAAGTGGAATCTATTCTAGGAATGCAAGGGTGGTTCCTTGCATTCAATCTATGAGATACATCACATCAATAAGAGAAAGGAAAAAAAAAAAAAACATCTGATCACTCAAAAGATGCAGAAAAAGCATTTGACAACATCCATTCATGATATAAAAAAAAAAAATTAAAACCCTCAACAAAGTAGGTCTAGTGGGAAGACACTTCAACATAATAATAAAGGCCATTTATGACAAACTCATAATCCGCATCATATTCAATGGGTAAAAACTAAGAGCTTTCCCCCTGAGGTCAGGAACAAGACAGGGATGTCCACTCTCACAACTTTTATTCAGCATAGTACTAGACGCCCTAGCCATGGCATTCAAACAACAAAAAGAAATAACCGGCATCCAAATTGGTAAGGAAAAAGTAAAACTTTCACTATTTGCAGATATATGATACTATATATAGAAAACCCTAAAGACCAAAAATCTGTTAGAACTAATAAATGAATTCAGTCAAGTTGCAAGATACAAAATTAATATACAGAAATCTGTTGTATGCCTTTACAGTAATAATGGAGTAGCAGAATGAGGAATTAAGACAATAATCCCATTTCCAGCTGCACCAAAAATAATAAAGTGCTTATAAATAAATTTAATCAAGGAGGTAAAAGACTCATACTTCAAAAATTATGAAATATTCATTAAAGAAATTGAATATGATACAAACAAATGGAAAGACATTCCATGCTCATGGATTGGAAGAACGAATATTGTTAAAATGTCCATACTACCAAAAGTCATCTACAGCTTTAATGTAATCACTACCAAAATGTCAACAGCATTTTTCAAGAATTAGAACAAATAATCCTAAAATTTGTATCTACAAAAGACCCCAAATAGCCAAAACAATCTTGAGAAAGAAGAACACAGTGAGAGGTATCACAATCCCAGGTTCCAAGATATACTACAAAGCTATAATAAAATACTATGGCACTAGCACCAAAACAGACACACAGATCAATAGAACAGAACAGAGTAATAAACCCTCACTTATATTTTCAATTAGTCTATGACAAAGGAGGCAAGAATATGCCAAGGGAAAAAGACAGTCACTTTCATTTAATGGTGTTGGGAAAACAGGACAGCACATGCAGAAAGATGAAACTGGACCACTTTCTTGCACCACACACAAAAATAAACTCAAAATGGATCAAGGACCTAAACGTAAGACCTGAACCCGTAAAACTCTTAAAAGAAAACATAGGCAATAACCACGTGGACACCAGCCTTAGCAACAAAACAAAAACAAAAATAAACTACTGGGACTACACCAAGATAAAAATCTTTTGCACAACAAAGGAAACTTCCAACAAAATCAAAAGGGAACCTACCAAATGAGAGAAGATATTTGCAAAGGATATAACCGATAAAGGATTAATATCCAAAAATATATTTTTAAAAACTTGTATAACTCAACACCAAAAAAAAAAAAAAGAAAAAACAAATAGTCCAATTCAAAAATGGGCAGAAGACCTGAATAGACTTTCTCCAAAGAAGACATACACACGGCCAACAGACACATGAAAAGATGCTCAGCATCACTCATCATCATTTTGATCCCAAATCAAAATCACAATGAGATACCACCCCACACCTGTAAAATGGCTAAAATCAACAACACAGGAAACAACAGGTATTGGTGAGGATGTGGAGAAAGGGGGGCCCTTGTGCACTGTTGGTGGGAATGCAAACTGGTGCAGATGCTCTAGAAAACAGTGTGGAGGTTCCTCAAGAAGTTAAATATAGACCCTACAATCCAGTAATTCCACTGCTGGGTATTTATCCAAAGAAAATCAAAACACTAATTTGAAAAGATATGTGCACCCCTATGTTTACTATGACATTATATCACCTTCATAATTATTTTTATATTATAATTAGATGTTATAATGTTTACATTAATATATATTACTTTATTATTATTATATATATTACTCGGTCATAAAACAGAGAGATCTTGGCATTTGTGACAACATGGATGACCTAGAGGGTACACTGCTAAGGGAAATATGTCAGAGAAAGATAAATAGCATACAATTTCACTTACATATGGAATCTTAAAAACAAAACAAACAAAAAACAGACTCATAAATACAGAGATTATCTAGTGGTTGCCAGAGGGGAGAGGGTAGGGAGTGGGAGAAACAGGCGAAGGGCATTACGGATACAAACTTCCAGGTATAAAATAAATAAATCAGGGAGATGAAGATGACAGCATAGGGAATGCAGTCAACAACACTGTAGTGACCTTGTACAGTGACAGATCGTGACACACCTGTGGTGATGAGCACCGAGTAATGTATAGAATTATCAAATCACTATGTTGTATGCCTGAAATTAATGCAGCATTATACAGGGACACCTAGGTGGCTCAGTGGTTGAGCATCTGCCTTCAGCTCAGGTCATGGTCCTGGAGTCCCGGGATCAAGTCCCACATCGGGCTCCCTGCAGGGAGCCTGCTTCTCCCTCTGCCTGTATCTCTGCCTCTCTCCGTGTGTGTGTCTCATGAACAAATAAATAAAATCTTTTAAAAAAAAACAGCATTATACATTATATTTCGACTTAAAAAAAAACTAACAAGCCAACTGCCGACCAAGAGCCTTACTAATAACACAGACAGCTGATTGACACATATTTTGCAAGTGTACGTATTATATACTGTGTCCTTATAATGAAGTAAGCTGGAGAAAAAAAAAGTTATTAAGAGAATCATAAGGGAGAGAAAATACATTTACAGTACTTTGCTATATTTTTTTTTAAAAACCACAGGTAAGTGCACCCACACAGTTCAAACCTATGTTGTTTAAGGGTCAACTATAATCCATAAGACAAAGATTTATAAATGATTAAAATTTATAAATGATTTAATGATCAATGTTTATTATAACAATATTTATGTTGGCAAGAAAACAAGGAAATACTTAAACATTCAACAACGGGAGACTCCAACAGACAAAGTGCCTTTGGCCAGTGCTGGGCCAGGACACAAGGCTGTAGAGGGCAGGTAGGTCGCTGCCTCCAGAGTGGCCTGTCTGTGGGTCAGCAGAGGGCCGAGGGGAGGGGTGGATGAGGGCGGTAAGGCTAAGGAGAAGGCCACATAGCAATCAAAGTGATTTTTATGAGGAACTTCTTCTGGAAGTACATGGAAATGTTTGAAGTTAAATTTTTAAAGCATATATGGAGTATATGTGTGTATACATGTGCATTTAACATCTGATAAGGGGATCCCTGGGTGGCGCAGTGGTTTGGCGCCTGCCTTTGGCCCAGGGCGCGATCCTGGAGACCCGGGATCGAATCCCACATCGGGCTCCCGGTGCATGGAGCCTGCTTCTCCCTCTGCCTGTGTCTCTGCCGCTCTCTCTCTCTCTCTCTCTCTGTGACTATCATAAATAACTAAAAAATTAAAAAAAATAAATATTTAAAAAAAATAACATCTGATAAGTACATATGCAATACAGATATCCCCAAATAAAAAATAAGAATGGAGAAGAAATGGCTGAACCAAAGAACCAGAATGGTACCCAAATGTTGACTGTGCTAAGCCCCCACTGGGGGAATGAGTCACTTTCTTCTTATTCTTAAAAATTCAGAATTGAATTTTTCCAAATTTCTATAGAGCATGTTTATAATTAAATGGAAATGCTTACAAATTTAAGAGCCAATAATTCTTTCCTTTTATATTAAACATTGACCACGTCAATTTATTATGTGTAATAATAAAGGCAATTTCTGATAAAGCTTAAATGTAAAATGAAACATAATAAATGTAAAATGAAGCTTTGTGATTAAATGCTCATTTTATCTACCTTAAGTTAGAAACTCCTCCATAAACCCCAGTTATGCCGGGCACTTCCTACTGCGATGTCTGGATCCCTGGTGACTGGCAGATGTGTTATCTCTATCTGCTGAATTGATCACTTTAATTATTTTATTAGTTATTTTCTCTTCAGCTCCAGAAACAACTGGATCCAAATTCTAACACATTCTACAAAGTCATCTACCCCGTTTCTGGGTATACAGTAGGCACATAATTAATAGTAAGTGAATAACATGCATAGTTCCTTTTAAAAAGCTCTATGTATAAAATTAAGTTTTTTTTAATTTTTTATTTATGATAGTCACAGAGAGAGAGAGAGAGAGAGAGAGAGAGAGAGGCAGAGACACAGGCAGAGGGAGAAGCAGGCTCCATGCACCGGGAGCCCGACGTGGGACTCGATCCTGGGTCTCCAGGATCGCACCCTGGGCCAAAGGCAGGCGCCAAACCGCTGCGCCACCCAGGGATCCCTAAAATTAAGTTTTAAAAGGAAACTGTATTCTTTATCTATCTTCAAACATTTCTATTACAAAGGAAATTCGGATTCATTGTAACCACACTAAGAAAGCTCACACAGAAACAATAAGTCATCTTTCCTTCCCTTCACACTGCTGGGCTGACCCTTGGTTCCAAAGCTTCCAGAGCTTTCTCTGAGATCTCACCACTGTATAAGGGATGCATGCATGGAAGGGGGTGGTTCCCAGCGTGTTCACTACGACAGCCAGCTGCTTCCCCTCGCCGTACGATAAATCTGCTATGACCTGTGGATTTACCTCCTTCCTTTTCAGGAATGGCACAGGCGGCACAGAGAGGGATGAGCCCACCCAACTGCTGACTTGCTGCCGCCAGGCCCCGTGTGCCCCAACCACACCATACCATGCTACAGCCTCCACCTCTTGGGGGATGAGAGCAGGGCTGCCCACAGGACTGAGGGCATGTGCCAAGCGCCAGGGGAATGTCACTGCTGTACACCCGGGGTTTCCGGGGAGAGGTCGGGGCAAGGGGGGGCTGCACTCCAGCCTTGTGCATCCCATGCGTCCGGCAGCTGCTCTGTCCGCTGTGAGCACACAGGTCGGAGTGCAAGCAGGAGGTCATGACCATGAGCCAGACGCTTCCTTCGTTGTGCCATTTGTTATTTGATGGCTTTTGCCTTACTCACATTTTAACTCTTATATAATCAAACTTGTCATCTTTTCCTCTTCAGCCTTTAGTTTACGGACCACTTGGGAAGTTCTCCCACATTCCAGAGGTCATTCACAACAGTCTCCAAAGCATTCCTGATATTTTTGTTTTATTTTTACACGTTGAAACCATCAATCCATTTGGAGTCTATTTTGTATGGTGGACATTAGGACATCGTATTTTCAAGACTGAGAGCCAATGAAGCCAACTCCGCTTACTAAATATACCACCTTTTCCTCAGTGAGCTCACATGCCATCTTTATCATCAGTTAGGCTCCCATACATGCTCTGATCTCCTGAGTTCTCTATGATACTTTCTATTAGAAACCTAAGAAGATCCTGCCTGACATTTTAAAAAGTCAACTATACCACCAAAAATAACCCACCTTAGTTAGCAATTCTAGCACTTTTATCACTCTCCAAGTTACTTTTTTAAAGAAAGAGATCATTTATTTATATATATACTTGGGGGACTTGAGGGAGAGAATCCCACTGGAGGCAGCCCTCCCCAAGGGGCTTGATCCTATGACCCTGAGATTATGGCCTGAGCCAAAATCGAGAGCTAGACACCTCCCCAATCCCCCAAGTCATACTCTTGTTTCCACACGCTGACTTATATACAAAGCAGGCACCTTGCCCTCTGATCTGAACAATTTTTTCTGTTGAAGTATAGCTGCAGCTAATAACAAACCAATGCTGAAATTTCCACATTTAGTCTTTAATTTATCGTAATTTAAACTTAAACTCTCCAGTCCCCCTTTTCACAGCACGTACATGGCTGCTTAATTACAACATTTAACTCTAGAGAAAGCTCCCTCGCCAAACCTGGGCTGGCCCGACCTCCACCAGCGGCCTGGAGGGCAGGGCTCCACTGTCCGCGCGTGTCAGCTCGCTGTCCCGTCGGGGCCTCTACACTCTGCCAACCTGCCCTTCACCCACCACTCCTATTTTTAGCGCCTAGAATCTGAGGCTTTGGCTGGCCCAGGCAGTCTGCCTATTATTCAATGAAGGACTAATTCACAATTCTCCATGAATCAAAACAAGTTTAATTCATAGAAAACTCCCCACTCTTAATTTCTACTATTATGTCTAAGAAATGAAAAGTAGTCTGAGCCATGAAGATCTTCTGTAGCCCTGACCTCACCAGAACACAGAGGAAGGAGGCTTCTGCGGTGGCCAGGGCCAGGGGGACCCAGGGCAGAGAAGGGCAGCAAAGGTGGAGGTCCAGCCTGGCGGGGGAGGGGGGCGGCGTACAAAGGCCATGAGGTCAGGGGACAGAGAGCCCAGTCCGGGCAGACACCCAAACACACGGTGGCCTAAATTAGAGACAGAGGAGGCCAAATGACCACATAGACCATCTGGATCACAGGGAAAGGAGGAAGTGTCACAGGCAAGCCTGGGTGCTGGCACAGCCCTCAGTCCTCCTCACACTGGCGGTCACAGCTTGTGTCTTGCCTTTTTGTGCTATAATTCCTCCTTCACAAACTGCTCTAGCAGTATCTGTGTTTCACATCCCAGCAAGTGTGCGAGTCTCCCCAGGGGGCTGGGGCCGGGCCTCCCCAACCTGGATGTCTGTTGCGGCCAAGCAGGTGGCCGGGAGCACCTCCAGGAGGTTCCTGTGGCAGCAACTGCCCCTCATGGACTCCACTCCCATGCAAGTCTGTCCCAACCCACCCGAGAAGCTCAGAGCTGCCAGGGTCAGAGGAGTCCAGGGCCTGCCTCAGTGCCTCTAGAGGGGCTCCCACGACCACTGCACTTGCCAGAATGGAGCCATGTACAGTTGTCCCTGAGACACAGACTCACAGGGATGCCCAACAGCCGGCAGAACCATCTTCCCCTACTCTCCCCTCAGACTGGATATGAGCCTCCTGCTAAGTCTCAGTTTCCCCATCAACAACACGGGGGTCACAGTGCCTGAGAATGCCCAGCATGGTTCCTGGCCTACCCACAGAGTCTGAACCCATGGGGATCATTCTGAATCTTTTAATCCTGCTCGGCCCTCACACCCAGCACAGGAGCTTCAGTAGTTAGTGTCTGAGCAGGGAGCAGGCACCGTCCCCTCCACAGGGCGCTGTTGCTGCTACAGGAGAGCAGGGAGTCCACCCGCTGAGGGGAGCCATGGAGACCCTGGTAGATTGGGGCAGCAGCACACGTGGAGGTTGCAGCCACAGAGGGGTGTCCATCTCCTGTCCACAACAACAGCTGCTCCACTTGGGCTTATTACCACCTCCAAGTCTCCCCCTAGTAAATCATGGTCTTTCCAGAAAGATCTGGTCCCAGTGAATATTCCATTGGCCCCAGAGAGGTCCTGCAAAATGAGAGAAGCAGGAGGAAATGGCAACATCACCCGGTTCCCAGCAGAGGCCAGGGCAGGAGGCCACCAGGCCCTGGAGGGCGCATGAAAACAGGGCAGTACCGGCACCAGAGCCAGACACAGCACCCACATCAATCTGCTTACAGCTTTCAATGAGATCAAGATCCAGGTTTCCCAAGGGAAACTTCTGAGAAAGCCTCAGGTCAGACAAGGGGCAGCCCAGAGCCAGGCTGACAAATGGGTTCTTAGAACTTCATCTTGGTCACAGGATGCTTGGCTGGCTCCGGGTCAGGCCAAAGCCCTGGCGCTGTGACCTCATCTAGAGAAAGGCGTTATGTAAACAGCAGGTTTCTTCCTTCACTTCATGCCCCCGCACCAAGGGTTCTTCCCCACCGATAGCAGAGCTGCATCCAAGCTCCAGGAGCCTGTTCATAGCTTCCTCTTGCTTCCAGCACCGGATGCACAGCTCATGTCCCATCCGTACCCTTCATGTTCACTTAATCCCAAACCACTGACAACCCGAAAAGACGGTGATAAATCCAACCCACATTTACATCAACCTTCTCACACAGCACAAACTAGCCAACGTCAAAGCTAAAACTGAACCCCAGGCCATCAGACTTTAGCTTGTCCTCTTAACACTGCACTAAGGTCTTGCACATCCACCTGTGAAACTAATGCCAGGCCCTCAAATCTCTGAACACAGTGGACAATGTCCTGCTAGCTTCGACAGCAGAGACAGTGGTGGAGATGACGGTCTGAACCCACATGGGATGCTGGCACCTGGCGGCAGCAGCCCCACAAAACATACCTGTGTCTTAGTCACCCACACACAACTGTGACGGTCCCATCTCACCCCCAGAAAGGAAGTGTCTGGGGGTCACCCAATGTAGAATTACAATTTTCCATATTCTAACTTTGCTTTTCTATATCCCCCAAATCTTCTTCGGTGAAAATGTTTACTTTTGTAAACACATGCATTGCACCCAGAAGACACAGAACAAACAGCTGCTGGAACTCTATGAGATGAGGGTTAAGTACACCTGGGCCAGAGGCCCTGGGAGCCGAAACAGTGGACAAGGGAAGTGGGCACTGGCCCTTGTGGGCCTTTCTGGTTTAGGGGTGCCACAGCATGTCCTGCAGAGTAACCAGGAGGTGGGGTGTCAAACACTGAGGGTGGCAGCGCTGGCCTGCCCTCGGCACCACTTGAGACACGCTGAGCCGAGGCTCCTGAGAGGGACTGCACAGGGACACGCTCCCCCAAAAACTGACACGCTGAACTCCGGCTCATGCTTGCTTGGAGACTGTGATTACACTTTAAAAGCCTGATCAGCCATTGGGACTGACTGGGGTGGGCGGGTGGGGGGTAGGGGGTGTGTGTGGTGCTGACCCCGGATGCCGGCTGCACCAGGGCTTCTTCCACCGTGAGGCCTGGCAAAGATGTGGGGCTGACGTTCAGGGCTACTCAAGGGAAAAACAAAGTGCTGATGCCACAAGGGGGCTGTGACAAAAGCCCCACGCAGAACCCGCCTCTCAACAACTCCCACCAAGAAGCTCAGTATTTGACGACATTCGTGACAACCTTTCTTTCCAAAATAGCCTCTAACCACACAAGCTGTTCAAAAAAACCTCAAATATAATAGCAGAGTATGTAAAACCTCTATCCAAGGTCAGTAATTAGAGCACTCCCTGCTTGTAATTTGAGCAAGACCCGTACTTCTAGGGGCATATCAAATCCAAGCAGTGGTTGGAGTAACAAGGTACCACAGCAGTAATTCAAAATAGAACATGACCAACTCCAAGTGCCTTCTGTTCATGCTGCTGTTGGAGGACGCACACATCGCACCCTATCCTTTCACGCCAAAGAATGGGGTGCAGGTGTTACTGGAAGAAACAAAAGCAAACATCAAATCAGCCCCTTCGTGGGGCTGGGTGCGTGACACTGCCCCGTCCCGACAGAATCTGGCCCCAGGCACCTCACTGGCCCCTCGGTCTGGGCGCCCTGTACTGCCTGAGCAGGAAGGGCTGCTGTGTCCTCACACCAATCTGCTGACAGCAAATGCAAATACGAGGAACAAAGCACCCCGTCTCTGCGAATGGGTGTTAGCACAGCACCCAGAGGGGCTCCTGGAAAGCTCCGTCCCTGCCAGGTGCTCAGACATGTGGTCCTGGCAGGACGTCCACCAGGAAAGTCAGGGCCTCTCCCCAGAACCTGAGCACCTTCCACAGATGAGCACGCCAGAGGCACTGCTGGATTCTCCTCTTGGACCAGAGGCGCTCAACCTCACGCCACAGGGGAACCCCAGGAGACATGGGGTTCCAGGCCCAATGCCAGAGCCCCCAATTGCAGGTCTGCGGTGGGGCCCTCACATCTACACGTCAAACCAGTCCCCAGGTGCTGCTGTGGCAGTGAGGACCCCACTTGGAGAGCCCTGGTGGAAACTTTAAGGACAGTGATGGGTGTGCCCCACCCCACGTCCAGGGGTCCAGCAGCCTTGTCTTTCTGAAAAGCAACAGAGCTGAACCAGCTCAGCCACAGACTCAGCAATCAGTGCAAAAAAATTCAGGAAGGAACCTCAGTAGAAAGCAGACCATCTCCTGGGGGGTCAGGGGAGTGAGTGAGTGTCTGGGGATGGGGCTGGGACATGCAAAGGGCCAGGGCAGAGGCAGGGAGGGCAGGGGGAGGGGGGCTGTCAGGGGAGGGGGAGGGTGGCAGAGGGCAGGGGCTGGGGGAACAGGGGGAGGGAGAGCAGGAACGCAGGGAGGGTGGGGGCTGGGTGGGCATGTGCTGATATCACGATAAAGAGAGCCAGGATCCCCAGGGCAGGGTGGTGGATGCGGGGAGGTGACCAGAAGCTGAGGGAAGGGAAATGGGCACCCTTTCCTCACCCAGAGAGGGGCTTGGGGTGGTCCTGGAACAGCACCAGTGAGCAGGTGAGCGATGCCGGGCCCCAAAGGTGGAAGCTTTCCCTGCTCTGCTGTCAGGCTGGCACCTGGGGCAAGGAGGTCCCAGGCACCCTGTGGACAGTCACGAGATCACTCAGATAGCATCCTTGTGACTGCTGAGTGTGACACCTGACACGAAAGGGGTCCCTGCTGAGCCCCCGGGAATGAAGCTGCTGTGGACAGACAGACTGCTAAAGACAAACAGTCAGGGGAAACCAGGCCAGTGAACTCTGTCACCTGCCTTTCAAGATTGTGAGACAATCTATACTAGAGATTTGCAGCATTTACTCCACAAACTGTTATCGCATGTGCAGGAGTCTGCCCCGCAGTGACACAAAGCCAAACCACACCTTCACCTGTGCAGCTGGGAACGGATTTCCTCTCGTCACTGTGCTAGCCCCCGATTCTGGATTTCCTGGGGCTTTGTTTCCCAGACTCAGTGCCTGGGAAGGAGGCTAGGTCACCTCAGCCTTGTCCACGCAGGGGTGAGGACAGGGGGCAGGACGAGCATCGCCGGCCTCCAGCTCATCACATGGTATCAAGTGTCCTGGGGGTACCCAATGTAGCGGGTCATGGTACCAAGTAGGCCAGAACCCTCATTCCACCCCTGAAAAAATAACACCTCACTCTTCGCTGGCCTTTAAAGTGCACAAAGCAAAATGAGTGGAACATTATCATGCATTTAACTTTACTTATAAAAGCAATTTGTTTTTCTTCATCCTTCGCTAACCTTGTTTGCTCTTATCCACTCATACAACGTGGGCAGGTTTTCAGTATAAACCTAAGAGTACATAAACACTCACTCCAATGTGTTTCCATTGACCCGTCCGCAGCCCCACTTCCACGCGCAGGGGGAAGGCAGACTCTATAAAGTGCCAGTGCAGTGAGTCATCCAGAACCCCGTTAGCCCTGGGGCAGGGAGAGGTCAGCTCAAGTGCCAGGCTCGTGCCTTGACCAGTATGGGTGTGCGAGGGCGGCGGAGCAGGTGAGCAGCAGGGCACGGCTGCCCCACCTGGAAACAGCTCCAGCCTGAGGGCCTCCCTTACTGCTGGGCAACCCAGCATTTGCATGTTGTCAGGAGGCCAAAGAAGTCAGTTTTCCTGGGTGTCTGATGGGCAAGGTCAGCACGTGAACGTCATGCCTCCGTGCCAAGGACCCTGAACAGGAGGAGACAGCCAGGCCGTCAGCCTCCCAGCCTGGTCTCGCAGGGCTGCCCAGCACACAAAACCGGCGCTCGCCTCACTGGTGTTAGGCGGGGGGCAGGGGGCACCAGCACACTCTAAGTGCAGACTCATCACAAGACAACTTCCCATAGTTTCCAAAATAGTTATCTGATTCATTACTACCACTTCCCCATCAGGGCCTGTGGCACAGAGATAAAACCATGAAATGATCCAGAAAGAAGCTACAAAAGCCACAAGAACATTCGAAATAACTTCGATTGTCACCATGGTATCTACAGGACTGTGACCACAGTGCCTACAGCTTCTCCCGAAGCTCCCGCAGCCGTGCGTGAAGGTTTTTGCTGCACTCGAGGTTTAAAGTAGCAGAGAACATCCTTCCCACTTCCTCCTTCTACTGCACCCCGAGGGAAAGCACAGCCTCCTAACTACGGGCACCAACTTCCCTGCAAACCTGCATTTAATTGTGAAATCATGCTTCCTAGTTAATGTTCTACTTGCAAGTCCCAGGCAGCACACTTAAGGAATAACCAGGGCCAGGCTCTGTGAAGAGAAGGAGAGCCTCGGAACCAGCCTGCAGTGGCACTGGAGACATCCCGGGGTCCCCGGGAGGGCAGCCTGATGGGACAAGAGGGCCCCAAGGTCCAGGGGTCAGTTATGAGGTGAGACCACAGCCAGGGGCACGGGGGCCAGACCCCAAACGCCCGCCACCAACTCATGCCCTCCCAGCCCAGCCCTTCCCCTCAGCCACGTCCTTTTGAGGAATCTGGCCAGCAGTCCTGCTTTCCATAGGCCCTGAAAATACCATCAGTTGTCCCTTCCAGCTCTGTGAGGCCTCAGGCTCCTCCTAAGAGTGAGGAAGAGCTGGAGAGAGAGGGACGGGGCCACTTAGGTAAGGCACACGTAGGCCCAGCACGTCGCCACCGCACCACTGAAGAATCCTATGAAGCCTATTGTTATCCTCCCTCATCTTACAGACACAGAGAGGTTAAGTGACTTGCCAAAGTTCACACAGCAAGTAAGGTGCAGAGCCAGGTTACCAGCTATGACCACACTCCCTTTCAGAGGCACTGCCCTCCTTGTCCACACCCTAGACCCTCGGGCCGTATCCGTGTGGTCCACACTGCTAGGTCTTTCCATCAGGCAAGCATGAGATCCATCTACTCCCCTCCTGGCCACTTCCTAGGGAGAAGCCGAGAGCACTAGTCGGACACACCCTTGGTTTTCACAGGCACCAGCACGACGCCCCAGGCCTCTCTTCTGCCCACCCGGTGTTGACATTCTCCAGGTGGGTGCCTGTGCGCTGTCAGGTGCTGGGCTGTGGGTGCCACCCTCCCCCTCCCAGCGGTGACAAACAAAAACAACCCACACATGGCCGGACGTCCCCCAGGGTGAAAACTGCCCTGGCATTAGGGGAAAGGTGTGTGTCTGGACACACTCACTCCCGGGCGATCAGCACTGCCTGGACCAGATATGCTGGGGCAGGACCTACGATGGGTCTCACGGTGCTGGGTGTGAAGATGTGGTGCACCCGTCCCGAAGACCCCTGTCTCCTCTGGTTTTCCACTCTGCTTTCACAAGATCAATGACTCTCAAGTGCTGAGCAAAAGCCCAGGAAGCTAGGAGCTGGGGTCCCAGAGAGACGGTGCTGGGGCCTTCCCACTGTATTCACTCAGGAAACCCCAGAATCAGGAAGGCCTCCCAGAAAGGGGCGAGCCTTGCTGTCCACACACATCCCAGTCGGGAGCCTCATTTCTGAAGCATTTTCAATGACTGCTTTCTTACTCTCACCCGTCACCCTCCCGCCAAGGCCTCTGCAAACTACAGAGGAGTTTGGAAAGGAAGGAGGCATATGGGACCAACCCCGTGGCACCGTCACCTGTCACCTGCCACCCTCTCCCACCCTGCGGGCTCTATTTTAGCTGAAGACGGTTTGCTACTCTGAAATGCACCCCTGCAAACATAATGTACAAGACAGCGTCCTGTCCAGTCACCCAGTCTCTAGACCTGGTCCCTAGCGTTCCCTGCTTCTGTTTTCCCCGGAATACCCCCCATTTCAAGGAGCCTGAGAAGCCTCTGTTGTAAAACAGACCACTGTCACCTGCTGCCAAGGAGGGGGAAGCAAATCTTCAGAGCTGTTGAATGTGGGGGAAATTGCACTTTAGAACAGATAAAATCTTCAAATACATAGAACACGGAGTTGATTTTTAATTTATTTTTAAAGATAAAAGTGCTCTTCTTGTTCGATGGGGACCACTCTGAATAATGAAAAATGAATCTGCAGGTTAGGGAAGTACCCTGTGTGCAAGGGGCACATGGACACATCTGCTCCCCAGAGGGCAGGAGCAGGCCAGACCGCCCCAGGCTTCTTAGCACAGAGAAAGGCTCGCCTCCCCAAGAACTGAAAATCCCTGCTACTATTAGTCCCATAAATAAAAGACTTTGTTTTATTTATCCTTCAGTCTGTAAAAACCTGGAAAGAAAGTCCTCTACTTCTTGTGTGTGCTGTGAAATACCCAGTTTGTACAGCATTTGATGATAGCATCCAACCTCCATGAAACAGAAACATCGGGCCCCCCTTGGGTTGACTTCGGTCAATGGTCGATCTGCGTGACTCAGACTCGCCACCTAAGCAACCTGCGAGCACTTTACAGCAGGAGAAAACCTTCTAAAAACTAACTTTTCCCCCAAACAAGCATTTGTGATTAACACATCAAGTTCTTGCCATTGCCTTGCGGTGACCCCAGAAGTCACCTGTCTCACCCCTACTTGTGGATGCCGCCCCTCCTACCTCCCCATCCCAACCCGGAGACTCAACACCAACTTACAGGACCCACAGCACCTCCAGCTTCGGTGCACAGGAGACCTCCCACACCTCCCGCTTCAGGCCACGGCAACAGGGAACTCGGAACTAGCTTCCGGAGTGTGAGGCAGCTCGCTCATCGGCTCACCCTCTCCGCTGAAGACCAACACACACATCCTACTTTTGAAAGCCAACATTCCTATGTTCACAGAACCAGCGATTCTGTACAGTTGCCACAGGGAAGCCAATGCGGGCTGGGTAGACAGCAGTGCACGACGGTAGTGGGGCGGGGGCGGGGGCGGGGGGGCGGGCAGGGGTGCGTTCCAGAGGGAGAGACACTGGACTACACTGTTATCGATCACAGTGGTGCAGCAGAAGTAAGAGTCTGGTTCTGTGCCGGCCCCTCCTGCTCCTTCCTCACCACCCCGTCCACTCCCTTGACCAAAGGCTCTGCTGGTCCAGGAAGCCAGGAAAGGGGTTCCCCAAATGGATCACTGGGAAACACTTTAGGAAACAATCACAAATAGAAAATCAAGATACTGAGCAAAAACATAATGACAAGTGTTTTTTTTCTTTCCATGTGACCCTTTCTTTCCAGTCAGGACATGCATAAACACATTCTTGGGTCCAAATGCTGAGAAACTCTTTCTCAAACTCTTGTCGCAAACTTCGCAGCAGGAAATGATGAACAGAGAAAGGAATGCCGGGGATTCCAGATGGATGGAGCCATCTGGGGGCTCAGGAAGCCAAGGAAGGTCTTCTGACCATCACCTCCCATGATTTCCCAAGGAGTCCCCATCTGCAGCCAACCGGCTCAGAGGGAAATGGGAAATCGTGACCCAAGTGCGGCCTCCCCCTTCCAGGAAGGTGTGTGTACTGATGCCACTCAGGGGGGCTCTCACAAGCAAGCTTGTTAGTCCAGGGTTTGGACCCCTGAGCCCAGAAGGCCTGCCCCAAGTCAGCACGCCAGCAGCAGACCCGCAAGGACGCAGCTCAAGTACCAGTGCTGGCGGCGGTGCCTTCTCCTGTCTCCCGGAGTTCCACTGTGTCCTCCTGAGCTGCACGGCCCAGCCCAGAGTCCCTGGAGCTGGCCAAAGACAGGGAACTCCCACCGAGGGCAGCCAGCTGACAAACAGGCCAGAAACAACTAGGGAAAAAAAGCTACAAGGCCCAGGATGTGGGCCTGAAAAGTAAAAGGCTTCTGATTCAAATACAAAAAATTAGAAACTCAAAAACAACTCCAGAGAAAACTCTCAAATCATAGAAAGTGGAAACCTAGGTATCCACATACGCAGGCTCCAGGGCAGGCTCTCCGACTACAGGTGCCCCCAAACCACACCCCAGGCCCCCTGGGGATCAGCTCACAGGGGCCACATGACTCTGCAATGTATGGGGCAGAAGAAGATTGATTTGTTTGAGAAACAGGAACTTTTTAAATGCCACACACTCTACTGTGTCACGCATGACCAGTTCCCTGGTGCCATAGATCTCAGCTAGTGGGAAACAGTTGTCACAAAGGGGTGTGAGCCTCCCTTCAGTCTCCATGCTATGCCCACACTGGGCACCCAGCATCCTGCATCTCTACCCCCCAAGACAGGCCCTAGGGCCCATGTGTGTACCTGTGTGAGCAGTGTGTCCCCGTGTGTCTGCCTGCATGTGTGTGTTCTGTGTGCGTGTGTCCATGTGTGCATGTGTGTGCCCATGTGTGTGTACATGCCCATGTGTGCATACGTGCATCTGCTTATATCTGTGCGTATGGTGTGTGCCCGTGTGTGCATATGTGCATGTGTGTCCCTACATGTGCATATGTACATCTGTACGTGTCTGGGTGTATCGTGTGTGCCCATGTGTGTGCATGTGTGTGCCCATGTGTGTACATGTATGCATCTGTGTGCCTGTATTTTGTACACGTATGCAGGGCCGTGTGGTGTGCTCACATGTGTGCGTGTGTATCCTTGTATGTGTGTATGGTGTGTGCCCATGTGTGCATCTGTGTGTGTATTCTGTGCATGTGTATATGTGCACACATGAAACCATGTTCCAACAAGGGGAGACCTCATAAGAAAGACCAGATGGACAACTGCCTCCCTAACTAAACCCTCCGCTTCACAGGGTGCAGCTGTGAGGAAAGTCCAAGTATACTTGGCTCCTCCATACGCCTGACCGACTCCTAGACCTACTATACGTTGGTGTAAGTATTCTCTGTGTATACATCGTGTAGGCAGTTTACTGCCCTTGAAACTCATCCCTATAAGGTAATAAAATACCCAATTGTTTGGTCCTAAATTAACAACTGTTAGGGCAATGAGCCTCAGGACAGGCTAGCAGGGCCTCCTGAACAGGCAGCGCTTGCCAGCCTCAACCCTGAGTGGTCTGGAATTCCCCTGCCAGGCCCACATCCCACAGCCCGTGGGAAAACCGGCTGGGTCACAGCACCCACCCCAGACGTCACAACAAGTAGCAGGCCCAGCCAGGTTCCCCTAGGGTCTGCACACTGATGGGTTTTCCGGAACCAACTCCTATTCCTGGATCTCTGCTCATAGTTCCGGACCACACTCTGACCCCAGCCTTGGAAAGTCCCAGTGTAGCTGGGCCAAAACAAGCAGGTGCCCAGAGGCTTAGGGGCCTGGGGCTGACCCACACCCTGAAATATCCAAGCGTAACTGCCCCAACTTGACCCATCTTCCACCTGCCACAAGGCCATGTCTTCACTACCTGCCTTGGCCGGAGAGGTTTCCCTGCACAAGGTTAAGTTTGGCATGGGGGAGAAGATTGGGGAACCTGGTGGGGAACAGGGGCACTTGAGAGGGAGTGGGGCACTGGGGGGAGTGGAGAGGAGTGGGGGTGGGGGGGAGAGTACGGGTTTCCAGGGGCAAGGAGGGAGAGGAGGTGGGGGGAGGTAGGGACACCTGGGGGGAAGGGAGGGAAGTGGGGACACCCAAGGGGGAGTGGGGACACCCAGGGGGGAGTGAAGATACTGGAGGGGGGCAGTGGGGAGGAGTGGAGGCACCAAGGGAGAGTGGAGGTACCCAGGGGGGAGTAGGGACACTTAGGGGGAGGGAGGCACAAAAGGGGGGATGTGGGGGCACTTGGGGGGAAGTGGGGGCAGCCAGGGGGGAGTGGGGGCACCGAGGGGGCAGTGGGGAAGAGTGGGGGCACGGGGGGGGGGGGGGCAGTGGGGAGGAGTGAGGGCCGTGGGGGGAGTGGGCGGGATGTGGGGGCACCCAGGGGGGAGTGAGGGCACCGAGGGGATTGGGGGCACTGCGGGGAGTGAGGGTACTGGGGGAGAGGGGGGAGTGGTGTCTCCTGAGGGGCAGGAGACACCTGGGGGGCAGGGGGTCACCTGGGGGGCAGGGGGCACCCCCCAGGAGGAGGGATAATCAGAAAGAAGCCTTTGGGCTGTGGGCCGTAGGCAGCTGAGAAGTGGTCGGGGGCTCTGAGCCCCCAGGGGTCACTCTGCTGAGTAAGTGTCCAAGTGCTACAGACGCTCCTGACGTAAAGATTCACGAGGAGGAGACAGGCTGGGGGGGGGGGGGCAGCCGTCTCCTGCGGGGGGAGCAGTTCCATAACCACCCAAGAAGGCAGCTCCCCCTGACCACAAACGCACGAGGGCCTTGAGCACTGCGGGTCCCTCACAAGCTCTCTGGCTGGTGTCATTTCAGAGACGTCAGCAGCTTCCCTGAGCCCCAGAGGTGGGGGCCAGTCGCCGGTCCCAGCCTGCACCCTCCACAGAATCACTGGGTGGGGCAGGACGTGTCCGTGGCTCCCTAAGCGATGACTGAGCGGGTGCGATGAACTGGACGAAATCGAGCAAACCTGCTGTTCTCGTACCTCCCAGAACTGGATTCGGGACCAAAAAAAGAAACCACAAGAGCTAAAAAAAGGAAAACGAATCCTTTTCCTCAGAAGAAGGGAAACACCCAACAAAGCCACAGAGATCTAGAGGCCCCATAACAGGCCTCACCCACCCATGGGCTCTTACAACCAACACGACGAAAAGGGAGGAGCCGCCCTGACTGGGTGACAGGACGACCGGCCCACACCAAGATCACGCCTCAGCGGACCATGTTGCCACAAAGAGGACCGTAGAGTCTGCACATGAGGCTCCAGAAAGAAATACACAAACACTTAGTGCTCTCAACTCTATTAAATGTCCTGAAGAATCTGGAAGCCTGAGCTCCGTCCCAGGAGTCTCCACACACAGAGGGGACGATGGCTCTCAGGAAAAGCCTGGGGACTGGGTCCTGCTCCTAGTGCTGGAGGAGCCGCTGAAGGCACCTGCCGCTGCCAAGCAGATCTTACTGCGAAGGATGCTTGGGGGGAGGCGGGGGGGGCACAGCCTGAAGGACAGGAAAACACCTCCAGCCACAGGTCTCCAGCCTGAGTCACCCCGAGTCTGAGAAAGACTTTACCTTTGGGTTTTATCCTACTGGCAACTGGGGTCAAGACAGAATAATGCTTCACATTTTGGAAATTATTCAGATAACAGGAACAGAAACGACATGGAGGAAAAAGCAGGCACGAGAGTCATTCCTCCACAGTCTTAGGAACGAAGGGGACTCTGCTCTGTTCTGTTTCTAGAAAAAGTTTTGATTTACTGTGTGACCCTGAGCGTGGCCTCCAGCCCCTTCCAGCTCTCCGAGGAGTGTGCTACACCTCACAGCATGTTTCAGAATATAGATGCAGCCTGTGTGGTTCAGATGAGGGGAGCCCCACACGGGCTCAGGTGTGTGAGGTGCCCCGTACGGGCCAAGGTGTGAGATGCAGCATTTACCAGCTGTATCTAGGACAAAGTCAGCTGTCCCTGGAGAGGGATTCAAGCCAACTGGAAAACTGAAACCGGGGGCACCTCAGTGTCTCAGTCAGAAAGTGTCCGACTCTTGATTTTGGCTCAGGTCATGATCTCAGGGTCATGAGATCAAGTCACGGATGGGCCTCCTCACTGGGTGTGGAGCCTGCTGGAGATTCTCTCTCCCTCTGTCCCTCCCTGCCCACAAGCGCTGGTGAGTCCATTCATGCACACGTGCACTGTCTCGCGCGCTCTCTCTCTGTATTTCTCTAAAAAAGAAGAAAAGAAAACTGAAACCAGCAATGCTGCATTTCAGAACAGACAGAGCTACGGCCCAGGGAGTCCAGCCTCGTGAGCAGAAACATGCCCGGCTCTTCGACACACATCAAACAAGCAATCACTATCTTTGATCCCATAGTCGGCCTGACCATCCACCACCCCCCCCCCGCAAAGACAGAAGAGACACTCAAAGCCAAAGCTTCCCTGATGCTGAGGCCCAAGTGGCTCTGAGTTTGACCCAACAACCCTCGTGTGAGAACCACCTCGGGAGGTCCAGCCTGCAGAACAGGGGGGAAGCCAGGAATCAGGGACACACATCTCCATACTTCTAAGGGTGACCCTGAGACCTGTGTTTATACTGAAGTGTGAATGCGTTGAACACTGCCTCACACTTAAAGAGAAGCACTGGGTCACCTGCTGTGGATGACACGATATTGAGTTCCCTGTGGTCTGCTCAGTGTCTCCGCATGTCAGAGCAGACTCAAGGATGACTCAGGAGCCAGCCCCTGCCCTGTGCGCCCACCACTTTGCCTCTGTCCCTGCATCTGGTTTGCTGTTTCTAGATTCCAATGGCAGCCCCACTCCCAACTCTCCACACCTGTCAGCAGTCTAGGTAAATTATTTCACCTTTCTGGGCACTTCCTCTCCAAAAAGTTGTTCTTTCCATTTTTAAGGTTGTGATTTTTGAACTCTTCATATGCCTACCTAAATACCTAGTTCGTGTGTGCGCCCGACAGTAACATCCTTGATTTTCTGAAACAGATCTTTCTTGCTGTCTTTCCTAGTCCACAGTCCCCAGCACAGGGAGTCTAGCTGATAGGCTCGTGTGCGCCCGGACATCCACATCGCCTTCTTGTGTACGCTTTGCTCTTCTATAAGGGGTGATCTTCGGTAGATATTTCTGCGTTTTGTTTCTCTTTCTAGTCATACCCCTGGGAACTCCTGCATGTCACACAGCCTGGCCTGGCTCTAACTCCCTGCTCTGGAAGCTGCGCAATATTCCACACTGTGGAAGCCCCATAGCATAATCACCCTTCCCATTGGTATTTCCTTTGTGTCCACTCTCTGCTAGGCTTCACTTCACAGCAGACTATGGTAGTATGGTATGATCATACCTGTACATCAGTACCTGCTGGTCAAAGCACTTCTCCCCATCAGGATAGAAGCCCCTCCCTCACTGTGCCAATACAAACCCCCACCCCAACATCAGGAACAGGAGACCAGACAGTGAGGACTCCCTGCTCAAGCACCCTGATTTCTCCTCTGCTCTCCAGCCTCAGACCTTCCAGGGACAACCATCACCACCACACAGGACGT
Source organism: Canis lupus baileyi (assembly GCF_048164855.1). Taxonomy (NCBI): domain Eukaryota; kingdom Metazoa; phylum Chordata; class Mammalia; order Carnivora; family Canidae; genus Canis; species Canis lupus. Next base: position 226,783 of record NC_132854.1, on the reverse strand, counting down.
CAAGTCCCCACAAGGTTCACCCAGAGGCCAGAGGGCCATCCGTCCATACACAGCGCTGGCCATGTGGGCCATGCCAGCCACCCATGTGTCCATGAGGATCTACATCACACACTGGCTCCCTATGTCTCGAAACCTCATGGCAGGTTCAGGGCCACTTGCTCCCAACATCTTTCCAGAACTCACCCATGAGCAAACACGCATATGGAAGTCCAGCTTTCTCTGAACTAATGCATCTTGCTTTGGCTGGAACCTCACTTTGTCACACAATTAACAGAACACCTCCTGCCTGGAAAGTCACACAGAGGACGTGCCTTTGTTCACACAGTCTCATTAAACTTCACGAAAAACGTCTTATTCTCCACTTTGACAGACAAAGAAACTGAGGCAGAGAGGGTTTCAAAGATTTGTCTGGAGTCACAGAATTAGTGAGAAACAAAGACTTGGGTCTGGGATCTCGGTGTCGTTAGGCATACCCTCCTCACCTCACTGGCTCCTGGGGGCTGTGGTCCCTACAGCAGCCAAGGACACTCTGCCTGTGCCCACCAAGGCCTGAAACTACCTCCAAGGTCACTAGGAAAGTAGGACGTACACCCACAGCCACACATTCAAGGGCAACTTGCACATCTCAATTCTCAGGCATGAGCGGCTACTACTTCTGCTTGCTTCAAGCAAATATACCCATCTCCTCTCTAAACATGTGCACATCTATGACTACAACATGATATGCCGATGCTCCGACTCCCCGATGCCTTCAGGAATGTGTGTTACATACTCAGATGCTTCATTGGTTTCGGAGAAGCAAACCGAACGTTCCCACCAAATGCTATATTCCAGCCAAATGATTCCACCAATAGGAACCCATGCTCCGCTCACCTGCCCCATGCCTCTTCCCAAAACATATGTTTTGCTGGTGACCCTGCTTAACAATTCATCTCTGGATTTCTGTATTCTGTTGAAGACCCCATCTCCACAATTCTCTCCTCTCGACCTTCTACCCCAGCAGCCCTAGTCAATGACTCCAAGTCTGCAGACAATCAGGCCAGTGCCCCTGGTGGTCCACCCACGGGAGACAGTGGCCCTGTTCCCTCCTGGGCCTAGAACCGGTCTTTCCCAGCTCTTCATTGCACCTCCACCATTCAAACCCAAGATCACACAGAAAGACAGGCTGTAGTAAAGTAGCAAGAATAACACTGGCATCGGTGTAAGGCCCCCAGCTCTGCTTTCATGGGCTGGGTGACTTTGGCAGGTTATTTAAGTTATATGGCTCTCCTTTTCTCCACTTCAATGTCACGGAGTTGTGGAAACTTAAATTAAAATGAGATAATACGCATAAACTAGATCCTGAAGTCTGCAACCCTCTGCATGCCACATGTGTGCACAGCAAACCCAGCCCTCCCCAGCGAGGGAGCCACAAACTGAAATCCCCAATGGCCTCTGAGCCTGGCTGCTCCCCAGGCAGAGCCCAGGTCTGCACACTAGTCCTTAAGGGTTAAAAATAGCAGCAGCAGCAGCTAGCTCAGCTCGGTTAATAGAATATCCAGGTTAATTTTAGCATGAGACAGCTCAAGAGAATACAAAATCCCTGATGCCAAGAACCATGTGTGGCCTGTATGGCCCCTTCTCCCACTGTCTCTCTCTCACTGACACACACACACACACACACACATAGTGAAAAAGCTAACATCACTAATATCACTTCCTCATATTCACAAAATATTTTCTCTGGTCAGGAAAACCATGTCTCCTTAGCCCTGGGAAGTACTAACGATAACTACCTTATCAAGCAGGAGCAGCACCTCGCTGACCCTCACAGGACCCTGGGATGAGCACACTACTCCTTCCCATGCCAGAAATTTGGTTAAATATCCCACTTTCAACAGAGCAGATGCAGAACCCTAAGTGTCCAGGCCCTGTGGTCTGGGCCATCTTCACCACGCCCCACCTGAGCAGCCACCTGGCCCAGGGAGGTACAGGCCAGAGACCCTCAGCCACCATGTCCTGTTCTCACCTCCCTTGGTTCCTGCCTGAGAGGCCTCCTGCTTCTGGAGGGATTGTGTCTGTAACTAGCTGGAGGGAGGGCATGAGGCTGGGGCAGGCCCGCCAGGGCCCATGCCTGGGCCATGCTGTGCTGAATGGTGGGCACTGTCAGTCCCAATGTGTTTGCACTGGACCCCACCTGCCATCGACCCTGATGGTGGACAAGTGGTAACTTTACAGAGAAAAAACACGAGAGTGTGCTCTGAGCCCAAGGAGAAGGGAGGGAGAGACAGGCAAGAGAGGAAAGCCTGGAACCAGGCAGAGCGTGGCCTCGCTGGGGACACGGAGGCCAACATGCCCAGTGGATCCAAACTGGGCCCTCAAACCTGATGATGAAAACCATTAACAGAGCAAGAGGGAGGGCAGCCCCAGTGGCGCAGCAGTTTGGCACCGCCTGCAGCCTGGGATATGATCCTGGAGACCCGAGATCGAGTCCCACATCTGGCTCCCTGCATGGAGCCTGCTTCTCCCTCTGCCTGTGTCTCTGCCTCTCTCTCTCTCTCTCTCTGTCTCTCTGAATAAATAAATAAATAAATCTTAAAAAAAAAAAAAAAAAAAACAGAGCAAGAGGGCTTTTCTCATTCAAGTGCAAGGCTAGATTTTGATTTTTGTTGTTTGTTTTTTAGCTCTAGAGAAAAACCTTTGTATGTTGCTCTTAACTGAACACATTTATCAAGATAAGATGACACTTTTGAAAACCAGAGGTAACTATTATGGAAAAGGAAAGTACCACTGAGAGTTAGAGCTATACCACAAAGCCGAGAGGAGCACTGAGTCCAAAATAATGCTTCCCAGAAGGGCTTTCTCTGTGGGTCCTCCACACACGCCTCACTCACAGTCTTCAAGTTGCTTCCCTCCCAGCACAAAGGCCCTGACTCATGGAAAGTCAGAAAGGCACACTTCCTCAAAACTACAATCTCATAGGAAGTGCACTTGGCCTTACACAAGAGACACTAGTATAAAAACAGCAACAACTACTACCAAAGGTAGAAGATGTTTAGGATTTTTAAGTATACAGAAGAACCACCCAAAATAACTGCAAGATCTCCATGGGAAAGGCAATAGGTTCTTCACCACAAGGCCCGAAACAGATCTAATAAGAATGCCTCGCTCTGATTTGGCTTTTGCAGAGGGTAGAAGGGCCAGAGAAAGGGGAAGAGGAAGACAATGAAAAGATTCTTCCCATTGTCCCCAGCCTCAGCCTGGGGACCACAACCACCAGACAACCCAAGGCCCTGACACCTAAAAAACTCATCCTCCAAAAACGTACTGCCTTTCTTTTTTAGCTAGCAACAAGATTAGTGATATTGCTTACCAGTGTAACTTCAGGGAGACTCTTTTCTTTCTCTGCTTTTCCGGGAGTGAGGGGGTGGGCATGAATGTGAGCCGGAACAATATCGTCTTGTAAGCCCCCACCGGATGCAGTAGACAATTACTGCCTGCATTTTGTACATGGAAACATGAGGCTATGGAAGGGGAAGACATTTGCACTGGGTCAGCCAGCCAAGAGCGCACAGGCATGCAGCCAGCTAGCCTGGAGACAAGGTTCAAAGATGAATGGATGGCCTGGCCAGTGTGTCCCCGAACAAGAAGAGGCAAGTGTGCATGTGACTGTGTGTATGATTCATGCATGTGTGCCCCTCTTCCAGATCAACTGTGGTGTTCCTCATCATCTTGTGCCTTAAAGACCAGGGCATTCAGGCAAGCCAGAGCCAAGACTGGCCACGAGAGACAACTAGGGAAAGAAATCAAAAGCTCAGCACTACCACCTTCCATGCTCAGGACCATCCTCATCCCATTCTATTAACAGACCACCCCTCGAGTTAAATGAGACTAAGCCCCAAACCAGCCCCTCCACTTAACCTTCAGGGCCTCCAGCCCAGGCTCTAACTCAGAGGCACAGCCTAGAACCATGTCTGTGCTCAAACACAGGAGGATGCCCTGTCTGTGCTGGGTGTAGGCCCTTGCTCCCTGAATGCCCCCAGCTGCAAAGGTGACACACAGATATCTCCCTCTTGCAGCCCAGCGTTGTGGACAAAGACCCCCAGAGATGAGAGAGAGATAAGAGTTTCTTTTTTTTTTTTTTTTTTTTTGATAAGAGTTTCTTGAAGCTGGACCAACATCTGGGGAGTTGGAAGGTGGTGCTGTGTTCACTGCTAAGCCCCCAAACATGAGAAAGGTGTTTCAAAACTTCCAACAGTACCCACTCTCATGTGGGGTTAGAGACAGCAGATGTTTAGGACTTTTAAGTATACAGGCACTGCACCATTCCTCAGCTGAGCTGGGTGTTTCTCTTGCGTGTTTAAGGTAGAACATGAAAGACAGGAAGCCTAACCAAGCAGGGTCTTCAAATCCCCTTCCTTCCACACCAGGCCCATCCTTGTCAAGATCCAGAACCCACCCATGGACATGGACTGGTAGGCTAGTGAGGCTGCTCTCCTACATCTCCACAGTCTCCTCACTACCCTGCTTCATGTGCTGTGCCATTCCCTGCTCGGTCTACCACTGTTCCAGAACACTCCTGGAACCGAGCAGGAGACTGGAGGTGCCTGGCCTGAACCATGAAGACCTCAGACCCATTCCTGCCAGCTGTACCTGCAGAGCCTGGCACCCTCGCCCACCCCAGGTTCCCCTCCTGCTCCCTTGACTAAGGCTCAGTGGGCCCAGGGCTGAGCGAGGGCTCTTGGCTGAAAGACCCTAGTACTGGCGAGTTCCCTGACCCCACTACAGCAGCGGCGCAACCTTGGATCTCTCAGTACAAAAGTGACAGCAGATTTCAACCAAGTAAACAAGAGAAATCCTCTGCAGGCGGCCTCCTGGTGCCTGAAGAACCGCTACATTCAATCCACAGTGCTTCTCGGCCAAATATCAACGGTGTCTCAGCAATGATCCATAAACCAAAATAAAGCAGACAGGAAGCAGCACGCTGCTTTGGGGTAGCTGGAATTCCTCAGGCAGCATCAGATGTCATCAACAACTGACGGTCACTGGGCGCCTGGCTGCGTTCCCAGCGGCCCCTTGCCCCGCGGGAGGAGGCGGCGATGCGGCAGGGAGGACCCCAGCACCCGCCCCCAGCAGGGCGCTCCCCGGGCCCCCAGAAGCCGTCCGCTCATCCCGCACACTGGTGGCATCGACGTGTGACATCACGCCAGGCAAGGATCCGGGTCTTGGGAGGGAGGAAAACCTTGCCCATCACCCTCCCGAGGCAACACGGCGCTGGGGACGGGCACCCCCTCCAGACTCCCTCCCCCAGCCCCGGGCCAGCGAGAAGGGCAGGAACCTCCCCGCCGACTCGGCCGCAGGCTCCCCCGGGCAGTTGTCGATGGGGGCGGGCGGGGGCGCGGGCAGGGCCGGGCAGGGCAGGGCAGGGCAGGGCGCACCCCACGAACGCGCGCTCGCCCGCCCGCTGCGGACCCGGCCCACGCCCCTGGGCAACGCGTGCAGGGAAGCTTCGGTGCAGCAGCCCCGGGAGACGCGGCCTCCGAGCCCGGGGATGAGCCCGGGGATGAGCCCGGGGCGCACGAGCCCAGCCGCCCGACCGCGCCCCCGGAGCCGCGTCCCGCAGAGCCGGCCCGCGGTCGGGGCAGGGGCCGCCCGGCGCTCACCGATCTTGATCTTCACGCTCTGGAACACCCGGAGCCCCTCTTCCTCCACCGCCATGCTGGGTCCTCGCCGGATTCCGCGCGCCCAGCCCCGCGGAGCAGCCGGACCAGGGCGCAGCTCAGCCCCGCGCAGCCCAGCCCCGCGCTCTGCGCCCGCCCCGGCCCCGGCCCCGGCCCCGGCCCGCGCCCGCCCCCGCCCGGCTCTGCGCCTCGGCCGCGCCCGCAGGGAGGCGGGGCAGGACGGCTCCGCCCGCGGGGCGACCCCACGGCCCCCGGCGAAGCTCTCGGAGGCGGGAGCCAGGCGGCCCCGCCCTCGGAACACCCCAGCTCCGCCGCGGCCGAGGCTCGAAGGGGGCGGAGTCGGTCTCCGGGGGAGGGAGCCCAAGGGACCCTGCGGTGGGAGGGGGAGCGGATGGGGAGCGGATGGGGAGCGGATGGGGAGCGGGGAGGCGGGGCCGAGGGGATGGAGCGGAACCGCGAGCGGAGACGGGGCGCCGAGGTGGGGGGCAATGGGGAGCAGGAACCGGGCCGGGGGATGGGGGACCCGGTGGAGAGGATGGGAAGGGAATGGGGCGCTGAAGCAGGAGGAGGAGGCGAGGAGGTGGGACCCGAAGCGGGAATGGGGGAAACCGGGGAGGGCAGCTGGCTAGGTGAGGAGGACCCAGAGCGGCCAGGGGCCCAGGCTAGAAGGAAGCCAGGCAGGGGAATGGAGTGAGACCAGGCAGGGGAGCCGGGGAAGGAGGGAGACCCTGGGGCTCAGGAGAAGGTCTAGATTAACGCGCTCAAAATCTTCCGGACCTGAAGAGATATCCCACTTCTCCCTGTTACAGACAAACGCTCTCTCTGTGTTTGATGAGGAGCGCAGAGACCTCTGCAAGGCTGTATTACACCAGTGGTCAGCCCCCAGCCCCATTCCTCCACCACGTCACCATCCCCCAGCTGGAGAAGCGCCAGATCTGACAAAGGAAGAAGGTCCTATCTGCAGAAGAGCCTCACAGCCACGGAAACATGTGCCCAAAGGGCCGGGAGAATAAACACAACCGGATCCAGAGAACCGTGGATTTGGGCGGGCAGAACAAAAAGGTAGATGAGGTTAGAGTTTACTGATAAGGAATTATTCCATCATGATACAGGATTTGGCACGTTGGCACGTACCCCATGCTACTAGCATGGTCTTGGGAAGCTCATAAAAAGCGATATCCCACACTAAGTGGAAATGCCAAGTAGTTGTGGCGGATAGCAGAGAAAAACCCCAGAACGCTCAGAGAAGTGGCACAAGCGAGTAAATATACTCCCACAACCAGGAAACCTAGTTGCAGACAAGGTTTCCTGGAAAACCCAGAGGACATTTCAGTTACAAAAGTGATGAGGAATGTACAGATGAGGGTCTCAGCGGTAGCTGGCCATTCTATGACTGGGCCATTACAGAGAGAACACCGAGCTCCCTGATAGCAGTGACGATGACCAGATAGTGACATATAGAAGCCTAGGGGTGACGTTTAACCATCGGAAGCAAGCCAGGTGCTATTATTACATTGAGCAACGAGGCTGGAGTGGCAGCCCGGGTGCTCTGAACTGCAAGGAGTAACACAGATGGTCAGCCAAACGCGGTGTCAGGAGCAGGGCAGTCAGCCTGCTAGCAAGAGTATTGCTCCATTCATACAACCAGAGGAAAAGATGGGTATCAGAAAGGCTGAAGAGTTCGACTGTTTAGGCCCCACATTGGGCATGGAGCCTACTTAAAAAGAAACAGGAAAATATTGGGGTTTAAGGGAAACATGAGGGCTTTCTTGAAAGTATAATCCTTTTTTTTATATAACTAACAGTTGCATTTCTCTCCCTTTGATAGAATCCTCTTCTGTACTCCCCCAAAAAATATTTCCTGAAAAGTATCAATCTATAAACAAGTTGGTATTTATGCATTGCTCAGACAGCATGATTAGATCATTTATTATTCCTATTTGATCAATATACTTTCAAAGGATTTGAAATGGCATAAAATAAATGACCAGTATATAACTGAATGATTTTTAAAGGGTACCAAAAAAGTGTTGAAGGAAGAAGCTATTGTGTCAAATATCTACAGTAGATACAGCTACAGCAATGTTTGTAAAGCCCAGCTCTGAGTTCCCTGGTCATCAAGGTGAAAAGGAAATATAGAAATATAGTATTTTAGACAAATGATTTAATAAACAGAAGTATGTTAGTTTTTCAGAAAATACTCTTTTGGCCAACTAAGCAATATGGGATTTTTTTCGTAGGGATGTTCAGCACATTTAGGAAGGATGTTTTTAATCTCAAATGACTAACCTTCAAGGATATGCTTGTTCCAGCATCTGGCACAGAGTGAAAGCTCCATTAAAATTTGTTGAATGAATATACTGGTTTCTCCCATTGTCTCATGGCTAACTTAGGGACATGTTAGTTCATAATTCTCTGATAAGATTTACTCAGGCTCTCAGGAGTCAAGGAGGGTAGCTCTCCAAAGGCCTGAGTGTCTGTGAGAGAAAGCATTTAGAGAATCTAGAGAAATGAGTCATAGCACACCTTTGGGTAATATTTCTCAAATATTAGTTGTTTGGAGACAGAAGCCGAACAGTGAACACATCTACGCTAAGGTTCCTTCTGGATGCTTAAAGCCCAGACGTCATGCAGCTGGTAGAAAGTAGGCCCAGAGCCACTCCTAGGAGGCATCCGTGAGCCTCACAGGTGTGTACCAATAGCTCTTCTGCGGGGCATGGAGGCCACACCACCTGCCCTCATCACAGCTCAGTGAGGAACCATGTGCCCGGAAATGGGAAGGAAGGGACATCACATCTGGCTGGAAGCTGAGAAAAGCCACTGGGATATTTTCCAGTCTCTCCTGCAGTGGCAATTGAAGAGGACCCACTTTGAAACTCGGAGATGAGACAGAAGCAGCCCAGATCCCTGAGTAACTCCTGGAGGGCTGCTGGGATCTGCAGCCACAAAAATGAGAAATGAGCTTCTCACTTCTTCCTGGGTAAAGCCAATAGCATTGAGGAATCAGCGTAACCCAAGCCTCTCCTATCCTTACTGATAAAGTCTTTGATAAAGTGTATATGGTAAATTCAACAACACAAGAAACAACAGGTGTAGCAGGGACGCAGAGAAAGGGGAGCCCTCGAACATGGCTCCTGGGAATGCATGCTGGTGCAGCCACTCTGGAAAACAGGACAGAACATCCTCAAGAAGTTAAAACAAGAACTACCCTAGGATCCGGGCAATCACACTACTGGATATTTACCCAAAATGTACAAAATTATCAAAGGGATATATGCACCCCGATTTTTTATAATAAATTTATTTTTTATTGGTGTTCAATTTACCAACATACAGAATAACACCCAGTGCTCATCCCGTCAAGTGCCCTCCTCCGTGCCCGTCACCCATTCACCCCCACCCCCCGCCGTCCTCCCCTTCCATCACCCCTAGTTCATTTCCCAGAGTCAGGAGTCTTTATGTTCTGTCTCCCTTTCTGATATTTCCCACACACTTCTTCTCCCTTCCCTTATATTCCCTTTCACTATTATTTATATTCCCCAAATGAATGAGAACATACAACATTTGTCCTTCTCCGATTGACTTACTTCACTCAGCATCATACCCTCCTGTTCCATCCACGTTGAAGCAAATGGTGGGTATTTGTCGTTTCTAATGGCTGAGGAATATTCCATTGCATACACATACCACATCATCTTTATCCATTCATCTTTCGATGGACACCGAGGGTCCTTCCACAGTTTGGCTTGCACCCCGATGTTTAAGGCAGCTGTATTTACCATAGGCAAGATATGGAAACAGCCCAAGTGTCCGTTGATAGATGCATAGGTAAAGAAGATGTGCTGTACATATGTAATGGAATATTACTCATCCATAAAAATAAGGAAATCTTGCCATTTGCAATATGGATGGAACTAGAGTGTATTGTGCTTAGCAAAATAAGTCAATCGAAGAAACATAAATATATGATTTCACTCATATGTAGAATATAAGACAACACAAATAAGAAAAGGGGAAAAAAAGAGAGAGAAACCAAGAAACAGACTCTTAACTACAGAGAACACACTGGTGGGAACCTGAGGGGAGGTGGATGGGGGTGGGAGAAACAGGTGACAGGGATGAAGGGGTGCACCTGGCCTGATCAGCACCCTGTGTTGTATGGAAACTAATATTAAACTGTATATTAACGAAGTGGAATTAAAATATAACCTTAAAAAGATAAAGTTTCGATGGAATGTTATCTGATTAATATTGATGCAATACTAATCATTATTAATATCAATCATCTGTCAATTTGAGTAATCATAAAAGATCACCCTAAATGTCTAAAAGATTTACCCATTGAATAGATTTGTGTAATATCTTGATTGCTTACTATGAAGAATATTTGCTCAAAATTACTGTTTTTTTAACATAATAACATCTAACTTGTGACTTTTGACCGTGAATTAGCTAAATATCAATGTACTCTTTGAAGACAGCCCTGAAATCCAATTAATTACACTCCAAATCTTGTCTTCTTACCTATAGCAGGAATATAAAATCTCTGTCGAGGGGCACCAGAGTGGCACCAGAGTGGCACAGTTGGTGAAGTGTCCAACTCTTGATTCCAGTTCAGGTCAGGATCTCGGCGTCATGGGATCGAGCCCCATGTCGGGTTTCGCACTGGGTGTGGAGCCTGCTTGGGGTTCTCTCTCTCCCTCTCCTTCTGCCTCTCTCTCTCCCCACCTCTATCAATCTGAAACCCTAACCCTAACCTGGCCCATTGCCAGAAAAAGTTAAAAGGAGAGGGGTACCTGATTCACACCATTTGGAATGGGGATTTGTTGTCAAGACTATTCTGACTTCCGATACTCAGCAGAGTCACAGCACAAGCTCCAAAGAAGAAGAGGCCGAGGGCTTTAGAAAACCCTTTGTCTGACCCACAGATGCTCCCTGCAGGGAACCAGACTGCTGAGATAGCACAGGAGCAGCAGCGAGCCTTGGCGTGCTCCTCAGCACCACGACCAGGCATATGCCCAGTAGGAGCTGGCCCTTTGGTAATAATAATAAGACTTCAGAAGGGCAAGAATGGGGGCCCTAGTGGGCTCAGTCGGTTGGGCATCTGACTCTTGGTTTCAGCGTGGGTTGTGATCTTGCACTCTTGAGCTGGTCCTGAGCTGGAGCCACTGTTGGGCTTGGTGCTCAGCAAGGAGTCTGCTTCAGATTCTCTCTAAAATAAGTAAATGAAATAAAAAATAAAAATAAAAGGGCAAAATGTATTTGCTTGCCTATCATAAATATTTTTATTTCTTTGTTTCCTTCAAGATTTTATTAACATTTATAGACAGTTTTACACAGTGGCCATATAATTTGTCTGAATGCATACTTACTCTGTTTAGCAATTCATTTATTTAGCAAATGTCTAATGGGCACCTAGCATGTGTCTGGAACCAGCCAGATCCTGTGGGAATACCAGAGAAACACCACACATACCCCTGACCTCGGGCCCTTGGACTACTTATGCAGCTACCCCGAAGTTTTCCCTCTGCCTGCTTTAGTGTGGTGCGCGCCGGCACGGTAAGAAGGTAAAGAGGAGAGCGTCCTAGAGGCAGGTGGACACCCCGCAGCGCTGCAGGGTGAACGCGGGGTCTGGGAAGCCCAGGAGCCAGGCCATAGCCCCAACCCCGGGCGCGGCCCTGCTTCTCCCAGCCCCCCGGGGTGTGAGTGGCACCAGAGGGAGTGGGTGGTGGCAGCTGCTGACAAGCAAACCTGCCAGAGGGCGCGTCATGGGGCCCAGTGACGACAGAGTGGAAGAAAGACAAGGCTGGGGCCGGGAACCAGCACAGCATCCGTGCGCGTTGGGACGGTTCATTTACCTTCAGGTATGAAGAGTGAGCGACTGCACTGCTCGACCTTATTTTCTATTCCTTCCCAATAATTTGATGTGAACATAACTATTTCCCCAAGACTAGATCTAAGTGTCTGTAAAGTGGGGAGAGGCGGCGCCTGCCCGCAGGGCTCTGGGACCAGCGGTGCGCGGGGCGTGGGGCGCGGGGCGTGCACCGCACAGATGGGCCTCCACCTGCCCCCACCCGGGCCGCCGGGTTTTCAGCGCCCCCTCCCCCGCCAGGGTAAGGGCGGGCCCTTCCCTCTCCTGCCCGCGGCTGCCACAAACCGCCTGAGCACCTGGTGGGTGCCAGCTGCCCTCGCCCACCGCCCACGCAGGGAGGTGTCCAGAAGCACCCACCCGGCTCCTGCTCTGGGATCTCAGGATTTCCTCACCAGGAGGTCAGCTGCCCCTGCAGGCCTGCACCTCTTCCCAAACAGGGGACCAAGGTCTTCTGTTTGGGGGTGTGCTCGGAGCAGCACGAGGCATGGCCACCCAAGGTGACAGTGGCCCACATCCCAAAGGCATCCTGCACACAAAGCATCTTTGCAGTAAGGTACGACCAGGAGGGCAGCCCCAGTGGCCAGCGGTTTAGTGCCGCCTGCAGCCCGGGGTGTGATACTGGAGTCCTGGGATCGAGTCCCACGTCGGGCTCCCTGCATGGAGCCTGCTTCTCCCTCTGCCTGTGTCTCTGCCTCTCTCTCTCGCTCTGTGTCTCTCATGGATAAATAAAAAATAAAATCTTAAAAAAAAAAAAAAAAAAGGTACAACCAGGAAACGGTGTCCCACAGGCCTTCACTGGCAGGGGGTGGGAGAGAGACAAACAGGAATAAAGTGCTGACACGGATCCCCAGGCTGCCGGAGGACAGCCTATCACAGGCCCTACAAGTCCTTTTCCACAGCGTTGTTAAATGACCAACTGTGGAGCAGGGAGCAGGTGGGGCCATGGGGGGGTGGGGGCCAGGGGAGCAGGAGGAGGGACCCCGTGGAGGGAAATGGTCTGTGTCCTGGCCACATTGGTGGCCACAGGAACCCACATGTGACAGATTCACACACACGTGTGCATGAGGAGCAAGCCCTCCAGGTGGGTGCATGGATGGGACCCTGGCCGTCTTCTGGTTGGGATCCTTTTGCAGTCACCGCAGTTCTGCAAGATGTCAGCAGTGGAGACAATGGTGAAGAGTGCCTGGGACCTATGTGTCGTGCCTTATAAGGGTTGTGAATCTACAGTTTTCTTGAAATAAAACAAAACAACTGAAGGAAGGACGATATGGCAGTAGATACCGACTCATCGCCGGTCCCCTCCCGCGCTTGCTACAGCCCCACGTGGGCAGACATCCTCTCCTGTGGGGAGCTGATCTCTGCTACCCACAGGAAGGGCGTGACATTGTGTTTATCTGCCACACCTGAGGAAACCGTGCCCTTGGTGTCCTTGCTCGCAAACAAGGGGTTTGACCTCAGGAGTCACAGTGCACACCTGAGGGCTCATATGGCTCACAGGCATCCCTCAGAGCCTCGTTTGCTCCCTCCTCCCGTAGAAGGCAGGAGATATTCAGAACAGCAGCTCTCTTTAGTCAGATTTTAGCTCTCCTGGTGGGTGGGGTGGCCCTCCTGACAGTCACTCTCAAACCAACATTGTACAGAAATGCTGCTGGAGGTGTCGATTGCAGAACTGCTCAAACTTCTTATTAAAAGACCCACATAAGTAAATACATTTTAGGTGATGACATGATATACTCACAAATTTTATGAGATGAAAACCTATCCTGACCAGATATAATGTGTTCTAAAATTTTATATTCTATTCTAGCTTCACTTAAACTAATCTTGTTTATTTAATTTTTAATTGATTTCAGGATCCTCCATTCACTAGTGAGCAACTAGAGTGCTGGAGGTACCAGCTCACAAGATCCAACCAATAAATATTCAGAAGTTTTGCCAGCTGATTATTAAACAGAACCATTTTTTAAAATGAAATGATACAGGCTTACAAAGCTTACAAAGCTACTGAAACTCATGCTCTTGAGGCTGCCAATGCCTATTAGATGGTGGAAATACTACATAATGACGTGTTGCTTGCATCTCTTCCCACCTTGCAGAATTCACACCGTGGATTGGCAAGCACTACACACTACCCCCTTTTTATTTCTAGTCAGATGTCAGCGCTTACCAGCACATGGCTGGCTGCAAGGCTCGGTTTGAGATGTGCTGCACCAGACAGTTCCCTTCCCTGTCCCCTCCCACCTTTATGCTTGACTGGGAAGACTGTAAAGGGAGGTCACTGGAGAGTCCGGGGTCCGGGACCAGCTAGTGTCTGAGTGGGGGAGGGGGTGCCCCCTCTTCCCATTCTAGGTCCAATGCTGTTAGCCCGAAGTCCTGCTTCTTGCCCCACACCACAGACCAGGACTGTCTGCATGCAGCTGGGCTACGAGGCTCTGGGGCTGGAAGCAGAATCCTCTCCCATTCAGGACTAATCACCCCTTTCTGAGATGTGGACATGGTGGGTGAGGAGCAGGTCTCAGGACCTGCGGCCAGCCAGACACCAGTGTTCTTGCTGGACCAGGGGACAGTTAGCCGACGCAGCACCCAGCTCTGGGAGGTGTAGGGGTCTGTGCTTTCAGCCTGGCCTCCTGGCGTGCACCTCTGCATGGTGTGCTTCTTTATTTGCACTTCCAAACTTATCCGAGATATGTTATTTAGACATGGTGAGACATCAGCCCTTATAGCATTCCTGCAAGGCTGCTCCTAAAGAAAGAGAAAATCCAATGGGAAATACATGCATATGATGCTAGACACAGTGGGTCCTTACCCTATAAAATATGTCTAGTTATAATATTCCAAAGTGTTTTTCTCCCATCATCAATTTTCATTGCTAAAAATGCAACATTAAGGGAAATATAAAAGAATATAATCACAATCCCACCCCTCTTGCATGAAAGTCATCTGTATGTTCCTACACTAATTCTCTGAGTAAGCATTTCCACCCAGTCAGAGTTGAAGTCCTGAGCAGCGAGAGCCCTGCACCATCCACGTACAAGCTATGGAGTAGCCCATGCATTTCCTAGCTGGGTGGGCATTGAAGCTCAGCTCCTCTCCCATGAGCATGTGAAGGGGTGAGGCCGGTGAAGACACCTTTGGTTCCCTGGCACCGTCTTCTCCCTGCGTGTCTCATGTTTAAATATGAGCAGATACATGATAATTGTATAGGGCCTAGAGGCCCTATAATGGGCCTCTAGGCTTTGGAGGAAGCATGCTGCAAAGTGCTATGTGCTCCAGGGAGACCACAGCCTGAAGCCCCTTAGTTGCCTCCACTGCTTCTCCCACCCTTATCAATTGCTAGAGCCAGCAGCCTCTGGAAGCCTGGGCAGCAGGGCTACAGGGAGCCGACGTGCCCTGCGGGATAGACCAGCCTCCAGGGCTGAAATGCCACGTTTGGTGGGTGGCTGGAGGCCTAGGGCTCCCAGCTGGACTGTGTCCTGTAGGCCAGTTAAATCCTGGTTCCCCCAGTTGAAGGGACGCAGACCGTACATTTATGATGATGAGTTAACTAACTCCTGGGGTCCTACTCGACCCTGTTGCCACCTAAAGTTACCTTTTAAAAATATATATATTTATTTATTTATTCATGAGAGACACAGAGAGAGGGGCAGAGACACAGGCAGAGGGAGAAGCAGGCTTCCTGCGGGGAACCCGATGCGGGACTCGATCCCTGCACCCTGGGGTCACAACCTGAGGCAAAGGCAGATGCTCAACCACTGAGCCACCAAGTGTCCCCTCAAGTTACCTTTAAGGTGAAGATGTAGAATTGTAGGAGGGGTCTCAGTCTCATTGAGGTAGATTTCTTTAAAACTACATTTTTGTTCACCAGGCTAGAAATTTGAGATGAATTAGAGCATGGTCACCATGCTCTACCAGAGAAGAGGACAAACATCTATTTTTTACTTCACAGTGAGAGTAGTCCTCTGTAAATTCAATTCAGGCTGTGTCACTCCTCTGCTCAAATCCTGGACTGGCCTCCTCCCCAAAATCTCTAAACCCTATATACAAACAAAGCCCATGTGCCTCTACTCAGCTTATCCTCTGACCTCACCTCCTAACATGCCATTTGCCACTTCTCAGGGCTCCATACCCATGGCCTCCATGCTGTCCCCCAAGCTCTTGCCTGCCTCAGGACCTTTGCACTTGCTACTCTCTGCTGAAGGGAGTGTTGCTCCATAGCTACATGTTGCTCTCTCTTCTCCCTCTGAAATTTTGCTCAAATGATCCCTGAGATATTTCCCTACTTTACATCAAATAACTGCCTCCCTGCCCCCATTCATTCTCACCTCTTCACCTTGCTTTATTTTTTTAATTAACATTGTTCTACTTGATCTACTATTTATTTAATTGATTGCTTATTGTCTGTCTCTCCCAGACCTGGTGTGTGAAAATAACCTAAATTCAGTTTACAATAACAAAGAGAATATTAATCTACATTGAGACTGATGATGCTCTGAAATTTTTTTTTAAGATTTTATTTATTTTCTCATGAGACACAGAGAGAGAGGCACAGACACAGGCAGAGGGAGAAGCAGGCGCCATGCAGGGAGCCCGATGTGGGACTTGAGCCCGGGGTCTCCAGGATCACACCCTGGGCTGCAGGCGGCACCAAACCTAAACCGCTGAGCCACCCAGGCTGCACTGAAGTTTTTTCATTAAAAAATCCTTGATTCTCTCTCTCTACCTCAGTCCCTCCCCCATTAGTGCACACGCGTGCACTCTCCCTCTCTCTCTCAAGAAAAGAAAACCCTTGAGAATCTACTCCATGAATAAATTGGCGTATTCAAGCAGTAATAAGAATGACGATGCTGATGGTGGTGAAGCTGTGCCATGCTGGTGTCACACCGTCTGCCTCAAGGCGGTGACTCTCTGTGGTCTCCGCTCCATGGAAGGACAGAAACAGTTCTAGGGACTTTCCTGAAGCCAAGCAGAATTGTAATTTTATAAATTTTACATAGCCTTCCTTCGTAAGAAGAAAAAAAGTCCAGCGTCCACTGGGAACACTTTCCACTTGCTTTGAGAACTGAAAGTTGGGCTTTCTAAACTTCATACACTATAGTTCTTCAGACACAAATCTGAAGAACTTGGGTCTGGTCCACATCCCTTCAGAGCTCAGCACCATGGGAGCACTTCACACGCCATCCCTGGAGGGGTCCCAGCCCCATCTGGATGACTCACCCACTGGAAGCCAGCAGCTTCCTTCTTTCCTTCTCTTTAGAGCAGGGCTCTCCACAAGGGAGGCAAGAACCGCCTCCCTCCACAGAGCAGCTCCGGCAGTCCCCAAACAAGTGGTCTGTGCCTATGCGTGTGAATTTGTACACGTGGACATGTGGATGTGTATGTCTTGTACATGTATGTGTGTGCACATGTATACACATGTGTGCTCATGTGCCTGTGCATGTGGACACGTGTGTGGTCCTGACCATGTGCGTGCATATGATCATGTGTGCACGTGATCATGTGTGTGTGTGTGTGCACATGTATATACACGTGTGCATGGAGGTGGGACCTGTTTTCCCTGCTCTTACCTCCCTTCACTTACACACAGGCTACTTTCACATCCATTCAAATAAGCAACTTTTAAAAAACTGAAAAAAGGAAAAGTTACGAGGTCCAAATGGGGATTAAAAGACAGATTAAAATGAGAATTAAGATCTGTGGTGGCATAACTGTGGTTGTAACTGAGGACATTTTCCCAAGTTCAACAGGTCTTCTGAACCTGACAACCAATGCCCACCTGGAGCAAGGAGTCGAGGATCCCAGAAGCTAACGTCTGGGTGTCCCATCAGGCATTGAGGGTGTGGCAAGCCACAGCATAATTTCTGAACCACTAACCCAATAGAGACACCTTGTTTGTGGATTTCCCCAAATCCCTTCCAACCCTCACACCAAGTTTAAACAGGCAATTGAGAAGGCCCAGGCAAGAGAACATGCAGATCTATTTTCTCTGACTCTCAAGTGGGTTTGAGGCAGAGATGAGAGCAGTAGGCAGAAACAGCCCGTCCAGCTCAGAAAGAGGGTCGAGACATACAGATGACCTCTGGCTCTCTTCTCACTTGTTAAGTGTGTCTGCCCATACAGGTCTTCACTTTCCTGTGACTTAATCAGAAATACAGAAAAAAAGGCTATATACTGTTTTGAAATTCTTATTCAAAAAGGACAGTATTTGATACTTCTTTTTTGAAAGATTCTTGTACTTTTGCTTCACTTTGATTTCATATTTTTTTGTTCCCTAAACCAAATGCCAAACTATTGTGTGATCATCAGCACAAGACTCTCGAGACAGACTCAGGTGCCCAGAAGTTTGCAGCAACACTGTTTTTTAAAACTGCCAACGACATCCATTATGCCCTTGAAAGTTTGACTTTTCAGTGGACTTTAGAGCTAACTGGAAAGACCTGGTTCAACCTAGAGCACTGAGGGGACCACCAACTCTATTAATTTCCAGGAATGACACCAAAACACTTAATCTCTGGCTCAGTCTCTGAGCCAAGTTACAAGGCCCATGTCACTGCTGACTTTCCTCCCAGAATCCAGGAACCACAGGAGCCGAGGCATCCAAGGTTCAGTGCACCACATACACGGTGGAAAGAGTACTGAGGGCACCTACTCACTTGCATTTCATCACCACATCCATCCTGAGGTAGGACTCATGGTTTCCACAGTAGCCTCCACAGGCTGCTATGAGCAACCAAATTCTCTCCATGGACCAAGGCAGAGCCAGGGGCTCAGGGCTCATGTCCTCTGCTACGCTGCCCGCAACTCTGGTTCATGCCCAGGGGTCATCATTGTTCTTTGCCCCTGTGCAAAGATACTGAGACTCAAGACTGTGATCACACGCAGGGCCACCAGAGCTCAGTATTACATGGGGCAGTTTTTCAGTTGTCACAAGACAACTTTGAAATAATGGGGATAGAACAAAATGTATAGGGCCATGCCTTACTTTGTCTCAAATTTTCTCCTTGAGAAATAAAAACATTGTACAAGAGGTACAAATCAAAACCACAATGATAAAAAAAATATAAAAATAAAAATAAAAAAACAAAACCACAATGATGTATCACCTCACACCTGTTGGAATGGCCAATATCAAAAAGACAAGAAATAACAAGTGTTGGCAAAGGGAAATAAGTCAGATGGAGACAAATATCCTATGATCTCTTCTATATGTGGAACCTAAGAAACCAAACCAACACAACAGAAACACGCTCATAAACACAGAGAATAAACCTGTAACCACAGGGGAGGGGGGGTGGAAGAAACAGGCGAAGTGCATTAGGGTTACAAATTTTCAGGTATAAAATAAGTAAGTCAGGGAGATAAAAAAGTGTGGCATTGGGAATGTAGTCAATAATACTATAGTGACCTTTTACCATGACCATGCTTGTTGTGGAGAGCATCACATCATATAGAGTTGGTGAGTCAATATATTGTACACCTGCAATTTATATAACATTATATGTCACCTGTACTTCAATTTAAAACAAGAAATTCCATTTTTGGCCACATACACATCACAAAAGCATCTTGTTTTCATCTCTGTCCCAGTGGAGGCATTTCAGAGACTTGTTACCAAACTGGCAGCACCTGCATAACCCCCACAAGCAAATCTGAAAATGTGACTGAGCAAACAGGTGCTGAATTTCAGAATATCCTCCTGTATCTATTTTCCTCAAAAAAAAAAAAAAAAAAAAAAATCTGTGATTACCAGTCTCAGTGTCACTGGAGCCAAAGAGGATATTTGTAATTACGCAGCAGCACACTCAAGTCCTGATGATGCCCACTGCAGGCTCCTCTCCATCACTGCTGTGGCCTAATCTTACTGTGAGTCCTTTGCAAACACATATGCCTGGTGTTTCAGCAACTGAGTGTTGAGTTTACTCAGATTTCTAAGAAGGGTGATTAGCATGTGCCACCTGCTGGGAATAATGACCATGTCCCCGGGTGAACAGAGAAGTCCAGAAGGTGGCCCCAGAGCAAGCCAGGCAGAGTCGGCAGATCCTGGCTGAGTAAGGACCACTCCCGACAGCCTGGAGAGCAGATGGTGGGACCAGCGGCCAAGGGCAGGTGTTGCACCTCAGCTGCTGGTTTGCAGAGGTGACCCCTCACCAGACTAACCTGGACCCCAGCACCCCCAGGACTAGATCCTCAACCCAGAGCTGCATTGTCACATCCCAAAGGCCAGATAAAAGCAGCAGGCTGGATACACCCCCTGAGGCTCTGAGTCAGCAGGTCCAAGAAGGCCAGAGTTGACATTTCTATCATGTTCCAGGAATGGGTGACCAGCAGTCCAAGTCTGCCGGGGACCAAGGGGGGCTCTCAGGACACAGGACTTGTGTCTTCAAGCCGGAGCATTCTTGGGGCAAACAAAGACAGGGTGATCTCCTGGGCTCACATTTTAGGAACACCCACCTGAAGCACCTACCCCAGTGATGAAGTTATGCTTCTCATATTTATTTATTTATTTTAAAGATTTTATTTATTCATGAGAGACACACAGAGAGAGAGGCAGAGACACAGGCAGAGGGAGAAGCAGGTTCCCCGCGGGGAGCCCGATGTGGGACTAGATCCCAGGACCCCGGGATCACGACCTGAGCCAAAGGCAGGTGCTCAACCGCTGAGCAACCCAGGTGTCCCACTTCTCATATTTATTGTTTAAAACTTTGTATTTTTATTACATACCTCCTCCTTAGAGATGTAAATGCACAAGGAGGAGGACGGAGAGAAGTGTGCTATCACAATCCCTTCCACCCTCTTCCACTGAGCTACAGTTTCTTGGATGGTGGAGAATCAATCCAGCCCTAGGCTAGCATGGGACACGATGACCCAGTTTAAAAAGACGTGTGGAGCCATCATGTGTTCTTTCTCAGGACTGTGGACTGAGATGACAAGCAGGCTCGGCCCAGGGCCGGTGCTCCCGGGTTCAGGGAAGCACGCTGTGCCCAGCACCTGGGAGCCAGAGTCTCAGGGGCAGGAGCAGCAGGTGTACCCACTCAGAGCACCGGCGCCCGCTTCCTGCAGGCAGAGGAATCGGCTCCCCATGCGAGGCCCTGGAGCTGCCACCAACCCCGAGCAGCCCGCAGGACCAGTGTCCCAGCCCCGTGCCTACCAAGGCTCCTGCTTCTGTTTCGTGCTCCTGGAGCTGCGCCAGAATCCACATACCACCTGCTTCGGGTCCAGCATAGCCAGTTCTCACTTCCTCTCACACGAAGCTCAAACTCAGTTGCTCCTCAGAAACAAACAAACATAAGTAAATAAAATAACTTGTGAGAAATAGGAAAAGTTTGCTAGGAGAGCCCTTGCCACGTATCCACTGGCAAGGCTTACTTGATCCCAGGTCCTAGGGGGCTGGCTTAACTGGGCTGCCCAGGCTACTCAGGGCTAGTGTCGGGGGACACCTCTCAGCGCCAGGCAGCCTGAGACACTTGGGCACTCTTTAATCACCGTGTGGGGGTCCAACCATCGTCACCTTGTTTCACAGAGGGGGAAATTGCAGATGCTTTTGTAAGTGAGCGGTGAGGCTGAGGTCTGGACTGGGACAGTTGGACACCAGAACCACAGCCAAGTGTATGGCATCCACAGCTAAGAGGTGCGTTGAACTTTGGGCGAGTGCTTCCACTGCCCTGTGTTATATCATTCACTTCCTTTAAAACAGTCATTCCAAATTACTTTGATTGTGTCAAAAAATAAGATTCAAATTTTCCTTCATAGACAAAGGCTTGCTGTATTTATGGACATTCCAAAGAATGTGTCACTGCTCTGAAGAACATAAAGACAAAGCATCACCCTGGCCTCTTCTGCATTGGCACCTTGTCTAATCAGTCATCATGCTGCATTTGGCAAGGCCTGTGTGTGGAGCTGTGGACACCTGGGCCTGTCCACTGCCAGGCTCCCTGCAGGGTCTCAGTCCCACCAGACAGACTTTTCTGCTGGCACCTCACCCACCATGGCAGCAAGCAGCAGAACCCTGGTTGGCGTCCGGCCCTGGTCCCAAGCCCATGCTCCATCCCCACCATGGGGGCCTCTCCACTGAGGCAGAAATTTCCACAGCAGGTTCTCGGTCCCAAAGCACCAGGTCTTCCCGCTCCACTGCTTGGAAAACCACCCTCATTTGGTTGTATAAGTTGCCACTGGTTGGTTTAACAATGAAGTGACCCACCACTTCCCAGTGAGTCTTCTCCTGGTTAAGCGGAGCCTGAGCAGGGCCCTTCTGTGTTGGGCAGAGTGTGAGCGGAATTGGCAGGGCCTGGGCAGGGTCTCTGAGCAGCTCTAAGACAGAAGCACAAGCCAGTGAGAGCTCTTCCTTACTCAGACAAGGCCTGACACCTCGCAGAGACACGCGGTGAATCTTGGAGTGTGCCTGGCTCAGCATTTGAAAAGCTTGTTTTGTGTCGAAATATACGCATTTATTTAAAAAATACTTGGTAGTGCCAAGGGCCCTCGCAGCAACCAGAGGTGCCTGCCTCACCTTCCCCATCTCGCCTCCGAGTGGGCACACCCCACCTTCTCAGCCGGCCGAGCATTTCCTCTATCCAAGCACTAACGTCAGTCACCCTGTCCACTCCTCAGTTTTACCTGGGAGGGCAGCCTGTTAGAGACTTCCTCCCGCGGTGGGGAGAATCCAAACAAGTTCTCTCCAAACTTTTGAGTCTGCGGTTCTCGAAAGGTCTGTGTTCTTGACTACATTATTCTTTATCCATGCACTTGACCTAGACCTGGTTTTAACCAGGTTTCCCTTCCTGGTCTTCCTGCCGAGGTTGCTGCCAGCATCACCTCTGCCCTCCAGGTGCCAGCCCCACCCCGTCCCTCTGGAGGGACTCACTCACTCACTCGCTTGCTCACTCTTGGGATTCTAAGGGTTATCCGTGCTGTCAGCTCTTCCACTCTCAAGATGTTCCTCCTCAACTTTGGGAAGTGCTCTTGTATTGTTTCTCAGGTAACTTCCCTTGCGTGATTTTTACTTGACTCTTTCCCTGAATTCCTATCAGCAGGGAGTTGGAACTCTTAGCCAGTTCTTCTGCTTTTATTTCCGAATTTTTATCTTCCATACTTTTTTAAAATCTTTTATTCTTTTTACAAAGAAAAAAAGAGTGGAAGCACTCACCCAAAGTTCAATTACAAATTTTCTTTTGCAATTTCTTCAGTTTCGTGTCTTAGCCTCTGTCGAACTTTCTACCTTTCAGAAAGGTCCTTATTGGGGCCTCTGGGTAGCTCAGCGGTTGAGCGTCTGCCTCTGGCTCAGGTCATGATCTTGGGGTCCCAGGATCAAGTCCCACATGCTCTCTGCATGGAGCCTGCTTCTCCCTCTGCCTGTGTCTCTGCCTCTCTCTCTCTCTCTGCCTCTGATGAATCAATAAATAAAATCTTTTAAAAAAGAAGAAGAAAAGAAAAAAGAAAAGAAAGAAAAGAAAAAAGAAAAGAAAAGAAAAGAAAAGAAAAGAAAAGAAAAGAAAAGAAAAGAAAAGAAAAGGTCCTTATTGCTCTCCAGGACCATCCTAGTCTTGAAGACACTGACTGGAGGCTCAGGGGGGTTTGTTTTAGGTTCTCTTGTGTTCCTGAATAATCTCTCTTTCTCCAGAGTCTTCTTCCGGAGGCCTGACCCTCCTGGCGGTGTGTGCATGCTCACTGACTCCCTCCTTGCCCTGTGGCCTCCTCGCCCTATGCCACTGCTTCCCACAGAACTCCATCTTCATGTGCCACAGCCTCTTGTCTCCCATTCCACTCATGCCCCTGGTTTCATACATATTCTAGTTCCCCTACACCATGTAGGAAGATCTCAGGAAAGGAAAAGGCAGTTTTTTGTTCCTAAGAATTACTTCTTTGCTTTTTCCATAGACCTTGCTTTTGTGCCTGGTACAACATTCAAAGCGCGAGAGGATGATGACAAGCAGATCTTCTGCTCCCCCTGTCCACCAGCTCGAGAGCACCGTCCCAGGTGGAGCAGGCCGTCTGCATGTGTTCAGGTAGAGACTTGCATCTGTGACCGTCTCTGCCTGGAGCTGTGTGCTCCATCCTGACTCCCCTGTGCTTTTCTCCCTGTAGCATGTGGTTTCATCTTTCCAAATACAGAGCTACCTCACCAAAAGAGTGTCTGCATAGTTTTCCATTTTCCTAATGTGCCCAGATGTGTGCAGGGGGATGGTGTTTTCTCCTCTTGCAAACACCATCTTGTGCTTCTTTCTTTCTTTCTTTCTTTCTTTCTTTCTTTCTTTCTTTCTTTCTTTCTTCTTTCTTTCTTTCTTTCTTTCTTTCTTTCTCTCTCTCTTTCTTTCTTCTTTCTTTCTTTCTTTCTTTCTTTCTTTCTTTCTTTCTTTCTTTCTTTCTCTTTCACTACAGAGCATGTGTTCACCCTCATGCGCGGCTCTGCTCTACACAGTCACTCAGGCACCTGCCATCCTCTGAGCCTATCAGCCTGTGTGGTCACAGCTGTGTCACCAGCCCTGGTGTCACCCCAGGAAAGAGCAGAGGAGCATAGCTGGGATCTCAAGTCCGACGCTAGGACCAGCACGTGCTTCTTTCACTCACTGCAGCACTCCCCACTGCAAGAGGACCCCAACATGCCTTTGACCCTGGGCTCATAGTGGAAGTGAGGGTTCTGGGCACATTGCAAACCCAGCTGTCCTCCTGTCAGCCTGCATTTCTTGCTGTCATGAAGGCCTTCCCAATGTTAAGGCCCATGTATATCTTTTGCTTTGACATGTCTATTCATCTTATTGCTCATTTTTCTTTTCTTTTTTTTCTTTTTTTTTTAAGATTTTATTTATTCATTCATAGAGACACACACAGAGAGAGAAGCGGAGACACAGGCAGAGGGAGAAGCAGGCTCCACGCAGGGAGCCCAATGTGGGACTTGATCCCGGGTCTCCAGGATCACACCCCGGGCTGTAAGCAGCACTAAACCGCTGAGCCACCGGGGCTGCCCTTATTGCTCATTTTTCTATTGATCTGTGGTCTTCTGTATTGACTTGCTAGTACTCAATATCTATTAAAGAAATTAATCTTTTGTCTATGATTATAAGTTGCAAATACTTACCCAGATTGGTTATTTTGCCATTGGATTGTGTTTATTCTGTTTTGTTTTGTTTTGTTTTTGGTTGAAGATATATTCTATTTTTATGTAATGAAATTTATTAATCTTTTATATTTTGTATCATACTCCGAACTTCTCCTCTTACTTTTTGTTAAATCATTCATAATATCATTTACTAACTTCATGTTTCTATTTTCTCCAATTCAATTTTGACTTATCTAGACTTTATTGAGTGGGAGTTGTCACACTCACCTACTGGGTAAAGTGAATTTTTCAGATGGCTATTTAGTTCTCACAAGGCCATTGTGTACTCATCCTTTACCTCATGATTTGAAAGATTTTTTTAATCAAAATTTCTATATAAACATGAATATATGTCTGAGTTTTCTTTTTAAAAATTTGTTCATTTGATACAAAGACATACAGAGAGAGAAAGAGAGCATGAGCAGGGGGAAGGGAGAGGGGAAAGGGAGAAGCAGGCTCCCCACTAAGCCAGGAGCCTGACCTGGGGGCCAATCCCAGGAGCCAGAGATCATGACCTGAGCACAAGACAGACACTTGACCAACTGCACCACATAGCTGCCCTTATTCCTGAGCTTCTTATTGTCATTCATATGACAGCATAACCCTGCCACCATGAATCTTCCTCTCTGGCTATTTTTAACTAACTGTCCAATAAATAAATAAATAAATAAATAAATAAATAAACCCATACTATATGTTAATGCTTTTTGAGGATCTTATGCCTCCTAAGAGTATGCCCATCCTCTCTTTTTTTTTTTTTTAAATTTTTTTTTTTTAATTTATGTATGATAGTCACAGAGAGAGAGGCAGAGACATAGGCAGAGGGAGAAGCAGGCTCCATGCCCCGGGAGCCGGACGTGGGATTCGATCCCGGGTCTCCAGGATCGCGCCCTGGGCCAAAGGCAGGCGCTAAACCACTGCACCACCCAGGGATCCCGCATCCTCTCGTTGCGCACTGACTCTCTGGTTCAGACCTGGTCCTGCAATCCTCTGAGTCCCTCTGATTCAGACCTGGTCCTGCACACCCTCTGAATCCCTCTGGTTCAGACCTGGTCCTGCACACCCCCTGAGTCTGTCTGATTCAGGCTCAGTCCTGCACACCCTCTGAATCCCCAATTTCCAGGCCTGGTCCTACATACCCTCTGAATCTTGTTTCACACAACTTTCACACAACATAATTCTGGTTTTGCTTTGTGATTCAGCCTGAGAGTCTTTTTATTTTAATATCATCATTGAACTTATTTCAGGGCATTCACTGAGTGTCAGAAAGGGCACAGTGAGACTTGGTTTTGTCTATGTATTTCACATTTTAGTGCATTTTTTCTTGCTGTTCTTTTAAGCATATATAGAGTTCTGTGGTTTGCTCTGTGCATCTCTCTGTTTGGAAGAGTGATGTTTCTGTTTGGATATGTGTTTGGTCCATTTTCACTCTTCAGTTTGGTCCACACTGTTTTGCTATTGGTTTTGCTATTTCCTTTCTCTTTATTTTATAGATTTCATTCTTACTTTATTCTTATGTGGATCCTGTGTTGATTTCTTTCTGATTATGACTCATCTTCAAGTATAATGAGTCCTCCCTGGATCAGATTTTTATGGGAAATTCAGTCTGGAAGTTGAGCGGTGGAGACTAGGTTCAACTAGTCTGAATGAATTGACTAGGTTCAACTAGTCACTCAACTAGTGTGAGTGACTGACCTCGGCCCGCAGGCCAGCATGGGGCATTCACAGTGCCGTGTCCCTGTCTACCTTCCTCTCCATGGACTCTTCCTGGTGGCCTGAGTTCTGCTTCTCCATGCCCAGTGATGCCCAATGCTTGTCCCCGTCCCCTTAGGATGTGACACTTACTCTCAAGTGTTGTGACCACAGCGTTTCAGGATCTCCATCCTCCCTTGTCCTGCTTTCTCTGCCTCCCCATCTCGAGTGGTGTAGACTTTTCACTGTGTCTAGCTTTGGTGGAGATCAAATGTGTTCCTCTTTCTCCTTGTCTTCATTTATTTTTGTTCTTGTAAGAGAGGGGGCAAAATGCCACGTGCAGTTTGCTGTTTTACTGCAGGACACCTCAGGTGTCTTCTAGCTGTGGGTCTGAAGCCTGTCTGGTTCCAGATCCTCACATGTGATCTAGTCTTTTCTTCCCAGGGCTTTCAGATGGGTTCCTTTTCCAAATGTCCTGAGACTCCCACTGGCCAGGTGGAGTCGGACCAGTATGGAAGAACAGGTAGAAACATCTGTAGTTTCCCAAGAACCTACACGGATAGAGAAATCTATGGACACAGAGGAGGACAATATAGCTGGACCACTGTTTATGAACAAAACCACTCAGTTCCCATCAGTTCACGCAGAGGTGCTCCTGGAGCCCGAAGAGACCCCCGAAGCAGCCTGTGGTGGCAGCCCGAAACCATCTACCCCTAATGCTGTGACCCCACCCTCCTCACCATCTCCAGCAGCTGTCTCACAAGAGTTTGCTTATGTGCCAGCTGACCCAGCTCAGTTTGCTGCTGATGTTAGCCATAGCAGCAAGCAAAGCAGGACAACCACCACCATACTCTAACATGTGGACCCTTTATTGTCTAACTGATATGAATAAACAGAGTCACCCATCACCGCCACGCACCTGGGCCTTTCCCCCAAGCAACCCCCTATTTATCTAATCCTAAGGATCCACAGTTTCTGCAGCAGCCACCGAAAGTTACTTCTCCAACTTACGTGATGATGGATGACAGCAAGAAGACCAGTGCCCCACCTTTTATTTTAGTAGGCTCGAATGTTCAGAAAGCTCAGGATTGGAAACCTCTTCCTGGACATGCTGTTGTTTCTCAGTCAGATGCCTTGAAGAGATACGCTGCAATACAAGTACCCATTGCTGTTCCTGCAGATCAGAAATTCCAGAAACATAGCCCAGGGATCTCTGGGTGGCGCAGCAGTTTGGCGCCTGCCTTTGGCCCAGGGCGCGATCCTGGAGACCCGGGATCGAATCCCACGTCGGGCTCCCGGTGCATGGAGCCTGCTTCTCCCTCTGCCTGTGTCTCTGCCTCTCTCTCTCTCTCTCTCTCTCTCTCTGTGACTATCATAAATAAATAAAAATTAAAAAAAAAAAAAAAACATAGCCCAAACCCCCAGAATGGTAGTCCTACTACAAGTGGACAAGATGTCCTCAGGCCACAAAGCCCAGTTTTTCCTTCTGTTGCATTCCCAGTAGAAGATGTAGCCAAAAAAGGTTCAGGATCTGGTGACAAACATACTCCCTTTGGAAGTTACGGTATTGCTGGAGAAATAACCGTGACTACTGCCCCTGTTCGCAGAGCAGAAACTTAAAACTGATGCTGAAAACACCACCGTCTGAGTCAACGTTCAAGGTGGAGTCTGCCACCCGAACGTACTTTGTCAATAAACTTCATGCAAGCATAAAAAAAAAAAAAAATGTGGCTCCTCACAGCCCGATTTCCTCAGCCTGGAGGCAGAGGCAGGCTCTCTGCTCTGGGAAATTTCCTGCTATGTCTTAGTCACATAGTTTGCCCTGAAGCCCCAAGTCTCAGACACTTTACTCCTCAGCTGCGTGCTGATGACTCTGTCTCTCCTGGCTTAGCTCTCATCTGTATTTCTCATCTCTCTCTCATCTCATGTTCTGGAAGACTCCTTTGATCTTTGAACTCCTCTGTGACATTAAGTTCAGCAGTCATATTTTTAATTTCTTTCCTGTTCTCTACCTGTTTGTAAATAGCATCCTGTTCTTAGATTGTGGATATGCAATATCTTCTTGAATCTTTTTGAGGCTTTTAATGTAATTTTCTGTTGTTTTGTCGGTGGCTGTTTTCTCTAAGGTGAGGTGTCTTTGTGAAACTCCATTTCTGTCTTCTATGTCAGCAATTTTCTCCTGAAAGTCTGGGGATACTGAGATGCTCACATGTTAAGAATCAGTGGCTTGTTCTAATGAGCTACTATGGGCTCTCCATAAACTTCTCTGAATGGAAAGGCAAGCTGGGAGCTCTGTGCCTACAGACAGGGTTGTTGGTTATGCTTTATTCAAGATAGATGAGTGAGGAGCCTGCCAGTAGGCTAGCAATTCCCCCTCCTTCCTACCCCCTGACATACACCAACCCAAGCCAAAATGAGGAAGATTTTACTCAGCAGCCCCAGACCCACACTAGAAGCTGTAGCCCAGAGACTGATGATTTTAGGTCTTTGAAGACCTCTTTGGTTGTCTACAGGCTGGAAACCTGGCTTAGTGGGTGAGGGAAGAAGAGGGCAGGGGAGCAGACTGCAGGTGCTGAAAGCTTGTGCATCACAATTACAGCCCACCTCTCAGAGCCAGTCTAGGGGTCCTTCAACAAGATGACACCCCTCCACTGCTTGAGCATAGGACAGTGCCCAAAACTTGGGGTCATTCTGCCACTTGAAGCACCCCCTACATAGTACTCCTAGGATCCTTCTTAAAATGTAGAAATAAAAATTGAGTCTATTACTCTCTTAAGAGCTTGGACAATGCTGAGTACAGAGGGCAAATTACTGCCTTGAGCCACACTCCTTGTAGGGTACTCTGTAGCAGGTTGTTTCTTTAAAACCACATTTATTCTATTGCTGACTCACTTCAATGCATCATTTTTTTATGATCCTCAATCATCTTTCCATTGTCCTGTTGTTTGTTCATTATTTTCAGCTTGTGCGGAAATGCTCTGACACTGTTGATCCTCCGGACACTTTTGTCACCATTGAATGTGGTCCCTGGGGATGAAATGGTTTTCTAGCTAATGGTCAATCTCAGAAAGATAAGGCTAATGTACACATAGTGTACACTGAAAGCCTCTGGTATAGTTTCATCTTGAATCCTTGTGTGTGTAGAGTTTGTAGGAGACCTCTAACTGCTTACACAATTCTACCACTCTGCTCTTGGATGCTCTGCAGGACACAGCACATTCCCATTGGCCACCCCTCTTTTTTCTTTCTTTCTTCCTTTCTTTCTTTCTATCTTCCTTTTTTGGTGATATTTCTTTTTTTTTTCTAATTCCAATATGGTTAACATACAATGTAATATAAGCTTTGGGTGTACTATACAGTGATTTGACACTTTCATGTATCACCCGGTGCTCATCAGGACAAGTTATGGAAGCAGCACAGATATCCATTGACAGATGAATGGATAAAGAAGATGTGGTATTATAGATATAGTTATCTATAGTTATTATAGATAATGCAACAATAAATATGAGAATGCATGTATCCCTTTGAATTAGTGTTTTCAATTTCTTTGGGTAAAATAATATGCAGCACGGATGTAACTTGTTCCCATTGACCACCATTCTTCGTGTTTTATCTTCCTGCATGCCATCTCATCTCTAGTTAAAAGAATGCTTTGTGGTGTGAGTAAAAACCTTATGGCTTCACTAACATGCCAAATCTCTATGCTCAAAATGTGAAGAAAAGAAAAAACTGCATTCTGATGACATACTCCTAGCTGCATGTTTCACCCAGTGGCTCCATCAGATTGAGAACTGTGCTGATTCATTGTGTAATTCACTGATATCTCTTAAAATTGGATATTATAACAAATTATTATTTCATGCTTATGAGGAAAATCATATATATTAGCCTGTTATTAACATTAATATTTAAGATACTAGCTATGGACTACTTGGAACTATGGTTTTCATAATTTCTATGAGTTCTAGGATATTTTCTTCAAACAAAATTAAGCACAACACCAACATATTAAGTGCATTCAAGAAGAGCTGCTATGATTGTGTGGGAGGCACACAGGGTACTGCCCTCTGGGCCTCATACTCTGGATCATGCATCTCCCTTAGGGGACATCATTGTAGAGAAAACACATTAGGAATGAACCAAGAGCTCATTTCAAAAGTATGTGTGTTAAGTAGACATCACTCGTGGAGAGACAACAATGGAATCCATGGGAGGAGGAAGCATTTTCCAGATGAAGAGAAGCCGATCCAGGTTTGGTGGAGGCTGAAGCTGATATACTTTGGTCATGCTGGGAGGTGAAGGTAAGGCATCAATGGAAAAAAAAAAAAAAAGAATTAAAATCACAGAGAGAAATGAGCAGGGTCTTCCTAAGGGCTGGGAGGCCTGTGCAGGGGGACTCTGACATAATCTCCTCCGGCTTCAGGGTAAATTGGCATCTTTCCCACAGAGAAGCTAGTGACACAAGAGTCCGTCAGAGAACCTGCAGAGAGGTTGGGGATGGGATGGGAACAGGAATCTCTGGGTTTGGCAATGAGTAAGTAAAGCTACGGAAATCTTAATTAGTGTGGTCTCCATAAAGACTAAAGGCCAGGAACCTATTTGGAAAGGGTCCATTGAGCATGAGTTGTCAGGAAGCTCACTCAGAAGAGGAAGCAGTTTATAGCAGCCGGTGAACCAGATGAAGGAATGGAGGACACCATGGCCCCTGACTAGCTCTGTCCCTTTACTCACTTTTCCCAGACTCACTTTGTTAGTAACATGCAGGAATGAAAACCCTCTACCTGCACTTCATTACCTCAAGGAAAACAATAGCTTAGCCCAGCTAAAGGCCTGGTCAAATCTTCTGCCCAAAAAGAAACAGCAGATCCAAAATGGAGTCATTTGCCCCACAGACAGCAAACCAAGATTTAGATGCAGCTACAACTTCTCCCAGACCGTGACCTTGAGCCTATCCATCTGGAATTTCTGCTACTGCTAGTGAAGCTGCCTGATAGACTCCCACCATTCCCCAAAGGCAGGTGACCTTGCCCGAAACAATCCACTTTTTCCTAAAAACTTCCTTTGTCCTTTCTTCCTACCTATAAAACCCCTCCATTTTGTACAGCTCCTTGGAAATCCTTTCCATTTAACAGATGGGATCCTGCCTGATTCATGATTCAAGGAGCCAATTAGATTTTCACATTTTTTCAGGTGGATTTCATTGTTTGACAGATTAGGTGGCAGTGGTGGGATCTGAAGCAAACTTCTGACAACACGTGGGGGAAGAATCATGGGTGTGGTACCCATGAACCTGTCTTAAGTTTTCTGGCTCTTCTGCCATTTCAAAGGGCTGTGGATAAGTTCTTTTCAGCTCTGAGATCCACTGTCCTTGCAGGGAACTCCTCACCTAATTGTCTTTTCAGACCACAATTCCCAACTGGTAGAAATTCCCAGCCTTTGACTCCTTTCCAAGATCCACATGAGAACGGATAGTGGTAGTCTGTAACTCCCCATTTATGCAGAGTTTCCCCATCCATAGCCCCATTGGCTGTTTGCTTGTTGATCCTTCCTTACTCCAAGGCTCCACAGGAACCAATGGTAGGAACCACTGGTCTTCCTATGACCAAGACACAGGAACATCTCCCAGTAAATGACAATACAAATACATGAAGGTTGCATATTTGCTTTCCTTGTTTTGTGTAGATAAAGGCTATTGCTAACAGGCATCTTGGAGGCCAAAAGACACAAAAATTGGTGGACCAACTCAAAGACCCCAAGTTAGGATAAGTTGGTTATGGAATGGGCTACACTGACATTAGGTCACTCTCCAAACTTAAGAATGTTTCCATGCAACAAGGTACACTAAAACACTACACAACTCTCAACCCAGTGGCACATCTCTTGTATGTATTTGTTTGGTTGCAAGAGGCCCAAGGGCTTAACTAAAAGAAATAGGATCTTTAAACTCTAAAAGAGGTAAGTACACCTTTTGGCACACTTGCTAATTTTATGCTTAAAAAGTGTAGTCCTGGGGATCCCTGGGTGGCGCAGCGGTTTGGCGCCTGCCTTTGGCCCAGGGCGCGATCCTGGAGACCCGGGATCGAATCCCACGTCGGGCTCCCGGTGCATGGAGCCTGCTTCTCCCTCTGCCTGTGTCTCTGCCTCTCTCTCTCTCTGTATGACTATCATAAATAAATAAAAAAAATAAAAATAAATTAAAAAAAAAAAAGTGTAGTCCTGGAAGCAAAAATATTTACAAAAATGTAAAATCTTATGAAAAACAACCTAGAATTACAATTGCCATTTTGAGGAGTGTTTCAGATAGATAAGATCAATTAAGAAGTGCACTTGTAAGTAAAGATTCCCATATTAAACAAACAGAATGGGATATTTATTTTAGAAGTTTCTGAAAGGCTTTAAGATTCCCAAATAGCTTTATTGAAAGTGTCACTGCAAACGCCGGAACACCTGAACCCCAATGTTTATAGCAGCAATGTCCACAATAGCCAAACTCTGGAAGGAGCCTCGGTGTCCATCGAAAGAGGAATGGATAAAGAAGATGTGGTTTATGTATACAATGGAATATTCCTCAGCCATTAGAAATGACAAATACCCACCATTTGCTTCAACGTGGATGGACCTGGAGGGTATGATGCTGAGTGAAAGAAGTCAATTGGAGAAGGACAAACATTATATGGTCTCATTCATTTAGGGAATATAAAAATTAATGAAAGGGAATAAAGGGAAAGGAGTGAAAATATCAGTGAGGGGGGTGACAAAACATGAGAGACACCTAACTCTGGGAAATGAACAAGGGGTAGTGGAAAGGGAGGTGGGCGGGGGGTTGGGGTGACTGGGTGATGGGCACTGAGGTGGGCACTTGGTAGGATGAGCACTGGGTGTTATGCTATATGTTGGAAAATTGAACTCCGATAAAAAATAAATAAATAAATAAATAAATCACTAAAAAAATAAAAGAAAGTGTCACTGCAAAAGACTAATGAAAAATAAAAGCCACTAAAAGTACCTTTGACAACATTTAGACTTCCCCATTATACCCTCCTAGAGGTTCATCATCAAAAGCGGCCCAAAAATTGGTGTCTTATTTGCAACTGACTGAGACACCAGAAAAGAGATTGTCCTCAAAGGTTTTGTGTAAATCCTTCAACATGCACTCAAATGCCTTCATATCTACCTTCAGAGGAGGTCTCCTACATGGGCCCCACCCAACCTCTCAGGGATTGTCTGATAAACTGCTGTGTTATTCTCTTAAACAATGAAGGGAAAGTAAAAATTAAAATTAATGAAAACCTTGCCAAATTCTGGTTGATACTGGAGTTTACAGAGGGGATCCTGGAAAAACAGAAGCTGGGTGAAGGTGAACATTTTTATCAGTCAGCTCTCCCAAATTTCTGTCTGTGGTACTCAGTTGAGAGAGAGAAATAAAATTTCACATTATCCCTTCCTTATCAACTTTGGGTCCACTGGTTATTGATCCTTCCATCAGGGACAGCTGCTGCCTTCTTGCTTGTTTTGTGTCCTAAGAATTTGGCTGGATTTCTATCTGGGATATACAGACTGTCGGTTCTACCTTTGGTCACCTTTAGGGGTGACTCTAGGTCTTGGGAAGGTGGTGACTTTTGCACCCTCTTTGAGGACACTTCTTAGTCCCATGGGTTGTTTAATGCTGCCAGAAGTATGTACAGTTTATCCCCCACTGAAACCTTACAAGACATTTGAAAGAATTTAGTGACTCTATGATTAGCAATTTGGCCAAATTGGAAGCTGATTTTCAGAGTGTGGTGGGAATTTTTTAAGGACTTTTCTCCTAGGCTAAATGTACCTGGAAAGAAAGGAAGACATTCCAACATAAATGGATGGGCATTTCAGACTTGATATCATGTAGGAGGTGGCCTGAAAAACAACTGTCCTTGTTTTACAAATGTAGTCTTTATAGAACCAGAAGTGTAGTTCTAAGACAATTCAAAGTCCACCAACATTTTTTACCAACCCCAAACCTCCGCTATTGATCTCAGAAGGGCTGTAAGCTTTGCAAAAATTCTGATCTTAAGAGCACCAAAGCAAACCTTCTAGAAAGTTCTTTCCCCATGCCTTTGAGATATCAATGTCCTGCCTGGCCTTCTCTGGGAACTCTTATATTCTCATCCAGGTCAATTCTTTAAAATATCAACTTTAGGGATCCCTGGGTGGCGCAGCGGTTTGGCGCCTGCCTTTGGCCCAGGGCGCGATCCTGGAGACCCGGGATCGAATCCCACGTCGGGCTCCCGGTGCATGGAGCCTGCTTCTCCCTCTGCCTATGTCTCTGCCTCTCTCTCTGTGTGTGACTATCATAAATAAATAAGAAAATTAAAAAAAATAAAAAATAAAAAAATAAAATAAATAAAAAAAATAAAATAAAATATCAACTTTAGGGCAGCCCCGGTGGCACAGCGGTTTGGCGCCTCCTGCAGCCTGGGGTGTGATCCTGGAGACCAGGGATCAAACCCCACCTCAGGCTCCCTGCATGGAGCCTACTTCTCCCTCTGCCTGTGTCTCTGCCTTTCTCTCTCTCTCTCTGATTAAATAAATAAATCTTTAAAAAATAAATAAATAAAATAAAATAAAATATCAACTTTAGGGGCCCCTGGGGGCTCAGTCAGTGAAGCGTCTGCCTTCTGCTCAGGTCATGATCTCAGGGTCGTGGGATGGAGCCCCACATCAGACTCCCTGTTCAGTGGGGGAGTCTGTTTCTCCCTCTTCCTCTGCCCCTCCCCTCTGCTCATTCTCTCTCTCTCTCTCTCCCTCTCCTTTTGCCCCTGTCACCACTCAAGTGTCTCCCTCCCTCTCTCAAATAAATAAATAGAACCTTAAAAAATAGAATAATAAAATAAAATACTAACTTCAGGGAGGTAATTCTCATCAGAAGAGAAGCAAAAGGGGAGAAGACATTTGAAACTTCCATTCATGGCAGTAATTTGAGAACAAAAGCAGTGAGTCTCTGCTTATGTCTGTCCATAAGTTCATGCCTGTCTATGTATATGTTTTATAGATGTGTGGTGTTTTCTGTCTCTGGATGATATTGCCAAAATTAATTTGTAAATGAGCTCTATTTAATTGGCTTAAAGAAAATTGAGCACTTATATAAGTTAAATTCTCATGAATGTGAGATTG
This sequence comes from Canis lupus baileyi, assembly GCF_048164855.1. Taxonomy (NCBI): domain Eukaryota; kingdom Metazoa; phylum Chordata; class Mammalia; order Carnivora; family Canidae; genus Canis; species Canis lupus. The sequence goes on along the minus strand of NC_132854.1, from coordinate 191,316 downwards.
AAACTAACCCAAATGAATTTCAGGGAAAATATTCTGTATTAATGCTATTATTTAAAAAGACTAAATTATTTTTAAACAACTATTTAACTTTCTGTATTTGCCTGTGAAGTGTTTGTTATTTAAGGAAATATTTTTTCACAATGACCTATGATCCTACTTTACCAAGTGTTTTAAAACCTTTTGATATTTTTGGGTACCTGGGTGACTCCATCGGTGAAGCCTCTGCCTTCAGCTCAGGTCATGATCCCAGGATCCCCTGCTCAGTGGGGAGTCTGCTTCTCCCTCTCCATGTGCCCCTCCCTCTGCTCCTGCTGTCTCTCTCTCTTTCTCTCTCTCTCTCAAAATAAACAAATGAAATATTTTTTAAGACTTTTAATATTTTTTATAAACTTCCCAAAATCCAATTCTAAATAAAATCTTTTTGACCTTGAACTATCTTTGGGTTTTCCAAAGGGTCCCTGAAACTTCTCAAAAGATTTGCTTTCCTCTTATGAAAAGGGAGATGTTGAACTAATTAGGCTTATTTAATATGTTAAGATACATGGGAAATATTGTCAAATAAGAAATAATAAGAAATAATAACCCTTCCTTATGTTGCATTTGTCTAGGTATAAAGTGTTCCAAAAACTGTGTGACATTCCTAGAAATCTGATACATCCTGATATAAAGTTATCAGTCATTATTCTGTTACTATCTTCAAATATTGTGTGGCACAGAAATAACCAAATTTCCTTGTTAATTCCGTTATAATGAATTCTCATCAGATCATTCATAATGGACATTTTTTAGTCTTTTGTCATTTACAGAGAGTTATTATTTTACTCTGATGCTTTGCAAAAGTGTCCTTGCAAAAGTACTTCATCTGCAAGGAAATTAATGGAAAGGACTTTGAGAAGTACAGGCTTCTGACAAAACTTTAAGATCATAAAACTGAACTGGGTAAGAATTTCCTGAATTGACAGGAAAAACTGGATTCAAGTGGAACAGATGTTAATAACATGGAACTAAGTGAACTGAAGAGGATGGTGACAACTTTCTATGAATTTTTATTGGAAACACTGCTGGTTCCTTAATGTTTTGTTTTTCCAGATTCTTAAAAAAGATTTTATTTATTTATTCATGAGAGACACAGAGAGGAGGGCAGAGACACAGGCAGAGCGAGAAGCAGGCTCCATGCAGGGAGCCCGATGTGGGACTCGATTCCGGGACAACAGGATCGCGCCCTGGGCTGCAGGCAGGCTCTAAACCGCTGAGCCACCCAGGGATTCCCATGTTTTTCCATATTTAAGGAAACTTTTTTCTCATAAGCTATTTATGTCTTACAGCAATTTGGTAAAGTACTCCTTTGTAAAAAAAGATGAAACATTTCCTTTCTCTCCCTACCTAATTACTCCAGAATTCGGAAACTTTTAAGTATTTTTTTCATGACACTATTGTTACTATCATGCATAAGTTATTTGCAGAAGTTCAATAAGAATCCATCCTCCTTGTAATAGGAAACAATGGGAAATATTGGTTATATGACTAAGGCTTTGACTGATAGAAATTCACCCAAATGATGATTATTGTAGGCAAAATCTAACAGTGAGTCTTTGGCATGGCTTCCTGGCCTCAAGAAGTTTGTAAGAGTTCAATCTGAGGTTCCTTGTGAAAAGATCTAGCAAAGCAGTCTTAAAAAGAGCTTATATGATCAATTACTATTCTTAGTGCACTAATGTAAATAATCAGGACAAGTTTAATACAAATAAATTAGTTTAACTGGAATTATCTCTAGTAATAAATGAGCATAATTGTAGAGAGAAGAATTGATTGTTTTTGAGGTTTTGTTGTATAACCTGTGCACTAGACTGGGTCCTGAGTCTAAATCTACATGCTAACATTTTCATTTTCCTCCCATAGCCGACATCGATGGGGACTAGTTCTGCCCCAGACACTAGATCAAGGCTTCCCACTTGAACTGAACATGAAACCCTTCCTTCTTTTCTTTCTTTCCTTTATTCTGGGCTGGAAAGATAATACCATCTTCCACCTCTCCTCAGCCACTGCTAAAGACTTTTCAGATTGCTGGATTTGTCATTAGAAACTCTGATCTGTCCATGAACAGCCTCACCTTCAGAGGAGTGGCCTATGGCCCGAATAGGATTTATCTTTATCCGTAGTGATCATTGTTCTCCTTGGGTGGATGAATGCCTACATGGCTAGTGCATAGCCTGGCAATGCCTCTTAGGTTATCTGACGGTGCCCCTAAGTGTTCACAAGCAAATGGGGACACCTCAGTGGTCCAATCTCCTGAATCTGCATTGTTGATTAGAAAGGATCTTCTAGAGGCTTTCACGATTCAGCATTCACTCCTTTGGCAGGTCCCTACTTCCCTAGTTGGGAGTAAATGTAAATGAAGCTATGATCAGGAACTTCTCCTTAATTCTTGAAAAGATTACTGACTGTGCTGTAAAGGCAAAAGCTGTCCCCCACCACCACCACTCCCACCCCACCCACCCGACCCTGCCAAAACCCTTAGACTCTCTGGCCCAGGTAGTTCTTGATATGAGAATAGCCTGTGATTACCTTTCAGATGAACAAGGACACGTCTGTGCTGTAGCTACTACCATCTGCTGCACCTGGAAGAACACATCTGAGGAAGTTGAAACTCCATTACAAAATCCCTGAGCAGGCCGCTGGACCTAAAAAGTGCCTCTTTTAATGGGATCTTTCCTTGACTTTTTAAATTTTCATTGGCGTGGGTCTTGGGAACCATGACTCTGGGGTGCACTCCAGATGTTTGGAATTACTCTGTGTGATCATAGTAATCTCCCTCACATGTTGTGTTCTCTCAAAGGCTTTTTTTTTTCTCTCTCTCAAAGGCTTCAGATGCATGTTCACAGCTGCTAACCACAAGAAACAATCTCCCTGAGGCTGGAAGTCCAGAAAAAGAATGAAAGGAATGGCAAACTTAGAAATGTGAGCCTGAGCTTGAAAGTTACAGGTGGTCAGTGACACTGAGGACCACAGAGCTGTCACTGAGAGTGGCGCTAGTGCCCTGAATTCTGACCACATCCTCAGTCAGATTGAGAGTAATTAAATGGAAGGAATTGCTAAAAATGAAACAGGTAGGTCCAAAATGGAGTCACTTGCCCCACGGACAGCAAACCAAGATTTTTTTCTTAAGATTTGTTTACTTATTTGAGAGAGAGAAAGAGAGAGAGCACACGTGAGTACATGCACGAATGGGGGGAGGTGCAGAGGGAAAGAGAAAGAGTCTCCAGTGGACCTCACTGAGCATGGAGCTCAACACAGGGCTTGATCTCACAACCCCAAGATCAGGACCTGAGCTGAAATCAAAAGTCAGATGCCCAACCAACTGAGCCACCCAGGTGCCAGCAAACCAAGATTTAGATACAGTTTCAAGCTCTTGAACCCAACCCTCTGGAATTACCACTGGTGAGGCTGCCTGAAGACATCTACCATTCCCCAAAAGGAAGGTGACCTTAGCTGAAATAATCCTTTCTTTTCTTTTGCAATAATGTCCTTGTCCCACTTCCAAATCATACAGTCCCCTGGTTTCCTTTCCATGTGCTGGATGGTAGCTGCCAGATTCATGAGTCACTGAATAAAGCCAATTAAATCTTCAAATTCATCAAGTTGAATTTTGTTTTTTAATCTCTCCACAGATTGGGGAAAGCATAAGGATAAAAGTTAAGAAGCTCAAATCCTAATAAGCCCAGAGCTAGGGAGCTATGTTCCCTGAAGCAGGCACATCAACCCCCCCGAGACACAACTTCCTTACTGAAAACATGAGACCGGGCTCGGACTAGTACCCTCGCTCTGTCCACGCTTTCTGACTACATTTTCCCCATTTCCAGATTGTGCTGATGACCAACCACTGCCACTGGCAGAAGCACTCCCTCCATGCTGGCAGAGGTGAATTCCAGTTGGTTGTAACAGGGAAAGGGGTGGAGGACCCTGCACTAAGCAGGTGCTCGAGCATCCCCGGGGGAGGGATGGAGTATGCCATGCGAACTCCACCCCCCAGCTTCTGATCCACAGGGGGCCCTCTCCTTCCTGCCCCCACTCACTCGCCCGCCCGCCCGTGGGAATTACTACTCCAAGTGATGCTCCTTTATGGTCTAAGGAATAATTAAAGAAGGTGAAGAAGCGTAGCCTAGGGAAGGGGTGAAGGGGGAGGGAGGCCACCTACGGCTGTCCAAACTTCCAAAAGTACAGTCTGTACAGCTTGTTGCCCTGACTTCTGTGAATTTCCAATCTTCCCACCTCCTAGGCCTCTCGTTTCTGCGCTGAGTCCGTGAATGCTTCCTCAGTTTGGCCCAGGAAACCCAGCTGCAGTTTGGTTTTGGGAACCTTGTCACTTTACGGAGGACAGGACAGGTGTGGGGAGGAGCTCCACACACCACATGACTGTGCGCCAGCTTCTCAGCCCCTCAAACCCTCCATCCCCCCTACGCCAGCCCATCCCCGCGCCCTCTCGCACGCCTTTCCCCAGAGCAAGCCAGTTTTCCTCTCCCACTGCCTTTCTCACGGGTGTAGACCCTTCAGCCCCATTGCCCCTCTCTGCCGGCCTGGAACTAACACCACCAATTTATAGCACCCTCCTTTGCTTCACAAGGGAAAGGGAATCAATTGCTCTGATTCCAAGGGGACATTTTTGGTTGTCATTCTGGGAGGGAGGGGTGATGATGATAGGACAGAGAACGGAGTTCATTCAGCCCAAAATACCAACAGTGCTGAGGTCAACAAACCCTGAATCGGCCCATTTTTCTAGTTGCCTTGCTTAAACCTCTTCCAATTCAGCAATAAGCAACCTTATTAAAATGTGAGGAGGGGTGGGGAGCACAACCCCCAACACATGGCTCTCTACCCAAATACTTGCTGGAAGTCACCATCCGCCAGGAAGAGCTGCGCCTGAGGGAAGGCTCCACGGACTGAGAGATGAAAGCCCCATTCACAGCTTCCTTCTGGTCACCTGAATGCAGCCAGGAGGGCAGCGCCCCACCCCACGGGGACGACACCCCACGGGGACGACACCCCAGCAGAAGGCCAAGGCGCTTCTTTTGGCGCAGGAGAGGCCCCCCATCTCACAGACCATCTTCCTCCTAAATTGGAGGAGAGCCTACACTTTGGCTTTCAGTTTCATTTTCTCCTTTTTCTTGAAAAAAAAGGAGAAAAGACAGTTGGCAAAAATACTCATGAACTGATTCCTTGTTTTTATGATGGAGAAAAGGGTGTAATTATTTCACAGTTGCAGGGACACTTGGTGGCTCAATTGTTGAACATCTCCTCTGGGTTTGGGCTGAGGCCACAATCTCAGGGTTGGGGGATCAGGCTCCTCGATCAGCGGGGGATCTGTTTCAGGGTTCTTTCTCTCCCTCTCCATCTGCCCCTCCCCCTACTCACTCTCTCTGTCCAAAACAAATAAATACATCTTAAGAAAGAAATAACATGGCAGCAGGGAACAGTGAGGGAGAGAGCCTGAGGACATTACCCCACCCGGGGCTCCTCAAGTGCTTGGGGTGTCTGGAGGGTCCCCAGGACAGGGTGGCTCCGCGGGGCCCAGACCTGAGGGCAGCCAGTACTGCGGGTTCTCTACCAGGCTGGCTGCTCTGCTCACTCCTCTGTTCTGACCAACACCTTTTCCCGTCACCCTCGTCTCCAGGGAGTGACCCTCCCCTGCAGATGACAGACCCAAGGATCAGTAGCAAGTGATAAAAAGTAGCTGCTAGATAAACAATAAATTAGGGTGGAGCCCCCGAGAGGACAGGGTGCTGTTGCAAAAATGAGAGTCTCTGCAACAGTCTCTAGAGCCGCCCCCCAGCCCTGTGTCCATCTGACCATGCGGGCACTGTGCCCTCGCCTTCTCCACGCTGGGAGTTGGGACCTCGGCTCCACTCCCCCAAACGGTCAGCTTTGCCTAGGTTTCTGAGCAAAAGATGACTAAAAACTCCAATCAGCTCTCCACTCGGCCTGATGTGGAAGAGGGCAAAGGAAGGATCTATCTTCCAGATGTTCTTGCCAGGAACACTCTGCAGCCCTGGAAGTTCACTCTGTTTAGTACTTTCTCGGTCTGCGCCCCCTCACTGCAGACACCCTGGCACAGCCAAACACCATACCCACAGCGTGGGGCTGGTGGAATAAAGATACTCTCCCTGGCCCCTTGACCAGAGTATAGGAGAACCTAGGGACACACTGTGTGATGCTGGAGGCCGAGGAGAGGTTTGTTCACCTCACAGGAGCATCTCTAGGGAAATGAGGATGGACTTACCCTTATGTGAATTCTCTAAGCTCAGTGGATGAGAGTGGTGGGCTGTAAATGGTGTGATCAAGGCCTAATATGCACATCAAATAGATTCTTAAAAAATTAACCACAGACGGGATCCCTGGGTGGCGCAGCAGTTTGGCGCCTGCCTTTGGCCCAGGGTGCGATCCTGGAGACCCGGGATCGAATCCCACATCGGGCTCCCGGTGCATGGAGCCTGCTTCTCCCTCTGCCTGTGTCTCTGCCTCTCTCTCTCTCTCTGTGACTATCATGAATAAATAAATAAAATCTTTAAAAAAAAAAAAAAATTAACCACAGAAATACGATAAAATCCATTTTAAGTTAAAAATTACTTTATTCCCACCTGTAACAAGTCAGCTTTTCCAAGATCTCCTCTAGGCTGTGTGAACATTCCTGACTCTTACATATTGTTTTCTTTCTGCTTCCTTGTGTTTATTGTCTTTCTAGCCGTGCACATTAACGACTTGCCGGCTTGTTAGCACATGGATGGCCTCAGCCTCTGTGGACACAGAGTGACGCCAGCAGTGACACAGAGGACACTGAAATTTGTCATCACTGTGCGTAGCTTTTTCTTTCTGGTCTGATTCCCTGGGAGCATCCCCAGAGTAGGATTAAGAAACCTAAGTGAATCTTATCAGGACTAACACTGTGGAGATGTGATTTTGTCAGTAAGATTACAATCGGTTACCACCGTTACTGAAGGCCTGGTGATGACAACGCCCAAAAAATATATATCCAGTTCATTCTGAAAGCACCTCCTGAAGGTCACAGAGACATCCCTGTCCTGACACTTAGAATTGCATTGCTTAATTTCCAAATATACAACATTCCTAGCTGCCTTTGTTGTGAAGCCCTAAGGCTCCATCCTACTGCTAACATCTGTGCGAAGGCCACCCTTTGAAACTTGTGGAGACTTGTTTATAGCTTATCATGTGGCTGAATTTTACAAATTTTGTAAATATTCCTCCTGTACTGAGAATTTTTATGGTTTCGGTACCCTGCAGATATTTCCTATTTTGTCTACTCTTAATACAGTAAGTGTAGCTTTCCTGGGATTTTCTTTTTTTTTTTTTTTTAATATTTATTTATTTATTTATTCGTGATAGACATAGAGAGAGAGAGAGGCAGAGACACAGGAGGAGGGAGAGCAGGCTCCATGCCGGGAACCTGACGTGGGACTCGATCCCGGGACTCCAGGATCGCGCCCTGGGCCAAAGGCAGGCGCCAAACCGCTGAGCCACCCAGGGATCCCTTTCCTGGGATTTTCAATGTCAGAGCTCTGTTCTGAGGTTTCTGCTGGTTCTAGTGGTGGGCATTCACTGTGCAAGACACTCCTGCCCCAGGGACACTGGAGAGTTTAAGGCCTTCGGGAGGGTGGGGGCCACCAATTTTCCTCTGCACCTGGAGAACCGGTCAGCCCAGGACTCCTAGCTAATCACTGTTGGAGGGTGTTTGGGCTGCTAAATGATGTGCATTTGGACTGCAGCAACTTTCCCCCATTTGTCCCCTGGTCTGCAGTAACTTGGCAGCTGCTTTCGGGGGAAGGTTTATTACTAAGACAATATGCAGGATTTTCTGTTTTCACATGGAGGGGATAGATAGCCCCAGCCACTGAAAATAAGTATCCTGGTTCTTTGATGAGAATTCTCCAGTGACCCACACTCAACAGAGGGCACTGGGAACACATTCATTTTTCTGTGAATCAATATTTGCCCTCCAGAAGCTGAATTAATCTGAAGTAATTTGAGATTGTTATTAAACTACTCTGTACTGTGGAATAAGAATGAAGCCTGTTGCTTTGCTTTGGTCTCAGTGCTCTTGTGGGAGGGCAAAGGAACATAGAAACCAAAGTGTGGACCTGAGCTTATAGTCACAAGACACATTCAAAGAATTATAAATATTAAGGATTTAATAAACATTTGTTACTTCACAAATGCTTTATATTGTATATCACATACAATATAACAACCAATTGCACTAATAGCCTTCACATATTCAGGGAATCACCATTTCTTTTTTTTTAAGATTTTATTTATTTATTCATGAGAGACACAGAAGAGAGGCAGAGACACAGGAAGAGGGAGAAGCAGGTTCCACACAGGGAGCCCAATGCAGGACTTGATCCCGGGACCCTGGGATCACGACCTGAGCCAAAGGCAGGTGCTTGGGCCGCCCGGGTGGCGCAGCGGTTTAGCGCCCCCTTCAGCTCAGGGTGTGATCCTGGAGACCCTGGATCGAGTCCCACGTCAGGCTCTCTGCATGGAGCCTGCTTCTCCCTCTGCCTGTGTCTCTGCCTCTCTCTCTCTCTCTCTCTGCATCTCTATGAATAAATAAATAAAATCTTTAAAAAAAAAAAACAAACAAAGGCAGGTGCTCAACCGCTAAGCCACCCAGGGGTCCCAGGAATCACCATTTCAAGATATTTCTAATAAACTCAATATTTAAGTCAATATTGAGCCAAAACACTAAGGCTGGAGCTGAGTTCAGATAATAACACTAAGGTATTATCTGAATAATCAAATTAAAATAGGCTTTGCTGTCTATTTTGTGCAAAGTATAAATAGAAACCATATAATATTAAACATACAAACCTAACTCAATATTAAAAAATTCTTTTCTTAAAAATTCAAAAAATTGAAAGTATCATGGATTGGATCTCAGAACAGAAAAAGAATGTTAATAGAAACTGACATTGACACTTATTATTAATTAAACTACAGGCTTTCCCATTTTCTACTTTAATGAGTAATTCTGTGTTGCATATAAACCCTTGACAATGTTTCAGATTTTTTCCTCGGATAGTTTGCAAGGAGTTACTGGTTAACTGAGATTTCTGGTCCAATATTGTTAGGAATATGTTAAGAAACAGGGCGCCTGGGTGGCTCAGTTGGTTGAGCATCCGACTCTTGATTTTAGCTCAGGTCATGATCTCCTGGTCCTGTAATTGGCCCCATGCTCAGTGGGGTGTCTGCTTCAGGATTCTCTCTCTCCCTCTGTCCCTCCCTCCCCACCCCTGCCACACGCACCCGCATGCTCTCTCCCCCCTCCCTAAAATAAATATTTTTTAAAAGAGTATGTTAAAAACCAAACTTAGTTTGAGCCTGGATGGGTGGGTGTACCATGCAGCAGACAGTGATCTTTCTGGTTCAGTGTGGGGTATATCTAGTTGTTCCAGATCCTCTGCTGCGGGACCCCACAATCAAGTTAGATTAGATAAAAAATGTTAATTGAATGGTTAATCAGTTAAGAGTTAACATAGTGAGTGGGAAGAACAGGAGTAAGACTCCAACTTGAGATCACTTATTTGATAAGGTGCATCAATAACAATGTGTGTATCATAACCACTATGAGTAGCCACATTGCTAAAAAAATAAAAAAATAAAAAAAATAAAGACAAAAAACCCCACCCAAAGAACCTTTATTTTTTTTTAAGGATTTTATTTATTTATTCATGATAGACACATAGAGAGAGGCAGAGACACAGGCAGAAGCAGGCTTCCCACAGGGAACCTGATGCAAGACTGGATCCCAGGACCCTGGAATCATGACCTGAGCCAAAGGCAGATTCTCAACCACTGAGCCACCCACGCATCCCCCAAAGAACCTTTAAACATCATTTTTCTATCCAGCTTCTCCTTGGCCCTCCATCTGTGGTCTATCACACAAGCATGAGCAAGCTGGACAGAACGATGCCTCCATTCCTCAGTTGACTGGCAGTGATGTTGAGCATTGCAGGATTTCTCAGCATGTATGGAAGACAAGCTTCAAGAAAAGAGAAAGAGCCATATACAGCCAGCCCCACAACATGAATAAAAAAATCTCGGAGTACCAGTTGGGGATTCAATCATTATCATTAATACCATTATTTCATTAATGGCAGGGATTCCTTGAACATCTGTTGAATATTGGACTTGACCAATGACAATAACTGGATAAAGAAAATTAATTATTTTAGTAGAATTCCTCTGAATATAACATGTAGATTTTACAGGCTAAGAAACCTTAATGAAGGGATCCCTGGGTGGCGCAGCGGTTTGGCACCTGCCTTTGGCCCAGGGCGCAATCCTGGAGACCCGGGATCGAATCCCACGTCGGGCTCCCGGTGCATGGAGCCTGCTTCTCCCTCTGCCTGTGTCTCTGCCTCTCTCTCTCTCTCTCTCTCTGTGTGTGTGTGTGACTATCATAAATAAATAAAAATTAAAAAAAAAAAAAGAAACCTTAGTGAAGCCTTATGTCTTAAAGTGCCAGCTATATTTTTCAGGCAGTAATTCTTACATCTATTTTCTACTGTATATGCATGATTTTCTAAAGTTAATACATGTGAACTGAAATAAATTCATTTTGAAAAATCCAACTTTTAAACTGTTAATACACCAACAATTTTTCCAGCTGCAAAGTCATCTGCCAAACGTTTGAAGAGCATTGGAACCAGCTAAGTGCAACATACTTCAGCCACCTAAAGCCAGACAGGAGAAAGTCATATTCTGATTTTATCCACATCTTATTTTTCCAAAGTCTGATTCAATTTAGGCTTGGCTAATTCTCTTTCAGACTGACAGCCACTGAATCATGCTCATATGGAGAACACAATTCTTCATAAAATGCCCCTTTTCTGCTCTGTTTTGTTTATTGACACATAGCTGAACAATGAACCTCTAATCACAAATTCTGCACCAGAATGTTTCTGTGATGGGTATGATGATGTCATGACAACCAGCAATCTGAAATGAAAATAATATTGCTATTTTGTCATTAGCCAATTCCTCTAATCATGTAATTTCTAAAATTATGCCTATGATTCCGACAAAGATGAATAGCTCAATGGATATTCTAGTACTACCATCCCTTCATCTCTGTCACGGAAAACCCATCCCAACCAGATAAAAGCCACAGAGAGAGGAATGGCTTCAAATGGCTAAAACTTTCTATACCTAATCCTCAAGTCACCTGGAAAAAAAAATGAAGATCTGCCACCTAAGCTGCAAATAAAAATATTTGAAGTTGTCCAAATTATTGGACATGATTCAAATCATTGGATAATGATTCAAAGATAGGAGGGAAAGGGGATAGGTTCGGGAGGCAGGATCGGGGAGGGAGGAGAGAAGGAAAGCACAGCTAGGGAAGGAAAGAAGCAGGAAAAGAGGGAGAAAGAGAAGGGGAGCATCAGCTAGGGAAGAAACTCCTTCCCTTCACAACTACGGGACAGGTGAGCAGTGGACATCAAAATGGCATCACTAAGCTACTTAAGTTCGCTGGAGAAAATACCCTTTAGAGTGGAAGGAGCTTCAATTCTCCTTTGTTGAGATATCCTCTTGCCCTTTTTTTTCTCCTTGGCTTGGATGCCATGACAACTGTCAGCTGATCCAGCAAACACAACCCTCTGCCTTCTGCACCAGGCCACTAGTGGAAATGAGCAGCTGGTTTTGCTGTTTGAGATGCAGAGAGTCCCCAGGCCAGCTCTTCTCTGCGGCAGAGACTACCTGCAGCACACCTGGGAGAAAGCCTACCAGGATCACAGGAGAAAGGTAGGAAAGGTGGGTGCCAGCCCAGATGGCTCAGAGCAGGTACCAAAGCAGCACCCACGGAATGCCAGGGCTTTCCCTGGAAACCAAAAGCTAATTTTATTTTCAGAGATGGAATAGTTAAAATGATATTTCCTTAAAACATTGGTCATATGTGGGGATCCTTGGGTGGCTCAGCGGTTTGGCACCTGCCTTTGGCCAGGGTGTGATCCTAGAGACCTGGGATCCAGTCCCATGTCAGACTCTCTGCATGGAGTCTGCTTCTCCCTCTGCCTGTCTCTCTCTCTCTCTCTCTCTCTCTCTTTCTCTATGTGTGTGTGTGTCTCTCATGAATAAATAAATAAAATCTTAAAAGAAAAACATTGGTCATATGCGTTGTCATACAATAAAAATTACATTAAATGGATTGTGATTCTCATGTGTCATATTTTAGGACTCTGAATCATGGCATGTTTACAAAGTACTTAATTTTTCCTAAATGACTTGAAATATCTTAGGACACAAAAATCTGAGGGACCCTCTTCCCTGTCAAAACAGCATATTCCAATGTGAACTAAAAGCCAGCTTTTATCTCCACTTGGAGATATGCTATTATTTCCATTATTTGATGCAAATGTGGATATCATTTGAGAAGTTCACCTTGTGCTTTTGAAAGACCTGCTGTGATGGTCTTCTGCTGCTGGGACGTCAGTGGTGCTACCCAACCACCCGATGCTCAGCTGGTGCTGTCTCTCTGTGCCTGTGTTCCTCAAGCTTGAGAAATGCTCTTAAGAAGGGAATAACCTGAGAAGGGGGTGTTGCTCTGTGATGCTCTGAGGGCATCTCCCCAGAGTGGGGGGAACCAAGTTTTCGGCAGGATACAAGTCCAGATGAGCCTTTCTACTGCCCCTGGGGTTCTACCTGCCTGGGTTGTGGTAACACCGTAGCCTCAGGGAAATCACACTTACTGCAAGGCTGCTCTGGTGCCCACCCCAACATACCTGGGCCCGCCACCTGCGGCCCTCCGGACCGTCCCAGGGCTCACCCTCACTTCCTCAGACCTCCGGGCCTCCTACAATCTCCTGTGTGCCCATTACTCTCTGGTCCTTGTTCTTCCGTCTCCTGTCGCCACATGATTGAAGTAACATATTCATCTTGTCTTGTTTGTTTCCCCCATCTGGTGGGGTGGCTGCATCGTGCTGTTATGACATCATCAGCACATAGTGAGTCATACTTAGCAAATACTTGTTGGCAGTGAAGAACTGAAAGAGAGCTTATGGTAATAATACAAAATCAACTGGCATTGCCTCTTTGAATAACAGATAAGAAAGGAAATGCATGAGGGTTTCATTGTTCATGTGTGCATCCCAGGGACTAGACTCATCTCTCATAAGAGGTAGTGGTTGATAAACAGCCTCAGGTAGGTAAATAACTCTGCTCTGTGCCTGAGAAACTGTAAGATAAAGAAGATTTGCAGTTGTCATTGTATGAAGCAGGGAGCTGATGAAAGGGGAAGGTGGTGTGCCAGCATTTGGCCCCGGGCCCAGGTGTGGTTGTGGAGCATGAAATTCTGTTGCCCCAATGCGCCCCCCTCTGAGGTGTCTCAGGAGCACAGCGTTGCTGGCTGTAAGCACGGAGTGCTAGAACACCCTAATGTGGCGTGGCCAGCAGCGGAGGATGTGGGGCAGGGGAACCCATGCTCCCAGCATCAGGTGTTAAAGGGAGGGAATGATGTGAAGATGGGGAGCAAGTCTCAGATACAGTCAACTAAGAAAGCTGAAAAGTGGGACCCCTGGGGGGCTCAGTGGTTGAGTGTCTGCCTTCTGCTCAGGGAGTGACCCCAGGGTCCTGGGATCAAGTCCCACGTCGGGCTCCCTGCATGGAGCCTGCTTCTCCCTCTGCCTGTGTCTCTGCCTCTCTCTGTGTGTCTCTCATGAATAAATAAAATCTTAAAAAATAAAAGCTGAAAAGAAGGGAACTGTGGGTGTGGAATGGGGCACCTAGAGCCAGAGGGGCCGTTCCCAGCAGGGCTGGTGCCAGGAGTCTTGGCAGGCGTTTGCTGGAGGGGATAGATCAGGACAGAATGGAGGGTTCAGGTAGCTGGCGTGGAACTCATTGTGGAAAGACAAGGCTGCGGTCCAGATGGCGAAGGCCCCGGTGACTGAGGGAAACACGGGTTAGTGATAGGAAGGAGAGGAGAAGAGAGGATGGGGCATGGTGGCCACACTGCCCTTCTAGAGGCAGCAGCAAGAACCAACGCCAAATGGTACCTGCTGGCACCAACACTTGGCTTAAAGCAAATGCTTCTTCCATATTAAGAGTAAGGGGCATTAGCTCTTTAGAGTTACTTAATTTCTTACTACTTGGCTGAGAGTCCTTGGGAACACATAGGACTCTGATGCAATAGAAGGGAGAAAAGGATTTGCAGGTGAGTGCTATGCCCACAGTATCTCTTGAGCGAGTGCCGTCCTCAGTCTGGCGTCCCAACAGGACTTCATCTCTTACAGCCTGAACAACTGGTCATGCTTTAAAATAAAATTTAAATGACCTTAATAAAATAGAAATCACTACTGATATTTCCCTAACATAATGAGATATAAATCTCTCAGTCCTGGGGAACCCTGGGTGGCGCAGCTGTTTGGTGCCTGCCTTTGGCCCAGGGCGCGATCCTGGAGACCCGGGATCGAATCCCATATCGGGCTCCCGGTGCATGGGGCCTGCTTCTCCCTCGGCCTGTGTCTCTGCCTCTCTCTCTCTCTCTCTCTCTCTCTCTCTGTGTGACTATCATAAATAAATAAAAAAAAAAAATTAAAAAAAAATCTCTCAGTCCTAAGACAGTACTCAAGTAACAGTGAAACACTAAAGGTATTCCCTGTAAAGTAAGAAATAGGACAAGGATGCCTACTATCTCATATACTCTTTTGAATTGTGTTGGAGGTATTAGGAAGCAGACAAGACAAATCCATTAGGCATGAAAATGTAATGAAGTAGGTAATGTTTTTTTTTTTTTCTATTTGCGGATGAAATGATTAAATATCTAAAGAACCCAGAAGAATCAATGGAAAAACAAATATAAATTGGGAAAAATGATTGCAACTTATATCACAAAGGGTTAATATCCTTATCTATAAAGAACTTCTAAAAAGAAAAAGAAAAATGCACACCACCTCACATGAAGATGGGCAAGGAGTATGAACAAGAGTTCAAAGAAAAAGAATTGCAAACAGCTCTTAACCTGTAAAAAAGTCAGTTCACTTCACTTGGAGAAATGCAAATTAAATCTACACTGTAATATCATTTCTCAACTAACAGGTTGGCAAAAATCCCCCAAATTGTTGGCAGTGCTTTGGAGAAAGAGGCACTACACACAGTGTTGGTGGGCATTTAGCAGGCACAGCCCCAGGGATTTAGCAACTCCTAATGCCAGTGCACACATAGTGTGCATAGCCTTTAATCCAGAACTACCCACTCCAAAGGCACGCTGGCAAAGAAAAGAAATTGCAAAAGATACTAACTCCAGCAGTATCTGTAATAGCAAAATCGAAGCTAGCCCAAATGTCCATCAAAAGCAAGCTGGGTGAATAAGTGAGGATGCTTCTACATGACGATATAATATGCGATACAAAAAAGAGCAGGAAACCTCTCTGTGTGCTACTATAAAATTAGCCTAGAATGCATTGTGAAACGGAAAAGGCCACGTGAAGAAAAATGTGGAAAATACACTACATTTGTCTAATAAAGTGCCAAGAGTCCTGGGAAATGGGCATCCTGTCCGGGCAGGAATGACAGCTGCAGACTGTGGCAGGGTAAGCATGAGCTATGTCATTGGATGGCCAGCCTCTGCTTCAGCCACCACCTTCTTTAAAAAGTCTCGTGATTCCTGTGTTACTATGGATGCGAGTATGTGGGTGTATCTTTTCAGAAACTTTTAGGAAGGACCTCCTCTTTACTACTGATGTTCTGACATGTTATGATGACATACTTTCATGTGAATCTCTTTGAGTTCATCCTGATGGATTCTTTCATTTTAGAGACCTTGAAAATTCTATCCCTTACACTTTCTTTTTTTTTTTTTTAAGATTTTATTTATTTATTCATGAGAGACACATAGAGAGATGCAGACACACAGGCAGAGGGAGAAGCAGGCTCCATGCCGGGAGCCCAATGCGGGACTCGATCCCAGGACTCCAGGATCATGCCCTGGGCCGAAGGCAGACGCTCAACCGCTGAGCCACCCAGATGACCCCCTTTCACTTTCTAGAAACCCTACAAGTTATATGTCTGAGGCCCAATATTGAGCCTTTAGTTTCCTTTTATTTTCTCGTCTGCTGCCCATCTCTCTATTTCTGGCTCACTTTTGGGAGGTTTCTTGGTTTTATCCTCAGCTCCTTAATTCAATTTATTTCAGCGTTAATTTTCAAGGACTATTATCAGTAATTACTCTCTTTTCCTAGAATACCCTTCTTGTTTTAGGGATGCAGCATCTCTTTTGTCTCTCCAAGATTGTTACTTAAAGTTTACTTGATATTTTCCTCTGTTCTTTCATCGTCTCCGTCTCTTCAAGGTCCCCTGTTTGGTTTCTTCATTTCTCACTTTCGTGTTGGAACTATCTGTCCAGTGTCTGGAAGGTGAAGTATTAGAAATTGACTTGAGGCTCTGCATGCTCTGGTTAGTCCAGTTTTGTGGACTCCCCATGTCTGGGCATGGGGTCTTTGGAGCAGTGATCTTCACGGAAATCTGCCTAGAGAACCTGACTTTTTAGGCACTGAGCCAGGAGGAGCCCTGAACCCCTCCTCCCCCCCAGCCACACACACACTGTGCCCTCAGCCAGAGTCTTCCACACTCATATCTCCAGAGGCAAGGAAGACAACTGCAGGCATTCCCTGCCTCTTGCAAAGACTCAACCAGGCCCCAGCTCTGGGCCTCGCCAGGCATTGTGGTTGCTGGTATCTCTCAGTGCTGAGCATCTTAGTGGTTCTTTGAGGTGAACCCTGTCATTCTCTGTCTCCCCTCAGCTGCTCTCTCTGATACCCACATCAAACACTCCAGACTTTCCCCCAAGATCCACATCTGTTGGTGATTGTGCCCGAACCAGTCTGTACTATGATGGTTATAAAATGGCAATGTTTCAATGTCTCCACCCCCTCCACATTTAGCAACTGTTAGGAAGAGTATCTTCTCCTCTATATTTAGTGTGTATAATAGATGAGAGGGAGCTTCTCGGAAGACAATATGTTCAAAAGACCTTGGTCAAAAGTAAGTGCTATAATATGGCAAATTAGTGTCATATTTTTAATGACTATAATTAGTCTGTAATTTCTATCTGCAGCCCAGACTAACTTGCTATGGATAGTTACACACAGTCACCCAACACAGGATTTACGGGCTACCTTCCAGACTGCTCACCACCTCTCTTCATTCTTGCTGTCACCAGGAATCAAAACTGCAAGCCTCAGACCTTTCTTCATCACTTCTTTCTCCCTCACCTCCACCCCCACAGACATGTGCTTCCAGGAGGTCTGTCTCCTATGGACCCTTCTCCCACCATCACTGGCATGCCTCTGCTCACCATCCCACAGCCCTAAGTGACTGGCCACCCCACCTCTGGTCTTCTTTTCCTCCACACATGGTAACAGTGGGCCTTCAGGTCACGTACATGGTTGTGCTACTCCCTTGTCTTTGTTCTTTAGTCTTCCCTCATATTAGGGGCCAAGTGTCAATTCCTAAGTGTGCCGTCCAACCTTCCCACCGTCTAACCCTTTAGCCCTGTCCTGGCTCTCTGCAGGTGAGCTCTGCTCCACCACTGCATGGCTCTGCGGATTTAATTCCCAGAGTGAGCAATGCTCACGTTATCATTTCAGACAGACTCAGTTGGTGGGGTTTCCCAACATTGTCTCATGCAGATTATCGGCTAAGAGGACCAAGTAGCTGGTGGTCTAAAAGCAAGTATCCAGAGTATTGGCGGGGGGGTCCCTTTTATTGCAGATGGTAATACATATGGCCCTCATGCTTTACTCCATCATATTTTAAAACATAAATTTTCTTCCTTTGTCCATTTTCTGATAGGAAGGTACAGAGACCATTTTGAGTTAATCCATGTTTCAGGAGCTCATCCTGAACATATTACTGGCTCAGAAATTAGAGTGAGGGCAATAGAGTTTCATAATTCACTCCTTTTTAAACGCCTCTGGAGACAGAATAGAAATGTCTACTGGCACTTACATTTAATGAATTCTTACTCCACGTCTACTTAACTCTCTACTTGAGAACAACAATGTAGGCTCATTTCCCAGGGCTGCCTGTTTCCCTCCAGGGGCATTTGGGTTCTGACTCAAGTCTTGAGCACCATTGAAGACTATCTGTCCCAGGCTGACTTGGAATCTTCGGTTTCACAACCATCTATACTCATTCCTGGTGCCATAGCCCAGAAGCTGCCCAATCTGAGTTCATGTTAGTTACCTGCTAACAGCGTGCCTGGGCTCACACTGCCTCTCTGCACTGCAGATCCAAGACGCCCAGCCTCTCGTGGACACCAGCGCCCCTCTGAGCCTCAGTCACCTCCACCTGAAATTCAAGAAGCTGAAGGTAAGCTTCATTCTACTTCTCAGTTACTGGTGTAGCTAACAAGAAAACATCAGCTCAGGGCAGCCCGGGGGGCTCAGCGGTTTAGTGCCGCCTTCAGCCCAGGGCCTGATCCTGGAGACCCGGGATCCAGTCCCACATCGGGCTCCCTGCATGGAGCCTGCTTCTCCCTCTGCCTGTGTCTCTGCCTCTCTCTCTCTCTAATAAATAAATAAAAAAGCTTAAAAAAAATCAGCTCAGAAACCAGGGAAATGGAAAATGCAGGCTCAGTAAGGAATAAACAGTCCCTGTTATCGACGATAACATGTTGTGTCAGCAGCCAATTAACCTCATCTCGCCAGAACAGAGCTGGTGGGTGGTAGGTGCACCAGGAGTCTTCTCCAGTCTTCCTGCTAACTTTTTGTCTCCAGGAAGAGAGGGCAGGAAGGGGCAGGAATGCACAGTAGCAAGTTATTCACTGCCACCGTATAGCAATTAATTAGTACCCTTCCCTTAAACAAGAGCATTTCTTTAAAATAAAATTTTAAACAGTAAAAAAAGATTATAAGCAAGACCATTTCTTGACCACCAGAGAGTATTTATGTCTTGAAGTGTAAGCCATCTAGTTAGAATAAGACTCTCATAGTTAGGCTGATAGTAATGCCTCTGAAGCGAGATGCTATGTGCTCTTTATGTGACTGTTAGTAATGATAACTGAAGCGGGCGGAACAGAAGCTAACTAATCATTGTCAGGCAAACCAGCAGATGAATCTATTTCAATACCTAAAGCAAGTGGATTTTCATTTCCTCTGGGCTCCAATCTTCTCTTCTTCTGAACAATATAAAATACCTCTCTTAAAACATGAAGTGATTTCCTCATTAGCATCACTGTCACAGAGCGTTGGAGGGTGACCTAATTTCACAAAGAATCATAGCATCCTCGCTGTTATCTCCACTCTGAGCCTATGTAATTTAATCCCATCCTAATGTATTCCAATTAATAGAGAAAGGAGCCTGCATGTGTCACACTGGTCACTGAAGCTACAGCAGCACTTACTGATATTTGAAGAAACAATGTAAAACCCACAGTGTGCTTAAGTTACAGGAAAGAGGGTTGAAGGAATCCTCTAAACATGATTTTATGTATTTATTTGAGAGAGAGAGACAAAGTGAGAGAGAGCACGAGCAGGCATAGGGGCAGAGGCAGAGGGAGAAGCAGGCTCCCCACTGAGCAGGGAGCCTGACCAGGGACTCGATCCCAGGACTCTGAGATCATGACCTGAGCCAAAGGCAGAGGCCTTCTGACCGACCACCTGGTTGCCCCAGGAATCTTCTAAATAAATCTGCACAGTAACAGCACAGACATGGCTGGTGTTTCAAAAGGTTCCTTGTGTGTCTGTCCACAGCTGGAGGAAGAACGGCTCGCCGTCATTGACCGGGACAACCGTCTACTGCTGGAGAGGTTGTCCTGCATCATGAGGACCAGGGGACAGGCTGAAAGTAGAAAGAGCCACACACAGAAGAGGTAACTGGGGTCCCTGCACCCTGCAGTCAGCACCAAAGCCAGTAGGGCCCTGTGTGCTCTGCTCCAAGGCCCGCACAGAAGAGCTGCCTCTGAGCCACAACACAGTGCTCCCATCCTCCCTGCAGAGAGCCCTCTGCCTTTTCCTTTGCGGTCCACGAGTCAAAGTGTTACGTGAGGCTCATTCTATACCCACAACAGAACAAAGACCCACACGGCAGCTCTCACTGCGCACATGAGCTGTCCAAAGCCTCCTACGTTGGCTTCCTATTTAAGCCTCAGATTCATCCCACATCGGGCAGGCTATCATGCTTCTCCAGGTACACAGTGGAGACACTGAGGCACCAAGATGGCATCTACGAAGTGGGGGAAGCAGGTCCCTGCCCCGGGCCCTGTGATCAGGCAGTTCTCCTACATTTCCATCTGCAAAAGCAGCCTAGATTGTTATTTTCCTGCCAGCAAAGGCTGGGCCCAGCGTCTGCCTGGAAACAGCATCAGAGGTCATGTAATTGTGTCTCATGTGTGAGGGTGACTGTTCCTGTTTCCTACAGGGGAGCCGTGGGGATGCTACTGGCTCCAACAACATGGCATTTCCCCAAAGTGGAGCTCTCTGTGGGGAGGGAGAAGAGCAGGCCTCCATGGCCTCTAAAATCTTCCTACAGTTATTTAGAAACTGTCATTAATCCTAAAAGCCCTTCTTTAAGGTAAATTACCCCTGGCTCCTGCACCCCACAAGTCCCCAGAATTTGCTCACCGGTCACAGTACTGTCCTTTCTTGTCAAATGCGGAAGTTCCGCAGTGCCCGTGATGGACGATTGTGATGCAGGCAGGTTTTCAGAGGTGCTTAATCCTTCTAAAATCTTTAGCCTGGACCCGTCTCCAAGAAGCTCAGGGTGGTTTACAGATTTCATAATAAATTACAATTTGGGGGATCCCTGGGTGGCACAGCGGTTTGGCGCCTGCCTTTGGCCCAGGGCGCGATCCTGGAGACCCGGGATCGAATCCCACGTCGGGCTCCCGGTGCATGGAGCCTGCTTCTCCCTCTGCCTGTGTCTCTGCCTCTCTCTCTCTCTCTCTCTCTGTGACTATCATAAATAAATAAAAATTTTTTTAAAATTACAATTTGGGGATCCCTGGGTGGCGCAGCAGTTTAGCGCCTGCCTTTGGCCCAGGGCGCGATCCTGGAGACCCGGGATCGAATCCCACGTCAGGCTCCTGGTGCATGGAGCCTGCTTCTCCCTCTGCCTATGTCTCTGCCTCTCTCTCATTCTCTGTTTGACTATCATAAGTAAATAAATTAAAAAAAAATTACAATTTGGTTGACAGCAAGCACCAGGAAGTGTGTCTTAGAGGAGGGCTGTAGGGGCTCTGCCTGAAGCTCTGTGGGAGGGGCAGGTCCTACACTCCTGTGGGGCGGGTGTGTGGAAGCAATCTGTCTCTAGGTTCTCCAGCAGTGGTTCACCTGGGGCTTCACTCTGGAGTATCTGGTGGGATGGGGAGCGGGCCTGGTGTCAGGAAGGCCTCCGTGCTTCCTGGCTGCACCACTGTCTAGCCCCTGTCATTAAAAGCCTGACAAAAGCAGTTACAGGTCAACCTCCATATTCCTGGGATAGTTTACATAAGATTTGGAATCACTTTCTGCTCTAAAGACAGATATTTAACTTGAGGATACAAATCACTGTTGAGTGCTACTTACCTTAAGCTGTAATGAGGGAGCCTAAGCTAATAATTAATCTCCATCCAACTCAACCCAGGACAGAATCCTACTGGGAGATGCTCCCACCTGCTGCCTAGATTCTCTTTGAAAAACACAAGTCCCAACTACCCCGGAGGTAAATCTATACAATCAAGTGGCTTCCCCCCTCAGAACCTGCCTGATTTGTCACACACAGGACTGGACTGAAGAAGGAAGGAAAAGAGGAAGCAGAAGTGATCTCGGGGAGGTGCCAGCCAGTCAGAGAGCCACAGGAAGAGCCTCAGCTTGAACAAGGCAGCCAGGCTTGAGGAAACTTGAAAGGACATGAAGCACCCTAGGTGACCTGCAAGCCGACCCAGCTCTTCCCATTCCAGGAAATTAGCTCCTCAGGCTTTGCAAGTTACACACCAGAGCTCTGGGCACACTCTGGGCTCAGACTCAGAATGAATTCAGCTTTACTGTGGCTCTGAAGTCTCCTATCTTGAAGTAGTTGGCACCAAGCTAATTCAGCTAATGGCCCAGCACACAATAATGGTAAAAATGGTGTGTCCCTCAAATACCCACCATTTGCTTCAACGTGGATGGAACTGGAGGGGATTATGCTGAGTGAAGTAAGTCAATCGGAGAAGGACAAACATTGTATGTTCTCATTCATTTGGGGAATATAAATAATAGTGAAAGGGAATATAAGGGAAGGGAGAAGAAGTGTGTGGGAAATATCAGAAAGGGAGACAGAACATAAAGACTCCTGACTCTGGGAAACGAACTAGGGGTGGTGGAAGGGGAGGTGGGCGGGGGGTGGGGGTGAATGGGTGACGGGCACTGAGGGGAGCACTTGATGGGATGAGCACTGGGTGTTATTCTGTATTTTGGTAAATTGAACTCCAATAAAAAATAAATTTATTATTAAAAAAATGGTGTGTCCCTTTATTAGTTTAATGGAGCCCCACCAAGAACGAAAGTCTATGATTTTTGTTAGGAATGCTTCAATTTGAGCCTGATAACTGATGTGGGAAACAAAGGCAGAAGAGAAATTATTAAATTTCCTTACTCCCAGGATCCCTGGGTGGCGCAGCGGTTTGGCGCCTGCCTTTGGCCCAGGGCGTGATCCTGGAGACCCGGGATCGAGTCCCACGTCGGGCTCCCTGTGCATGGAGCCTGCTCCTCCCTCTGCCTGTGTCTCTGCCTCACTCTGTGTGTATGACTATCATAAATAAATAAAAATTAAAAAAAAAATTTCCTTACTCCCTACAGCCCATAGACACATCCTTGAAACAGACAGAGTGAGAGGACTTATCTGCCTCTATGTTGATACTTTGCTTTGGGCAACAGGCAATCTTAGCTCTATCCCCAGGATCCTGTGAGTCTACTTTAACATACAAAAATTCCTTTGGAAAAAAAAAATTCCTTTGGAAACTTTCTTTATCTCCGCCCCCCCAGATATATGTTGGCAGTCACCCCCAAGTATATGACCCTCTGATATACATCCGAAGGGTCTCATGACTGAGATTTTACTAAACAGTAATAAGTGACCTTTCCTATCAATAGATGCTAGCACCCTCAGGATCCTGAAAACCTTGTTTCCAAAATATGTGGGGAGGCTTACCCCTTCCAAACTTGAAAGTGTATAATGGGGGCACTCCTTATGACCCCAGTAGCTCTTTTTGCCATGGGTCCAGTCCTTATGCTTTAATAAAACCACCTTTTTCACCATAGATGTCTCAAGAATTTTTTCTTGGCTGTTGGCTTTGAACCCTAACATCTTCCCTACATCAGTAACTGGCCATTTCATTTCTCTGTCCCTTATTTAATAAAAGACACTTGTTAAGTTAACACATAGTGTGGAAGAGAAACAGCCCAGAACACTGCAAACTAGTTGGTTCAAGCAGTTAAGCAGCTAACTACTCAATAGCCAAAAGTCAACACTATAAGAGAAACTATATGACCAACAATCAAGTTTTCACTCCTTATTTTATTTTTTATGGCTTTATGGAGATTATAACTGGCATCTGGTAAACTATATATTTACAGTATACCAATTGACAAGTTTGGCATGCTTTATACCCGTGAGAATATCACCACAATCAAGATAATAACTGCATCCATCACTCCCCAAGGTCTCCTGTTCCCATCAATAATTACCCCACACCTCCTCTTTCCCATCCACAAACTGGTTTTTGTCCCTATGGGCAAGTTTGCATGTTCTGAGTTTTGTGTAAGTAGATCCACACAGTGTCTGCATTTTTCTGCCTTTCACCCCACATAATGTCATGTTTGAATAAGTGAATAGACCATTCCTTTTTGTGGCTGAGTAGTATTTGTTATATAGAGTTATCAGTTTGTTTATCCTTCCACCTATTGGTGAACATTTGGATTGTTTCTGTTTCTAGTCTTTTGCTATGACATAAGTGTTCATGTTTTTAAAAAAATTAAAACCCAATATCTCCGCCCAAGGCTGAAAACTCGGAGATAAATGAAGAATATCAAATATGAGTCACACAGAGAAAATTCTCTAAGCATGACAGCATAAGGAGGTCCTGGACCCATTCCCCAGGAAAACTGATAAAAAGTATTTTTAAAACAACCATTTTAAAGTCTATGGAAATGGTCCTAAGGGCATACACTATATAAAGTAACATTTATAAGAAAATCTGCTAAAATGTGGCAAGAATAGATCGGTTCCATTGTACTTGAACTGAGACCCACTTCTTCCCTCCTCCCCGCCAGCTCAGCAAAGCAGAGACTCCACTCCAGATTGCCAGAGCCAAGAACTCAGGGCTCCCTCTCTCTCTCTCTAACTCCCAGCTGGAGAGCTTTCTTCCTGGAAAAGGCAGAACTTCAGCATTTATCATCCTGTCCCTAGCTGCCTGTTACAGAGACCAAGTCTCAGATGAGTATGGTCCAGAGGTGATGCCTCTTTTCTGCCCAACTCCCACCGAGAATGAGGCTCTATCTCAAGTGTGGTGTTGTTGAGAATACTGGGGCCTGATCTCCTTGGCCTAGTTCAATTAATATAACGATTTGATGCCATGAAGATCTACGTATCCTCCCCTACTACAGCAAAAGAGCATGGGGTGTCACACAGAGAGAAGCTTGCCATGGCCCCAACTGAGCCTCAGAGTTCTGAAATTTTGCCCGAGGAATAAGCATGCCATAAAACAGATGGTTCTTGATGTCCTCTCAAAGAAAGTGACTTCATTTGCAGCAGAGTGTTTGCAAGTTCCAAGTTTCATTGGACATGAAATAAAAGACACCCACATTGGGAAGGAAAACATAAAGCTGTCCCTATTCACAGATGATACGATCTCACAGAAAATCCTAAGGAAACTACTAAAAAAATGATAGAACTAATAGACAAGTTCAACAAGGTAGCAGGATACAAGATTAATATACAAAAGTCCATTGTATTTTTAAATACTTGCAATTAACAACCTGAAAATAAAATTAATAAATTTATTCCATTCACAAAGGCATCAAAAAGAACAAAATACTTGGGAATAAATTTAATGAAGGAAGTGAAAAACTTGTATTTTGAAAACTGCAAAACATTACTGAAATAAATTAAAGAATACCTAAATAAATGGGAAAAAATTCCACGTACATAAATCAGAAGACTTCATGTTGTTAAGATGGCAGTACTCCCAAAACTGATCTCAGATTCAGTGCAATCCCTACCAGAATCCCAGCTGACATTGTAGAAATTGACAAGCGGATTTGAAAATTCATATGAAACTAACAATTCCAAAAAAGAATAACAAAGCAGGATTTGGTGTCCTGATTCCTGTAAAGCAATGGTAATCAGGACAGTGTGGTACAAGGGATGCCTGCGTGGCTCAGCAGTTGAGCATCTGCCTTTGGCTCAGTGTGTGATCCCGGATACCAGGATCAAGTCCCACATTGGTCTTCCTCCATGGAGCCTGCTTCTCCATCTACCTGTGTCTCTGCCTCTCTCTCTATGTCTTTCATGAATGAATAAATAAAATCTTAAGCAAAAAAAAAAAAAAGAATGTGGTACCAATATAAGAGTAGGCATAGATCAATGGAATAGAGTTGAGAGTCCAGAAATAAACCCATGTGTCCATATCAATTTATTTTCAATAAAGGTGACAGGACCATTCAATAGGGAAAGAGTAGTCTTTTCAACAAATAGTGCTGAAACAATTCTATATTCATATGCAAAAGAACAAAGTTGGACTCTTATTTCATATCATATACAATAATTACCTCAAAATGGATCAGACCAAAATATAAAAGCCAAAACTATAAAAATTCACATAAGAAAACATAGAGGTGAATCTTCCTGACCTCATATTTGGCAGTGGTAGTAGACATGACAACAAAAGCATGAACAAAAAAAAAAGAAAAAAAAGAAAAAATAGTAACTTGGATAAGTTAGGCTTAGTCAAAATTAAGAATTTTTTTTTTATTAAAACCTTTATGCTTCAAAGAACAGTATCAAGAAAGTGAAAAGACAGCCCACAGAATGGGAGAAACTATTTGCAAGTCATGTATTTGATAAGGGACTTGCATCAAGAACATACGAAAAGTGCACCCCAGGTGGCGCAGCGGTTTAGCACCGCCTGCAGCCTGGGGCGTGATCCTGGGGCCCCGGGATCGAGTCCCATGTCGGGCTCTCTGCGTGGAGCCTGCTTCTCCCTCTGCCTCTGTCTCTGCCTCTCTCTATATATGTCTCTCATGCATAAATAAATGAAATCTTTAAAAAATAAAAATAACTATTTAAAAAAAGAATATATGAAAAACTCTTATAGCCAAATGAGAAAAATTAAAAGTATCCAATTAAAGAGGAATAAATATTTCTCCAAGGGAGATCTATAAAAAGCCAATAAGCAAATGAAAAAAATTCTCAATATTATTAGTCATTGTGGAAATGCTAGTCATAACCACAACGTGATACTGCTTTATACCCACAAGAATAAAAGGCAGATAATAACAAGTGTTGGTGAGGATGTGGAAAACTTGGAACCATCATTCACTGTGACCGGGAATGTAAAATGGTACAGTCACTGTAGAAAGTAGTCTGGCAGTTTTTCAAATGTTTAAACATAGAGTTACCATATGATTCAGTAATTCCACTGCTAGATACATGCATAAGAGAAATGAAAACATGTCTACAAGTAAAATTGTATATGAATATTCACAGCAGTATTATTCATAATAGCCAAAAGGTAGAAATAATCCAAATGTTCATCAGTTGAAAAACAAATGAACAAAAAAAAAAAAAAGAAAGAAAGAAAGAAAGAAAGAAAGAGAGAAAGAAAGAAAGAAAGAAAGAAAGAAAGAAAGAAAGAAAGAAAGAAAGAAAGAAAAACAAATAAGCAAAATTTGGTATACCTATACAATGGAAGATTATCCAACCATTAAAAAGGAGTGAAATACTGGGGCAGCTGGGTGGCTTAGTCGATGAAGCATCTTCCTTCAGCTCAGGTCATGATCCCGGGGTCCTGAGATGGAACCCCACATCCGAATCCCTACTCAGCAGGGAGTCTGCTTCTCCCTCTCCCTCCACCCCTCCCCTCCACTTGTGCTCCCTCTTACTCTTTCTCTTAGATAAATAAAATCTTTTAAAAAATAAATAATAAAATAAAAGGAATGAAGTATAGAAAATACTACAACATGGATGAACCTTGAAAACATTATGCTAAGAGAAAGAAGCCAGTCCCAAAAGATCATATATCATATGATTTCACTTATATGAAATGTCCAGAATAGGTAAATCCACAGATAGAAAGTAGATTAGTGGTTGTTTGGGGTTGGGAGCATGGAAGGACAGTGAGTTGATAGTTAAAGGGTGCAAGGTTTCTGGGGCTCCTGAGTGGCTCAGATAAGTGCCTGACTCTTGATTTTAGTTCAGGTCATAATCTCAGGGTTGTGGAATTGAGCCCCAAGTCAGGCTCTCCACTCAGCAGGGAGTCTACTTGAGATTCTTTCTTGCCCTCCCCGTCTACCCCTCCACCCTGCTCTCTCTTTCTCTCTCTAAGAATAAATAAATAAATCTCTCTTTTTTTTAAGGTACAAGGTTTCTTTTTGAGGGTGATGAAAATGTTCTCATTGACCATGCTGGTGGTTACATATATCCACAACACTCACATGAGATCTAGAAGGAGCTTTTCACATTAAAAGAACAGGCCTTACAATGCTGAATAAAGTTCATTGCTAGGAAGATAGCCTGGAATCTATCTCTCCACCTAGACAACTGCACAAGCAAATCTGTATGAAGTAACTACTTTGGAACTCTGGAGTTTATTGAAAGCTATAACTCCCAGGAGGAAGGCTTATGTGTAAAATCGTGGTTAATTTCAGTCACTATCAGCTCTTAGCAGGGTACAGCTACCCATTGCCCACCCACAGACTCATAAGTACATGTGTTCCTAGAGCAGTTTGTGAGAGCCAAAGTAGGTGACAAAGGATCCTTACCTCCAAATATCAGGTCTATGTTGTGATCACTGATTCCTGCTTTTGATCATGATGCGTAGATGAAGATGTGTTGCACCTCTCCTCATTGTTATAAGACCACTGTCCTGCTGAAGTGACTTCTAGGCAATTGAAAGGACCCATGTCCTTTCTCTACCTACTCCTCAGACATTAAAGACTAGGACATTCAAAAACAACTACATACATGGAAAATTAGAAAGCGCCCTTTAAAAGACCATTTTCTGGGTCTTTATGAAAAAGTAGCCACCACCTACACCTTTTTGAAAAAGACCCAGAAAAGAAATAAGAAGACATTAAGTTTACACCTCAGGCTGATCCTCAGCACAGAGACAGCAGATTTCTCATCAGAAGCTTCAGAAATCAGAAGGCAGTTGTCTGATATATTCTGAGTGCTAAAAAAAAAACATGTCTGGGGCACGTGGGGGGGCTCAGTTGGCTAAGGGGCTGCCTTGGGCTCATGGTCTCAGGGTCCTGGGATCGAGCCCCATGTGGGATTCCTACTCAAAGGGGAGTCTGCTTTTCCCTCTCTCTCTGCCCCTCCCCCTTCCTATGTTCACTCTCTCTCTCTCAAATAAAGAAAAAAAATGTCAATCAAGAATCCTGTATCTAGGGACACCTGGGTGGCTCAGTGGTTAAGTGCATCTGCCTTTGGCCCAAGCAGGACGTGATCCTGGAGTTCATGGATCAAGTCCCACATCGGGCTCCCTGCATGGAGCCTACTTCTCCCTCTGCCTGTGTCTCTCTCTGTGTCTCTCATGAATAAATAAATCTTAAAAAAAAAAAAATAATAAGAATCCTCTATCCAGCATCCTGAATCTGTCCTTCAAAAGTGAGGGAGAAATCAAGACATCCCCAGATATATGAAGGTTGGGGGAATTCATTACCACTAGACCTGACCCACAGGAAATGCTCAAGGGAGTCCTTTAGGGTGAAATTACTAGTAACTATACAGTGAATCAAAACCATATGGAGAACTAAAGATCTCAATAATAGTAAATACATGGTCAAATATCAAAGCTAGTATTATTGGAAATTTGAAACTCCAAATCTTATTTTATACATAATTTAAGAGACTGGGAATGCCTGAATGGCTTAGTAGTTGAGCATCTACCTTTGGCTCAGGGGGTAATCCTGAGGTCCTGGGATCAAGTTCCACATCGGGCTCCCTGCAGGGAGCCTGCTTCTCCCTCTGCTTGTGTCTCTGCCTCTCTCTGTGTCTCTCATGAATAAATAAATAAATAATTTTTAAAAAAGAATGTAATGTACATTAATATCAGAGATTATAAATAAAAAGTAAAATTATGTGTAATTCCATCACTTGGAGATAATAAGTTTTGTATATTTGCCTGCATTTTCTTTTTTTTTTTTTTTTAATTTTTATTTATTTATGATAGTCACAGAGAGAGAAAGAGAGAGAGGCAGAGACATAGGCAGAGGGAGAAGCAGGCTCCATGCACCGGAAGCCCGATGTGAGATTCGATCCCGGGTCTCCAGGATCGCGCCCTGGGCCAAAGGCAGGCGCCAAACCGCTGCGCCACCCAGGGATCCCTGTCTGCATTTTCTCATAGTTTTATTTCTGTGCATGTTGAAATGTTTTGGTTTTTTTTTATTTTTTTTGTTTTATTTTTTGTTTTGTTTTGTTTTGTTTTAAGATTTTATTTATTTATTCATGAGAGACACAGAGAGAGGCAGAGACACAGGCAGAGGGAGAAGCAGGCTCCACGCAGGGAGCCTGACGTGGGACTCAGTCCCAGGTCTCCAGGGTCACACCCTGGGCTGAAGGCGGCGCTAAACTGCTAAGCCACCCGGGCTGCCCATGTTAAAATGTCTTGAGTATAAATAGACTTGTTCCTCATATATAATCATATCCTGAATTTTTTCACCTAATGTTAAATGAAAAGAATGTTTACACCTCACTAAAATGTCTTCTTGAAGGCCACTTAGCGTGTTCATCTCATGTTCCCGAAGCATGGCCCCACCACCAAGGCGCGCAGGCCCTGAGCTGTCAGCCAGCAGGTAAGTGTGAAGGCTCCGCTGCGGAAATGCACTTTTCACACCGTTCTCACACAGACTCCTTCCAGTGCTGTTTTAGTGTTGAGTACTATTGTTGGGATTTTTTCTTGTGTGACCTATGGAAGTGTGCATCCTGTTTGCTGGATGCGGTGCATGGCGCTCTTGCTGCATGTGCCCTGGAGCCCCGCTCCTCTCTAGTTGCAGCTCTTTCCTGCCTCTCACTCTTCTTTTTCCTGATTGTTTTCTTCTGTCCCATCATGGCCTCCTGTCTCCCGACCACCCTCCAGGGCTAGACCCCTCCGACCCTTGCCCTCTTTGCACACCACTCCCCTGCTGCAGGTTCCTTCACACACCAAGTCTTTAGCCCTTGGCACGCACACACACACAGACACACACGTGCACACACACACCCCTTAATGGCTCTGAGGTGGGAAGGCATCTTTCTGTGTAAGGCATGGCATGGTTTTGCTGAAGGCAATTTCTCTTTCTTGGTGGCATATACAATGATGCACAGCAATCTGTTATCAATGAAACACTGCTATGAATGTTCTGACCCTGGTGAGGATGATGCTCAACTGTGCACCCTATTTTAACACCTCTCCCCACATCCACCCAGCCACTTACCTGAAATCTGTGCTCCACCATCCACCTCTGGCTCCTCCACTCATTATAGCCTATGGGAGCCAGCTTCCTCCTGTCCCCACCACCCTGCTGCCCTGCCTCTTGCCTTCACATCCCTCACCTGGACCCCTGCAGTGCGTTCCCAACAACACTCCATCCACTCCTGTTATCTCTCACCTGTTCTCCACCCTTTCCCTACAGTGGTTGTTTTGAAATGGAGAAATGTGCCTCACAGCCATTCTGTGGCTCCCCATTGCCCTCAAGGTATGTCAGAACTCCTAGAGCTGCACCTGGACTTCCAGAATCAGCCAACCCCCTAGGTGCACCTGCTACCGGAGATGTCCTTCCTCAGCTTGCCTGCCCACTCACACATCCATCATTTCAGGGCTCTGTCCCAGCATCAATTCTGGCTGCTACCTCTTCCCATTGCCCTCAGGGAGCCCTGAGCATCCCCACACCTGTACCTCCAGCACATTGACTACACTATGCTACATTTCCTCCTCTATACCTTCATTGTGTCTGCATGTCCTCTCCCCTACCCGGGCTGTGAGTTGCTGCTCATTTCTAAAGCCCAGCACCTCCCAAACCAGGACCTGGAGCAGGATGGGCTACCAAATGTTTGTCAAACAACTGAGCCAGAGTAAGCACTCCTTCTCTGGGAGCCCTTCCTGCTCTGTGGGAAGGAAGGCTCTCACAGGCTTTAACTTTGTCAGTATTTCAAGAAATATATGTGCTGGGTTTTTTTTTAGTCTAAACAGGGAGAAAAGAGAACAGAAACTCCACAGAGTGCAAAGAGAAAACAAAACCATTCTGGAAAGGACCACAAACCCAGAAACAATATCACACAGAGCCCAGAGGTGGCAGGAGCCTGGGACAGGCTGACAGATACCTGCACACTGGTGCAGCATGTCCTGGGAGACTGTAGACATGCACAGTGACAAGATGCCTGTGGTTTCTTGTTCATTTTAAATCCACAGTTATTTGAAATTTCCATTTGCCTCATTAGATTTATCATATATTTGGATTCATTGACGGTTTTAGGGCATTTTATTCTATTGTCTGTAAACATTTGCCAAATTAGGGTCATACCCTAATAATAGAAGACACTGAACAATGACTCAGTGGATGAATTCATCCATTTCCTCACACACACAAAATTATAAGGAGATGAAAATGAACTCAGCTGATTGATTTTAGGTTGAGGAAGAAAGATTTGGTGAAAAATAATAACAAGATAGTATCAATAAAATAACACTAAGAAATCACGTGACAATCCTGAATTAGCTATAGCACACTGTGTCCAGAGAGGCAAAGAAGGTTAATAATTTGAAAAAGTTTCCCAGATAATTTAAAAGCTAAACTCTCTCTCATTATCTTATTCTTTTTTTTTTTTTTTAAGATTTTATTTATTTATCCATGAGAGACACACAGAGAGAGAGAGAGAGCCAGAGGCACAGGCTGAGGGAGAAGCAGGCTCCATGCAAGAAGCCCGATGTGGGACTCGATCCCGGGACTCCAGGATCAGGCCCTGGGCCCAAGGCAGGCGCTAAACCGCTGAGCCACCCAGGGATCCCCTCAAATCTTTATTTTTAATTACAAAATGAATATTTGTTTATTGCAAAAAGTAAAACGTCAAACAGTAGAGTGTGTAAGTAAAATGTGGGAATTCTCTTGTATTGAATTCCTTAGAAGCAATCACTGTTAACTTGCTGATGAGCATTGGCTTTTGTTCATTAAATACATATTTGTTTATTTAAATAAAAATGGGATCAAACTCTATTCAGTTTTCTGCAAATGGCTCATTTTATTCTATTACGTACAATGGAAATAATTTCATGTCAGTACACGAAGATATTTTCCATTTCTGCTTGGCAATTATAAAGTAATTTCTGTATAGATATGCCCTAATTCATTATTTCTGTGTTAGTTCTGTAACTTATGTGCCTAAAAGTAAAATGTTTCCATCAAAAGGTACACACATCTAATCTTTCAAGACTATCAAACTGACCTCCAAAATGCTCTAGCCACTTGCACCTACGTTGCAGTGGCTTCAAGTGCCTAATTCCTCATTGTCTCATCAACGCTCAGGATTTTATATATTTTAGAATCTCCTTCCATTCAACTTCTACGAATTAACCCTCTGTTCATTTTTTACTGGGTTGTCCCTTCTAGTTGTTACTATATAGTGACTATTTATTTATTTGTTTTTATTTATTTATTCATGAGAGATACACAGAGAGAGAGGCAGAGACACAGGCAGGGGGAGAAGCAGGCTCCATGCAGGGAGCCTGACGTGGGGCTTCAGATTCACATCCTGGGCCTGTGGAGGCCTAGAAAATTAAGGCCATTCCACTTTAAGCTCAGGGTTAGCACACGTCCAGCCATCCCAGGCCCCTGGGAATAAGAGTTGAAATTTACCTTACTTCAGTTACAGGAAGAAAACAGCTTACAGCTTAAGGCCCTAGAAAGCCCCCTATTAGAATAAGAACAGAGCTCAGTGCCCTTGAAAGCCCCATATCAAAATGTAAACAACTTGAGAAATTCCTCCGCCCCTTCTGGAGGTCCCCTAGACCCGCCCTTAAAACTAAGGAGCCTCGGTGTCCTTGAAAGATGAATGGATAAAGAAGCTGTGGTCTGTGTATACAATGGAATATTCCTCAGCGATTAGAAGCGACAAATACCCACCATTTGCTTCAATGTGGATGGACCTGGAGGGTATTATGCTGAGTGAAGTAAGTCAGTGGGAGAAGGACAAACAGTGTATGTTCTCTTTCATTTGGGGAATATAAATAATAGTGAAAGGGAATATAAGGGAAGGGAGAAGAAGTGTGTGGGAAATATCAGAAAGGGAGACAGAACATAAAGACTCCTAACTCTGGGAAATGAACTAGGGGTGGTGGAAGGGGAGGTCGGCAGGGGGTGGGGGTGACTGGGTGACGCACTGAGGGGGGCACTTGACGGGATGAGCACTGAGTGTTACTCTATATGTTGGCAAATTGAACGCCAATAAAAAATAAATTTATTAAAAAAAACCAAAAAACTAAGCTGAAACCCACCTCAGGGTCCAAGTCCCTGCTCTGCTGTGTCAGGTATACTTGGACCCAAGATCGAGCTTGTAAATAAACTCTCGTGTGTTTGCATCAGTGTCTGCTCCTTGGTGGTTTCCCGGATTCTCAATCTCAGGCACAACAGGCCAAAGGCAGATGCTCAACCACTGAGCCACCTAGGGATCCCCGTGACTGTTTATATTATCAATATTTACTTCTTTCTATTGTCAATGTCACAAATATTTTTTGCTACATTATTATCATTTCATGTAAATTTATTTTACCATAGCCAAATCAGCCATTATTTTCCTTTATAGGATCTGATTCTAGTGCCATACGTAGAAAGGACTCTCTCAGCTAAGATTGGAAAAATACTGTCCTATATTTTCTCCTAATACTTTTAGTTTTCTTGATTCACTTTAAATCTTTAATTAACATACAATTTAATAAATATAGAATTTTTGTATGTTGTATAAGTTAGAGATCAAAGTTCGTTTTTTCCAAATTTATTGCAAGTTAAGAAAATCAGTTAAAATATTCACAATGTTCACACTCTTTCTATTTCACAGCAGCAGTGTGGAGGCTTCCGCTTCCCGCTGGTAAGCAGCGAATTCCTGCCTCCTCCCTGCAGGAGGGAAAGAGGCAGGGACTCCAGCAGGAAGGCAGGGCTCGCCCCAGGCTCCTGGGGCTCCGCATCCCATGCCCTTTCTACCGCCCTTTTACTGGCGCCGCTGCCTCTGCTGCCTCCTGCAGTTAGTCTCCACAGGCCCATTTGTTCACAGACATCTGTGCCATTTTATTTCAGGTTTGTGCCCTCCAGCAGAAGACTATAATTTCTCTTTTAACCCTAGTCCCAGAGGCTTTTCTCTTCAGTTTTATTCATTTATGTGTATTGATGTTAGTCTCCTGTTTGCTCTGGTTTCTGCTTTTTTCTTTGTTTTGTTTCTTTTTCCTCCATTATATTGTTTTCTTTAGCAAATGTCGAGAAAATGCTTGGAACCTATATTTCAAATCCATCCTTCATTTATTTACATTGACTCTCCTGAAATTCCTTTTTTACATAACAGGAAACAGATAAGGCCCTGGGGCAAAGGGAGATGTTGAGATAAAGTAAAACAAAGTGGGGGAAAACAGAAGGTCCTAGAAATAGGGTTTTCTGCAGCACAGCCTAGAGACTGCACTGTTTTACTTGATCTCAACATCTCCCTTTGCCCCAGTGTCAGCTTGATGTCCCAGCTGAGGCCCTTGGGAAAGGGCGCCCCTTAGGGTCTGAGGAAGACGGGACCCTAGGGAAGCAGGCCTCCTGGTGAGGCGGTCCCTCCCTCCTGCCCTCCAAGGAGAGAGAAGCACATTAGCTCAAGGAAACAACGCATTGCCTCTGGATCCCAGGTCAGAAAGAATTGTGGTCTGAGTGTCTCAAATCAAAGATTGCTCTGTCGCAGGCAGCTTGCACACCCCCGGTGAGGTTCCCAGAGCCTTCAGCTTCCAGGAGGAAGAGTGACAGGCACAGAGGCCGAGGGAAGGAGGCCAGTCAGAAACCCCTTCCCTGCTCTTGGGCCTGATGGCTTTGAGGTGGAAGAACTTTCTCTGGGGGTGAGTTTCTTTTTCCCTGCTGAGCCCCTGCCTCCCAGCCTCAGCAATATCAGGGAATTAGCATGGAGGTGGGCTGGGGCTAAGGGGACACTTTATGGGAGGGGTTTTCCTTCAGAAAGAAAACCAAAATTAAGCTATTGAAAACTGCAGTGTTAGGGAGAAGCAAGCTGTTTCATAGGACCAGAGGTCAGACACGGTCCCCAGATCCCCAGACCCGCAGTAGCTCCCCTTCCCCCGCTGTGTGGGCACCAGCACCCCTCCCCGAAGCCTGCCGGTCCACCGGGCCTGCAACTTGTGCTCATCTGGTACAGGCGGGGATACACCACAGTTTACCTTTAAAATTCCAGAAATATGGAATGCCTGAGGGGCTCTGTCAGTGAAGCGTCTGCTCAAGTCTTGGTCTCAGGGCCCTGGAATCAAGTTCTGCATCGTGCTCCCTGCTCATTGGGGAGTCTACTTCTCCCTTTCCCTACTCCTCCCCACTCCATTCTCTCTCTCTGTGTCTCTCCTCTCTCTCAAATAAATAAGATCTTTAAAAAATAAATAAAAATAAGATTCCAGAAATATGCCTCTCATTGACTTGGCAGAGAAAACTACTCTTCTCCCCGAGAGCCTGGCTCCTTCTCTTCAATCAGTGTCTCCTAAAGCAACACTTCCTTTCTTAATTTGCTGAATGGCTGCACTGCCAGCAATCCTGGATGCCTCAGCTTTTTTTTTTTTTTTTCTAGTTTAAATATTAACTTGCAATATATCAAAAATATTTTGAAGGAAGGATTTCAACTTTCATCCTCGTTTATCCCTAACTCCAAAGAGAAATTACTTAGCTAACTTGGTACCCGTTTTTACCCAGAGAATAAGATTTCTATAGAATCATCCCATAAAGCTCATTAGCCAAGAAACAGACTCTTAACTACAGAGAACATGCTGGTGAGTACCAGAGGAGATGGGGAAATAGGGATGGGGATGATGGAGGGCACCTGTCCTGATGAGCACCGGATATTGCATGCAAGTGTTAAATCTCTACATTGTGCATCTCAAACTAATATTACACTGTAATATTACACTAATATTACACTGTTAACTAACTGGAATTAAAACCTTAAAAAACGTTATAAATCATTAGCTGACCTGAAATCTACAAGAACCTCAGTTAACTGAAAGTATGTATCCCTCCAATCCAGTGCCCCAGCCCCAAATAACCACACACACGAGAAGGAAACACAAATGAGACTCAGCCAGGGAGCATTAGTCAAACGTTGATACAAGTTATGCAGAGGGGTGTGCAGCAAGCTTGCTCAGCCCAGTGAACCTCCCAGAAGAGGATTTGAACCACCTCCCAGAACTCAGGTCAGGAACAAAGGAGTAAAAATGACTATAGAAGTGCCTGAGATTAACTTGGCAAGTAGTGAAATATTTCTTTCTTTCCTTCCTTACCATATGTATCTTCCACACAGAATAAAAACGTTACAAAAAAAAAAAAAAAACCATGGTCAAGGCAGCATTATTCACAGTAGCCAATAAATGGAAACAGCCTGAGTGTCCATAAATAGGTGAATGGATGAATAAAATGTGAAAAATAAAGAAAAGAAAAGGTAGTATATACACACACACACATCCACAAATACATACACACTCACACAGACATCCATACACACATGCACACACATACATACACATGCATCCATACACACATACATGCTTCCATACACACACAGATGCACACATATACAACAGAATATTACTCAGCCACAAAAAAGAATGAAATCTTAACCATTTACAGGAACATGGATGGACTTCGGGGGCATTATGCTAAATGAGGTAAGTGAGACAAAAACAAACACCATCCAATCCTTCTCATGCGTCAAATCTAAAAATAAAACAAACAAACAAAAACAAGCCAATAGATACAGATAACAGACTGGCAGTTGCCAGGGTGATGGGGGTGGTGAATAGACAAAGGGCTCAAAAGGTGGAAAAAAAAAAAAACGTAAAGACAGCATTTAACATTTGTGCAAACCCTAAGTTCTGTTCATAGGAAATCATTCAAGGTAACATGAGATAGGCAAATAGTACCTTAAGTCATTGACTCATCTCAAGTATTTTATTTCAATGTGTGTGTATGTGAGTGTGCCTGTGTATGGATGTGTGTGTCTGTGTATGGATATGTCTGTAGCTATGTGTGGATGTGTGTGTGCGCGTGTTGTAGAAATGCATATGGAAAGAAATGGGATGATGAAAAGTAGGTGTCTTGTTAAGTTTATTCAATTTTTATATGACAGTATCAAACCAGAGATAGGGGAACATTTTTACTTAGATAGTTGGAATCAGAATTTAATTATTGAAATATTTCTGCATCATCATTCAACAAGTGTTCCTTGAGAACCTGCAACATCAGGCATTCAGTAGAGCTCCCAATAGGGACTTATCATTTTTGGTTTGTGGTTAGAGCCAGAAGAGAATCCAATAGGTTCTTTTGAAAGGTATTAACCATTTACAATATTGGAAAAAAACCTTAATGTGGTTTATTTCAAACCATAGAAATATCTGTTACTGTGTTTATTGATATGGCTTTCAGCTTACCCCTTGACCTAGTAGGTAGGTTTGGATAATATTTTGTGATCATCTTGGCCATCCTTTGATGGGTTCTTTGCCTGATTATATCTTAACTATATAATGAAAATAAACAAAACTGTAAGAATTCCACCCCTAGCATTTTAGACAATTTGTGCACTGTAGCCCCACATACACCATGAAAGTCAGGTAACTGGACTATCTCAAGTGAAGAGGTGGCCTAATTCTCCCCTAAGTCCAGATGGTCCTATAACAGAGAAAGAAACCCCATTCCACCTCTTCTCTGAATGCCCTACCATCCAGATTTCTCCACAGATGATTTCCAGCACAGCCTTCATAGAAGGATGAGGGAAGCAAATGCAAAGAACCTGAGGTCGGTGACATTCTGAAGACCCTGTACCACCCAAATCAGTGAGCCAATGGGTCTCAAAGTGCAATTGTAGAAGCACTGGTGTAAAAGTACTTCAGCGCATTTTAGAAGGATATTCAACAACAAAATTAAAAGAATAAATGATCATCTATTATTTAAATAGACATTTCTTTTAAAAAAGAAGCACAAATGGCCAGCAAGCCCATGAAAAGATTCAGTATTATTACGGAAATGCACGTCAAAACCATAATGAGACCTCATTTCATACTCACTAGTTGACCAGAATCAAAAGACAGAACATAACCAGTGTTGGTGAGGGGTATGGGGAGCTGGAACTCCCCTCGTCTGCTGGCAGGTGTGTAAGTGCTCAATGGAGGAGCCAGGTCTGGCTGTTCAAAAATGTTAAGCATAAAGATACCATATAACCTATCAAGTCCACTGCTTAGTAAATACCCAAGGGAACTGAAAACACATGCCCACACAAAACTTGTACAAGGATATTCATAGCAACATTATTTATAATTGTCAAAAAGTAGAAACAACCCAAATGTCCATCAACTGACAGATAAGCAAGATGTGATATAACCATCCAATGGAATATTATGTAATCATAATAAGAATAAAGCTCTGATACATACTTCTTTGTGTGGGTAGTCCTCAAGGACATTAGACTCTGTAAAAAAAAACAGATACAAAAGGCTGTGTATTGTATGATTTCATTTATATGAAATGTCCACAATGCAAAAACCCACAGAGATGCAATATGGATTATCAGTTCCAGGGGCTGTGGGAAGGGAATTAGGGAGGAGGAGCTAAGGAATACTGTTCGTTTTCTTTTGGCAGGGAAGGGTAAGAAAAGTCTTCTAAAATTGGATTTGGTATGATCGCACAGCCCTGAATATACCAAAGCCACCTGAGTATATACCTTAAAAGGATAAACTTTATGGTATAACATCATGTCTTGATAAAGCTGCTATGTTAAAAAAAAAAAAAAAGACTATATGATTGATTCTAAATGAAATTGAATTGTCAGTAAATTGAAATATACCATTTGTATGAAATTGAAATGCACCATTTCCTTTGCATTCTAGTAAATTGATATTTTACTGCCCTTGCCTAAGGAAAGTGTTTGTTTCCAATATGTAGTTTTGATCCAATAGGAACTGAAACTATTTAGCAAGGCATATCCAAGCCTGAACCCAAAAAGTGAAGGGGGAGGGAAGGACTCAAGACACAAACTGGAAAACAAAGTCAAGTCTGAGAAGTGTGGCAGGGAAAATGACAAGGTGACCGTGGGCTCCTCGAAGCCACACGCCCCTGGTCCTCTGGGGTGCCAGCTTCTGAGGCCAGCCAGGCCCTCCCCACTGTTATCACACTCGTTGTGCATGAGACAGCAGTCTAAAACCATGCATGTTTACACAATATGCCTGACCTGATGATGCAGCAAAACTATTGTTTGTACTTCTTAAGTTGGTAATTGGAAACCAGTTACACAGAGGAGTAACATTGGGAGCTATAGGGTTTTGAATTAAATTTTTTTCTCTAGCCACTAATACTTGATTACCTTATTTAGTGCCGTTGGGTATTTGTTAATGATTCTCAGGTGGATTTGTATGTTACCTTAAAAACCTGTGATTGTAACTTGAACAAATATCTAAATAAAACAGATAAAAACTCCTCCATGTGGAGAAACTACACCAGACTCCAGAGCACACAACCCTGAGACATAAAAGGAATCTGGGGTCTTGGTTGGACCAATTGAGTGTTAACAAAACTATCTCAGAAAATTCTTACTTTCTCTGTCACACCCAAAAAGACCTCCCTTGTGCTGCTCTACAGCAATGAACATCTATTGTATAGGTAATGCCTCAAGAAAAAAATGATCAAAAGACTCATGCATACCTCCATTCATTTATTCAAAAATTAAATCTAAAATTTAATTTGGGGGCAACCCGGGTGGCTCAGCGGTTTAGTGCCACTGTTGGCTCAGGGCGTGATCCTGGAGACCCAGGATCGAGTCCCACGTCGGGCTCCCTGCATGGAGCCTGCTTCTCCCTCTGCCTATGTCTCTGCCTCTCTCTCTCTCTCTCTCTCTGTGTGTGTCTCTCATGAACAAATAAATAAAATCTTAAAAAAAAATTCCCAACTTATACAAAAAAATAATAATAATAAAATAAAACTGAATTTGGTAATGATTGCATGACTCTGAAAATAACGAAACTACTCAAATATACACTTTAAAACGGTGATTTTTATTGTATAAAATTATGACTCAATGAAGCTACTATTTTAAAAAAGATTGTATGATTAAGTTGAGACAAAGTGCATGTGCCAGGCACTGGGTAGGCCCAGGATTCAAGATGAAGAAGACAGACATGACCCCTGCCTCACGGAGCTGGACTCCTTAGAATGTTGCAGAACCTAATCACTCCTCACTAGATTTAACTCATACTGTAGATTTAGGCTGAATTCTTTATTTAAAAAACAAAAAACAAAAAACAAAGAAAAAGAAAAAAGGAGTTAATTTCATTCCTTTATGCACAAACCCTTGAGAGTATATTTGAGCAACACTAGTTGAGTCTGCTTTCAGGTTTCTGTGTCCAAACAGTGTCATTCCAGGTCCTTCCCTGCAGCTTGCAGGCAGGACTTTTCTGACAGTGGTGTTTCAAACCATAGCTCTAGAGTCAGATGGACCAGGACATGCATTTTGACTCCTCAACCGAT
Organism: Canis lupus baileyi; assembly: GCF_048164855.1. NCBI lineage: Eukaryota > Metazoa > Chordata > Mammalia > Carnivora > Canidae > Canis > Canis lupus. The sequence goes on along the minus strand of NC_132854.1, from coordinate 150,355 downwards.
TAGCTGAGTGGCATTGAGCAGATGACTCACCGTGTCCAAACCCCTCATCCACAGAGCAAGGCAGAGCCAGAACCTGGCTCGCAGCTGCCCATTAGGCCTTCTGCGTGCCATCGGTGTGATGTTCCTGTCCTGGAACCTCACACTGGGCACAGAGCTGTGTTGAGTCTAGCACTCAATTTGGTAGAAAAGTGGCATCTTGGCAGTGACAGCGTACTTGCCTTACAAGCCCTCATACCTGCATCTCCTTTTTAACTGTGGCAATTGAGAGGTCAATCAGTAGCCCTCCCTGACTGTACGGCCACTGTTTTTCATGTCTCGCTCCTCATCTCAATGACTACATTATTCTCAGAGTTGTATCTTATTAACCTACTCTCTTCAGCCTTCTGCTGAAAAACCCCCATTTGTGAAAGTTAAACTATCTCTCACAGAGCTGGAGACTCTGATATTTGGTCATAAAAACATTATTCCATTTTTCTACCTACCACTTCCCAGGGAACCGACAGGTTCTAAAGGCTACCAAACCTGGTTGAGCCTTTACTTCACATGCTCAAGAAACAGCTCTCTGCCAGAAATGGCACAGGTCTCCCCATTACAGGGTGACTTTGGCCCTTACCTCCCTGAACTTTGCTCAGAGTCTTTAGTTGATGAATGGGTCTTATTTCACACATGACTCTTAGGGAGCTTTGATTTTATTTTATTTCATTTTTAAAAATATTTTGTTTATTTATTCATGAGAGACACAGACTGAAAGAGAGGCAGGGACACAGGCAGAGGGAGAAGCAGGCTCCACGCAGGGAGCCCGATGTGGGACTTGATCCCGGGACTCCAGGATCACACCCTGGACCAAAGGCAGGCACTAGACCACTGAACCACCCAGGGATCCCCGGGAGCTTTTATTTTAAAGGCAACTTGAAAAAACAAGGTACCAGGTGTGTTTTTAGGTGAATAGATGTGTTTGTCCCATCACACTGTGCATCAAATTAGTTTAAATGTATAGGACATTGGAATGCTTTAAAATCACTGTAACTATAATGAATGAGGACAGCGATGGATGGGGAAGGATGGCGAGGGTGATGGGGAGGATGAGCAGGAGAAGAGGTGCTCATCTGTGCAGCAGGCAGAATCGAGGAGACACTCCCCTGGGGGACATCAGGGTCTGACTGTACTTGGGATCCTCATTCCCTCTCGATCCCTAGGCCCCTCCTCTGTGTCACCCAGCATCCAGAGACAGCTCCACAATGCAGTGGCCACTCTCTCTTTTGTCAAAGACAGTGAGACACGGGACTGCCAGAAACTTCAAAGTCTATTTTAGGACCAGAGTAAATTTTATAGAATTCATAAAATCTACTCATAAGTAGATTAGGGGTAACCACAAGCAGTACTAACCTTCCAAACAGTGGCTGAAACAGAAAGAACCCTAGGAGCTGTTAGGCTCGGAGTTCTGGACCTCATGACGACCTTCTGATGTCCTTAGCCTGATCAATCGCCTGTCAGGCCAGAGACTCGCACAGAAATGAAGTCCTGGACCAGCTATGGTCCCCTGAAACCCTTAGCGGAAAACCAATGGATGTGTGCAGAAGTGGTGGTCACTACTGGTGCTCCCTGGAACTGTGGCTCTAGCTCCTGAGCCAAGATGCCCAGATGGGCAAGAGGCTCAAACCATGAGGCACTTCCAAATTGTCCAAGGACCTTCCTGTTAAGATCTTCTCTCTCTCTGCAAGTGTGATGATGCTGTTTATTTTCCCACACATCAGACCCAGCTCCCCAGCAGAATGACTCCTGAGCACAGACAGTAGTTCCTGGTAAGGTTCCTGTCAAGTCCTATGGGCATGAGTTACCTTGATTCCCACTGACATGCATATGTGATGTGCCCCCAATCATGTGGCCTAACTTTGACCAACTGAATAAAATAATAAACGAACCAATAGTATTCCATGATGGAAACGTGCTCAAACAACCATACTGCATACACTCATACACTCAGCTGTTAGAGTGTCACAATGAACAAGTTATCAATTTCCCTGTGCTCAAGTGAGCACAGGTCCCAGAAGCAGTCAGCAGTACTCTGAAGATTCTGAAATGATCATTTACCCTAAACTATTTCCCCCAGAACTTGCATTAACCGCACTTAGAGTCGCTAGTGGACAAGACAACAGAAGTCATTGTTGTCCTTATATCCACCTTTTAGCTGTGGCTTTGTGGTGATTGGCTCTGTGATCCTGAGCAGGCAAGTTACTCTTGCAAGGGTCTCAGAGCAGGTATCATAAGGCTGTACATTTATGAGCCAACATAAAATGTCAATTTAAGTTAACATTTATTTATCAAATATTATTTATCTATATGGAGATTAATTTAAATGATACTTATTAACTAAGAAGATTTTGTTTTCTCCTCAGGAAAACAAAACTGGATTCTTGCATTATCACATGGAGCCTTCCTGGGGCCCTGGCATCTGGGCAGGTAGCACTCCAAACTACCACTGCCTAGCTCTGCTGGAGACACTGACAGCTCATCAGAGCTTACAAAGAGCCAGCTGACCAATGTCTAACCAGCTGTTTGGTGTAGATGCTTAGGAAGCCTGCAGCAAACCCAGCATGACACAGGAAAATGTTACCAGTAGGAGAGAATGGAGGTCTTGGTTCTTGGATTCCCCATGAAAGATTTGCATGACAATAGACATCAGGGGTGGGGTGGGGGTGGGGAACCGGCCAGAAGGAAGGTAACAAGCACAAAGCAGTTCATTAAGGACAGAACACTTAGGGTGTGAGATCAGGCAGGCCCAGAGGTGGGGAGTGCAGGGGGGTGTCTTTTCTTTTTCCATTTGCAGAGGTTATGGGTCATAGAAGGGGGGTGTCTCCGACTAGGTTGTTTCCACCTCCTCCTACCAGTTGTGAGGTGAGTATTTGGCCCTACAAGCTTCTTGCTGAACTGTCAAGGCCATCTGTCTGGGGGAGAATGGGTCAAAACCACAGTGCAAACATATGATAATGAAGCTGTAGGTCACCCTAGGTCAGAGGTGGAAGAGTAGAGCTCTTGTTCTGCACCTGTGGCTCTCCGGCTACAGCCCTGGGGTGTTGGAAGCTCTGAGGCCAGAATGTGAAAAACAGAGTCAGGATGTTGTGTCATCTAATATCTTCTAATATATCATCTACTTATCACCTTCTTTGCCTCTAGCAAATGTCTAACTAACTGCCCACTCTATCAAAACCATAATGAGTGGAGACTTGAAGTTTGGTTAATTCCAAATTTGTACAATTGTCATGTCTGGGTGGCTCAGTGGTTCAGCAGCTGCTCTCAGCTCAGGGCGTCCTGGGGTCCTGGGATAGGGTCCTGCATCGGGCTCCCTGCAGGGAGCCTGCTTCACCCTCTGCCTGTGTCTCTGCCTCTCTCTCTGTGTCTCTCATGAATAAATAAATAAAATCTTCAAAAAAATTGTCATGCAAAGTGACAAGAGAGATATTTGCAAATCATTGGTGTTCTAATAAATTTATATCCTTTCAAAGCCTCAGTATTTTCCAATTTCAGCCAATAAGAGTCTACCAATTCTTAAATTACTCTCCTGTGGTAACAATGTCACACTTTTCAATCCAATGAATAAGACTATTGTTCTCTCTTTATTTCAGAGAATTTAAATTCTTGAGAAACTACTTGAGATATTTAATATTCTGGTCATACTGAAAATCCATGCCTTGAGTTCCTGACTGTATTCCATGGGCAGTTTAAGAAAGGAATCATAAAACAGAAACAAAAACAGCAAGACAGATTTATGTATATGAAATTTCACAAAATTTAGACTTGCATACAAATATCAATGTACAGCTGTTCCCCAGTATTTGGCTGACTTCAGACTAGTTAAGACACCAGAAAAAATCTTGGGTTAGGGGTTTAGAAACCCTTGAATGAAAATGTATTACTATCTAATATAATTTGTGACTTGATTGGTGACCTCAGTAACCTGTTCTCTTTCTATACATGACTCTTCATCGTCCCATTTTGAAGACAGTGAGACTTACTCCTGTAGAAAAGCAGACTATTTGAGGGTAAGCCATCTTTCCCACTGCCCCATGTCACTCTGCTGGCCCTTGCAAACAGTCTCTAGCTGTTCCTTGGCCTTTACTATACCCTGAGACACCTGAGCAGTGACGCCTGACTGGTGCATTTAGGTCACGGGTATAGGTATGAGGGATAAAGTGGAGGGAAGATTGTGCCCAACACCAGCACATACCCTCCCTGGTTGTATATCTTTTTAAATTGCTGCTACCTAAAATAATGCAACTATCCCTGCATGTGCTGAGTCCAATGAACACCATGGGTATTGGATACCATTTTACTTCACATCCTTGATTAGAACTGTGAAGATGAATAGGGTGGTTAGAAAGTCCACAGGTGGTGATCTGATGAAATGTGAAAGGCAGGGAAAACAAATTCAACAAATTCAAATCCTGATTAAACTGTTATTCCAGAAAGAAAAAAGTACTGTTCTTTCTGTGGTAGGATTCCAATGTAGTCAAAGTGCCATGAAGTAGCTGACTGGGCCAAGGTACTCCAGGGCCCGTGAAGGCTCAGGATTACATGCCTGGCTATGAAGCATCAGGTGAGGGAAAGCATCAGGTGAGGGAAAGCATGCCACCTTCTTACTAACACCGTGGAAGGAGAAGGAAGAGGAGGAGGAGGAGGAAGAAAAGGAGGGGAAGGGGAGGAGAGGAGGAGAGGAAGAAAAGGAATGAGAAGAAGGGGAGGAGGAGGAAGAAGGAGGTAGAGGAGGAAGAGGGGGAAGAGGAAGAGGAGGGGAAGGAGAGGAAGAAGAAGGAGAAAAGGGGAGGAAGAAGGAGGAGGAGAAAGAGGATGAGGAGGAAGGGGAAAGAGGAGAAGGAGGGGAAAAAGAAGAGGAGGAAGAAGGAGGAGAAGGAGGAATAATGGGAGGAGGGGGATGTATAACCCCTTGTATAGCTGACAAGTTCACCATCTGGCCAGATGCTCCTTGAGTTAGATCTTCCATCATTGTGTTTCCCCTCCTACACTTACTAACTTGGTAAAGCCAACTGATATGGCTTATAAATACTTCCAGCAACAATGTTTGAAATGAGAAATGATAGTAACTAGAACATTCTGAGACTCACAGTCATTTTACAATAGCAAGTACCCTGCCTGTGCCTCCTGGGGAATGTCCTGCAAGCTCAAGATTCAGAGTGAGCCAGTACCCTGGTGCCAAGTGCATCCAATCTCTGAGACTCAGAGCCCATTCTCCACGGTGAGGCTGATGCCCCACAACACAGGAAGCTGTGAGGGGAATAACATGCTACATGGGGAGGTACTTTGGAAGTGGAGAAGCCTCCTATAGAAATTGGTTACTACTTAAAGATCTTGAGGACTTTGAAAAGAAATGGTCCATGGTTCAGATTCTTCAGATAGTCAGATGTCTCAGCAATCCCCTGATTGAAAGTGGAGAGGACACTGGAGCTGCCCTCAAGAGCAGGAAAGAACAAGGTGGGGGAAAAAGGATAAACTGTACCTTCAAGGGTATGTGTGTACTCTATGAAGTCTCTTTGCAGCAAAGCTTTTAATACAAGAAGACAGTGGGAGAGCCTGGCTGTGCAGAATGGAATAAGATGTGTGCACTTCAACACATCTGGGAAACAGCAAAGTGATTTAGTTACTAAGGGCTTGTAACCCAAACTGAATTCACTATTTTGTCTTTTTAGAAATGAGTTTGATAGAGAGAAATTTTTAGACTCTATCTGTGATTTTGTTATTCATCTCAAATATGTAACTGGGACATATATATTAATAAAAAATGTTTGGGATGCCTGGGTGGTTCAGTGGTTGGGTGCCTGCCTTTGGCCCAGGGCGTGATCCTGGAGTCCCAGGATCGAGTCCCACATCAGGCTCCCTGCATGAAGCCTGCTTTTCCCTCTGCCTGTGCCTCTGCCTTTTTCTCTCTGTGTCTCTCATGAATCAATAAAATCTTTCCAAAAAAATGTTCAATAAAGACTCTAAACTTGAAAAGTCACCTGGCCAGCCTTATCACAACAGAAAAACTCCAGACCGATCTGAGTTTGTTTGGCAGCTTGGTCACTACTTTTTAGCTGTTACATAGAGTGGAATAGCCCAGAAAGTAAACCAGAACTGTCATGGCTCAGAGACTTCAAATGACACGGGAGCAAAGTGTCCAATTTTGAGATGGACCTGGGAAATGGCCAAGATAAATTTCTACGCTGCTACTTTCTGTTCCTCAGACTTGCTTTCAAGACTACTACTACTCCCACTACTAATAATTGCCATTAAAAATGTAATGCAATGGAATGTAATGCCATATATATATATATAATTACAGTATGTTCAGCGAGATCCTAGCACTTTAAATTATCTCATTGAATCTTTATATGTATCCCTACAAAGTGTGAGCTGTTATCATCCCCATTTTACAAATGAAGAAATCGATGCACAGAGAGGTTGAGAAACGTACCCAAGATCTGAACCACCACAGGGCTATCCTCCAGCAAGAAGTGGGTAAATTACTGGCTATGGTGTTGAAAAGAAGAGATGAGATGGTCCTTGGAGGGGTAGTCTACGTACTTTGAGTTGGTTTCAAGGCGGAAGGGTGGGTTTTCTCGGATCCACCCATATTTTCTGACTCTTGTAATAAAGGCATACCTTTCGGTTGGTGACTTGGTTAGGTAGGGTGGAGGGCAGAACAGCCCCAAAGATATTGAATTCCTGATCTAGTTAGTGTTACCTCAAATGGCAAAAAGACTGCAGAGGTGATTCAGGTAAGGTTGTTAAATAAAGCAAATATTCTGGGTTATTTGGGTAGGTGCAAGGTGATCACAAGGATCATCATAAGTGAGACCAGGTCAGAGTCAGAGAGATTTAAAGATAGAAAAAGAAGCCATACAAAAAAAGAAAAAGAAAAAGAAGTCATGCAGGCAGCCTCTAGAAGCTAGTAAAGCTGAGGAATTGGGTTCTTCCTTAGAGCCTCTAGAAGGAAAACAGCCCTGCCAACACCTTGACACTAGTCTGATGAGACTCATTTCAGGGACTAATTGAAGATTAGGAAACAAAATTAGAACTCTGCCAAATGTTTGAATACCCAAGTGTGGTTTGATTAATTGAGGAAATTCTATTTTCCTCTCCTTACATTCTCCCACAGTACTTACCTTCAAGAACACAGATATGGAAAAATGAACAGGTAGTTACGATTGTGTTTCTACGAGGAAAATACAGTGTTGGGATCCCTGGGTGGCGCGGTGGTTTGGCACCTGCCTTTGGCCCAGGGCGCGATCCTGGAGACCCGGGATCGAATCCCACATCGGGCTCCCGGTGCATGGAGCCTGCTTCTCCCTCTGCCTATGTTTCTGCCTCTCTCTCTTTCTCTCTCTGTGACTATCATAAATAAATAAAAATTAAAAAAAAAAAAAAGGAAAATACAGTGTTATAAAAAGTATAGGAGGGACACATAAGCCCAGCTTGGGGACCTCAAAGACTCCTTAACTGAAATGGCCATTGTATTGCTCTGAGTTTCCCCAAGAAACTGAACCAGTAGGAGAGAGGAGTGTGCGTGTTTACATACGCGATTTGTTATAAGGAATTGGTTCATGCAGTTACAGAGGCTGAGAAGTCCTGAGATTGGGAGTCGGCAAGCTGGAGACCTGGGAGGGTCAATGGTGTGAGTCCCAGTCTGAGTCTGATTCCCAAGGCAGATGATCAATGAATGTCTCCACTCAAACAGTTAGGTGGAGACCAAATTCTCTCTTACTCTACGTTTTTGTCCTATTCAGGCCTTTAATGAATTAGATGAGGCCCACGTTAGGGAGGGCAATCTGCTTTACTCAGCCTACTGATTCAAATATTAATTTTATCGAAAACACCTCACAAACCCAGGATCACATTTGACCAAAGATATGGGCATTCTATGCTCCAGTCAAATTGACACATGATCTTTTTTTTTTTTTTTTTTTAATTCATGAAAGACACACACAGAGGCAGCAACATAGGCAGAGGAAGAAGCAGGCTCCATGCAGGAAGTCCGATGTGGGACTCGATCCTGGGACTCCAGGATCACACCCTGAGCCAAAGGCAGACGCTCAACCACTGGGCCACCCAGGCATCCCAATGACACATAATCGTAACCAACACAGCCACTTAGGTGTGACTTGAAGGATTAGTTTGTATGGCGTCATAACCCAGCCTGGTCTAATGAATATGACATAACACACTTTTTAGTTGTTGAAAAGATAAAAGGAGGTCCCGACAGGGAAAGATCTCTAATGTATACCAGTGAACCAGGCAATTCTCAGAATAATTATATGTCATATCATCCCTTTTTTTGTAGAAAAGCGATATTTGTACATTAAAAGTACAGAAAGTATGACAATAATTGACAGTGTACAGCAATAATTGACAGTGATTATTTCTGGGAAGAGGTGAAGAGAAGGGAAAGATATAGAAATTTCAACATGTTACCAGTGTATGTGTATGCACAGAAAAGGACATGGCAGATTACTCACAAAAGTGCTAAGAATTTTTGAGTGAAAGGGATGCTTTATAGGAAGTTTTATGCTGTTTTCATTTCTCTGCAATTTTTTTGGTGTTTTCTCTGCATTTTCTTTCTTTCTTAGGCTTTTATAACGATTATATCTACCTTTAAAAGGTAATATATGTACATGGTCAGAAATTCTAGAGGCACAACAAGATATCTAGGGAAAATCCTCTCTCACGGTTCCTCACAGCTCCCAGTGGTCATCTTGGAAGGCACTGCACTGTGCCAGGTTTCTAATTTGTCCTTCCAGGGTTAAAGGATCTTCTTACTTATTCTTTGGTTAGTTTCCTATTTTACCCAAATGGATGCATATGAGAAACACTTTCCTAGGCCTTGCTTTGCCCCCCTTAGTATTTGTTGGAGATTGTTCCATATCCATACACAGAACTGCCTTGTTCATTATATATTTTGAAGTTTAAGTAATCTCTCTACCCAACATGGGCTTTAACTCATGACCTTGAGATCCAGAGTTCCATGCTCTTCTGACTGAGCCAGTCAGGCACCCGTGCCTTGTTCTTATAAGCAGTTGCAGGGTATTCCACTATGTGAGCACATTGTGACTTCTTTAATGGGTTTCTACCTGTCAGATTATTAAATTGTTCCTAACCTTCTATTTTGACAGACAGCTCTATAATGGTTATCCTTAAAAAGCGGATCATTCTACACATGTGAAAAATGTATCTCTAGGAGGTGTTTCCCAGAAGCGGAAGCATTAGAGCAGAGTATGCACATATTTAGTTTTGGAAGACATTCAACTTGCTCACCACAGACAGTAGACCAACGTCACTTGAAAAAATTAATATGTGAGGGAGTCTGTTCCCTCACGCTCCAAGCAGCAAAGCGTCACCAATATTTTGATCTTTGTTGTTGTGTGAGAAGTGGCATCCTACTATAATTTTAATTCTTATTATTATGAAGTTAAGATTTCTTTCATTTATCTAGACTCCATTTGCATTTCTTTCCCTGTGAACTGTATTTTCACCTATTTGCCTATTTCATTTCTTGAGCCTCTGGTCTTTTTATAGTGCGTTTGCATCTAAAGGAAATAAGCATCTTACGACAGGTTTCCAATTTATCTTCTGACTTCATGTGTGGTTCGTTCAATTACGTTAAATTTCTTTCTTTTCTCTTTTCTTTTCTTTCTTCCTTCCTTCCTTCCTTCCTTCCTTCCTTCCCTCCCTCCCTTTCTTTCTTTTCTTTTCTTTTTCTTTCTTTTTCTTTTCTTTCTTTCTCTTCCTTCCTTCCTTCCTTTCTTTCCTCCCTCCCTCCTTTCTTTCTTTTCTTTTCTTTTTCTTTTTTTCTTTCTTTTCTTTTTTCTTTCTTTTCTTTTCTTTCTTTTCTTTCTTTCTTTCTCTTTTCTTTTCTTTTTTTTCTTTTCTTTTTCTTTCTTTCGTAATGAGAGTGCATTGCCTTTATTTTAAAACTGCAGCGTCGTTAGGAGGAAAGGCTGCTCACACCCGGTCCACCTCCGGCGGGCGGGAGCTCCTCGTGGTCCGCGCTCCCCGCGCCTGCTCCCTCCTCGCGCGCCCACGTGGGCTCCCCTGCAGGAGGCCGAAGACCTCTGTCCGGGGCACACGTCGGGCGGCCCCAGGGCAAGGCTCGCGGGCAGGGCGGGTGAAGCTTCCTGTCCAGCTCCCGCTTCCGACTCCTTCGCAGGCCCGTCTCCAGCCTCGCGGCCACACGAACCCGTCCGCACCCCTTCCCGAGGCCCTACCCCGACCTCGACCGCACCCCTGCCCCGCTCCTCCCCGACACCCATCCGCACCCCTGCCCGCCGCCGCTCCACCGTCTCCGCGGGTTGCCTCCTTCGGGAACTTCGCCCCAATGGGTGAAGAACAGACCGGACGTGATGCCCCTGGAAGCCCGGCAAGGAGGGCCTCGCCCAGGGCCCCAAAACGGCAACGAGCGCGGGCTCTGCCCCGACAGGCCTGGGGCCTCCAGCCGGCGCAAGGGGCGCAGGGGCCGCAGGGGCCGCAGAGGGCACAGGGGCCGTAGAGGGCGCAGGGGCCGCAGGGGCGCAGAGGGCGCAGGGGCCGCAGAGGGCGCAGGGGCCGCAGAGGGCGCAGGGGCCGCAGGGGCGCAGAGGGCGCAGAGGGCGCAGGGGGCGCAGGGGGCGCCGAGGCAGCCCAGCGTCTGCGGTCTCGGGGCCCCGCCGCTGGTGGGCACCGCGTCCTCGCGGCCCGAGGGCGCCCCGGCACGACTCGCTCTCGGCTCCCGGACTCGGCCACAGCCCCGTGCCCCCGGGGTTCCGCCGCAGGACAGCGCGCCCGGGCTTAGCCCGGAACTCCGGCCACCTGGGGGCCGAAGGGGCGCCTCGGAACCAACGGCTCGACGCCGGCTTCCACGCTAGAGGGGACGCGTGTGCGGAGGACTTCCGGGGCGGGGTCCGGCGGGAGCGGAAGAGCCCTGGGGCCGCGCGGGGCCGGGCGGGGAGCGGGAAGGAGGGTGCGGGTGCAGGGGCTCGGCCATGAACTTGGAGCGGCTGCGGAAGCGCGTCCGGCAGTACCTGGACCAGGTGGGCCGCCGACCGGGAAGGGGGAGCCCCGGGGCTGGGGAGGCCGGTCCGCTCTGAGCCCTGGCCCGCGGGGGTGACTGTCGTCGCGGTCTCGGCGGCGCCGGGTCCCACCCGGCCTGGGCCCTGGACCCGGGGTAAAGCTCTCCAAAGGAGGGGCGCAGCCCCCAGCCCGCAGGCCCCGGCCCCCAGCACCGCAGCCCCCAGCTCTTCAGCCCTGCCGGGTCCCAGCCCCCAGCCCCCCAGCCCCGCACCCGCACTCCCCATCACCCCAGCCCCACAGCTCCCCAGCCCCCCCGCCCCCGCCCCCCGCCTTGTGGATGAGGGACCGTCAGCCGCGCACGTGCCGAGTCCTGCCCCTGGCCTCCCTGCTGGGCACAAAGTAGCTGCTCCGTAACACAGTGCTCGCTGCAAGGTGTAGGCTGGCCTTTGAATTTAGCTGGTTAATGAACATTTTTGAGAAGTTTAGTTGTGATTCTTATTTGGCAGGACTTAAGTGAATAAAAATACAAATAAGTGTGTTTTGTGGGGTCAGTATTCTTAAAAAATTCATGTTAACAATATCTGCATTCCCTGCACTGCCCTTGAATGAACAGCAGCAGTGTTTAAGAAGTGATTCCAGCACTTAGGTTTTGTCAAGCTTATACCCTCCAAATAAGCTGGAAACCAAGAAGGGGAGGGAAAAGCATATTTGATGTGAAATGTTTGGAGTGAATCTGAGATTATGCTGCCAGATGCCTGCCGAACACTGGAGGCTGTATTTTGGCAAGTCAGTTAAATGGAGCAAATGCCCTGAGCACTTTCCCTCGGGCCCTGCAGACTGAATAGGAAGGAGCCTGCCTGGTTTCCACCCTTGGGGGCACCTACAAGTGAGCAGAGGTGTTTTTTTTTTTTTTACAGTGAGCAGAGTTGTAACCATTCTGGAAGCATTTCTCTTCCCAGATTGACTGGCTACACAGTACCTAGTTGGCACTCAAGAACTGAGAACCATTGCTAACCAGATACTGCAAAATAATTGTTTAAATTTTCTAGTGTTTTAGGTACCTACTGATCTATTTTTCCAAAGTATTAAACTTCTACAAAGAAAAGAAATCCTACCTTCTTGAGCTATAATTATCAAAGATCTTACAGTAATGTTCTTATTGCACCCCTGAACCAAAACTCACCTAGCTGCAGGTAAAATGGAGATATGATTGGTAGATCCCTGGTACATGTAAACCATTTTTGTATTAAGATGTCAATTTATTGTATAGCAGTCCAATATTAGATATCTGTTGAAAATTATTGAAATAACAGCAGTTACTTTTTTTTTTTCTTTTTAATACAGCAACAGTACCAAAGTGCTCTATTTTGGGCAGATAAAGTAGCTTCGCTTTCTCATGGTAAGTGACAACTTTAAATTTTTTTTCCTGATTTCTGTATTTTAAAAGGCTTTATAGTTTTCCTTGTACCTCTGACCAATTAAGTGATTTTTTCTTCCAGAGGAGCCCCAGGACATTTATTGGTTGGCTCAGTGTCTTTACCTAACAGCACAGTATCATAGAGCAGCTCATGCACTTCGGTCACGAAAACTGGACAAAGTAAGTGTGTGAACTTTAAAGCTTCCCAAAGCTTTTCAAAATTGTCAATAGATTCAATGTCAAAATTATTTTAAAGGATTCAGTTTTTCTGATTGAATGAGACATTTTCTCATTCCTAATCTCCATTTTGTCCCTCCAGCCGAGTCACTTCGTTTTTAAAATTCTGTTTTCTAAATAACCCTGAAATGATGGATATTCCTTTCCGTTTCATTACTCCTCGTACTTGTCAGGTCTTTCGTCTTAGCCTCTTGTCTCTCTAGTAACATCTTTCCTACTTCTACTTTCCCTCTCTTTTTTTTTTTTTTTTTTTTTAATTTATTTATGATAGTCACAGAGAGAGAGAGAGAGAGAGAGAGAGAGAGGCAGAGACATAGGCAGAGGGAGAAGCAGGCTCCATGCACCGGGAGCCCGACGTGGGATTCGATCCCGGGTCTCCAGAATCGCACCCTGGGCCAAAGGCAGGCGCCAAACCGCTGCGCCACCCAGGGATCCCCTTTCCCTCTCTTTTTAACTGTCCTTTAAACTATCACAAGGGTGATCTTCCCAAAACACAGAAACACAGTCCTGATTATAGCACTCACCATATCACTAAGTGATTTTCCATCATCTACAGGGTCAAATCAGATGCATTAATAGTCCTCTGTGATTTCTCTCCAGTCTGTGTTGAACCCAGTCATACTGACTACTTGCAGTCCCTTAGACCTACCCACTTTTTTCTCCGTTTAATTGGCTAGTATTGCTCATGCCCTTCTTTCAGAATTTATGTAGTTTATGTCTTCCTGCCAGAACCTCCTCGAGGGCAGATCCTTACTCCTTTTTGAATCCTAGGTGCTAGTGAGGAGTAGGTTCACCATGAGTATGGTATTAAAAAGACTGGATTTGGGTTTTCTGCAAAAGTAAAAGGACAAATTAGGAAGGTTGCTTTCTTCATTTTATGCTTATAGCTTTCTTTTAGAATGGGAGTATGTATTATCTTGATCTCTTTTTTAATAATTTCTTTCCTAGCTATATGAAGCATGTCGCTACCTTGCAGCTAGATGCCATGTAAGTGTGCCCTCAGTTTCAATTTTCTTTGGTAAGAGTTTAATTATGTGAATGTTATGCATTCCTTACATATGTGTAAGGATTCTGGTGATCGGGCTTGGCAGATTAGTAAAATACTTCATGAGGAAATGTTCTTTTCTTTAGTATTATTTGCTATAAAATATCCTCAATTTACTAGAATCTGACATGCAAGAAGAAAATTGTTTTAGAATTTTAAAATTTAAATTCTACATTTTAAATTTAGGTAATGAGTTGGCATGATATATTATTAACTTTTGAAATATACACATAGTATTCATGTGTATATCTAGTGTTAGAAGTCATGGGTGATAAACAGTATTTCTGGTTTTTACACAGTATGCTGCAAAAGAGCATCAACAAGCTCTTGATATTCTTGATATGGAGGAGCCAATCAACAAAAGGTTGTTTGAGAAATGCTTAAAGGATGAAAGTGGCATGAAAGACCCCTCTAGTGACTGGGAAATGTCACAGTCCTCGGTAAGTCACACTGTAGTAAGCATGCTTCAGTAACTTTGGTGAGAATTACCCACAGGACATGGCAAACAAAAACCACCTTCTTTTCTTTGAGTATCACCATGTTAAAACAGTTTGCTTTCCAACTTATTTGTCGCTGAAACACAAAAACATACTGAGGCATTTCTGAGTCCTTAGTTGGAAGCTGTAGTTATGTCCTCCTATGCCTGAATCTGGAATAGGGTGACTTGGTATCTTTCTTCTCATACTTGATGCCTTAAGCTACTTGGGCAAGTGGACCAACCCTTCCCCTTCTTTTTTTTTTTTTTTAAGATTTTATTTATTTATTCATGAGAGACACAGAGAGAGACAGGCAGAGACACAGGCAGAGGGAGAAGCTGGCTCCATGCAGGGAGCCCGATATGGGACTCGATCCTGGGTTTCCAGGATCAGGCCCTGGGCTGAAGGCAGCGCCAAACCGCCGAGCCACCTGGGCTGCCCTAACCCTTCCCCTTCTTACTGTGTTGCAATGGCCTACCTGCAGCCTGCAGAAAACCTTGATTACCTTAGTTTGCTTCCTTCCAGGGAGTGGTCAGGTGTTACTATTTATGTTATGTTGTATATTTTAGTTTGTAGACTTCATATCTGCCCGCAAATTCCTTGTTGACAGAGGTTATATAATGTAGCCTAATCAATAACGTTCACAGTCAGATTACTAATCTGGACTGTTATTCTTGTTTTCTTTCTTTTTTTTTTCTTTCTTTTTTTTAACAGCCTTCTTGAGATAATCTATTTATGTGCTAAGAAGCACATTCATTTTTCTGTTAAGAAAGGTATTTTTGAGGGAGCTTGGTTATTACCATTATTATTTTTGGACTGCTTATCTGTTAATTTATCTAAGAAATGCATGGTTTGTTTGTAATGTGTTATTTATGAAATCACTTTTTAAAAAAAATTTTAACAAGTCGTAGGGTACTGAATAGGTCTAAGATTTGCTTGTTATATCCTCTGATATTTTTAGGTTTGGATTTTCTGATGAATCTTCTTTGCCCTTTACCAGTTTTAGCTGCCTATCTTTGGATCATCTATAAGTCTAGTTACATATTTCTTGAGGGTCACAGTCTGAAATATGGATTACCATACCCTCTTGTTAATGGTAGTGCAGTGGCGACTGTGCCTACACCTTAATGTGTGCTTACACCTTCTGGTTCTCACAAGACCTTGTAAGTAACGTGAGGGAAGGAAACCTGTCTGGAGTCACTAGTAAGCATCAGAGCTGGGATTGGAACTCAGGTCTGCCCAGTACTACAAGCCCATGACCATTGTGCTGTGTTGCTACATTAAGTTTCTTTCACTGAGATCTGCCTATCAAACTGAGTTTGATTTAATATTTGTATGCTCTTTGCTATCTCAATCATTACCCTCTCTGAGACAGGATAGGAACAAAGTGGCAGTGACATGTACTCTAGTTATAAAGATTGTTGAAGTGAGGAGAGCTTAAGAAAGATTAGTTTTACTTTGTTTTCCTGTTTTAATTTATACTAACAGTTGGGATGGAACAAATCCTTTTAAAGGTAAAGAAAAGTCTCAGCCTACAGGTAATATATAATTCTTGATCAAAAATTAAGTTTAGAAGTATTGATTTAGTATGTGACTCCTCATTTTTCCAACAGATAAAGAGTTCTATTTGTCTCCTACGGGGGAAGATCTACGATGCCCTGGATAACCGAGCCCTAGCTACTTATAGCTACAAAGAAGCTTTGAAGCTGGATGCCTACTGTTTTGAAGCATTTGATCTTTTAACATCACATCACATGTTGACAGCCCAAGAAGGTTTGGAAACTCAAGTGTTTTCATGTTTAGCACAATTAATAGTGTTTGGATTTTTTTTTTCCTCTGAAGTCTGTAGAATCGAGCAGACAATGTTGCAGGTTTAAATAGACCTCTTAGGTCTATTTAATAGACTTCCTTAGCATCTTCAAATGTGAAGCACATTACAAAGGACAGTTTTTTACAGTGTCCCCTTGCTGTCGGAGTCTTTAGGGGTTTTGATGTATAAGACCATCTTTTTGAGAAGTGACTTAAGGTAGTGTCAGCCGAGTTCTCAGCTTCTGATTCAGAGGTGCCCAACCTGGCTGCACCTCAAAGCCCTGAAGAACTTTAAAAGCATCAGTGTGCAGGTCCCGACTCCAGGCAAGTGGAATGGAATCTCTGTTCTTGGGGCCCTGGGTCAGATGTTTTAAAGTTCTCAGATGACCCTGAGGTACAGGTAGGGCTGAGAACCATAGACCTAGTATGTGAGCAGTAATACGAAGGGAACATAACGCAAAGAAATGGAGAGAAGGTGGAGATGTTGTATTAATGGGACTCAAGCACATTTTAGCCTAGGGCAGTGGTTTTGCCCTCTAGGGACATTCTTGATTTTTACAAATTGAGAATGGTAGTGGGAGGTTTGCTACTGGCATCTAGTGGGTAGAGGTGAGATCCCGCTAACCATTCTGTGGTGCTTAGGACAACCAACATGACAGAATTGTTCACTCAGAGTGAGGCTGGGAAACTAGCCTGGTGGTCCTTGTATCTGGTGATGTGCAGCATCACTTAAAAGGCTTCATGGCTCAGCCCTCCAGGTAGTTCTCACCACCTGGGTCTGGAACCACTGTCCTAGTTTTTCTAGTACATTTTGATCTTGTTATTTTCTCTTCTGAGTTTGATTTACTTAGAACAAGAACTATAGAAGAATATTTTTCATCGCTGATGTTTTTTTCCCCCATAAATATTGTGAGGATTTTTTTTTTTTTTTAACATTTTTAAGAAAAAGAACTTCTTGAGTCACTACCTCTTAGCAAGCTCTGTACTGAAGAACAGGAATTGCTACGCTTTCTGTTTGAGAACAAATTAAAAAAGGTAAGTGAAAACACTGTATTTGCTTTATGTAAATGTTTTACTAAATTTGGCCTCTGTTCTTTTACTAGCTAAATTTTTAAAAGTTAATTTTTATTACTTTAGTACATTTGCAAGAATAGATTTAGATTGCTTAAATTAAATGATGATTCCTAAAAAAGCTTCCAAAAACGTGTCTTTCTCCTACGGACACATTCCTACCCTGGAATTCCGTTGATAAAATTGAGAGGAGAGTTCAGCTAATTGAGAAGAGGACGAATGAGCAGGAAGTTAAGAGCTTCTGAATCTCACACTTGCCCTGTGCACAGCCTTGAGCCCTCGAGCCAGATTGAGGCTGCCATTTGATTTGTGTCACTCATTGAGTTCATGTCTACCTTTCTCTGTTGCAGTATAATAAACCTAGTGAAACTGTCCTCCCCGAGTCTGTAGATGGTTTGCAAGAGAATCTGGATGTGGTAGTGTCTTTAGCTGAAAGACATTATTATAACTGTGATTTTAAAATGTGCTACAAACTTACTTCTGTGTAAGTATATCCACTCGTTTCTATGTAGGAACATAAGAGTCCTGTCCCGTTTTACCTAAGGAGTGTATGGGACTGCTTTCTGAGTAATCTTAAAATGGGTGATAATTTAAGTTGCTTTTACCTTTTATAGATTACTAGAGGGGTAATTGTTTCTTAAAAGAACAAATTACAGGTTTATGCATGCTTGTAGTTTTATTCCATTACTTTAGGAATAGACATGTCCCTCATCTCAGTCTTCTATAATTTGCAAGTTTGAAAATACCGTTCTGGCACATAGTCTTATAAAATCCATTCTTTGTTAAAGTAAGGACTAGTAAAATCCTCTAGATACTGGGTATTCAGTCAGTCTCACTAACTAGCCAAGCCATCCCCTCATGCCAGTTTTCCAGTGCACCTGATTCAAACTTGTCTCTTAGCTACATTATACATGCTATTTTTACTATATGTGCTGTAGAAGTGAACACACATACGCTATTTTGAACGAATCTTTAGGATTGCTTTAAATCCTTGATTTGACAAAAATTTTAAGTGACAAATACTTATCTGTTTAATATTTCGTATTGTTTTTAATCCTAAATAATTGGATTGTTCATTTTATGTTATAGTTTTAATGATTTAAAGTAAATATATGTGATAGTGTGTATTTTTATTCCTAACAAATAAACCAGAAATTTCTCTTTCACTTGTGAGATAATTAATCATTACCTTAACTGAATCAATGTGAAGTAAGAAAGTAAAAAAGTATTGTACCCCACAGTATTTTACATAATGACTGTTTAGACGTTGCTAATTTTAATGAGTTATGTTCTGTTACATACTGTTTCTGGCACAGTAAGTCTGTTGTTTTGACTTTCAGAGTAATGGAGAAAGATCCTTTCCATGCAAACTGTTTACCTGTACATATAGGTACACTTGTGGAGCTGAATAAAGCAAATGGTAAAAATTTTTTTAAATGAAAATAATTGTTGGGGTGCCTGGGTGGCTCAGTTGAGCATCTGACTCTTGATCTCAGCTCAGGTCTTGATCTCTGGGGTCTTGAGTTCAGGCCCTGTGTTTGGCATCAAATAAAATAATAATTGTTAGGACAAAAAATTTCTGTAACTCTTGAAGGTTTGTCTCAAATCCTGGATATTTGAGATTGCAGGTGACAACATAATGGAGTTCTCCAATAAAAGTAGTAGGGTAAGAAAAGCTTATTAGGGCACCTGGGTGACTCACTGGTTGAACATCTGCCTTTGGCTCAGGTCTGTCTCGGGCTCTCTGCAGGAAGCCTGCTTCTCCAACTCTGTTTCTCTGCCCCTCTCTCTGTGTCTCTCATAAATAGATAAATAAAATCTTAAAAAAAAAAAAAGGCTTATCAGAGTGACTGAGGATCAATTCTATTATGCCAGCAGAACAGTTTCTTTATCTGTGCCTCCTTTTCTCAAATGTAGTTTGTGGTTTAAGTTATTTAAGCTTTATAGTGTTGAGGCCAGTTTTTCCTTTTTTTTTTTTTTTGTAAATCTCTAAGAAAATTGATAAGATAGCAGGCAGTAACTATTTAGAAACTGGAGGGGGACAGACTTTTTTTTGCTTGTGCTTTCCATATTTTAACATTTCAGAAACATTTAGTTCTATTTGGATGATATTTGCCCTTAAGTCTTTTAAGCTGAATAGTGGACTCTGTCAGGATTTTAAAAAGCCAGACACTCCCATTCCAGACCCCTGCTGCTCAAACCGTGGTTTGTGAACCAGCAGCATGACATTTCCCAGAGGTTTGTTATGGATGCAGTCACTGGCTATCTTAGTCTAATGCGTCCAAGTCTGCATGTGGGAAACATCAATGGCATGTTATGACTTACACATTCCTCAAGAAGAAATCATTGTGCTGATTTGATAAACTTGAAAGTTTGGTTACTCAGATTGATTGTGGATGATATGGATGCTCCATAAGGCCATAGGGTTAGAGACCTCAGTTTTTAAGATAGGTCAAAAGCTGTGAAACTACTTTTTAAGTACCATGACGTGCTCATGTGCCACTCCAGAAGCACTCAGCACCCACTTACTGGGTAAGGAATGGGGGGAGTGAATGAAAAATCTGTAACAGCTGCCTTGTGCAGTTGGTATATCTCCTTACGTAGAAAGAAGGAAAAATATAAAATTTTTGCTGTGAGAACAAAATCTGTGTGATTGTGAAGAGTTGTAACTGGAGGAAAGTCGTATCTTAAAATTCATTGGATCTAATTTTTTTTCTTTTTCTCTAATGTAGAACTTTTCTATCTTTCTCATAAGTTGGTGGATCTATATCCTAGTAATCCTGTAAGTAAGTGTAAAACTTTTTTTATTATGGTATTTTTTACGTAATAGCTTATATTTAAGTTCAAGCAAATAATGTTTTATTTCAAGGTGTTGGAGGAGAACCTCCTAGCGCTACGATAATTAGAAGCAGCATTAGCTTTATCAGTCCATGAGCTTTTTTATTTTTCTAAGTATCTTCAAACAAGAGCTTAAGACAAAAATCCTTTTTTC
This sequence comes from Canis lupus baileyi, assembly GCF_048164855.1. Classification (NCBI taxonomy): domain Eukaryota; kingdom Metazoa; phylum Chordata; class Mammalia; order Carnivora; family Canidae; genus Canis; species Canis lupus. The sequence continues at coordinate 130,274 of NC_132854.1, read as the reverse complement.
TGGTTATAGAAATTATATACACTTATTTTAAAATACTTGACATACAGAGAAAGAAAATATTGAAAGTGAAAGTCATACTCTCACCTCTTAATGAGTAATGCTAATGCTTTTTCACACTGCACATGTAAGATACCTTACTGAACAATGCAGTGATTGAAATCAGTGTCTCCACTGCTGTGGGTCACAACCACCCAGACATTGAAACTGGAATCAGGAACTAGGTCTTTAGAGACAGAAGTCAGGGATCAAGGCCTAAGGCTCTCATAAGAATCCATCCTCGGCCAGCATGAAAGTAATCTAGAAGAAAGAGGCAAAACCAGTGCAAGAGAAGTCAGCTAATGAGGTTGATCCTGGTTAGTTCCTGCTTGGAGCGAGGGTCGAGCCAGGGAAGACATGACGCAGGCTGGCATTTGAACTCTGGGAGCCTCATCTTCTGTTGAACGCTACACAGACGTCATTGAAGGCACTTTGAGGAAGAATCTGTTCTTTTTTTATCTAGGACTCTTTTTTCATCTAGGACTTTTAATAGCCTGTCTCAGAGAAGTTTCTAACTTGAACTAGAGTAGCTCGAGCTAGAACATGTATGTGATGGAACATCTAGTCCATGCTCTGGCCTAATCTGTTAGAGATTTCCATTTCCAACGTAAGCATCTTTGGTTACAGTAAATTTTGAACTTTGTAGGTATCTTGGTTTGCGGTGGGATGCTACTATCTCATGGTTGGTCATAAAAATGAGCATGCCAGAAGATATCTCAGGTACGAATCTGTTGTCTTCCTCCCCCTGTAATAAGCCCCTATAGGCTTCCTATAAAATGATTTCTTGTTCATCCTTTTAATATAGTAATTAGTTAAGTAATTTAAAAGCAATATGAAAGAATGATTTGTTTAGCAGATTCAGTTCAGTTGTATCAATTATGTACCTTTTTATAGGATGTCATGAGGGGAGATTCAAGTCAGTGGTCGTTGACCTTGTTCTCAAGGAACTTACAATACATTTAAATTATTATTTATAAACTTTATTTATTTATTTATTTATTTATTTTTTAAATTTTTATTTATTTATGATAGTCACAGAGAGAGAAAGAGAGAGAGGCAGAGACACAGGCAGAGGGAGAAGCAGGCTCCATGCACCGGGAGCCCGATGTGGGATTCGATCCCGGGTCTCCAGGATCGCGCCCTGGGCCAAAGGCAGGCGCCAAACCGCTGCGCCACCCAGGGATCCCTATTATTTATAAACTTGAAGAAATATGAAACAATAATATAATTTGAAACTTGTTTTTCATTTACAAAGATAATAAATATTATAACCTTTTACTTTTAGGACTTCTTTTGTTAACAGTTGTGAAATTATATGAAACCCTGTGAGATTAGGATCACTAAATGTGACTATAGAACAGAATTCTTGGGGGTGCCTGGGTTGCTCAGCGGTTGAGCATCTGCCTTTGGCTCAGGATATGATCTCAGAGTTCCGGGGGGATTGAGTCCTGCATCAGTCTCCTGTATGGAGCCTGCTTCTCCTCCCTCTGCCTATGTCTCTGCCTCTCTCTGTGTCTCTCATGAATAAATAAAGCCTTTAAAAAAAAAAAAAAAAAAACAATTCTTGCCATAGCGAACTGGTTTATATGAGAGGGTCTGTTGTGGTCTTACCTTCAGGAACTCCATGCAGCCAAGTGAAGCTAACCAGTATTAACCAATTATTATTAACCAGTATTATTCAATTATTCAAGTACAGAAAAATGGGAAAGTGTATGGACTTTGGACCCAGATTTGAATTCTAATGCAAGTCTTGCCACTTACTAGTTAATTTCTCTGACCCTGTTTTCTTTAAAATGGAAATGATACAATACTTGTATCCCCGGCTTATTAGGAAAACTGGCAGGTGACACGTAAAGAAGGATTTTGCACAAGGAAGAAAATAGGGAGAAGTTCTCTGATCAGTTGAGTTTTGCATTTTAGAAGAACTTACTGTGTTTTTCGTGGAGTAGGAAGGTATGCTTCTCTGATTTAGTGGTGGACTCTCCATGAAACAAGAAATATTTGAGTAATAGAAAATAAAATGCTGGGAAATGAGAATCTCATCCTTTGTGTTTTCCATGTTTTGTGGTATGTGTCACCAGTATGTCTGCTGACTGAATACTACTTATAACTGTTTGAGACCATGCAGTCCAGTCTGCAGAATCAGAGTGACTCTCTTACCACCATCCATGGGATGTCACTTAATGTTCTCAGGCTCAGTATCCTTATCTTTAAAATATAAATAATTGTGGGGATCCCTGGGTGGCTCAGCGGTTTAGCGCCTGCCTTTGGCCCAGGGCGCGATCCTGGAGTCCTGGGATCGAGTCCCACGTCGGGCTCCCTGCATGGATCCTGCTTCTCCCTCCTCTTGTGTCTCTGCCTCTCTCTTTCTCTCTCTCTCTCTCTATGTCTATCATAAATAAATAAATCTTAAAGAATAAAATAAAATAAAATACAAATAATTGCAAGTTATTAGAAGTAGGTGATGCATATAAGGCACCTAACATGGTGCCTCATTAAATGGTTGCTGCTACCACCATTAGTGAAACAAAGCTCCTAGATTAAGTAATATTTCGGTACCAGATGCCGTTGGGTTCAACTATTTTAGCTAAAAAACAGTGGATCTCGGGCAGTCCCGGTGGCCCAGCAGTTTGGTGCCGCCTTTGGCCCAGAGTGTGATCCTGGAGACCCGGGGTCGAGTCCCACGTTGGGCTCCCTGCATGAAGCCTGCTTCTTTCCCTCTCCCTCTGCCTTTGTCTCTGCCTCTCTCTCTCTGTGTGTCTGCAATGAATAAATAAATAAAATATTAAGAATAAATAAATAAATAAATATCTCTTAAAATTTCTTAAAATTTTGCTTGTACTATTAAGCACTTTTATTTCAAATGAATTAACACAGTTGTTATGTGTTTAGTATGTTGGGAGCTCATTTATTTATTTAATTCTAATATCTTCGAAGCCATCAGCTTATATAAGATTAACAATTTAAGAATGAATATATTACTAGAATGGCATCTCTCGTTTCAGCAAAGCAACAACACTTGAGAAGACTTACGGGCCTGCGTGGGTAGCATATGGACACTCATTTGCAGTTGAGAGTGAGCACGACCAAGCCATGGCTGCTTACTTTACAGCAGCACAGCTGATGAAAGGGTATGACAGAGCAGGTGGTAAAATCCATGAAGGATTGCTTTTGCTCACAAAATGAGAATTCCACTATTACTGCCACTCCCATTTAGTTACTGAATCAAATTATCTTACTTGTGTCTTGTTAGTAGCTTATGATTTAAAATAACTATTGGAAGTTGAGGGAAAGAGAGGCTGCTGTAGTGATTTTGCCTAGCAGTTCACCTTAACCAATACAGAAGGGAAATAGGAAATAAAGCTGAGGGAAGAGGTGAGGATACAAGCTCCTTCTCACATGCTCATGCAAGAAGGAAAGTATTCATGAGCAAATTGTTAATTTATAGTCTATTTAAGTCCAAAAGGTATTTGCTCTGGGCTTAGTGGACTATATTTGCCAGTGTTCCAGATTTCTATTGATATATCAATATTAAGTATATTGATATTCCGTGATGTAAGTGTGCCCTAAGAGTATCTTACTTTGGGGAGTGGAGTATTGCTGTTACTCCTATCAACTCTCTTTGGACTCCCCTCACCCGAGGCCTACCATATTCTTTTGTGTGGACTGCCTCCATCTCTGGAGAGGCAGTAGGAGTACAGCAGTTCAGAGGGCTGGTCTAGAGTCACTACCTGGTGATCTTGGCAAACTATGTACCCTCCTGAAAATAGGTGTAATCACAGTACTTATTCCTGGGAGTCATTGAGACAATAACAAAGACTTTGAACAACACCTGACATGCAGAACATACTCAGTGAAAGTTAGCTGCCTTCATTTGTTTGCTTGTATTATTCAGGAAGGGGATCATCTATTCATTTGCACTAAATGTCCTTTTGTTAGGTTTAACCCTTTTCAGGCTATCAGACTTATTTTGGCACCCAGTTCTGCATCTAATATTCATGATCCCCAGATTTTTTTCAATTCTTTTAGATTTGATGTATATGATTTTTATATCTAACTTGTCATCCCTGCACATATTGTAAAGGAAATAGCTCCCTAGTTGCGGTAGTCTCTTTAGCCTGCCTTAACAAAGTGCCAAAGACTGGGTAACTTAAAAGAATGAAAACTTATTTTCTCACAGCTCCAGAGACTGGGAAACGCTGGTCAGGGTGCTGTCCTGTTTGGTCCTCGTGAAGGCTCTTCCTGACTTGCAAATAGCCACTTTCTCACTGTCCTCATGCGGGGGGACAGAGCTTTGGCATTTTTTCTTTCACAGGGGCACCAGCCCTATTGTGATCATTTAACCTTTATTATTTCCTCACAGGCCTTCTCCAAATGTAGTCACATTGGGGTAGGGCTTAACATGAATTTGGTCGAGGTGGGGGATGTATAAATTGAGTCCTAATACCAGTGTACTAGAAACAGTCTTCAAGAGGTACCTGGGTGGTTCAGTCCGTTAAGCATCTGCCTTCCATTTAGGTCATGATCTCCGGGTCCAGGGATCAAGTCCCATGTCAGGCTCCCTGCCCAGCGGGGAGTCTGCTTCTCCCTTGGCCTGCCCCTCCCCTCCAATCAATCTATATCTGTATCTGTATCTATATATCTATATCTATATCTATCTTAAAAAAATAACCCTCCAAAAAAAAAAAAAAAAAAGAAAAAAAAAATAACCCTCCAGGTTAAAATTGTTCAGCCCCTTATCGATTTACCTACATCGTCCTCAATACTTAGCCCAAGATTCTCCAGTTTATCCACCAAGACGTGTGACTTTTTCCAGTGCTTTGCTAAAGCTTGGCTCCCATATCTATGTAGACAGACCTAACAAATGACAGATCTAATCTGTCAATCTGATAAATTGGCAGGAAAAAAAAACCTCCATAATTTGCCATGGGTTGTTTCTTAGGAGCACAGGCTAGAGTATGCTTTCTTTTTTTCGTGGATGCTCACAAACCCACAAGAGTTAGTTGTTTGTTAGTTCCTACCTAAAAATCAAAACCAGTGATACTTTCCCAGTTTAACAAACTTTATCCAAGTAAATTTTCAAATCAGCTCATCAAGATAAGCATTATTCTTTTTAGTTCTTCTTCATCAGAAAAACTTTGCATTCTCTTAACTTGCCCTGTGTTCAGATAAATGTTTGACATTGTGTAAATATCTTAAGTTTTCTGTATGATTCCTTCTTTGAGCCACTGGTTATGTAGAGTATGTTTAATTTCCACATATTTGTGAATTTCCCAAATTTCCTACTCAGGATTTTTCATTTAATTCCATTGTGGTTGGAGAACATACTGCATGTATTTCAATCCTTTCAAAGTTCTTGAGGCTTGTTTCATGATCTAACATGGTCTACCTAGAATGTTCTAGGTGCACTTGAGAATTCTGCTTTTTTCCAGTACAGTATTATCACTGTAATCCCTTGGGTCTGATTGCGTTTCCTTTTTTTTATCCTCCATCCATTATTCTACCAGTTATGACAGATGGAGTATTGAAGCCTCCCAACTATTACTGTTAAACTGCCTCTTTTCCCCTCCAATTCTGGCAGTTTTTGCTACATGTATTTTGGATCTCTATTGTTCAATTCTCCATGGATTGAGCCTTTTATTATGGAAGGTCATCCTTCATTGTCTCTGGTAACAGATTTTGTCTTTAAGTCTATTTTGTCCAATATTAGTATAATCACCTCAGTTCTCTTTGTTACTGTTTGCTCGGTCGGTCATTTCCCATCCTTTTACTTTTAACTTGTTTGTGTCTTTGAATCTGAAGTATGTCTCATAGATAAAATGTAGTTGGATTGTGGTTTTATTATCCATTCTGTGAATGTCTTGCCTTTTGATGGAATTTTATTCATTTATGTATTATAAAATTACTGATAAGTTTAGAATTTATGTTTGCCATTTTGCTCTGTTTATGTCTTATGTCTCTTTTGTTCTTTCTTGTTACTGCCTTTTGTTTAGATATTTTGTAACATACATTTTAATTCCTTGGTTTTTCCTTATAGTATGTTTTTTGAGCTCTTTTTTGTGGTTTTCTTGAAGATTATAGTTAACATCTTAAACCAGTCTAATTTGGATTAATACCAAAAATGGGACTTTCCAACACCAACAACCAGTTCTCTGATTCTCTGGACATGAGCTAAGTCCTATAAGTCAATTCAGTTCTTTTTTATTTTTTATTTTAAAATTTTATTTAAATTCAATTAACATATAATTATTATTAATTTCAGAGATAGAAGTCAGTGATTCATCCATCTTAAATAACACCCTGTTCTCATTGTATCATGTGCCCTCCTTAATGTCCATCACCCAGTGACCTCATCCCCCCACACTTCTCCTTCCAGCAACCCTCACTTTGTTTCCTATGGTTAAGAATCTTTATGGTTTGTCTCCGTCTCTGATTTTTTCTTTTTTCTTTTTCCATCTCTTCCCCTATGATCCTCTGTTTGTTTCTTAAATTCCATATATGAGGTCATATAATTGTCTTTCTCTAATTGACTTATTTCACTCAGCATAATATCCTCTAACTCCATCCATATTGTTACAAGTGGCCAGATTTCATCCTTTCTGATGGCTGAGTAATATTCCGTTGTATATACAGACCATCTTCTTTTTTTTTTTTTTTTTTTTTAATAGACCATCTTCTTTATCCATTCATCTGTCGATGGACATCTGGACTCCTCCCACAGTTTGGCTATTAGGGAGATTGTTGCTCTAAACACTGGGGTGCAGATGCCCCTTTGGATTACTACTTTTGTATCTTTAAGGTAAATACCCAGTAGTGAATTGCTGGGTTGTAGGGTAGCTCTATTGTCAACTTCTTGAGGAACCTCCACACTGTTGTCCAGAGTGGCTGGTTCCTACCAACAGTGCATGAGGGTTCCCCTTTCTCTGCATCCTCACCAACCTCTGTCGTTTCCTGACTTGTTCATTTTAGCCATTCTGACAGGTATCTAATGGTGGTTTTAATTTGTATTTCTCTGTAGCCGACTGTTGGCTCAGTTTAGTTCTGACATTAGCTGGACTTAGTGTAGACCTCACAGGTTAAGTGCTTGGCCCCACAGGACTGCCCCTCCCCACTTCAGATCCCAGTGATAAGTCCCAGGCCACTTTTACTTCTGACTGTCTATGAATCAGAGGTTCCCGTTACCCTCTCCTGAGATTTGATGATTTGCTAGAATGACCTACCAAACTCAGGAAGGCATTTTACTTACATTTTCTGGCTTATTATAAAGGATACACTCAGGAATAGCCAGATGGAAGAGACACACAGGACAAGGTATGTGTGGAGGTGCGCATGGCTTCTACTCCTCTTCAGGCATGCCACCCTTTCAGCACTGCTTTGTGCTCACCAATCCAGAAACTCTAGGGCTCACTGTTTGAAAGTTTTTATGGAGTTCAATCTCCAACCCTTCCCTTCCTGGGAGGTCATTGGGTGGGAACAAAGGTTGCAACCCTCTCATCACATAGTCCATCTGGTGACCAGCCCCATCTCCAGGCTATTGCAGGGTCCTACCCTAAATCACCTGAATTAGCATAAACAGATATGATCAAAAGCGGTCATGAATCACAAAAGAGACTCCACTCCCACCACTCAGGAAATTGTGAGGGTTTTAGGTGCTCTGTATGAAGAACACGGGAAGACCAAATATATTTCTCATTTTACCACAGCAACTTAATTCCAGTAGTACATAAAAACTTCACCCCTATGCATCTCTGTTTCCTCCTCCCTCCTTTGTGCTGTTGTCTTATGCATTACATTTACACATTGTAAATCCCTTAACACATATCTAATTGTTACGTTATCTATTAAATCAGACAAAAATACATTTGTATTGTCTTATGTCGGGGCACCTGGGTGACTCAGCAATCGGGTGTCTGCCTGCGGCTGGGTGTGATCCTGGGGTCCCAGGATCGAGTCCCACATTGGGCTTCCTGATTCTCTGGACATCCTCCTTTGTCTCTGTCTCTCATGAATAAATAAATAAAATATTTTTAAAAATGCATTTATATTGTCTTATGTTTACCTATGTGGTTACTTTTAGTAAGCTGTTTTTTTTTTTTTTTTTAATGTGAGATTTGAGTTACTGTCTAGTGTCCTTTTCATTTCAGCCCGAGGGATTGATTCCCTTCAGTGTTTCTTTTTTTTTTTTTTCCCTTCAGTGTTTCTTATAAGGTAAATCTGCAACAGGATTTCTCAGCTTTTTGTTGCCCTGAGAAATTTTTGATTTCACCTTCATTTTCAGGAATGGTTTTGTTGGATATAAAATCTTGGTTGGCACTCTTTCTTTCATCGCCTTGAATGTCATCCATCTGCCTTCCTGGTCTCCAGGTATTGGATTAGAAGTCAGGTGTGAATCTTAATAGGAATCTCTTGTGTGTTATTGGTTGCAGTTTCTTTTCTTTCTTTCTTTCTTTTTTTTCTTTTTAAGATTTTATTTATTCATGAGAGAAACAGAGAGAGAGGCAGAGACACAGGCAGAGGGAGAAGCAGGCTCCATGCAGGAAGCCCGACGTGGGACTCGATCCCAGGTCTCCAGGATCAGGCCCTGGGCTGAAGGCAGCGCTAAACCGCTGGGCCACCCAGGGATCCCCTGGTTGCAGTTTCTTATTGCTTTAAAGGTTGAGGGGTGCTTTATCAGTAGTCTGACTATGGTGTGTCCAGGTGTGGATCTCTGAGTATTCTATTTGGAGTTTTTCTTTTTCTTTTTTTTTTTTTTTTTGTTTTTTTGAGCTCAGATACTATTTGGTTTATATTCTTCCTGCCCCTTCTGTCTCCCTTTGCCTTCTGGGGCTCTCATCATGCAAACTCTGGTGTGTGTGGTGGCATCCCATAGGTGTCTAAAGCTCTGTTCATTTTTATTCACTCTTATCTTTCTGTTCCTTAGACTGGGTAATATCAGTTGGCCTGTCGTCAGGTTCACTGATTCTTCAGCCTGTTCAAGCTGCTGGCAAACCCTTCTAGTGAATTTTTATTATTTTACTTTTCAACTCAGAATTTTCTATTTATTTCTATTTTCATATTTAAAATAGCTTATTTAAAGTGTCTAGAACATCCAACATCTGCCCTTTGTCACAGACAATTTCTGTTGACTGATTCCCTCCTTCACCCCTAGCCCCTAGATTGCTAATTGTTCCTTGTGTCTTTGCACGCTTCAGCGGTTTTTCTAGAATAAACACCCCTCAGATCATTGGTGCCTTTGGTTAACTTCCAAGTTTTAAAAAGTTTTCTTTTGATAATTTAGCAGTGTTGTTGCTTTTTATTGAGTAGTTTGGCCATTTCAGATGGACTTTCTCTAGCTAAATGACCCCTTCTGTAAGTGATTGAGTCTTTATCTGAGTCATGATTCTTGATTAAAACCAAAGCACATACTAACCAGTTGGTTACTAGTTAGACATTCTTAGATCTGTCTTCAAAGAAATACTATTATGTTTGTTTTGTTGTAATTACTGGTCTGACAAGAGATGAAGATTCAGTTAAGAAGTGGTTAGTACTTTTTGCCTAGAACTCTCAGAGGATGTGAAAATGGGGTATATACGATATACTTCTGAACTGATAGTAATTGAGATGATAGGAATCCACACAAGGGAGGATCTAACCTAACATTTAGGTTAGAAAGTCAGAAGCATTTCACAAAGGGAAGTGGAACTTGAATACATCACGGTGTATCGAATCAAAAGAAGAGAGAGATTGTCTAAGCTAAGGGTGTGACATTAGCATCCTGGAAGAAAACAGGAAGCACACATCTGCCCTTCTGCTTCAGACAGTTCCAGTTTTGTTTTTTGTTTTGTTTTGTTTTGTTTTTACTGTAGAATGATGAAAAATAAAGACAAGTAGGTTGCTGATAGATTCTAGAAGTGGCAGCTGATCAGTCTAAAAATTATTAGACTTTGATTAAATATCAGTAAATGAAGTGTTAGAAAAAAAGGAAGTACCTTGTTTTTGGCTGTGTTATCTTGCAGACAGGATTTAAAGTTGGTAAATTTCTGCTGAATTACCAAGTTTTAGGTGTTGAATATGTGAAATTTTCCAATATTTTTAGGTGTCATTTGCCAATGCTGTATATCGGATTAGAATATGGATTGACCAATAACTCAAAATTGGCTGAAAGATTCTTTGGCCAAGCACTAAGCATTGCCCCAGAAGACCCATTTGTGATGCACGAGGTTGGTGTGGTTGCATTTCAGAATGGAGAGTAAGTACTGAAAGGCCGGGAGCCCTTCCATTTTCCTTCTATAAATGAAGTTAAATCTCAGTCACGAGAGGTTTTACTCTCCTCAGTGATCTTTCATTAGATTTTTGTTTTTAAATATACCATTTTAGGAGAAGGAGGTGGGCAGTTTAAAAAAAAAAAAAAAAGAAAATACAAAGTGTTATCTTAGATTTCTTTAAAATACTAAACAGGAGTTGGTTTCCATGGACATGCGCTGCCACAAGCTAATAGTTCCAGGAGCAGGAAAGTTGTTGCTGAAGGTGAAGAGTGGCCTTAGGGTTGCTTGGAGGCGTGGCAGACCCCTTTGTCATCTTGTTGATTTGGGAGCTGGAGTCTTATATTGGAGAAGGATTTCCCACAATTGTGAAACAAAAATGCTCGTTTAGTTGCTGGTTAATCCGAAAATTAATCAGAATGGCTCAGTCTCAGAGTTTCCTGGTCATCTGAGGCAGTACTGCATCCTTGGATATTTATAGAATAAGTAATTCAGCGTTACATTCTAAAGAGAAAAATATTTGAGTGCTTCGCACTAAATTATACATAAATTTAAAAAAATAAATCAGTACTACTGTAATGTTTTTTTATGGCACGTGTGTGTATTCTAAAAATTGGATTATCTGCTATATTTAAGAGCAAGTTTGAAGCTGTTTTAAAATAATATATAGGGCAGCCCGGGTGGCTCAGCAGTTTAGCGCCGCCTTTGGCCCAGGGCGTGATCCTGGAGTCCCAGGATCGAGTCCCACGTCAGCCTCCTTGCATGGAGCCTGCTTCTCCCTCTGCCTATGTCTCTGCCTTTCTCTCTCTCTCTCTTTGTCTTCCATGAATAAAATAAATCTTAAAAAAAATAATATACAGTAATGATTTAATATGTAGTCCATTGATTTGTAAGCCAGAGTCAGCTCTCCTAGCACTTACACATTTGTAGACAGATGTATGTTCCTAGCTGAGGTCAGAGATGACATTCTGCCTTCCTATTTCTGCACCCATACTGTAAATGAGCATTTTTTTGTGCAGTCTATTATTTTGTGCTACATTTTCCACATTTGTATGCTTTCTGTTGATGATGTTACTATTATAAATGATCCCCAAGCCTGGTGTTGACGTGCTGTTAGTGGCCCTAATCATAGGAAGGCTGTGATGAGCCTGTAGAGGAAGTACCTGTGCCAGATGCGCTTCTTGGCTGGCCATGTTCAGTGTTAGCATGTGGAAAGCAGGTTACATGTTGGACAGTTGACCACAGGTTTGTAGGAACCTGACCCTATATTTCTGCCAGGAGCCATAGTTCAGTATTTGCTAGAACACTGTTTACAGTGACTTTATGGAATATAATTACCAGGAATCATGAGAATTAACTCTCACTCTTAAAATCTTGATCTCTTACAATATTAATGCCATAAAACTATCTGACCTTTAAATTTGAATTTTAATAAACTGTTTATAGAAATTTACTTCATTTTCCTTTCATTTTTTAACCTCATTTTTTCTTACAATGTTTATACTTGCTAGTTTGGAATAATCTGTAAACTTTCCCTTCTATTTTAGATGGAAAACGGCAGAAAAATGGTTTCTTGATGCTTTGGAAAAAATTAAAGCAATTGGAAATGAGGTATTCTTTGTAATACCTGTAACTCAAGTATGTTTGCTGTTGAATGAGAACGTTAATATGGACAATCTGTTTTGCCTGGAAGACAGTGGGCTAAAATTTATACTGGCAAATGGCTTGTTAATATTTGGATTTCAGGCACTTATTTTGCTACATGGTATAAAATGAGTGTGTTTCTAATTGAAAGGGTAAGTGTGGGCTCTTTGCTTTGTTAGAGGCTGTAGTTTTGATTTATGGGAGTAATCAAAATGTATCTATTGGTTATTTGATATAGGGAATATGTGGTAGTGAACACTGGTAGACACCGTACCATCTAACATAAGATGTCCTTCTCTGGACCTGAGGAGCCTCCTCTTTGATTAATGAGTAAATATATAGACCATGTATCACTTTGTTCAGACCTATCATGGCTTTTCCTTACCTTGTACTTAATACATATTTAGACCTCTCAGTGTTTGAAATATTTAACTAGGTCTTCCCATATGTGAGATGTATGCTCATAAATTAACTTTCCAGCTAGTTTGGATGTATATACATGGGTATTGTTTTAAAATAATAATGATGTTAGATATTATCAATTTCTGTAGGTAAAGGATTTGCATATTAGTACTTTTCTGATTATTGATTCTTTTTATTTACATCTATTTTATTTTATTCTGATTGCCACTTCCCATTTTCTTTTTTTTTTTTTTTTTTTTGCCACTTCCCATTTTCACTCTGTTCCTTTTCTTACTTATAGATCACATCTTCCTTGGCTGTTGGTTCCTTTTTACTGACACAGACACAGCTCTCTCTGGACCTGTGCCAGTTGACGGTCCACTTGCCCCTTTAAACACAGCTTTATCTATTTTAGTCTTTTATTTGTCCTGTGAATTTAAAACACCCTGTTTCTGTGTGTTGGTATGTGTATGCATATAAAACAGGTTCTTGAACAGCTCAGTCTTGGGCAGCCTGGATAATGTCTTTTGTTAATATGGGATTGTCACATATCACCTTGCCAATTTTTAGAGTTGGATACCTTAAAACCTTGCTACTTTAACTAGACCAACTGCATCAGCTTCACCTGGGAGTTGGTTAGAAGTGCACAATCCCAGTTCCACTGAATCACAGTCTGCAGTTTTAGCAGGATCCTGAGATGATATGCACAAAAGTTCAAGCCCCACTGTCACAAACCACACTTAGAGTTGGAACTGTTTTTTGATGATCTGAGGACACTGGATTCTTAAGAGAAATTTACAGTAATGGCTTTAAGTACAAATGCACAATACTATTAAACTGATAAAATGCCTATTAGAAAGTTACTTGAAAAGAGGGAGATATTGTTTGTCCTCAATTATTAACTGCAGCAAATGTCAAAATAGCCACAGGGAAGCAATGGTTCGTAAGGATCAGAAGGAGTTTGTTTTTTGTTCCCATGGGCTGTACCTCCTAGAGTCAGGCTAGGGAGCTGGAGCGTGTGGCTGGAGTCCAAGCTGTTTCTGGTTAGCTTGGACTGACTGAGGTGTGTTGATTGTGTCCTAAGCTCTGAGTGAGATGTTGGGAGGCAATAGGAAACTAGTGAGATAATTCCTGCCTTTAGACCTGTTGGGGATTACAGATAAGTAAATTGCAATAATTATACAGTGCACAAAAAGGGCTGTGATTGAGCAAATAAAAGTGCCCACACAGAGGGGCCAGTAACCCAGACTTGAGGATGGACCAAGAAGGCCCCTTGGATATGGCATCTTAAACCTCCTAAAACAGGAGCAGACATCAGCCAGGCATAAGTGAAGAGAAAAGGTCATAGAAGAGATAGAGAATGGCATGTACTGAGCTGGAGTGAAGCCAGTACAGCAGCTTGGAGTTTAAGTTCATAGAGAATATCGAGGAATGGAGCAGAAGGTTAAGTGTGGATCATTAAGGGCCTGGTATCTTATCCTGAGGTGGTGGAGCGCAGATAAGACTTGTCACATGGGGGTTGGCGTCACACTGAGGTGTCCTAGGGGTTAAGGATGATGTGGGCGCCAGGCATAAGAAAGCAGGCACTCAGAAGGGCTGGAGGTTGGGGAACTGGGATGGTAGGACAAGGGATAAAAGGTTAGTGGGTGACACTGGATTTGCAGTGTTTGTGAGCTTTGTAAGTAGGAGTATTTAGAGGGCAGCTGGAAAGCTTTGGGCTAGAAATACAGAGGTTGAACTACTTAAGCATAGAGGGGCTCATTAACAAAGTGGTGTTAATAAAATAATAGCATCCTCAGGAAGTCTCTTTAAATAGGAAAGAAAGAGAATCCAAGAAATACTCTGCTTTGTGCTGTGTAGGCTCCGGGAAAGAAGGCAGCCTGCACAGGTGCGGGTGATGATCAGGTGGGTCTGGCTGAAAAATGCATCTGTGAGTCATGGCTTTGATGATGCTTTGTTTTAGGTAACAGTGGACAAATGGGAGCCTTTGTTGAACAACTTGGGGCATGTCTGCAGGAAGCTTAAGTAAGTAAAGTAGAACATTTTCAGAAATATTCTTTTTTACTAAGTTTATTTAATTTTGGGCAGTCTTGTCCATATCTTTTTTGTTTGTTTGTTTTTAGGATTTAAAATTTTTAAGTAATCTCTACACCCAATGTGGGGCTTGAGCTATGACCCCAAGATCAGGAGTTACATGGTACACTGACTGAGCCAGCCAGCCACCCTTTAACTTATTTTCATTTTGAGATCTTCCAACTGTGTACTTTGCTGCTCAGATATAGCAAGCACCAAAATAATTATCTCTAGTGGCTTTTGTTATTTCTTTATTTTTATATTCCGGTGGTACATTTATTCTAGAAATTTGAAGAATTATAATAACTTTTCTTTTATTAAAAAAAATTGGTGTTCAAAGTTAATTTGGAAGAATTAGGATAGTAGGGTTTAGTTAAAACCATATGCATATTCTAACTTTTTTTCTCTAGATACCAGTTTTATGGTATGATAAGCAGCAGCATTTGAAAAATAACTCTTTGGTTAAATAAGTTTAAGGAACTCTAGGCTACTCAAAATAGAATAGGCTTTTCTGTTTCAATATATCTTGGAGTCTTTACTATTTATTAGGAGCTGCAGCATTTCCCAAACTTTAGTGAACTTTTTTTTCCACAAAAGATTTACAGGCAGGTATTCCAGGGAACTTTGGGAAATGCTGTCCCAAGTAACTTGTTTGGACCTTAAAGCAAAAATGTTTGGTTGCTTTTAACCACCTGTGGCGTGGGAGGTTTGTCTCGCCACAACGGAGGGCTTGCAGTGTATTGGGGTTCTGGCTCATCTTGGGTCCCTGCTGGAGTGGCCTTGGCTGGCTGGCTGACTGGTGGGTGTCCAAGTACGCAGTGCTGGATGTGAAGAACCATTACCAGTCTAAACTGTTACTCTGATGTCCCTAAGTGTTTCTGATGTTCTTACATGGATGACCTAACAACTGAATGCTTTCACTGTACCTACTAATTGTTTTTTCTTCCTTCCCGATCTCCCTGCTCCCAACTCAGTCTTTCATCTTCTCTTACAGAAAGTACGCTGAGGCCTTGGATTATCACCGTCAGGCACTGGTGTTAATTCCCCAGAATGCGTCCACCTATTCTGCCATTGGGTATATCCATAGTCTGATGGGCAATTTTGAAAATGCTGTTGACTATTTCCACACAGTATGTCTACTTAACATTTACTGCCTTTTTTTAAAAGATCTTTTCTAGGCAATATTGGGAGTGTTTGTTCGTTTTTCTAGGCAGTGTTTATTTTGCCATCTTAAAGTTCTTCAGACGACCTTGTGCTTTCTTCTTTCCTTTCAGAGAAAAGCATGTGTGTGTTGTGCAGTACTCATCCAACTGCAGATAAATGTGAGACTTGTCCTAAGTGTGCAGTGAGACAGACATGTGTCTGTGCTATATGTTGCCCTGTCTAAGCAGGAGAAAAGAAATTTAGGATTTAGAATTAATTCCCTTAGTTACTTTGTTCAGTGAACGAAACAGTCTGTGTTCATCACAAGGAAAGAATTTCTCCTAAATTCACATGCTGTATCTCACCAAATGTAAGACACCATTAATAAGCAAGTTGCTCCCCCCCCACCACACACACATTCAGACAGACACACACAAATAAACCTTTCAACTTTACATAATTCTAATCTCTCAGTTTTTAGGTACTTAGAAAAAGTGCTCTTTTTGAACAAATGAGGACATAGATTTTCATCAGGAATCACTCTAGTATCTACATAAAAAAGAAAATATATGTGAAACAGATACTTATAGCACTCTATTCTTCACATTCAGAATTTGGTTCTTTTAAATCACTTTTGCACCAGGTGGTCAATGTCTCTGCTTTCCTGGTGCCAGTATACACACCCTGTTCTTTACTTGTGTTTCTCCCAAACAAAGACATTGGCTCTGCAAAGCTTATTCTGCCAGAAAATGTCAACAACAGGTTTTTAGACAAGAATGGCAATTCCTGTATTTTTGAGTGTTCATATGGTTTGTGGTCTAGTCTGTATCTTCATGGTTGCCACATCTAGGCTACCCAAACAGGCCACCATCATCATGGCTGTGGCCAGCTGACAGCAGTAGTAAGAAACCACCAGATATTTAAGGCATCGAAGTTCAGAAATGTTAGAATTGGGGGGGGGGGGGGGCGGGCAGGAGTGCGTCTTAGAATCAATGAAATAATGGTATTTGAAAAGAAAGATAAAAATATGAGAAAACACGTAGGGTTGGTTAAAGATTTTCAGGTGAGATCAAGTCCTGAAAGTACCACTATGATAATGAGAATACTGAGCTAGTAAGAAGTGTGGACTAGCAGCTTTTCTGGTTTGTGTGATCTTTCAAATGTGTACGTTTGAAGATTGTATAATTCACCTCTGTTCTGTGATATAATTAATCCAGAAGGTTTAGAAGGCTCTATATTGAGATATGATTTTGAAAATCTTTTTTGGAGGAGTGTGATTTCAAACATAAAAGAGAATGGTGTAAAGACCCTCCACATGGCCATCATCCAATTTCAAAAGATATCAACTTGTGGCTACTCTTGTAGCCCTCCTCCCCTACTCCCCCTAATTCCTTGGAGTGTTTTGAGTTGAGTCCTGCAGGAATATTTTTAAATGAAAGAGAAGGAGATACATTTTCTTGTAATAACAATGCTGCATCTTTTCTGGCAGGCCCTTGGTCTTAGACGAGATGATACATTTTCTGTTACAATGCTTGGTCATTGCATTGAGATGTACATTGGTGATTCTGAAGCTTACATTGGTAAGATTATAATTATTCTAATTGACATTTTATTCTATTTAGATTGTTGTATATCTCTGTTTAGTTTTCTCAAATCTCATGTAAGGTTCTCAGTTTATCTTTCTAACCATTTAACTATATTAATATCAAGAAACTCCATTTATATTGTTGGAATAATGCTGTAGGAATTAATGACTCATTAAGTATTTGTACAGTTTAAAATTGAATACTCGGTATATGCAAAATACTATTACAGAGTACATGTAGAGTGCTGTTGTGATATAGGAGAATATAATTGATAGAAAAAATCTTGGAGACTTTTATTTTCAAATAATTTCTAATATATGAAAAGGCTCTGGCCTTAATACTTTGTAAAATGGGGCCTATAGCATATTAACTTTTAAACTTCAGTGGAATATTAAGTTGGCTTACATTCACATTATAGTACAATGTAATTTAAATAATTTTTTGGTAATAAGCAAGTCTTAAGATAAATCTGGATAGAATGCTGCACTTGGGCACTCATTTGGTTACAAATTTTGTAAGGTAACAAGGGTATGGTGAGGTTAAACCTTAAGACAATGTAAAACCATGAGAAAAAAATGTTAATTTAATTAGGCTTCAATAAAATGAACTTCTGTTCATTAAAAAGGCAGGTCATAGACTGGGAGAAGTTATAATTTGTAGACTGTCAAAGAACTTGTGTTTAGAATACAAAAAATCCTATAGAGCAATAAGAAAAAGTTAAATAAGAAATGGGTTTATATTATACTACATATTAACTAGAATTTGAATAAAAATTTGAAAAGGAAAAAAAAAAGATCCAAAATGAGCAAAATATTTGAACAGGAGCTTCACCAAAGAGGATATCCACTGAAGCAAATAAATATGCTCAGTATCGTTACATAATCACGGAAATGAAATTATAAAACCATTCTGAGATGTCACTGCATACCTGCCAATCTGGCTGTAGATAGAAAATACTAATAATGACTAATGTTGGTAGTGATATGGAGCAGCTGGTACTCTTGTGTATTATTGGTTGTCGGTGGACTACATGCAGGTAGAGCTACTTTGGAACACTGTTTAACATGTCTGCTAAAGTTAAATAGGCCAATTAAATCCATTATGTGTTGCTGCCTGATGAATCACTCCAACCGACAAGGATGTATTAGTTCTCACAGCTCTCTAGGTTGATTGGTGGTTCATTTGCTGGTCTCATTCAATGCAGCTGTGGTCAGCGGGCACCTGATGGGCTGACAGTCTAAGATGGCCTCATGCATAGATGGGGACCTCAGCTGACACTGAGAGCTAGGCCTCGTACAGGTCTTCTATCTCGGGCTTCTTCATAGCGTGGAGACCTCAGGGTTCTAAGGACAAGAATGAAAGCCTCAAGACCTTTTGAAAGCTGGAAGTGTCACAAAATCACTTCCATCACATTTTGTTCAGTGTGGGTCACATGATTGAGGGCAATGTCATCACGGGTGGGGCTAGGAGGTGTGGTTCATTGGGGTGTTAGGGTGGCAACCTGCCACGCTGCTCTTAGGATGTAGTAATTCTCCCAGGTGTGTGCCCAGTGGTATAGGGGCCTCAGGAAGCCAATGCTCACACACAGGATTGTTTCCAGCATCTATGTTCGTAATCACACCTAACTGGAAATAACTGAATGTCTACACGTATGTAGCAGAGGAGAAAGGAATGCTAGCAAGCTTACCCAGTAGAGTACTACACACTTAAAAAGACCATTAAGTCATGTTGTAACATAGGTGAATCTCCTACATTTTGACAAAAAGAATATACGCCAATTATTTATTTATTATTTATTTATTTTTTAAATTTTATTTATTCATGAGAGACAGAGAGAGACACAGGCAGAGGGAGAAGCAGGCTCCATGCAGGGAGCCCGATGTGGAACTCGATCCCGGGTCTCCAGGATCAGGTCCTGGGCTGAAGGCAGGCACCAAACCGCTGAGCCACCTGGGCTGCCCTGAGCTGTGCTCTTAAAAGTACAGTTTTACTAAGTGGTGGAGGGAGTGCTGTGTAAACATGGAAATGATGGATAAATGACGGAGTGTCTTACTTTATTTTCCTTGTGGTGTTTCTTTTTAGGAGCAGACATTAAAGACAAATTAAAATGTTATGACTTTGATGTGCATACAATGAAGACACTAAAAAACATTATTTCACCTCCGTGGGATTTCAGGGAATTTGAAGTAGAAAAACAGACTGCAGAAGAGACAGGGCTTGTGCCCCTGGAAACCTCACGGAAAACCCCAGATCCCAGACCTTCTTTGGAAGAAACCTTCGAAATTGAAATGAATGAAAGTGACATGATGCTGGAGACCTCAATGTCAGACCACAGCACATGACTGCAGACAGGTCTCAGCTCCATTTTGTCCTGGGGGAGGTCACGGTTTCCTCATATCCTTGTCCCATCTTCAGAAATCCCCACTTGTTAACACAAATGCAGACAGCACTTCTCCACTGAAGAGTGGAGACCTGCCAAGAGGCTGGACCATACACCTTTGGAGCAGATATTTTCTCGTCCCACAAAGCAGTTTTGTGTAGAGGAATAAAGAGGTAAATTGTGTATTATGTCTTTTTTTTTCCTTTTTCAAACAGTGTTTCTTTTGGACTGATTTTAGGTTTTTGAAAAAGCTACAAAAGGTTTCTCCCTGTTCACGTCTTATGTGACCGAAGAATCTTGTCATAAAAAAGAAATGCATGTTGGGGATCCCTGGGTGGCTCAGTGGTTTGGCGCCTGCCTTTGGCTCAGGGCTTGATCCCAGGTTCCTAGGGTCCTGCATTGGCTCCCTGCGTGGAGCCTGCTTCTCCCTCTGCCTCTCTCTCTGTGTCTCTCATGAATAAATAAAATCTTTAAAAACAAAAAACCAAATGCATGCCTGTACTCCACAAGTAATGCCACTCCAGGCTTAACTTGGATTTCACTTTTTGTCCATTAATGTCCTCTCAGCTGTGACCGTATCCCAGGCTTCTCTGGTCTTTCATGACCTAGATGGATTGCAGAGGACTGGTCAGTTATTTTGTAGAATGTCTCTTGATTTGAGTTTGTTTGATGTATTTGTCATATTGGACTAGGGTTCTTGGTTTTGGGAAAAAAGTACCACAAATGTGGACAAGGTACCTTTCTTATCACATGTCAGGGGGTCACAATATCAACATGAGTTACCACAAATGTTGTTAATATTGATTACTTGGTTGCAGTGGTGTCTACCATTGGTTTTTCCACTGTAAAGTTACAGTTTTTCCCTGTCTGTAATGCATGCTTTAGAAGCAAATTATGAAGTAGTTTTTGTTTTTAGGACCAAGAGGTTTAAGCTCCACCCTCTGGAGGGGAGATATTTATACATATGATTTTGGAATTCTTGTGTAATGCAAATTTGTGTCTCCTATTTATTCAACCATCTGTGTGGACTCATGTATATATATTTTTACATTTTAGGTTATGATCCTATACAATATTATTTTAGGGCTTCAGTTGTTTCAGCATTGACCATTGGGAACTCCTTCAGGTTGGCTCCTATCTCCTTGTGATATACCCCCATCCATTTTTCTTTTTTTGTTTTTCTTCTGGTAAAATATACATAACATGAACTATGGACTTCAGTTAATAATAATGCATCACTAATGATACAAATACACCAGTGCAAGGTGTGGATACAGGTGTGGGTGGGGAGTACTTGGGAATTGTGCCTTTTGTAATCCTAAACTCCTCTAAGAAATAAAGCATGTATGTGTTTATAGATGGACAATGATAGCCATCTTAACCATTTTTTTAAAAGATTTTATTTATTTATTCATGAGAGGCAGAGATACAGGCAGAGGGAGAAGCAGGCTCCATGCAGGGAGCCTGACGCGGGACTCGATCCTGGGTCTCCAGGATCACACCCCGGGCCGAAGGCAGTGCAAACCACTGCGCCACCGGGGCTGCACTGTCTTAACCATTTTTATGTGTACAATTCAGTGACATTTATTTCCAGTTTTTTTTCATCATCACAAATTTTGTACCTGGTAAGCATTAACTCCATACTCATCCCTCGTGCTGGTCCCAGATAACCTCTAATCTACATTATGTCTGAATTTGCTTATCTAGACCATTTCATGTAAGTGGAATCAGACAATATCTGTCCTTTTGTGTCGACCTTACCTAGCATTTGTTTTTTGTTTTTTTTTAGATTTTATTTCTTTATTCGAGATAGAGTGTGATTAGAGACAGCACAAGCACGGTGGAGGGGCAGAAGGAGAGGGAGAAGCAGACTCTCCACTGAGCAGGGAGCCTGACATGGGGCTCATCCCAGGACCCTGAGATCATGATGAGAGCCGAAGGCAGACACTTAACTGATTGAACCACCCAGGGGCCCCTATGTAGCATATTTTTAAGGTTCATTCCTGTTGTAGCTTTTACCAGAATTTTATTCCTTTTTATGGCTGAGTAATATTCCACAACATCAATCACGTATACCGCATTCATCTCTGGATGGACATTTGGGTTGTTTCCACATTTTGGCTATTGAGAATAACATTGCTGAAAACGGGAGTGGATAAATACCTGAGTCCTATTTTCAGTTCCTTTGGTATATGCCTAGGAGTGGTATTGTTGGCTCCTGCGCAAAGTTGTACGTAATTTTTTGAGGAACTGACAGACTTCCTACAGTGACTGCCCGTTTTACATTCGCACCACTAGTGCATGATGATCCACTTTCTCTGCATCCTTACCAGGGCTCTTTACTCCTTTGTTATTATAATCATTCTAGTGGGTTGGAAGTAGTAGCTCTTTTGGTTTGATTCCTATTTCCCTGATAACTAGTGATGTTGAACATCTTACCCTGTACATTTGCCATTTGTATGTTCTCTTTGGAGAAATGTGTTCATATCTTGTGACCACTTTTAAATTGGGCTGTTTATCTTTTTGTTGTTGAGCTGTTGGAGTCCTTTACCAATTCTGGATATTCTCAGGGATGCCTGGGTGGCTCGGTGATTGAACGTTTGCCTTTGGCTCAGGGCGTGATCCCAGGGCCTGGGATAAAGCCCCACATCAGGCTCCCTGCTTCTCCCTCTGCCTGTCTCAGCCTCTG
This sequence comes from Canis lupus baileyi, assembly GCF_048164855.1. Classification (NCBI taxonomy): domain Eukaryota; kingdom Metazoa; phylum Chordata; class Mammalia; order Carnivora; family Canidae; genus Canis; species Canis lupus. Next base: position 108,080 of record NC_132854.1, on the reverse strand, counting down.
TGAGTCTCACGAATAAATAAATAAATCTTTTAAAAAAAATTGATACTCTCAGATATGTGGATTTGCACATATCTTCTATTATTTGCATTCTTCTCATTCTCTTGATAGTGTCCTTTGATGCACAAATTTTTAATTTTATGAAGTTTGTTTGTTTACTATGCTTTTGGTATTATATTTACAAAAGTGTTGCCAAATCCAAAGTTACACAGATTTTCACTGTTTTCCTCTAAGATTTCCTTTTTTTTTTTAATTTTTCTTTTTTTTTCTTTTAATTTTTATTTATTTATGATAGTCACACAGAGAGAGAGAGAGAGAGAGGCAGAGACACAGGCAGAGGGAGAAGCAGGCTCCATGCACCAGGAGCCCGACGTGGGATTCGATCCCGGGTCTCCAGGATCACGCCCTGGGCCAAAGACAGGTGCTAAACTGCTGCGCCACCCAGGGATCCCCTCTTTTTTTTTTTTTTTTTTTTTAAGATTTTATTTATTTATTCATGAATTCATGAGAGACAGAGAGAGAGGCAGAGACACAGGCAGAGGGAGAAGCAGGCTCCTTGCAGGGAGCCTGATGTGGGACTCGATCCCTGGACTCCAGGATCACGCCCTGGGCCAAAGGCAGGTGGTAAATCACTGAGCCACTCAGGGATCCCTTTAAGATTTCCATAATTTTAGCCCTTAAACATAGGTCTTTGATCCATTTTGAATTAATTTGTGTAAATGTTGTAAGTTGCATTCACTTTTACTCTTTGGAGTGTAGATATTGTTTTCCCAGCACCATTTTTTTTTTTTTTTTTTTTTTTGAGATTTACTTTTTTTTCAAATATGGATTCCTTTATTTCTTCTCCTTGCATAACTGCTCTGGCCAGAATTCCAGTGTTGTGTTAAATAGAAGTGACAGAAGCAGGCTTCCTTGTCTTGTTCCTGATCTTAGGAGGAAGGCTTCAGTCTCACCATTGAGGGTGATGCTAATCTCAGGTTCTCACTGACACCCTTAACAGTGTTGGAGAAGTTCCCTTCTATTCCTAGCCTGTTAAATGGTTTGTTGTTGTTGTTTATTAGAAGGTTGCAGATTTTGTCAAATGCTTTTTTTTGTTGGATCAGTTATGATAATGAGGCGTAATGAGTTCTAGGATTTGGGGTCTGTTGAGGGAAAAACATGACCAGTAGCACATTTTGTTTGGCAACTATATTTGACAGCTCTTTGGGGGCAGTGTGGTGGCGGTATAACAGTGAGTCTCAGGGTTAGAGAAGTCTGAAGTGCAGTGGTAGTGTGGTCTTTCTAGTCCTGAGGTTTGTCTTTATTTATAGCTAGCAGATGCTGGGTGTAGATTTGCCTGGTATGCAAAACAGGCTTTAGATGGCTAACGATATGCTTGTTTAAGCTACATTTAAAACAATTGCATAAAAAAAAAATAAAACAATTGCATGTACACTTGATGGGATGAGCACTGGGTGTTATGTGTTGGCAAATTGAATTATTGAATTTAAATTAAAAAATGTAAAAAATAAAACAATTGCATGTGAAAAATTGGATTTGGCATGTTGGGCTTGAGCTAACCATCTCCACCTGCTGTGAAGAAGTAAACAACATAGTGGTCAGTATGCAGGGGCCATCTCTGGTTCATTTATATGTCTTGTAGGCTTTTTCTTTCATTCTGCTAATGTCCTCTATTATACTGATTGGTCTTCATATGTTGAACCACCCTGGTGATCCTGGGATAAATCTTGTTTGATCATATTGTATGATCCGTTAAATGTAATGCTGAATACAGTTTGTTTTTTGTTAAGTTTATGTATATATTCATAAGAGATATCTGTTGGTCTGTAGGTCTCTTGTAGTGCTTTTGGCTCTGGTATTGGAGTATTACTGGCCTCATAAAGTTAATTAAGTAGTATTCTCTTCAGTTTTTTGAGAAGAATTGAAATTAATCCTCTAAATATTTGGTGGAATTCACCAGTGAAGCCACCTGGTCCTGAGCTTTTCTGTGTTGGGAGATTTTTGGTTATTGATTCAGTCTCCTTACTTGTTATAGCTGTTTCTTTTTGAGTCAGTTTTGGTAGTTTGTAGGTTTCTAAGAATTTGTGTTTGAGTAATCCCAATTTAGCATTGATAGCATACACACACTGCTGCTATGCGCCTCCCTTCCCCCATCTTTTTTTTTTTTTTTTTTAAGATTTATTTATTTATTTATGAGAGACCCAGAGAGAGAGAGAGGCAGAGACACAGGCAGAGGGAGAAGCAGGCTCCATGTTGGGAGCCTGATGTGGGCCTCGATCCCTGGACTCCAGGATCACGCCCTGGGCGGTAGGCAGGCGCTAAACCGCTGAGCCACCCAGGGATCCCTCCTTCCCCCATCTTAATATTGCTATTGTTACATTCATTGTTTTTATTCATTGTTCCTATTGATTTATAATTATTGTTTTAATCATTTGCCTTTTAAATTATACAAGGAAAAAAAAAGCGTTACAAGCCAAGAGTACACTAATACTGGCTTTTATATTTGCCTATATAGTTATCATTACCATTGTTCTTTATTTATTGATAGGATTCCATATTAGTGTTTAGCATTCTTTCATTTCAGGCTGAACAGCTCCCTTTGGTATTTTTTGAAGGGCACTTGGACCCTTCAGTGACAAACTCCCTTAACTTCTATTTATGGGGGATGTCTTAAATTTCTCCTTCCTTCTTGAAGAATATTTTTGCCAGATAAGAAATTTTTGGTTGACAGTATTTCTTATTCAGAGCTTTATGTCATCTAATAAAGAGGAGGATTATATGCTTCATTTGTTGAAATCCTCGCAGGTCCTCATCCTGATACTGGAAGGTACAGTATCCTACTTTTTGACGGTTCCTGAGACATTTATTCAGAGTATGATTAATGTGTTGTACAGAAATGAATTTTCTGGGGTGTCAGGGTGGCTTAGTTGGTTGGTTATGCCTCCAACTCTTGATCTCAGCTCAGGTCTTGATCTCAGGGTCATGAGTTCAAGCCCCATATACTGGGAATTGAGCCCACTTAAGAAAAAAAAAATTTTCCTGACATCTGAAATGCTGTCTTAAACACCAAAACTTTATCTTCACCAAAAGTATTCCATATATATCTACCTTAAGGTGAGGCAAAACAAAACAAAACAAAAACAAAACAAAACAAAACAAAAAGGCCGTCATCCCTTGAGGTTACTGAGTGCTAACTCCAGGAGGTCTTTGTAAGGCTCTCTACATTTGAGGAATCTGAATGCACCTCTCATGCTTCCAGGGCCCAGCATCTGGACTGTTCTGTTTCAGCTCTCTCCACAGTGACTGTCAGCTTAATGTAGTAATGCATTTGGATCCTGAGTTCCCTACTGTTTTTTAGACTCAAATAGTGAGGTTTGAGTTTTCATTTTTCTATTCAATGGCTTTTCTCTGTCTCCTCTGTCAGTATCACATGTGCCTATTTTTATGCCTTCTGTCTTTAGCTGGGGCTAGAAAATCAAGTGACTAAACTTAAAATAGTTTTCAAATAGGTAAAATGAAGGTATTAATACTGTTTTCACATTTTTTTGCCTTCCAGACCAAAATACTGCTTCACGTAATTTCTTCATTGATCATGTGGTGATTTTTTTTTTCTTTTAGGTTTCTGAAAAAGCAGACTCCTGATAAAGGAGCTATTTCCATATTGACAGTGCCTTAAGAAATAAAAGGCAAAATCCAAGCTGTTTTTCAGATCAGCAGTTAATATCAATGTTTAGGCTTCAGAGTATCAAAGAAAGGTAATGTGTAGTTGTACTGTCAAGTATTTTTCTATTACTACCTAATTTTTACTCCTTATAGTTTCCTATATAGTTTCCTAAAAAGGCATCCTTTTTGACAACCTCAAAGTGACCATACTGTCATTTTCAGAGGAATATGGGAATGTTATGGTCACTGCTGCTTTAAACCACATGAAGCATGTCCCTAATTTCCCGCGGGCTGGCTACTGGGCCGATCTTAGAGGACTATCAACCAGAAAATGAGTGTGTGTATTTGGGAGCAAAGAATTGCAGTTTCAGGAGCAAAGATCCAGATGGGGTGAAAGGAAGGGAGGTTCAGTTACAGGAGTTAGGAAAAATTTCTGGGCAGCCCGGGTGGCTCAGCGGTTTAGCGCCACCTTCAGCCCAGGGCCTGATCCTGGAGACCCGGGACTGAGTCCCACGTAGGCCTCCCTGCATGGAGCCTGCTTCTCCCTCTGCCTGTGTCTCTGTCTCTCTCTCTGTCTCTCTCATGAATAAACAAATAAAATCTTTAAAAAAAAAAAAAAGGATTTTCTATGAGTGTTAATATATATTGACTGACTACTAATTGTATCTTTAGAAAGTTCACAACTACCAGACTTGTCATCAGGTTGTTCTGCAGACTTCTCAAACACTTGCTTAAAACTGCCATTTTGCCCAGTCCAAAGGCAGAGAAGGTGGTTTCTTTCCAATAGCTGTTCAGACTCGACTTATTTTTTTTTAAGTCTTTTTTTTTTTTAATTTTTATTTATTTATGATAGTCACACAGAGAGAGAGAGAGGCAGAGACACAGGCAGAGGGAGAAGCAGGCTCCACGCACCGGGAGCCCGACGTGGGATTCGATCCCGGGTCTCCAGGATCGCGCCCTGGGCCAAAGGCAGGCGCCAAACCGCTGCGCCACCCAGGGATCCCCAGACTCGACTTTAAAATCGCTCCAAGGCAGCCCGAGTGGCTCAGCGGTTTAGCACCACCTTCAGCCTAGGGTGTGATCCTGGAGTCCCGCGTCGGGCTCCCTGCCCGGAGCCTGCTTCTCCCTCTGCCTGTGTCTCTGTCTCTCATGAATAAATAAATAAATCTTAAAAAAATAAAATCGCTGCAGTCACATCAGTCTCCCATTTGTTTAGTCTGGATGAAGTCTACAAGCCAGAGAGTAAAGACTTGCAGACAGGTTGAGCGCGGTCCCCTAAGAGATGGTCCAAGTAGGCTCTGTATTTAAGAACTATGGAGACATTCGTGTTTAAATGAACGGTTTCCACACTTTTCACCATTAGCCGCTTCTGCACCTACTTCCTATTAAAGTATTTTCTCTGGCAACGATACTTTCCTTTTCACCACCAGAGTTTGGTTTGAGCGCGCAGGCGTGGGGCGGGAAGGGGGAGACGAGCAGACCCCACGCGGGTTCCAGCCTTGCAGCGGGAGACCGTGGGCTCCCCAAAACCCAGCGAGGCGCCCCCCAGCCTGACTTTTTTGATCGACATCCCCATCTCTGTATGGAGCTAATTGGAGACCAAAAAAAAAAAAAAAAAAAAGAGAACGGTGGGGAGGTGCCCGGGTAGCTGCCTCCAGATCCAGTGCGGACCCCAGGGTGCTGGGCCCAGCCCCACGCGGGGCTCCTGCTCCCCCGCCCCCTCCGCCCCTCCCCTTGCCGGTGCTTGCGCGCTCCGACCAGTAAAATTTCAAGAACAAATGGAAGCCGCGGATCCCGTGTGTGAGGACTCCCGGGGGCTGCGGGCAACTCGCCGCCCGGCGCCGCACCGCGGGTCGCAGCTGCAGGAGGGCCGAGCGCCCCGAGCGCAGTCGCTCCTCCGCGGGCCTGGGACACAGGCAGCGCGACGCCAGCAGCCGCGACGAGCCCCCGGGCTTCCCGGCAGGCACCTGCTCGGCCTCGGGCCACCGTCCGGCGCCCTCGGAAAATGACAAGTGGCCGTAGACGCTCCCCGAGGCGCGCTCCCGGTCTCCCGCGGGGGGCAGGGGCCCGCGGCGTCGGACGGGGACGTCACGGGCCGGGGGCGGGGGCGGGGGCGGGGGCGGAGGCCCAGTTCTCGCGACGTTTGGAGCCGGGCGGGAGGCGGCGGCGGCTCCGCGGCGGGTGCGAGATGCGCTCGGAGAAGGAGGGGGTCGGAGGCCCTGGGGCGGCAGTTCCTGGGCGGGGCCCGAGCGGGAGGGAGAGGCAGTCGGCTGTGGGAGTCCAGTTCCGCCGGGAGTCGCCGTGGCGAGAAGCAGAGGCACACCCAGCCTTGTCCTCCGGCGGAGGGGTCGGCGCGGGCAAACCTCGCGAGGAGAAGACGGCTCTGAGCAAGGTGGGGAAGGGGCGGGGAATGCAAACCTCGCGAGAGGAGGAGGTCGGCAACCGCTGAGACGACGGCGGGGGGGGGGAGGGTGGTGCTTGCAAGTGTCGCGAGGACGGATGGTCTCGACCGGGTGGGGGCGGAGCCGAGGGGTGTGTTCCGGAAGCAGGTGGGCGGGGCCAGGTGGGCGGGGCCGGGCGGGCGAACCTTGCGGGATGAGGGATGCTCGTGAGCAACCAAAAGGTGGGCTCGGGGTTTGGGGTGCGCCAAGGGACGGAGGCCGCCGGCCGTGTGGTCAAGGGGGCGGGGCCGGGCCCCTCCTCACCGCCGTGGCCGTTTCCGCTCGTCCGGACGCGGCCAGCGCCTGGAGCCCGCGGTGATCCCGGAGGGGGCTGACGCCGTGAGGCGCTGGGCCCGGGCCGCGGGGGTCGTCGGTCCCCAGGGAGGAGCTGCTTGTGCGCGCCGCTCTGACCGCACCCGGCCTTCCTGACAAATGCGTGGGTTTCTTGGCCTTCCCAAGAACGCGGGTCAGATCTGAGCCTGACGCGGGGGCGCCAGGTGATGGGAGCGCGGGAGGGACCCAGCGCACCGCCGCCCTCTCCGCAGGTGGTCATCCGGCGGCTGCCCCCGGGCCTCACCAAGGAGCAGCTGGAAGAGCAGCTGCACCCCCTGCCCGCGCACGACTACTTCGAGTTCTTCCCCGCCGACCTCAGGTGAGGACCCGGGGGCGCTGGTCCCTTGCTGGGAGCCGTCTTCCCCCGCAGGTACCCAGAATCCGCGCGGAGCCTACTTGGAGCTCTCCCCGCCTGGGCCGGCCCCTCGGCTCCTCCACAGGAGGTTGGGACGATGCCGCTCCTGGCACCGCCGCGGTCTAAGAAGAAAAACAAACACCGAAACGCTGTGCTCCTCCCACGCGGTCGCCCTCCCCCCACCCCACACCTTCCAGGTTGTTCCTTTTTTTATTCCCTTCACAGCTTGGTGGAAGGGTGACTCTGAGACCTCCTTTTATTAGCAAAGAGAAAACCCAGCCAGATTGTGTGATTTTCACTGTGTTTACTACACCTTTTATGATCATTGTTACCCTTTTTAGCTCCAGTGTGTGAGTTTGCATTTGGGATAGCCACATAAGGCCTCCTGAATAAATACCTTTAAGTAAAGACTTAAGTCGGCCTATTCAAAGAAAAATAGCACTAACGGTGAAATACAAATTTGATCTTAAAAAAAATAATAGGTGATTTTCAAATGACTAAAGTTGAAGAAAACTGGTACAGTTAAAGGACAGGCCCTGGACACTCGGAGTGATTCGGTTGGAATCCCAGTCCCGCCTTTTAACTTGCTGCACCTTTTGCACATACTGAATTTCTATGAGCCTCAGTGTTCTCGTCTCTGAAATGGATTGAAAGTTCCTCCTAGGAAGGATGTTGGTAGTTGTGAAATACTAACTACCACATTACCAATAGGAGAAAGGCTTAGTTCTTCTGTAGTCCCCATACCGTGTGCTGTGGTTCAGAGTCCCTCTAAAGTACATAAATGTGTTCTCTAAGTCAGTGAAGAAGCTCTTATAGGATTGAACGTTTTCATTATGAATAAATCATGACTAGCTGGTGTTGGGTCTTGATGTGTGCTAAGGAATGACCTTTGAATAAGCTTTCCTTTGACTTTTCAACCTTGGAAGACCAGTATTTTAACTCTGGTTCTGTGTAGTAGAGATACTGACCTTACATGTCTTTTCCAAGTTATTAAAAAGATTTCCAGTAATGTTTATTTTTGCTTTTTTGCTAAAGAATACCCGGATTGGAATATAAATAATAGTGAAAGGGAATATAAGGGAAGGGAAAAGAAATGTGTAGGAAATATCAGAAAGGGAGACAGAACATAAAGACTCCTAACTCTGGGACACGAACTAGGGGTGGTGGAAGGGGAGGAGGGCGGGGGGTGGGGGTGACTGGGTGATGGGCACTGAGGGGGGCACTTGACAGGATGAGCACTGGGTGTTATTCTGTATGTTGGCAAATTGAACACCAATAAAAAATAAATTTATTATAAAAAAAAAGAATACCTGGATTGTTGTATTTAGCTGAGAAGTGATTCTTTGGCATATAGGTTTTATCTGAAATAGTTTCTTGTGCCCAGAAAAGAAAAAAAAAGCAAAATTAAAGAAGTCTTGCAGTTTTTACAATTTTCATTGTTATCTTTTATTTCAGTCTTTATCCTCATCTCTACTCAAGAGCATACATTAATTTTAGAAATCCTGAGGACATCCTTCTTTTTAGAGATCGTTTTGATGGCTATATCTTCATTGACAGTAAAGGTTGTATCATTGGCTTTTTAGACTCTTTATTATCATCTCAAAGCATGTTAATAAAGTTTTGCTGGAATGTTTGTGAATTATAAGTAAGTTTTCAGATACCAACCTATTTTTTTTTTTTATTTGACAGAGTGAGTGTGCGTACACACATGCACAAGCAGGGGGAGAGGCAGAGACAGAGGGAGAAGCAGGCTTCCTGCTGAGCAGGGAGCCCAATGCTGGACTTGATCCCAGGACCCTGAGATCATGACCTTACCCGAAGGCAGACACTTAACTGATTGAACCACCTCAGATGGTGCCCTCTCAGGTACCAATCTAAAACAAGTTCATAAATTTCGATTGTGTTACTGTGCTTGTGTGCTTATGTTGAAAATTAAAATTATACCTAAACCAAAGAACTCTAGCAATTCTTTGTATCAGTGACAACCTAATTATCATTGGAATGATGTTTTTCACATAAATGAGTTTTCTAGATAAGTGATCTTCAATTATGTACCCAAACTAAATCACTTTCCTCATGTTCAATAGAAATTTTCTAGGATATGTTATTCATTTACATCTGTGTCCTTTTAAACAGTACTCTTGGGGCACCTGGGTGGCTCACTGTGTTAAGCATCTGATCTTGATTTCATAATCTCAGGTCATGATTTCAGGGTTGTGGGATCGAGTCCCGTGTCTGTACTGGGGTTCTGTACTGGTGTGGAGCCTGCTTAAGATTCTTTCCCTCTCCTTCTGTCCCTCCCCACCCCCACCCCCACCCCCCAAAAAAAAGAAAAAAAGAAAAGAAAAACCTAAATCATTATTTTCCAAAATGAATATAGTGGAATTTTAGAATGGCTTTTGCAATTTCTTTTCTGCTAAAGGCCTAGAATATCCTGCAGTGGTAGAATTTGCCCCATTCCAGAAGATAGCCAAAAAGAAGCTAAAGAAAAAGGATGCCAAAACTGGAAGCATTGAAGACGGTGAGTCCCTTTATAAAGACTGGCTTATGAAACTGCCAAATTAAATATAGTGATCAAATATAATTTCTCTCTCATGTGGGGAGGAACGTGTTTCTTTTTTTCTTTTTTAATTTATAGATCCAGAATATAAGAAGTTTTTGGAAACTTATTGTGTGGAGGAAGAGAAACCTAATGCGAATCCCGAAACACTTCTGGGAGACATAGAGGCAAAGACAAGAGAACTTATTGGTCTGTTTATTCTACTTTTCTTCTCTTTACCTTATTGAGATATATATTTATTTCTTTTCCAATTACTTTAAAATTCACACTCATGACAGGTTTACCAGGGATTTAGAGTTTTTTCCAGTTGTAACAAAAATATGGCAACCTGGGAAGATATTTCTGAGCATCAGTTGAAGGAGAGTGCCAGAGCTTTCAGTAAAAGAGCTTCCAAATGAGCAGTGGAGAAGACGTGTGAGTGGCACATGGCCATGGCTTCATACGTGTTGGATTGTGGATGCCCTGAGCAGACATTAGGCTTCCAATGGGAAGGCTTTGCTCCAGCCCAGGGTGGACTGCTTGCACTAGCTGGCAGAGTCCGTGTATGCTCTGGCCAGTTGGGTGTGGGAAGAAAGGGACAGAAGGAATCCAGACTTCAAGGAGTATGACTGGAATAGATCAGTGGATGAAAGCAGCATCATTGATGTGGGACAGACTGGGGGAGAAACATTACTGGGAGGAATGCAAGATCTCACTATAGAGCATGTTAAGTTTAAGAGCTAAAAAAAAAAAAAAGACAAATTAGAAATTCTAGGACTCTCCACTCTTCTTCCTTTTCCACTTTGCTGTAAATGCCCTTGTATAGAATAGCCACAGAGAAGAACCAGAGTCTTCTACTTATGGGCAGTTTTGAGGCAGTCCTTGGTGGCCAGACACACACACCATCCAGCTCCCGTCCCCAGCCCAGCTCCTGGTACACAGTAGGTTTCATAGCATTTTACAGAATGAGTAAGTGTGATTCACAATCTACTAGTCCAAGATGAGGCTAGGGAGCTTTGATCCTGTTTCTGCCCATCCAAGTTTGGATCTTAAGCAATTCAAGGCAGTTTGCCTTTTTTTTTCTTAGATTTTGGCCTTTAATGGATTCTTATGATCTAATCTGAGGAGTGAGGGTTAAATGGAAATAGGAATCCCCTCGTAAGTGGCAGGTTAGTGCAGTGTCCTAGCAGGGGACACAGAGCAGACAGATCTGGGCTCAGTGTCCTGTTCCCTCCCAGGTGGTTGCGACAGTGCCCAGTAGCTCTCTAAGTGCTAACAGTTAGACTGTTGGTTAAATTAGTGTTCTGTTACACAGCCATGCAACCTTCTGTTGAACAAATGATATACTTCTGTGGTTTGTAAAGCACTTTCATAAACAGGTCTCATTTACCCTTCACATTGATCCTTTGGGGTAACAAGGCAGGTATTTTCTTCGGAGAAGGGGGAAGGCGGGTGTGGTCTTGGCATCAGCCCCTCCACCCACCCAGTCTTGGTCCTGCTCTTTGCTGATAAATCCAGAACTCCCACGGTGCAGAGCAAGAGTCCTCCTCAATTTAAAGCAGGCTGCGTATTACAGAGCCTGTGCTCATCCTGGGTCAGAGCTCATGGTTAACACAGGAGCCACTCAGGGAGGGAATGGGCTCTTGTCTTGGCCCCTGTACCTGGGATGAAATGTGGGCATTTTCACAGCCTTATATCTGGGGCAGAGCTTTCCTGGCAGAAGCCATTTGATACATTGTGTTGAAGTGTTCAGGAGTTCTTAATTCCCTGCCCAAAGTCTCTCTTACAGAATTCCTGATTAGTTCCTGATCTAAGAATTTGAGAAATGTCATGGCCAGTCTCCAGTTTTTCCAGGGAATTTTCCTTCCCCCATTTAATCTTAGGTTTTGAAAGAGCTGTAGAATAGACCCACTCTTCCACCTGTATCCTCAGCTACTGCTATAGGGAACACATTTCTCAGAACCAGTCCCTCTGAGAGGCTATGCCTTGAGGCCCACCATATTTGGGTGCCCCATTCCAGGTTAGGTCAGACACATCTGGTGCCTGAAAGCTGATGATGGAGTTTGAGTTTACAGAGAGGTTCATTCCTGGGTGGTTAGTGCTGCTTAGATGAAGTGCCATGTGAGATCACTGTCTAAACTTTCACATCTGGTTTATTTTGGTTTGTGGAGCGTATATGATAAGAATCCACATTGCTTAAAATCATTGTCAAGAGAGTAGAAAAAGAAGAAATTTCCAGAATATGTTCTGAATCGAAGTGAATCTATAATGTTATGTAATGTTTAAAATATCTGCAAACATGTGAAGATATAACAATTGGAAAGTTTTTTTATTTATTTTTATTTTTATTTATTTTTTTCAATTGGAAAGTTTAATGTGTTGTACTCATTTTTCTTTTTTTTTGCTTTTATAGTCTCTTTGTAAGTAATATGAAGAGTCCTTGAGAATCAGGAATTTGTTGCTTACTATTTATAGAGTTGTCAGTACCTCCAAATAACTTGACTTTATAGTGATGGAATAGGAACTCCCTATTACTAATAGGGGATATTAGTATTCCCTATTATTATCCCTATTATTATTAGGGATAATAGGGGAATACTCTCTATTCCTAATAGGAACTCCGAGATACAATATATGCTCATCTAAATTTTATGTATTTATGTATGTAGGTATTCATTCATTTATTTATTAGAGATTTAATTTTTAAGCAATCTCTACACCTAACATGGGGCTCGGATTTACAAGCTGGAGATGAGGAGTTACATGCTCTTCTTTTTTTTTTTTTTTTTTTAATTTTTATTCATTTATGATAGTTACAGAGAGAGAGAGAGAGAGAGAGGCCAGAGACACAGGCAGAGGGAGAAGCAGGCTCCATGCACCGGGAGCCCGATGTGGGATTCAATCCCGGGTCTCCAGGATCGCGCCCTGGGCCAAAGGCAGGCACCAAACCGCTGCGCCACCCAGGGATCCCGTTACATGCTCTTCTAACTGAGCCATGCTAATTTATTTAAACATTAAATTGAAAACAAGTATTTAAAATGAAGGAAAAATAAATCTTATTTTAGAGTTAAATCTTGCATAACAATTTTTGTGTTTTAGCTAGAAGAACTACACCTCTTTTGGAATATATTAGAAATAGAAAATTAGAGAAGCAGGTAGGTCTGCCCTCTTACCTGATGAGTATCCTTCCTGTCTCTGCCGCGTCCACACAGATCATTTATACACATGCTTTCCCACGTCTCTAGAGGATTCGAGAAGAGAAGCGAGAAGAGCGAAGGAGGAGGGAACTGGAGAAGAAGCGTTTACGGGAAGAAGAAAAGAGGAAGAGGAGAGAAGAGGAGAGGTGTAAGAGGAAAGAGGCAGACAGAGAGAAGAGAGCTGCTGAGAGAGAAGTAAGGATTAAGGTAATTTTGAGGAGATAGCTCATTTCTTTTTTCTAAAGCCAGTTCTGCTACAGTTATGCCTTTTAGGTATTTAGCTCTTCCAACTTGTTTTTTTTTTTTAAATATTTTATTTATTTATTCATGAGAGACACACAGAGAGAGGCAGAGACACAGGCAGAGGGAGAAGCAGGCTCCTTGCAAGGAGCCTGATGTGGGACTCAATCCCAGGACCCCGGGGTCATGCCCTGAACCAAAGGCAGATGCTCAACCACTGAGCCACCCAGGCATCCTGCTCTTCTGACTTATAAGGACATTTCCAGTTAGCCCTTTTGTTATTATGGTACTGTTTCTCTGGAGTACAACATTGGTTCTCAAACTGTGTTCCCTGCGCCCTGGGGGTTCCTTGGCCATACTGTGGGGGAGGGGGCCCGGCCTCCTGGGTGTGAATGATAGCACTTCACCCAGAGGAACCCCACACTTACTTGTCATGGATTGGGTTTCTGCTTACATTTTCCTTTAGAGAAAAGACTCCCTGACTAAAATGTACACATTTGGAAACCACTGGCTTGGTGTGTACACTGGCTTTTCTAGACAAAGGCTTACTCCTGGAACTGGTTTTTATTGTTTCTTTTACAGTAGTAGCAGTGGTTTCTACACCTCTTGCCCAGTTTCTCCTTTGACGGATATGTTCATTTAGAAGGGTGGGTTAGTGCATAGAAGTTGTTCTTCCCCTGTGTAAAATATGTTGTTCCAGTGTGAGTCAGCCCTTCTTTGTTAGTATTCTGCTCAGATGACCTTATTAAACCTAGATTTCGACCTGATGTGCATCTTCCCTCATTCCATAAAGGGTTTGAACTGCTCTTAGAGATTCTTTGAAATTGTATCATAAAAAGAAAGAAAATAAAAGATCAGTACTTTGGGGGAAGATAGAGTAGAAAGGGAGAAGATGGGGAAGAGGTCAGAGTTGCCATAGATTAGTTCCTTTTTTTTTTTTTTATTTTTATTATTATTATTTTTTCATTTATTTATGATAGTCACACAGAGAGAGAGAGAGAGGCAGAGACATAGGCAGAGGGAGAAGCAGGCTCCATGCACCGGGAGCCCGACATGGGATTCGATCCCGGGTCTCCAGGATCGCGCCCTGGGCCAAAGGCAGGCGCTAAACCGCTGCGCCACCCAGGGATCCCTCTTTTTTTAAATATATTTATATTACATATATTTTTAACTTCAATTAATTAACATATAACAACATATTACTAGTTTCAGAGGTAGGGGTCAGTGATTCATCCATCTTATATAGCACCCAGTGCTGATCCATACCACGTGCCCTCCTTCATGTCCATCACCCAGTTACCCCGTCCCCCGACTCTCCTCCCATCCAGCTACCCTCAGTTTGTTTCCTGTGATTAAGAGCCTCTCATGGTTTGTCTTCTGCTCTGATTCTGTCTTGTTTTATTTTTCCTTCCCTTCCCCCATGATCCTTTGTTTTGTTGTTTAAATTCCACAGATGAGTGAGATCATACAATAATTGTCTCTCTGATTGACTTATTTCACTCAGCATAATATCCTGGAGTTCTGTCCACATCATTGCAAATGGCAAGATTTGATTCTTTTTGATGGCTGAGTAATAGTCCATTATATATGTAGACTACATCCATCATAGATTAGTTTCTGATATGCTTGATCAGAAACATAGTTTCATTATCCATGAGGAGAAAACATGTCATTTCTTCAAGGGAGGCAAAGCTTTTTCTAGGCCTTTGCTTCTAAGTCACTTTCTCCTGAAGGTGGTCATATGGGACTCACTAGCAGGAGGGAACAATTTCTTAACAAAATTCCTACGAAAACACACAAGCATGTGACTGGGTTTTCTGCAGTAACAGCCTCACAGCTCACTGGTTCACGTAACTGGATCTGTTGTTGGTATTTCTTGGCCATTGTATGCTGCTCACCATTGCCATCTGGGGACTCAACAATGGAGGCTCCACCATGGCGCTTGCTTCCACAGTCCCTTATGATGGGGAAGGGAATGTTTAACACAGCAGATTGTACCCTGGTTCTTAAATCACATGGAAGAGACACAGCCCTTCTGCCCACATGGCATTGGCCATAGCAAGCCACCTGGTGGCACTTAATCTCAGATCGGGAGGCATATTCAAGAAGCGAGCCAGGAAGAGAACCAGAAATATCTGATGAACACACTAATGAATGATTTCTGAAGACTGTTTCTGGAAATGCTTCTCTTTAAGTTTAAAGACATTGCCGAACACCCTTTCTTGATAAGAGGTCACATCCCTTGACCACATCCCTTGCTATGAAGACAAATCCTAGATGTGCAAGATGTCCCACAAAAAGTATTTCATAATCTGATGATAACTGATGAGATTGAGGAACCCAACCAAGACTATCAAATAAAGATGATCCATTCCCCATTGGCAAGAACATGGCAAAACCAGGGTATTCCTCAGGGAAATAACTCTGAGGGGGTGTTTTCTGTTTGTCTATGTGGTTTAGGACCCACAGAACTCTCCCAAGAAAATTGTAGCATCTCAACTTCCTATAACTTGTCATTTCCAGTAGCATAAATGAACAGTTCTGGAATGGTAATAATAAAAACGTTAATATAGGGAAATCTTTAACATTAATTGTGGTTGGGGGACACCTGGGTGGCTCAGCGGTTGAGTGTCTGCCTTTGGCTCAGGGCGTGATCCTGGAGTCCTGGGATCGAGTCCCACATTGGGCTCCCTCCATGGAGCCTGCTTCTCCCTCTGCCTATGTCCCTGCCTCTCTCTCTCTGTGTCTTTCATGAATAAATGAATGGAATCTTTAAAACAAAACAAAACAAAAAACATTAATTGTGGTTGGAATTCAGCTCTGTCATGTCCAGGCATAGAGTAGGTATTTGCATTTAACGCAGATTTTATGGTCACAGATGGAAACATTTTCTGACCTTCTCTTTGACCTTTCTAAACACATAATGGCTAATCTAGTGCCTAATCTTTACACTCTCAAAAGCACTTTTTTCAGTAGCTTTGAGAGTTTTTCAGGAATAATGTTTGAAACTTGTAGCTTATAATTTCAATTATAATTTTAAGAAAGAAAGTTTTGGAGTGTAGCATTTTACTTCTATATTTTATATTATGAAATTAGAGTCCAAAAATAAGCCAAAGGAATAAAAAATTAAGTCAGTTAAAATAAACATATACTCTTTCATATAGAAAAAAAAATAAAAAAAAATAAGTCAAAACATAGAGGAAGAGAAAAGGGTATTCTTTTTTTTTAATATTTTATTTATCTATTTATGAGAGACAGAGAGAGAGAGAGAGAGGGGCAGGCTCCATTCAGGAAGCCCGATGTGGGACCTGATCCCGGGTCCCTAGGATCACGCCCTGGGCCGAAGGCAGACGCTCAACCGCTGAGCCATCCAGGTGTCCCGAGAAAAGGGTATTCTTATCCAAGTCTGGTCAAACAAAATCTTAGTGGCAGACCCCAATGACATGAGTAATCAACAGCCTCTGTCTATGGAGTGTCTGGTATCCTGACATGACAGCACTCACCTGAGCCCAAAGTTTGCCCTTAGTAATCATCTGGGCTCATTGTAGGAATGTCTGATTTACAAATAATTTGGAAAAGTAGCTTTTTTTTTTTACCTGAAAAATAAAATTAATGAAGAAATACTAAAAGAGTTTGTATTCATATCACAAAAATACAAATGCAGAGAGAGATCTTCAGGTCTATTTTTTAAAATAAACTGATTCAAGCTGTTTTTATTTTCCTCTGAGGATTCTTTTTTTTTTATTATTAGTTTTTAGGGTATAGATCCTTTACCTCTTTGGTTAGGTTTATTCCTAGGTATCTTATGCTTTTGGGTGCAATTGTAAATGGGATTGACTCCTTAATTTCTCTTTCTTCAGTCTCATTGTTAGTGTATAGAAATGCCACTGATTTCTGGACATTAATTTTGTATCCTGCCACATTGCTGAATTGCTGTATGAGTTCTACCAATCTTGGGGTGGAGTCTTTTGGGTTTACGTAAAAAGTACAGTATTATGTCATCTGTGAAGAGGGAGAGTTTGAATTCTTCTTTGTGAATTTGAATGCCTTTTATTTCTTTTTGTTGTCTGATTGATGAGGCTAGGATTTCTAGTACTATGTTGAATAGAAGTAGTGAGAGTGGACAACCCTATTTTGTTCCTGATCTTAGGGGAAAAGCTTCCAGTATTTCCCCATTGAGAATGATATTTGCTGTGGGCTTTTCATAGATGGTTTTTAAGGTGCTGAGGAATGTTCCCTCTATCCAGTGCTGGATAATTTCTGAAGAGTTTTGATCAGGAATGGAGGCTGTATTTTGTCAAATGCTTTCTCTGCATCTATTGAGAGGATCATATGGTTCTTGTTTTTTCTCTTGTTGATGTGATCTATCACATTGATTTTTTTTTTTTTTTACGAGTGTTGAACCAACCTTGCATCCTGGGAATAAATCCCATTTATCATGGTCATGGTGAATAATCTTCTTAATTGGAGAAGATTGGATCCTATTGGCTAGTATCTTGTTGAGAATTTTTGTATCTGTGTTCATCAGGGATATTGGTCTATAATTCTCCTTTTTGGTGGGGTCTTTGTCTGGTATTGGAATCAAGGTGATGCTGGCCTCATAGAACGAGTCTGGAAGTATTCCAAGTATACTGTTCCAAGTATTCGGAGCAGCTTTAGTAGAATAGGTATTGTTTCTTCTTTAAACATTTGATAGAATTCTCCCTGGGAAGCCATCTGGCCCTGGATTTTTGTGTCTTGGGATGTTTTTGATGACTGCTTCAATTTCCTCCCTGGTTATTGGCCTGTTCAGGTTTACTCTTTCTTCCTGTTCCAGTTTTGGTAGTTTGTGGTTTTCCAGAAATGCATCCATTTCTTCTAGATCACCTAATTTATTGGCATACAGCTGTTCATAATACGTTTTTTAAAATCATTTGTATTTCATTGTATTGGTTGTGATCTCTCCTCTTTTGTTCATGATTTTTATTATTTTGAGTCTTTTTCTTTTTAATAAGGCTGGCTAATGGTTTATTTATCTTATTAAATCTTTCAAAGAACCAACTCCTGGTTTTGTTGATGTGTTCTACAGTTCTTCTGGTCTCTATTTCATTGAGTTCTGCTCGAATCTTTATTATCTCTCCTTTTCTGCTTAGTGTAGGTTTTATTTGCTGTTCTTTCTCCAATTCCTTTAGGTACGAGGTTGTGTATTTTGAGTTTTTTCCAATTTTTTGAGGGATGCTTGTATTGCGATGTATTTCCATCTTAGGATTGCTTTTGCTGTATCCTGAAGATTCTGAATGCTTGTATCTTCATTTTCATTAGTTTCCATGAATCTTTTTAATTCTTTTCTAATTTCCTGTTTGGCCCATTCATCTTTTAGTAGGATGCTCTTTAACCTCCATATGTTTGAGTTTCTTCCAAATTTCGTCTTGTGATTGAATTCTACTTTCAAAGCATTGTGGTCTGAAAATATGCAGGGGACAATCCCAGTCTTTTGGTATCGGTTGAGACCTGATTTGTGACCCAGCATGTGGTCTATTCTGGAGAAAGTTCCATGTGAGAAAAATGGAATTCCACTTGAGAAAAATGTGTATTCAGTTGCGTTTGGATGGAAAGTTCTGTAAATATCTGTGAAATCTATCTGGCCCAGTGTATCATTTAAAGCCCTTGTTTCTTTTGTGATATTGTGCTTATAAAATCTGTCATTTGCAGAAAGTGCCATGTTGAAGTCTCCTACTATTAGGGTATTATCTAAGTATGCCTTTACTTATGTTTTTAATTGATTGATACACTTGCCAGCTCCCACATTAGGGGCATAGATACTCATGATTGTTAGGTATTCTTGTTGGATAGACCCTTTAAGTATGATATGGTGACCCTCTTCATCTCTTACTACAGTCTTTGGGATAAACTTTAATTTATCTGATATGAGGGTGCTACCCCAGCTTTCTTTTGAGGACCATTTGAATGATAGGTAAATGGTTCTCCACCCTTTCACTTTCAGGCTGTAGGTGTCCTTAGGTCTAAAATGAGACCCGGGATCGAGTCCCACGTCGGGCTCCCTGCATGGAGCCTGTTTCTCCCTCTGCCTGTGTCTCTGCCTCTCTCTCTCTCTCTCTCCCCCTCTCTCTCATGAATAAATAAAATCTTTAAAAAAAAAAAAAGTCTCTTGTAGACAGCAAATAGATGGTAGATGGGTCTTGCTTTTTTATCCAGTCCAAAACCTGCGTCTTTTGATGGGATCATTTAGCCCACTCATGTTCCAAGTAACTATTGAAAGATATGAGTTTAGCTTTGCGCAGTGGCAGTATCGTAGCCAATGAGGTTTATCCGAGGCGCGATTATTGCTAATTGAAAGATATGAGTTTAGTGTCATTGTAATACCTATTCAGTCCCTGTTTTCATGGATTATTTCTTTGGGCTTTGTTTTTCTTTTACAAGATCCCCCTTAATATTTCTTGCAGAACTGGTTTGGAGGTCACATATTCTTTCATTTTTGCCTGTCTTGGAAGCTCTTTATCTCTCCTATTCTGAATGAGAGCCTTGCTGGATAAAGTATTCTTGGCTGCATGCTCTTCTCATTTAGGACCCTGAATATATCCTGCCAGCCCTTTATGGCCTGCCAGGTCTCTGTGGAGAGGTCTGCTGTTAATCTGATATTTCTCCCCATATAAGTTAAAAAATCTCTTGTCTCAAGCTGCTTTAAAGATTTTCTCTTTATCTTGGGAATAGCAAATTTGACTATTAAATATCGAGGTGTTGAACAGTGTTTATTGATTGTGGTGGGGGGTGTCCTCTCTATCTCTTGGATCTGAATGCCTGTTTTCCTCCCCAAATTAGGGAAGTTCTCAGCTGTGATTTGTGCAGATATACTTTCTGGCCCTTTGTCCCTCTTGGCATTTTCTGGAACCCCAGTTATATGTAGATTCTTCCTTCTGAGGCTGTCATTTATTTCCCTTAACCTTTACTCATGGTCTCTTCATTGTTTTTCTCTTTTTCACTCAGCTTCCTTCCTTGCTGTCAACTTGTCTTCTATGTCACTCACTCTTTCTTCCACCTCATTAACCCGTGTCGTTAGGATCTCCACTTTGGATTGCATCTCAGTTAATTGATTTATAACCTCGGCCTGATTAGATCTAAATTCTGCAGTCATGAATTCTCTAGAGTCCTTTATGCTATTTTCCGGAGCCACCAGTAGCTTTAAAATTGTGCTTCTGAATTGGCTTTCTGACATCAAATTGTAATCCATATTCTGTAACTCGATGGAAGAGAGTACTGTTTCTGCTTCTTATTTTGTGGTGAATGTTCCTTCTAGTCATTTTGCTCAGTGCAGAGTGCCTGTATGAGCAGGCTGAGTCAAGAATATCAACCACAGCAATGCCGGGGTGGCTCGGCAGTTAAGTGCCTGCTTTGGCCCAGGACGTAATCCTGGGGTCCGGGGATTGAGTCCCACATCGGGCTCCCTGCATGGAGCCTGCTTCTCTCTCTCTGCCTGTCTCTGCCCCTCTCTGTGTCTCATGAATGAATGGGTAAAAATCTTTTTTTTTTTTTTTTGAGTGGGAAAGATCCTTTTATTGGGGTGGACACGGAGTACGCACTAGTCCATGATAAAATGACTTAAGAGAAAGATCCGGAAATGCCGACTTCTCCTCCTGGCACACATTCAGAGCAAAGCCTGGGCACAGAATAGGTCCCAGCCAAGTCTTTAAGGCCCGGACTGGAGAGCAGGAGCAGGGAGAAAGGCTCCCACCCATGCTGCTGGGCCACAGCAGGGCCCTGGCTCTAGACCCTTGCAGACACACTCTGTTTTTCCGGAGGAGAACTGGAGGGGGTGGGGGAGTAAAAGGGGGTTCTGGGTAGTGGGGTTTGTGAATAACAATGTTTTTTAAAAAGCATCTACCAACTTCACACTACTGGATCTGACGTCCCCTTTAACCATCGCTTACAGCATAAATAAAAACTCAAGGAAAATAAATACATCGGCTCCTATGAGGTTGAAAGTGGTATGGATGGTCAGGTGTGGGTGGGCTGGTAGGGGCAGGGCAGGGGGCGCTTAGAGAAGGCGGGCGGGTGAGTAGCAGACAAGACAGGAGGCGCCTGTGGGGGAGTGAGAGTCTTAGGTGTCTTCATGCATGTCTGGGCTATCGGTCCGTGGGACCTTGCGGAGGGGTGCAGAGCTCTCACCCTCAAGGTCCACTTACTCCTGGTCTCTCTTTGCGGCATTCTTTTTGTCCCATTGCTTATGTAGGTAGCGCAAAAGAATGTTTGTCTTTTCTGTCACAATGATCTGTTCAGATGGGTACTCCCGGGTGGGCAGGTAGACTGAAGGATGCCGGTTCGAAGCTTTGCACACAGAGTCAGCATGAAATCGACTAAAATTGCTTTTGTTGTAGACAGGCAGTCCTTTCAAAAAATCTGCCATCTTCTGTTTCCTCCGTCGTTGCCTCAGCCACCACCACAGCCGCCTTCTTAGCCGCCGCCGCCGCACAGTAACCGGATACAAATCTTTAAAAAAAAAGAATATCAACCACGACCTAAGTAAATTTCACCCTAGATGATTCTGACAAGGTCAGAGACCAGAAAAATGAAAACAAAGATCAGAACAAAATAAAACAAAAGGACCACTAGAGTGAAAAATTTTAAAACAAAGTAGTAAAAAATAAAAGGCCAAAAATCCCAAAGAAGAAAAAGAATAAAAAGGAAGAGAAAAAACAAAAGTAAAGTGGAAAAAGAAAAACAAGAGAAGAAAGAAATAAAAGGAGGGGATTGGGAGATGGTGGTGGTGAAGAAGTTGTAGTGGAGAAAGAATATAGTCCACCTAAAGGGTCCTAGAGGGTGATCCTCTTGGTTCTGAGTGTATTAAGTTCTGTATGTTAGAGGATGCTCAGTCCCAAATTTATATAAACCAGCGATACTTGTAGAAAGCCCCAACATTGACCACCAAAACATAAACAAGATAAAAGAAGGGGGCAGAATGAGAATGAAGAGAGAATATACTCTCACAGAATGAACCAGCATGGTATTCCACTTGGTTCTGGGTGCATGCTGGTCATGTTTTAGAAGGTATTAACTTCCACCATTGTAGAACAAACTGAGGCAGAGAAAAAACACAAAAGCCCATATCTCATATATCTCCCAAAATTAAATTGAGTATGTTGAAGGGAATTCAGAAGTGGAAAATATATCTAGGACCTGTAATTGTAGAAATATGAAAGTCAGAAAGGAAGAAACCTAAAAATGAAGAGGTGGTAGAATATTGTAGTTAAGGTGGGAAAAGAGAAAAAATATTGGAAATTCTTAGTCTGATATAAAAACAAGTTGTACTGGAAAAAGGGGGGGGAAAGGAGGGTACCCTCTAGTTCTATATACTGTAAATCCCTCAACTTCCCCTGGAGCTTTCCAGTGCTGCTTGGTCAAGAGCTTGCTCTTCCCCTGTCCTTACAAGCTGCTCTTCTGGTTGAGGGGCTGCTGTGCTGATTCTCAGGTGTGTGCACCTTGTGTGCACCTGGGGGAGCTGCCCTGCCCCCTGCTGATGCTGGGCTTAGTGGGAGCTATTTATCCTGTGAGGCCCCCGTTCCCTGGCCTGCCCCCCCAGGCACAAGGTGACACAAGGAGGAACAACACCACTGGCGGGGGCCAGGTCTCCAGCTCTGGAGTCAACTCCCTCAATAACCACCTGCAGCTCCCAGTCTGCACTGGCCTAGGTGCTCCTGGGGCAGAGTGGGCGCTGTTGTGCACAGCTTGGGGGCACCCGGTTGCAGGAGAGTCCTCACTGTCCTGTGCCCTCCCCACCTGCCTCTGCCAGTCCCAGGGGGAGTGCAGGATTGGGGGCTGTGTCTCCCGTGCCCTGGAATCTGGGCCCTGTGCTGCTGGAATCGGGTTCCCGGGGCATGGCTCCCGAAGGCACCAGGGCACAAGACGCCTCAGCCTGGAGCCCCACCCGACCCACCGGCTTCTCCCGAGGCCTTGCTGGGTGTGCGCTCCAGCCCTTTACTGAGATCAGCTGTGGTGTGTGGTGAGCTCTCCCCCAGGCGCCCCTCCTCTCCTAGTGAAGCCAGGAATCTTTTTTTTTTTATATAATAAATTTATTTTTTATTGGCGTTCAATTTGCCAACATACAGAATAACACCCAGTGCTCATCCCGTCAAGTGCCCCCCTCAGTGCCCATCACCCAGTCACCCCCACCCCCCGCCCTCCTCCCCTTCCACCACCCCTAGTTCGTTTCCCAGAGTCAGGAGTCTTTATGTTCTGTCTCCCTTTCTGATATTTCCCACACATTTCTTCTCCCTTCCCTTATATTCCCTTTCACTATTATTTATATTCCCCAAATGAAAGAGAACATACACTGTTTGTCCTTCTCCGATTGACTTACTTCACTCAGCATAATACCCTCCAGTTCCATCCATGTCGAAGCAAATGGTGGGTATTTGTCGTTTCTAATGGCTGAGGAATATTCCATTGTATACATAGACCACAGCTTCTTTATCCATTCATCTTTCGATGGACACCGAGGCTCCTTCCACAGTTTGGCTATTGTGGACATTGCTGCTAGAAACATCAGGGTGCAGGTGTCTCGGCGTTTCATTGCATCTGTATCTTTGGGGTAAATCCCCAATAGTTGAAGCCAGGAATCTGAAGGCTTCACCGCACTCTTGTGGTTCTGCCCCATTTCCCTGCTAAGCGCCTTTCAGTCCGGGAAGAATCCGGCACGGGTTTTTAAAGTTCCTGCTCCTCTAGGGCTGGGCTTTCCTGTCCTGGAGGCTCTTGCCGAGGGCCTTAGCCCGGCTCCTCTCAGGGTCCCTCCCCTGCTTGATTCCTTTTATTATTTTTTTTCTGCCTTCTTACCTTGTTAGAAGCAAAAACCCTTCTCTCTGCAGCATTCTAGCTGCTCTGTCTTTAAATCTCAGGTTGAATTCATAGGGGTTCAGGATGATTTGAAAGTTACCTAGTTAAGTTGGTGGGGCCAGGTGAGGTGAGGACCCTGTTCCTCTGCCATGTGGCCCACCCCCCTCCTCTGAGGATTCTTAAGTTGGAGTAGGAAGTTACAAATAAAATTCCTGAATATACAGATTATAGGCAATAGATTATATTAACGAAGTTGTGCTATCTTTTTTCACAAAGCTTATTAAAAACAAATGCCGGCTGGAGGGAAGCATAGAAGATCAACTGCTTTGACCTCCTCCTATGCTGGGCTCCTCTTCCTTCTCCTCCTCTTCCTCCTCTTCTTTCTCCCTTCCCCATTCCCCTTCTTCTCTCCTCCCTCTCTCTCCTCCTCCCTTTGCCAATCTGACTTACATCAGGCCTCTGCTTGCTTCCCTCCACAGGGAGCTTACTCCCAAGACTTATGGCTTCTCAGAAGTGTTTCCTCATTATCTGGTCTCCATTCATGTCTTACCTCCACGGAGAGGCCCTTGAACTCCTTGAGAAGCCATCCCCTCTCACACCACACCTCTCTGTCCTTTTTTCTGTTTATTAGATGTTTGTAGCATTTCATGACTCCTAAGGTTATCTGGTCCACTTTTTCTGTGTATACCTTTCTTCCCCTCCCTCCAGGGCCACCGTTCTACTGCTGTAGAATGTCCTGTGAATTCCTATAATGGTCACTTTTCTCTTACTCACAACTGTATTCCTAGCACCAAATATAGGGTCTTTTTATCCGGTTCCCAGCACATAGCTCATAAAATCCTTGTAATCTCTGGGGTGATGAGTGTCTTCTATATGCCAGTGAGATGACAGGTGACTGAAGACCTGAGTAGCTTCAGGCATCTGAAATGGGGACAGTTTTGTCCAATCTGACATTAATTCCAGCTAGCTAGTGTCAAACTGAATGGAATTGTAGGATACCCAGTCTGTGTTGGAGGGTTGGAGAAGTGGTATTGGAAAAGACACCACACATTTGGTTTCAGAAACAAGTAAAACAATTCATAGGTATACAAGATTCTTTGTTGGAGAGATGGGTGGAAACAAACTATTATACCTATGGTTTGCTTTTATTACCAGTGTATATTACCATTTTAATTAAAATATATGTCAGTAGGGATGCCTGGGTAGCTCAGTCAGTTAAGCCTCTGCTTTCAGCTCAGGTTATGATCAGGGTTCTGGGATTGAGCCCCACATCGGGCTCCCTGCTCAGTGGGGAGTCTGCTTCTTGCTCTCCCCTGCCTCTCTCCCTGCTTGTGTTCTCTTGCTCTTTCTCTCTCTCTCTCTCTCTCTCTCTCAAATAAATAAAACTTAAAAAAAAAAAAGTCAATAGATATCTGAAAGGAAATGTTTACATTCACAGATCCCACAGGCAGATTAAGAGCATATAAGGTGACATAGTACACACCTGTGATGAGAAGCAGCTTTTCGTCCTTGGCTTTAACATTTTACCTGTTTCATTCTTTTTTTTTTTTTTTTTTAATTTTATTCTTATTTTTATTTATTTATGATAGTCACAGAGAGAGAGAGAGAGAGGCAGAGACACAGGCAGAGGGAGAAGCAGGCTCCATGCACCGGGAGCCCGATGTGGGATTCGATCCCGGGTCTCCAGGATCGCGCCCTGGGCCAAAGGCAGGCGCCAAACCGCTGCGCCACCCAGGGATCCCTAAAGATTTATTTATTTATTCATTCAGAGAGAGCAAAGAGAGAGGCAGAGACACAGGCAGAGGGAGAAGCAGGCTCCCTGCAGGAAGCCCGATATGGGACTCGCACCCCGGGCTGCAGACGGTAAACCGCTGCGCCACCGGGGCTGCCCTACCTGTTTCATTCTTTTTTTTTTTTTTTACCTGTTTCATTCTTAAATGAACTTACGTAATTGAAATTTATCTGTGTATGATTTTGGTATAGTACAATTTAAAATATGTTCACTTTTATAAGTTAGAAAAAAATTCTCAGAAGTATACCTTCTACTTTTGTTTTATGAACTGACTTACTGTGGCACTTGGATTTCAAAGATTAAACTACTCAGGAAATTGGGGATGGGGAGTCCCAAATTCAAAGACAGCAACCTGCTCAGGCTGATTGGAGAAAGAGTAAGAAGTGTTTTCAGAAAGTTTATTCTAGGGATCCCTGGGTGGCGCAGCGGTTCGGCGCCTGCCTTTGGCCCAGGGCGCGATCCTGGAGACCCGGGATCGAATCCCACATCGGGCTCCCGGTGCATGGAGCCTGCTTCTCCCTCTGCCTGTATCTCTGCCTCTCTCTCTCTCTCTCTGATGACTATCATAAATAAATAAAAATTTAAAAAATAAAAAAAAAGAAAGTTTATTCTAAAAGCCATCAATATAAAGCAGCAGTTTTTTTTTCATATTATAAAAGCAGTGCGTATTCATTTTAGAAGAAACTAGAACTTGTTGACCAAAGGAAGAAAGATCGGGATGCCTGGGTGGCTCAGCGGTTGAGCATCTGCCTTTGGCTCAGGGCGTGATCCCGGGGTCCTGGGATCAAGTCCCACATCGGGCTGCCTGCAGGGAGCCTGCTTCTCCCTCTGCCTGTGTCTCTGCCTTTCTCTGTGTCTCTCATGAATAAATAAAATCTTTTTTTTTTTTAAATAAAATCTTAAAAAAAAAAAGATCATTTCAGTTCCACCACCTCACAGTAATCACTATTAACACGAGAGTTGCTAGCCTTTTAGATATTTTTGTGTGTGTATAAACATATAAATAGAGACCAGGTCATTATTCATCAGCAAGAACCCCTTCTCATCACATCAGCTGTCCTAAATTGTTGTTCATAGCTATAATGTTTCATTGACTGAAGGTTCCCCTAAGTACTTAACCAAAAACCTGGTTGCTGTAACTTTAGCTTACATTTTTTGCTATCCAAACATTTGTGCTCAACTGTGTTGTTTTATATTTTTAATTTATTATTAAACAACTTCATTTATAAAATACTCCAAAAGTGATATTTTACTGACATTATAATTTCTTAGCTTCTTAAGAAACCAGAAAAGGGGGAGGAACCAACTGAGAAGCCAAAGGAAAGAGGAGAGGAAGTGGATGTTGGAGATGGGAAGCAGGAGATGAGTCTTAGCTATGCTGTCCTGAAGCCCATGCCCTTGGAGAGCTCGCTGGAGAAGCCCAGGAAAAAGTAAGCCCAAGTTTTTGTTGCTTTGACCACATTAAAGATCACAGAGTGTGGCTGAGAGTCAGAGACACATGTCCTTTTTCGGTACAAGTGCTTGTATTTCATACTGCTGGTGGAATTCAGGGATTTTACCAGGATATGCTTGTCCACGTCTTCATTTCTCCTTGGTCATGCTAGGAACTTGGTAAACTCATTTCGTCAGCAGCCTCAAGTCTGTCTTCAAAGCAGGGACATGTCCTGCTGGTTCCTTAGCTGTGCCTGTCCTGGCCTCTTCCTTCGGATTCCTGTTCTCCCCGTTTAGGTCTTCAGGATCTCCTTCCCAGTCTCCTGTCCAGGTGCTAGGCTTCCTTTGTTGGCATTAGTGTCCTTGTGGCCCTTCCATAGAATTTTTCCAGCCGCTGTGGATTCTACTGTTCCACCAGCCCTGCCTGCCTCAGGCTAGAGGTTCTTGGTCATGGACTCCTCTGCCCGCTTGTGACATGCTGCTCATGAAAGGAGCTTGAGCAGGGCTTCTGTGGGAATGGGACAGACACAGTCTCTGCACGGGGGCCAGAGAGGCCCTTCAGAATCTTGTCAGGTGGGAGTACCTCGCTCCTGTCCGCAAGCCTCTCTGCGGTTTGGTCACCTCCCCACAACCAATGGGGGGCCATGTGTGTCTGGGCTTCTTGTTCCCCTGGCCCAGGGCTCTTACCTATGCATGGCATCAGGACACCCTTGGGGCTTCCTGGAGCCCAGGGCTGCTTTGCTTCTGAGGTGTCTGAAAGTAAAGTTATGTTTGCAGGCAAGACAGCAGGGTCATAGGATTAGGCTGCCGTTTGCCCAGAAAACCAACAATCTGAACAACTTCTTACAGTCTTTATTACATACAGAGTTGTGATTAAAAAAAAATTTCCCCTCTTTTTGGGGGTTCTGATTTATTTATTGGTTTGTTTATAAAATTAATTTATACATGATTATGAAATCTATGATAGCACTGTTTCTGTTGGAGGTATTTCTATTATTGCTTATGATATAGCAGTGCTTTTTGTCATGTTTCTGGTGTGAATTCACACTTTGCTTATAGATCTTTTTCTCCCCACCAATCCTGTTGCTTCTGTTTTGTGGGGAAGACACAGACAATGTGTGAGGACTTTTACCAGTGTGTGGGCTTTTTTTTCCTTTTACCTGTGGATTGTGGAGGGAAAGACTTTAAGAACCAAGGGAGCTAAGCAGCCACTAATTTATATAGTATGCATTTATCAGTTTGATATATGTATAAAAATCAGTAAATTTCAATTAATTTTAGCTTCACTTGAGGCAGAAACCAAGCCATCAGTGTCAGCTCTGTGTCATGATGGAGGTGGACCTGGGCCACTTTCCTAGTCAGATGAGCACTTTGGTCTCCTGTACTTTATCTGTAAAGGGGGACTTATATTTACTTTGGGAGGTTCCCTGAGAATTAGAAAACTAAATATATTTGCCTATTACTTATGGCATTCATATTTTTTTTCTAATTTATTTTTTATTGGTGTTCAATTTGCCAACATACAGAATAACACCCAGTGCTCATCCCGTCTGGCATTCATATTTAACATTAGGTAGTGTTGTTACTATTGTTGATTCATCTTTCAGCAATTTTGTCTTAAGATTATTTATTTATTTATTTATTTATTCATGACAGACTCAGAGAGAGAGAGAGAGAGAGAGAGAGAGGCAGAGACACAGGCAGAGGGAGAAGCAGGCTGCATGCAGGGAGCCCGATGTAGGACTCGATCCCGGGTCTCCAGGATCACACCCCGGGCTGAAGGCAGTGCTAAATCTCTGGGCCACCAGGGCTGCCCAGCAATTTTGTCTTAAATGCCTGTTTTGTGTCCATTACGTGCACACCTGCTGACGTGCTGATGAGCAGACTTAGGTATTCCCTGCCTCTTCTAGAACTTGCAGTCTGAATGGGAAGACAGGTAATGGACAAGCAGTATACCTAAGGTTCCTGAGAATTTGTATTGAATCACAGGTCACAGAATGATAGTGACAAAGAGCAAAGAGAGATGGAGAGAAGACTTCGAGCAAAGGAGCCTGAGACACAAAGATGCCACATGGATGGCAGCATGCACAGAGCGCACTCTGAGTTTAACAGGTTTGCGAGGAGAAACGAAGAAGAGCCGAGATGGGGGAAAGGAGTCCCCCCAGACCGAGGGAAGAAGGGGAACCAGGACAGTAGCATCCCTGTGGAGGCAGCAGAGTGGCCTGGGAGAGAACACAAGAGTGAAGGTGGCCTAGCACCCAGCATGGAGCGCCCAGGAAACAAGGTCTCCTCTTTGTTTGGGATAATCTTTCATTCATCAATCCTAAAAGTATAAGCTACACGTCTGCCTGCTTACACCTGCTTTGCTAAACAGAAGTTCTTTTATTTAGCCAAAAGCGAAAAATCTATAATAGGCTCACATACTCTGTCATGGGAAGTCCACCCCCACTGGGTATTGTGCTCATAGGGAGTGCACCACCCTGAGAGTTTGCTTTTCATGACACTTTGTGGAGCTTTCCCTTACGTTGTTAATAATGTACTGATTATTAGTAGATAGTGGCTCATAAATACTCACGAGTTAAGTCTGTGCAGTTGACACAGGATTGGAATTACCCACTTAGACCAACAAATGGCTTTTTTCCCCCAAGAGTTTGAGGTTAATTTTTATTCAGATTACATTGTTGCAGAGAAGCACTGTTAACTGGGTCCCCTCCCTTCCAGGGCCCAGCCCCACAGTGCCAGTCAGTCCCCTATACAGCCCAGCCAACCAGTGACTAAGGGGACTGAGGCTGCCCGAGCTGCAGGCCATGCCTCCCACCCTGTCCCAGCCTCAGCAGGCACACTGTCCTCTGCATGATTTTGTCATTTCAGGGATGCTATATAAGTGGAGATACACAGTGTGTGACCTGAGATTGGCTTTCTCACTCAGCGTAATTCCCTTCAGATCTACCCAAGGTGTTGTTGGTATCAGTGATGTTGATTTGTAAAATGTTTCCAGCAAAGGCAAGGGCAGAGCTATAGGCAAAAAGGGAGCCTTCTTATCTGCACCCTTGCCTAATCACGTCTGTATCACTCAAAAGGTTTATGTGGTTACCTTAACGTCAGGTAACCTACCTTAACAGCAGGGCCCCATGGGTCTTTTTGGTGGGGCTTGTTCACATAAACACTTAAGTTTCAGTTGTCTGTTTATATAGCAGCACTGAGTGATCTGTGTTTGCACAGCTTTAGATGTTGGGACTTCTCTCACTTAACTGTGATGCTCTGTTGGTAATAAGGTGCCTTGTGCATAGTGGCTCATTTCTTAGGAGGCCTTGCGAGTTACACGGTCCTTTCACCATCTCTGCACACCCATGTTGCCCTGGTGAAAAGCAGGTCTCTACATGTCAGCCTCGGGCAGGAGGTGACATGGAAACCCTGCACATCTGTGTGCACAGGGATTCAGATCCATGAGGCCTGCCTTGCCCTTTCCCACTCTCTCCATTGGCTGGGCTTTTTTTTCCTTAGTGGAAGGCGCTGAGGTGTGCTTGTAAGTCTCCACCTCTCCACCTGGGAGGAGAATACCATGATTCTGCTGGCCCCAGGGGTGTTCTGGGCTTGAGCAATAACATTTTCCCAGACTCTAATTTTACCTTACTTCGAGTTATTTTAAGTATTAACTGTCGTCATGGCTTTTTTTTTTTTTTTGGTCTTTAAAATGCCTGGTTTTTGAGATAGTGCGGTGAAAAAAAGGCAGATTTTTTTTTAGCTGTAAGACTGATTGCTTTAGATGATTAGGATCATCAAACCCTGGAAATAGAGATGTTTTGCTCCCTCCTGTGTTGCCAACCTTTGGAAGAGTAACCCATCCCTCTGTCCTAGCAGGATTTGCCGGCCTTGCAGCTGTACCAACCAGAAGCTCACATCCGAGCACAAGAAAGTGGTGGGGGAATCTCTGTTGAGGGCCGTGATGGGAGCAGGGGTGAGGCTGAAGATTTGGCACTAGCTGAAGAGTGAAGAGTGAAGAGGCAGGGTGAGTCAGCATGCACATTTGATGGGGACATCCCATTCAGTGTTCTGTGGGTTAGAGAGGGCATTCCAGAAATGTATCAATCAGTGTCAAGTATAACCTGCAAGGTGAATTTACTCTTTATAAAGAAATCAGAAACTAGAAATATACATCTAGAAACCATTCTTAAGAAAAAAGCGCTTTTAAAAAATTGAAAAGTTGTCATAGATGTTACTGTTTCTAGTACAAACTAGTATATACTGTTTAGCCAAAACAGAACAAATAATATCCTTTGGAAAGTAGAAATGTATGATTAAAACAGGGAAGAAATTAGTACTGTACCAGTGTGGACTCTGAAGCACTTTGAAACATGTAGGAATAACATGTACTTTGAATTCTGCACATTTATAAGTAAGTGATCTGTCAGGATCCGGATCACATGTGTGTGAGCTGCACTTTATAAAAGGGAAGGGAGCAGCTCTTAGGCCTTTGTAACCTGGTGATCCAGCCCCTGATGCCAACTGTGTGCCGTAGCCCTGAAGCCAGGAACCTTACCCCTGGGTAAAGTCTGACCACTTTAAGTATTGCCCCTATAACAATGTGGCTGGTATTTTCACAGTCTAATGATGGATGTGCTGCTCACGGTTTATAACCACTTACGTAAAGGCTGCTGAGAGAGCATAAGGGCATTATTTGGGTACAGCGATAACTTAGGTACAGCATCTGGCGTTTTCCTTTTTGCAGACTGGGACAGTTTTATTTTGAAAGAACATAATGGAGTTTTCTGCAATTAAATATTCACAGTATTTTCTAATGTTAGTGAAATTTTAAAACATTAATGTATTTTTGGCACTATGCTTTAGAACACTAATTTTAGTTGCTATGGATTTGAAGTCCAGCTGTGGTACTTTTCCTACATCAAATTTTACATAATAAAATATTTTCAAAATGTAGCTTTAATTACCTGAGCACTTTGTTGATTATTCCTTACTAAATATGAAATGTTTATCAAAAAATGGAGAATTACTCATTTATCATTAAAGACGTTTGACTGTGGGACATACAGTCCGTCCCTTGGCATTGCTATGCTTTTGCTCTTGACTCTGGAGCTCCAAGAATTTGGTGGAGGAGGAGTAAGAAGGACTTGCTGTGATTTAATGAGGTCCATGTGACCCAGCATGGCCAGCTGTGGTGGAAAAGGGGTAGGTAGTAACTATTGTAGACTTTGCCAGCTCTCTGGTCTCTGTTACAGCTTGTAAACTCTGCCATTAAGCAATACATAATGAATGGGCAGGGGTGTGTTTCAATAACATTTTATTTATAAAAATAGGCAGGCCATATTTGGCCTATGGATCATAGTTTGTTGACCTCAACTTAGAGTATGGATCAGGCTGGATCTCCTGATGAGTGAGCCACTGTATTCTCACTATTTGTTTGGGCTTTGATCTGGAAACACAAGTGCAGCTCAAAATGGACTGAAGACTGGAACATAAGACACGGAACCATAAAATTCCCAGAAGGAACTCCTTGTCACCATTCTTGGTGATAATTTTTTGTATTTGACGTGAAAAGCAAAGGCAATAAGAGTAAAACTAAACAAATGGAACTACATTGAACTAAAAAGCTTCACGTGAGAGGAACTCATTTGTAAAATGAAAACACAACCCATGGAGAAAGAAAACATCTCCACACAACACACCTAATAAGTGTAAATATCCTAACCCAAAATATATGAGGAACTCCTACAACTCAATAGCAGAAAACCAAATTAAAAAGGGGGCGAAAGACCCAAATAGACATTTTTCCACAGAAAACATCCCAGATAGCCAACAGGTACATGAGAAGATGCTCAACACCACTACTCATCAGAGAAAAACAAATCAAAACCTCAAGGAGATATCACCTCACACCCGTCAGAGTGGCTAAAACCAGAAAGACAAGAGAGCAAGGCTTGGCAATGATGTGAAGGAAGGGGAACTCTTGTGCACTGTTGGTGGGAATGCCAGTTGGTAGAACCACTACAGTATGCCATTATGGAAGTTCATCAAGAAATTAGAAATAGAGCTACCATACTATTTACCTGTTCCACTGTGGGCATAGGTCCAAAGGGAGCAGAATCACTATCTTGAAGAGATAGCTGTTCACATGTTTTTCACTGTTATTCACAGTAGCCAAGGATGGAAACAACCTTAGTGTCCACTATGGATGGGTGGATAAAGGAAATGGAACATTATGTGGCCTCATAGAAGGAAGCCCTGCCATTTTCAGCAACATGGGTAAACTTTGGAGGCCGTTGTGCTAAATGAAGTAAACCAGACAGAAAAAAGACAAATACTGCATGTATCACTTACATGGACAGTGTAAAAAAAAGTCAAACTACTAGAAACAGAGTAAAATGATGGCCACCAGGACTAGAGTATGAGGGAAATACGGAAAGGTTAGTGAAAGTCCTAGGTTATTCAGTTAGAAGAGTAAGGTCGAGGATCTTATGTACACATGATGATTGTAGGTGATAACACTGTATTGTAAATTGAAATTTGCTTAAGAGAGAATTTTCTCACGCAAAAAAAGTAAGTATGTGAGGTGATACTCAGTGTGAATCCTTTCATAATGTATACATTTTACAGATCAATATGTTGTGTACTTTATAAACATTACAAATTTGTCAATTATACCTCAGTAGAGCTGGAAAATAAGTAAAAATTAGTTACATGCTCTGAAAGTTTCCTGAGATGTGTCCCCAGGGCTTCCCAGAAGTCACTTTGAGATAACTGATTTAAAACAATAACACAGGGATCCCTGGGTGGCTCGGCAGTTTAAGCGCCTGCTTTCATCCTAGGGCATGTCCTGGAGACCTGGGATCGAGTCTCACGTCAGGCTCCTTGCGTGGAGCCTGCTTCTCCCTCTGCCTGTGTCTCTGCCTCTCTCTCTGTCTCTCATGAATAAATAAATAAAATCTTAAAAAAAAATAAATTAATTAAACAATAACACATTTGGATAATGAGTTATTTTGGTATAAAACATTTCCATATTTACTTCCCAGTTTTGGCTTAGACTCACTTTAGAATTGGTTGGGCAGGACATACATGATGTCCCTGTAAGTTTAGATATCTGGCACCTGTTGTTGGCAAAGTCAAGCTGCCTTCATATTTGTAGAATTTTTATTACTAATAACCCTAAGAAAAGGTTTCTGAGTTTATCACCTGTCTAAGAAATGGTAGAAATGTTAAGAAAGAATATTCTTCACACGCATGGGAGTTGGACTGCAGTGCTCAGTGTGACCGAGGGGTGGCATGGGGCTGGCCACCTGTTGGTTTGCCTTCTAATTGGCTTTGCAAAACTTTCTTTTTCCTATTGTTTCTCATTTTAGATGCCAGTCTGGTTTTATTCAGCTACCTAATAATTTTAATAATTTAAATGTGAACATAGCAAAGCAGAACATTAGCTATCAGTATTTTAATGGATCTCAGTCTTGTTAGTAAATTATAAACACTAGCTGACTGAGGTAATTCCTCAAATCTGACATGAAATAGGCACCTTGAAGAATCTCATATCTTTGGAAACAGGTTTTCACTTGCTTGATAATAGTCCTCACCAAGTCATCGTCTCCCACTTCCTGAGTCAAATGACAGTGAGACCCTTGGGGGAAAGTGAGGCAGAGGCAGCTCATGAAGCGGCATGTTCTCTGTACAGAGTGCAAGGCCATGGCCGGGTGGCCCTTCTGGCCACCATCTTTCTGCATATGTAGAGGACCCTAGATGGTGAAGGGTGTGAGCTTTTTCACATCACACCCTGAGGAAGGATCTTTTATTTTCACATCTATCATGAACTCTCATTTGTGTCTGTCTTCTCAACTCTGATGAAAAGAGATAAGTATCAGGTATCTACTTCAGGTAGATTTGTTTTCTGTTCTTCCTGTCCAAAATTAAGGACATGTCAGAGATTAAAGTGGAAAATTAAGTAGGTATTTGACCTATTTGATCTGTGTTAATAGCAAAAAACAAAGAGAAAAATAAGAGAGAATAAGTTTATTTTCAGAATAGTATTCAGAGTCAAGAGGGGTTTTTTTTTTTTTTTTTAAAGCAAATTAGCCCACTTAAATCCACCTGGTAATTCCTCAGTCCAGTCCCAATTATAGCAAGATCTAAGGGGATAGTAATTGTTATATGAAAATTCAGTTTTAAATCTTTATTTTGAAACTTTTGTCAAGGATCCCTGGGTGGCGCAGCGGTTTGGCGCCTGCCTTTGGCCCAGGGCGCGATCCTGGAGACCCGGGATCAAATCCCACATCGGGCTCCCGGTGCATGGAGCCTGCTTCTCCCTCTGCCTGTGTCTCTGCCTCTCTCTCTTTCTCTCTCTGTGACTATCATAAATAAATAAAAATTAAAAAAAAAAAAAACAAAACTTTTGTCACTTCAATGAAGTTTAGAAAAATGCTGTCTGCTCTGTGTGAGCTTCTGTTGGCTGCATTTTGGTGGAGAGCTAACAGCTTCTTGTAAGTGCTCCTCCTTATCTTTGTATCAGAAGCCTGTTTATCATACAATGTTTTAAATTTCTCCCCAATTCTTTACTGTGACAAGTCTAAAAGAAAAATAAGTACATTAGTTACTCTGTATCACAAAAGCAATAAAAGATGACCTGGCAGACTTAAACACAAGCAGTCTTTCTCATAGAGGAATGGCATTTTTCAATGATAATAGCATTTTTAGTAGAAGAAATTATTGTCTTGGTGGAAATGTCAAGGTGCCAAACTGAGAGATGTGTGCCTACATATAATTACCCAGTTACACACACCATGTAGCCATTTCCTACATCACTGGGACCATACTTTTCTGAACCAAAAAGTGGAACAACTGATTTGACAAAGGTTTCTTGTGCCACTCTGGGGTGTGAGGGATAGTCTAGGAGATGTTTGGGTACCAAACTGCTGGCATTTCTTGGATGTCTTAACAGATGGTAGAAACCATGATATTCAGACTCAAGCCTTGTTAGAGACTGAACTCCCCAACTCCTTCACATGTTGAAGCCCTAACCCCCCACTGTGTGGCCTATATCTGGAGCGAAGAAGTAGTCAATGTTTATGGGGTCATGAGGATGGTGCCCTGATCTGATAGAATTAGCATTATTGTAAGAGGAGACACCAAAAGGTGCCCACCTGCAAGCCAGGAAGGCCTTATCAGGGACCAGAACAAGTGGCGCTATGATCTTGGACTTTAAACCTCTAGAACTGTGAGAAATAAGTATGTGTGTCTGAAATTGCCCATCTGTAGTATTTTGTTAACAGTGGCTGGAGCTGACTGAGACAGGCCTGTTCCAGGGAACCTGAGGACTGAGAGGGTGCAGAATATCAGGAAGGAACCCAGTGGTGGTTCCCCTCTCCTGGATCATTCCAATAAGATTTGGTCATTCCTATGTTACAAAGAAAATTCTTTGGGCAAAATTGCCATATCGAGACATAAAATGGAAATATCCTCACACCCAGCATGTGAACT
The DNA here is from genome assembly GCF_048164855.1 of Canis lupus baileyi. Taxonomy (NCBI): domain Eukaryota; kingdom Metazoa; phylum Chordata; class Mammalia; order Carnivora; family Canidae; genus Canis; species Canis lupus. The sequence continues at coordinate 71,791 of NC_132854.1, read as the reverse complement.
CCTAACTAATACTATATCCTACAGACAGACTCGCACAAGTACAGACAGTAAGCATGCCAGCTGTCCCTATGCCCAGTCCTAACCAGAGAAATGGAGACTGCCCACTGCTCAGCAGCAGTGGCTGGCTGGCAGAAAACTGACACTGAAATGTCCACAGTGTGTTAAAAATTTAGAAGTGCAAGATTTGCTTTAAGTAGTTTATAGACACATAGGATATTTGTGCTAGAAAATGTCTGCAAAGATGTGTACCACTGTAGAAGTATATGGTCAGTTAATCTACAACAAAGGAAGCAAGAATACATGATGGAGAAAAGATAGTCTCCCCAATGAATGGTGCTGGGTTCTGGATAGCTGTAGGCAGAAGAATGAAACCAGGTCATTTTCCTACAACACACACAGAAATAAACTCCAAACAGATTAAAGACCTAAATGTGAGACCTGAAACCATAAAACTCCTAAAGGAAAACATAGGCAGCAATCTCGTGGTCATCAGCCTTAGCAACATATCTGTGGATATATCTCAGGCAAAGGAAACAAAAGCAAAAATAAACCCTTGGGACTACACCAAAATGAAAAACTTCTGCACAGCAAAAGAAACTACCAAGAAAACAAAAAGGCAACCTACAGAACAGGAGAAAATATTTGCAAATGACATAAATGACATATCTGATAAAGGGTTAATATCCAAGATATATAAAGATTATATAAATCAATTCTGGAAGAACAATCTGATTAATAAGTGGTCAGAAGACCTGAAGAGACATTTCCCCAAAGACACAGATGGTCAAAAGACACATGAAAAGATGCAGAACATCACTAATCAGTGAAATGCAAATTAAAACCACAATGAGAAATCACTTCATCCTGTTCAGAATGGCTAGTATCAAAAAGACAAGAGATAACAAGTGTTGGAGAGGATATGGAGAAGAGGGAACCCTTGTTCACCGTTGGTGGGAGTGTTAATTGGTGTAGCCACTATGAAAAATGGTACAGAAGTTACTGAAAATATTAAAAATGGAAATCCCACGTGATTCGGTAATTCTACTGCTTTTATTTTCCCAAGGAAAATCGAAACACTAATTTGAAAAAATGCATGTGTGTTTTTTGTAGCATTATTTATAATAGTAGAGATATAGAAGCAGCCCAATGTCCATCCATGAATGGACGTGGTATGTATATAAATGGAATATTAGTCACAAAAAGGAATGAGATGTTGTTTTTTGTGAAAACATGGATGGAAAAAGCAATACAAATTATTTCGCTTTTATATAGAGTCTAAAAAAAATAAAACAGGGATCCCTGGGTGGCGCAGCGGTTTGGCGCCTGCCTTTGGCCCAGGGCGCGATCCTGGAGACCCGGGATCGAATCCCACGTCGGGCTCCCGGTGCATGGAGCCTGCTTCTCTCTCTGCCTCTCTCTCTCTCTCTCTCTCTCTCTCTGTGTGTGACTATCATAAATAAATAAAAAATTAAAAAAAAATAAAATAAAATAAAAATAAAAAAAATAAAACAAATGAAACAGACTCCTAAGTAAGAGAACAAACCAGTGGTTGCCAGAGGGGAAGGGGGAATGGGGGGATGGGCAAAATGGGTGAAAGGGATTAAGAGGTACAAACACAAAAATAATCTTTTAGGAAAAATACAGGACACATACTACAATTTAATAGCAATTGGAGGTAGGATTAAGATGATTTTTAGTTGTTTTCTAATTTTTAAATAATAACTGTGTACAAAAATAGATTTTCATTGCTTCTCATTCCAAATGAGTTCAAAACTTGTTACCAAATATATATATACAAATGCCTGAAATAATACATGTGAAATGAGGAATTTGAAAACATTCCTTCCCCAGGGGTCTTTGCTAATCTGCCAAGTTTCTCATTGAAGGACACTAGTGAAACCAGCATTTAGGAGCTTCCATACAGTTTCTTTTTCTGTTTCTAGTATTTGCTTAAGTTCAACTAGAAGCTATAATAGTACTATTTTTAACATTTTCCTCAAATATGTGTGTTAATACCCTTTACTTTGACATGCAGCATGATGAATTTCTTTTTGCAGGAATAGGTTTGTCTACAACACTTACTGACCTTCTGTTTTACAAATGACCACCTTATCATTCTCTCTGATGTGCCACTTTTTTGCCTCTTGAGCAGTAACCTAACCAGTTTCTTAGGCTGTAAGTAAAACCTATTTTGTCATTGCCCAAATCCAGGGTTTGTCATCACATGAAGTTAGGGTTTTCTAAATCATGCTCCTTCTCTTTGGAATTCTGTATAATATTTACCAGTAAAATACATCTATTTATTTTTTAAGGCCTTACCTTTTGGAATTTTTTGCAGGTTTCAACAGCTGCCCAGTGTCATCCAAATAAAAAAAAAGAGAAGATCTGTAGGACTATGTTGTCAGGCATGTGAACTAACAAATCAAATTTTCCCCAACACAGATTCAAAGAAGAATCCTCCTTGAGGAATAGGAGGATTCTTTCCCAAGCACTTTCCACACTTGACCTAAATATCAGCGAGAGAACAAGACAGCCATGGGCAGAGACAGGACAGGTTATGACAGGCCAACTCAATCCCACCCACTCTCTAAAGAAGTCACTTGATTTTGAAAGTACCTGTGCTTCTTCACAAAGGGAATAAAGCCATATTCCCACTGAAAAGATGGTCCTCATTAAGAAATAACAACTGCTTCAGTGAAATGATGGAATCTCACCATTAGGACTCCCTCACATTTCGTCTGACAACAGCTCTTTGAAGAGGCAATTTCGTCACTCTAGGATGTCCATTCATTTACTCATTCATCACATTTGCAGTGAACGCCTCTGTGGGAGGCGGCACTTTTGTAGGCATCAAGCCTGCAGCAGTGAGCAAAGACCAGCCTCTGACTTCTTGGGGCTCATACCCTTCACAAAAGGAGGAGAAATACCTAAAAGGGAGGGTCTTCCTCACGTCCTCTGAGTCATAAATGGCAGAACTGAGTCCTCTAGATCAGGAATCCTTAACCTGAAATCCACATTGCATGCTGTTGTGACGCTGCTGTTCTTGTGGCCCTCCACGGGCTCCCTAATTAACCTCACCATATTATGAATAAGAAGATCAAACATTTTTTTTCCTCTGGTCTGGTCTATATTAAGCTTTTGTCAGACCCTCAAAGGAACAACTTTTAAAAAGTTAAAAGTCTCCTACATTAGGCTGTCTGTAATCCAGTGCTAAATGGTTTCCACAGGCCTCTTGCCATAAACATAACATGGAGCAATTGAGCATTCTAGGCAAAAACTGTCACCTAAAGTCACAGACACTTCACTGCCAAGTAGGCCTATGATCCCTCTTGCCTGCTTTCTTCTGAACAGAGCCCCTAGCAGCCTGCCCCTGTCTGATCTGTGCTGCCCCCAGATGCAGCCAATCTGCTCTGGACCTGTGTGGGGCAGCTGTCCCTGGTCGGGTGGTGGGTTCATGGCCTCTGTGAGTGCAGGGAGCTCATCTCCTGTGGACTCCTGGGTGAGAGGGGGTATCCTTGTTTAAGCTGTTTGAGTGACTGTGTCCATTACTTGCAGTCAAATCTGATCCTGACTGACAGGTTTTGTTTTGTTTTAACGTATATGAAAGCTTTCACCCTGAGGAAATCCACTGCCTGCACAACAGTGCGGTACCCCACCCTCAGCAGCTCCTGGGGGACTTACTTGAAATAAGCATTCCCAAGTGCTGCCTAAGAACTTCTGATAATTTTGGGCCCAGCTCTCATCCTCCATGTGGTTCTGAAGCCTCCAGAGACCCTCTTCATCTCACCATGCTTTCTGTAAGAACCAGAGGCCACACCAGTGCGCAGCCATGACCTCCATTTACAAATGGATGCAAAGAAACAACCCAAAGGCCTGAGGTTGTAATGTGATAAAGCCATGGTTCCTCTTGCAACTCTTGCTAATTAAACAAATATTTAGGGGTGCCTTGGTGGTTCGGTCAGTTAGGTGTCCAACTCTTGATTTTGGCTCAGGTCATGATCTCAGGGTCCTGGGATTGAACCCCACACTGGGCTCTGCTCTCAGTGAAGAGTCTACTTGTCCCTCTCCTTTTGCCTCCTTCTGCTTGTGCATGCAGTTGCTCTCTCAAAAAAAAAAAAAAAATCTTAAAAAAAAAAAACAGACGAGAAATACGAAGTCCTCCAAATTTTTCCTGGAACTTAAGCATTTCCATTTTATACACATTTCCATAATCCTCTTATGCTGCTTCTAAGAGGTGAATTACAAGTTCTGCCCTCTAGGAATAAGGGACAGGGCTGCATCTTCTCCCACAGCACAGACAAAACCCTTCACCTGCCATGGGCAGCCCCACAGCCTACACCCCTCTACTTCATTGCTTCAGTGAAGATACACTGGTGTGGGTGTCTATGTCGTACCAGGGACAGGTGCTGTGTGCTCAGGTTACAAAGCACAAGAGTTTTGCTGACAATGAGCTCTCTGTTTGCCAGGGAAATCCACATAAGTAGATGAAGAGACAATTATGGTTCACTGACATAAGGGCTGAAGTGTACACAGGAAATATAGGTATTTCCTGACTTTTTAAAGTCATCTTCCCAGGGACACTGATCTATTTGGGAGTAATAAAATTTGGGATCCCTTGCCCCTGGCAACAGGAAGCCAAAGCTCAACACCCCATGACCCTGGTTTGGGAATGATGCAGAGGTGAGGCACAATGTGGAGCCACTGAAGGCAGCAGCATGTGGTGGCACTGGTGATAATGGCACCCAGTGGCAGGGCCCGGTGCAGCTTCCTGCACTCCACCCTGTCCATTGGTTCTGAGCCTCATCTCATTCTCTCTTCACGTTCATTCTCTGAGCTACTTATGATCCTTCCAATAATTTCCCTTTTCTGCTTAAGTCAGCTAGGATCAATTATCTGTTACTTAAAACCAAGAACTCCACAGGAAAACAGATAAATAGGGAGGGAGTTAGAGGCAACAGTAACAAGGAAATCTGGGGGAAGAAGTTACACTGGCTTGAGTACAAGTACCATTAGTATCCAGGAATAAGAATCTGGCAGCCTATACCCTATGGTGGTAATCATCTGTGGTCACCTGGAATCAACTATCCACTGGTTCAGGTTTGTGGAAATCACATTGCTACCACCATGGAACAATGTAAAAGGCGAAAGGAGTGCAAGATATGGTATGGGGTGGCGATTTCTAGCAGCACTGAATTGGAATGTAAACCAAACAAAACCTCTAAATTCTTAAAACCTAGAAACTGGGAGTTGCTATGCAAGTGGTAAAATTGTTGTATGGTCACATGGTGAAAATAGCCACAAAATATGAAAGTTGGTTCAATAATATAGAAAGAGTGGCCTCTGTGCCAGAATAGAGGTATTTAGGAGTCTTTGACAGACTGGCAACACACCAGGCTGTCCCAACACCCACACCCCACTGATGCTCTCATGCCCTTCCCTCCCCAGGGAAGCAGATTCTCTCAGGCTCCTCCTAACCCACCAATGTTATCAGACCTGAAATACAGGTCGATGCTGGGAAGACTCGGCTTCCACAAAAGAACAGAGTCCTTTACCTGTCAGCAAAGATGAAGGGAAAAAATGGAGGAATGGGTTCTGAGTGTGGGAGTCTAGAGAATAAAATAGGCTGATTTTATGAATAATGTATTGGTTTAAACAAAGGGGAGGTTCTACTTGCTGATACAACTGGTTGGTAGGAGCCTGTATTCAGTAGTGGCCAAATGAGGTTGAAATATCCAAAATTCTTATCACACTTGAAGTGAGCTCTGGATTGGGCTGGGAAACAGCCCAGGAGGTGGCCACATCCTAGTCTTTGGAGCCTGTGAAGGTTACCCTATATGGGGAGGTAAAGGGTTTTGTAGACATGATTAAATTCATTAAATTCAGGGTCTGACATGGGGAGATTCTCCTGGGATGTGCAGGTAAGGGAAACAGGGAAGGGTTTCACCCCCAGTGAAAAAAATGAATAAATTCTCATGAGTAAATAAAATTTCATATTTTGTGTTCAGAAGAGAAGGTGACATGCAGACACCATCACAAGCCAAGGAAGCCTGCGGCCCCCAAGAGCTGGAGGAGGCCAAAAACAGATGGTTCCCCAGGGTCTCCTGTGGGAGCAAACCTTGCCGACACTGGCCTCCGTAATTGTAACAAGAGTAAATTTCTGTGCTTTTAAGCCACTAAACTTGTGGTCATTTGTCACAGCAGCCATAGGAAACTACCGTAGGCACCCTGGGTTTAATGGGAAAGGAGGACCCAGGAGTTTAGTGGCAAAGCCGAGAGAAGCTGACTGTAGCAGGCAGAAGGGCCAGGTGGCAATCAGAATGGCCTTCCTCCGGATGACTCTGGGGGTGACTGGTTACCAAGTGCCTGGGGCAGGAAAGGGTAAACTGCCTGCTAGATTCCTGCCTGCTTGGCATAATCAAACCCTATGTCAGGTCCTGTAAATATAGGCCTGATTTGAGCAGCGCTAAGAGATACCTGGCCCTTCAACCAGTTTCTAGACTAGAATGGTTTCACAGACCAGAGATCCTCAGCTGTCCAGGAGGATAGCTACACTCAAGGAACCCTGTGAGAACAAGTCTATTCTGTGACTTTTTCTGTAGGCATTTACTGCAGGTTGGCAAAGACCCACAAGCTCGACAGTTGGCAAGACTGCGCCTTTGTCAGGGTATGGAACCTGCAAGACTCCAGCTCACTGACGCTCTGTGAGCAACTGTGGAGTTGACAGTCTCAAGTAGAGGACACAGGGGACCAGCATGGGTGTCAGCAGTGCGGGGTGGTTTAGGGATGGCACTGCTGTGACCCTGAGTCATCTGAGATGACCCGTGCTTTGGGACCATCCAAGCTTTCCTGGGTGCTCCTTTCTGTGTCCAGCACCTGCATGCTGCCTCCACTGCCATCTGCTTGTGCCCTTGTATCCTAATGTGCCTTTCCCTACATCCCTACTTGTTGGAGGGTACAGCATCTCCAGCCCCATGCAGGCCTTCTGACCCCACAAGGCTCCCAGGCTCCACCCTCACCTCAGGCTGTGAGCCAGCTGCTCTAGACCAGTCTTCTCAGTGCCCTGACTGCCCGGGCCTCCCTGAGAAACTCACTCTTCACTTGAGAACAACTTAGTGTTCACTCAGCCTCTCTATTACCACTCTCTGCCTTTGAATACCACAGAAGCTGGCTGCTATATTCATTTCCTATCCCCGAACCTAAAGCTGGTTCTGACACACAGTGGGCACTTTCAAAGGAGTGAACAAATCCATGCATCCTTCATTGGTTCCACTCTGGGACCCTCCTAGGATAGAGCAAGAAATGTCTGACCGAGCCCCCAGACAGGAGGTCACGTGGCTGCATCACAGTTCTGCTGGGGGCTGGTGCAAACCCACAGCTTGTAGGAGTTCAGCCAAGTGGGGCAGCCCCTGGGCTCCCTCACATCCACCAGCCAGGCCTCTAGAGCCAGGAATATGGGCTTTCTTTAAAGAGTGAGGAAAGAGCAGCCATGGGAGCCTGAGACCACTGGAAATGCTGCAGGCACCCCCAGAGTGTTCCCCCGCCACTGCTACCACACTTGCCCTGCTGCTTCTTGTTCAGCTGGAAATCTGTGTGGATGTTCCTCACCTCTCTTGGGAGAGTTGTTCTAGGTGGAGAGAAAACTGTGACTTCCAGATAAGCTGTCCAGAGAAGCAGACACATGCCTTCTGGCACAGTAGTTTCCCACTGTGGGGGCCCATCACTGGTAGTCTGCTACAGCACCTGAATTGACAATATCCCTCTGTGAATTAAAAACAGCAGCATATTCACAAGCTGGTTGAAGCTGGTAAGGATCCATTTCACTACTCTCTCCACTTTTATGAATGTTTAAAATTTTTAGTAATAAAGTGTTTAAAAATTCATCTCAGATGGGGATTTTTTCCCACTTGGTTCATATGTTGACAGATTAATTGAATGAATTCTTAGTACTGATACAATAAGATGATGCTGGACAGTTCTATTCTAGTGTTTCATTTTCATTGTTCTAATTGCTGAGATCATGTTGATGTAGTAGGGACCAGAGGGGTCTTGTAATAGAAATACTACCTAATTCTTTAAGTTTCTTTCAAATTATAGGCCAAGTGTTCAACGTATCTATAATCAAATATTACTTGTAAGGGTTTTATCATTTGATAACTCTTTCAATCTTACTGAAAACAAAGACCCAACTTTTAAAAGGGTTTGCTATTCAGTTGGACTCATTCATCTTCTGTCTCTGGGAAGCAGACACAAAAAGCTCGCAACTCATTGTCATGAAGAGGTAGGCCAGGGCACCTGGGTGGCTCAGTGATTGAGCATCTGCCTTTGGCTCAGGTCATGGTCCCAGGGTCCCAGGACCGAGTCCCACATCGGGCTCCCCACAGGGACCCTGCTTCTCTCTCTGCCTGTGTCTCTCATGAATAAATAAAATCTCAAAAAAAAAAAAAAAAAAAAGGAGGTAGGCCATAAAATCTTAATCTTTCACTATTACTTGCCCCACCAGTGGTCAAAATTCTCATTAGCCCGATTCAATCAGAGCATGAGGTAACAATGACATCCGGTATTTATGAATTACATTCAGTGTGCCAGTAACTTTACTAAGTGCTGTCTTACTCCACAAAAACCTTATGAGGTAAGTCCTACAAGTAAGCCCCATTTTGCACATGAGGATAATAGCTTGTTCAAATTCACATTCAGGCATGCACACACATACACAACAAGGGAGGCAGGTACAAATGTGGGTTTGACTTCACAGCCCAAGCTCTCAACCACTGTGCTCATCATCCCCAGTAGGAAAGTAGGTGTGTGCTCATCAAGCATTAAAGTTGTAATGTCCAAGAAGGTGGGTCCTTAGCTTTGCTGGTGCCTCACCTCACTTTTGGTGATGGCCAGGTGGTGGAAGTCCTTGCATGGAGAGGGAGCCTGTCTTCTAGTCTTAAACAGATCATAGGGTAGGAGAGAGGAGGTCATGAGCTCCTTCTGGAGTTCCACAACCACAAATAGTATGCATGGCCAGGGTGGTTTCTGTGCTCACCACTCTTGCTTTTTTTCTCACCAGCTTTTTTTCTCACAGTATCCTGTTCCAAGCAAAGTGCTCTCTGCCCCCAGCTTCACAGGAGCAAACAAGACTGTATGGAAGAGGGTTGACTTTCCTTTTTTTTTTTTTTTTTTTTAAAGATTTTATTTATTCATAGAGACAGAGAGACAGAGAGAGAGAGAGGCAGAGACACAGGCAGAGGGAGAAGCAGGTATCATACAGAGAGCCTGACGTGGGACTCGATCCAGGGTCTCCAGGATCATGCCCTGGGCTGCAGGCAGTGCTAAACCGCTGCGCCACCAGGGCTGCCCGAGGGTTGACTTTCCATTGTCACTTACATTCCATAAAGGAACTCGGCTGGCCAGCGTCACGTTCCTGGTAGCCTGTGCCTGTTTGTGGAAAGGCCATTCACTCATGTAATCAGCCAGTGTGTACTGAGTGCGTACAATGTGCTGGGCACTCTGGAGCCAGGAGACCATGTTAGTTCCCACCTGCCACCCTCTGCTGGCTGTGAACCTTCGGTGGTCATTCAGCAGCGCCAAATCTGCCTGGCAGAAGAGAAAAGCCCCCTTTCCACCAGCATAGCCTTCTGGGGGCCTGGGCTGCCCCTCCTTCTCCTTCCTATAAGGAGGGCTCATGGTCCTCAGTCCAGTTCTTTTTTGCTAAGGTGGGAAGTCTCCATCTCATCCACTAGATGAGACATTCTGCTATTTGTTTTGTATATGCCCTGTAGCTTATAGGGCATACGGAATGTAGTTTTTTCCTCATTCCTATATTTGTTTCTTTTGCATGTAGTTGATTTTTTTAAGTGAAATGTTTGAATTCCTTCTTAATTCCCTTTTGCCTGTAATCTCTGGCAATTTTGTGATTACCATGGGGATCAACATCCTAAAGTTATTCTAATTTGAATTTATAGCAGCACAACTTCTATAGCAGAAAAACTCTCCTTCACAACTCCATCCCCTCGCCCCTTTGGGTTGTTGATGCCACAGAATTACATCTTTATACCTGTGTGTCCCAAAACATAAAGTAATAATTTTTAGGTGTGGGTGGGAGGTAAAAAAAAAATAAATAAATAAAATAAAGTAATAATTTTTAAAAATGTGTTAGTCTCGAGAAGCCTGGTGGCTCAGTGGGTTAAGTGTCTGCCTTCGACTCAGGTCATGATCTCAAGGTTCTGGGATTGAGTCCTGCATCGGGCTCCCTGCTGAGCCCTGCTTCTCTCTCTGCCTGCTGCTCCCCTCATTTGTGCTCTCTCTCTGACAAATCAATGAAACATTTAAAAAAAAAACAAATAAATGCATTAGTCTCCTAAGTAATGTAGAAAACAAATTTTGGAGTTAAAAGCCAAGTTACAAATACTAGTTTTATAGTAGTCATTTTTCCTTTATATGTGTTAATCTTTTAAATCACTTAGCTAGGGACGCCTGGGTGGCTCAGTGGTTGAGCATCTGCCTTTGGCTCAGGTCATGATCCTGGGGTCCTGGGATTGAGTTCCATGTCAGGCTTCCTGCAGGAAGCCTGCTTCTCCCTCTGCCTCTGTCTGCTTCTGTGTGTGTGTGTCTCATGAATAAATACAATCTTTTAAAAAAATCACTTAGCTAAGAAAAAAGTACAGTTACAAACCATAGTTACAATAATACTAGCTTTTATAATTGCCCATATATTTACCTTTATGAAGATATTCATTTCTCCATATTGGCTTTGAGGTAATGTCTAGTGTCTATTCATGTCCCCCTACAGGACTCCATTGAGCATTTACTGAGGGGGTACAACTGGAGGTCACAGAATCACTCAGCTTTTTATTCTGGAAATGTCTTGATTTCTCCCTCACTTTTGAAGGACAGTTTTGCCAGATATTGAATTCTTGGTTAACAGGGTTTTTTTTTTTTTTTTTTTTCTTTTAGCACTCTTAATGCATTGATCCAGTGTCTTCTGGCCTACAAATTTTGATAAGAAATCTGCACATATTCTCATGGAGGATCCCTTGTATGTGGTAATTTTCTTCTCTGTTATTGCTTTCAAGATTTGTTCTTTGGCTTTTAAATGTTTGATTATAATGTGTCTCAGGGTGGGTCTCTTGAGTTCATACTACTTGGAGTTTGTTGAACTTCTTGGATATTTATATTCATATATTTCCTCAAGTTTGGAAAGTTTTCAGCCATTTATTTCTTCAGATATTCACTCCTCCCCTTTCTCTCTTCCTTCTCTGGGATGCCCACAATGTATATGTTGGTCTACTTGGTAATGTCCTACATGTCTCAGGTTCTGCTCACTTTTCTTCAATCCTTTTTCTTTCTGTTCCTCAATCTGGATAATTTCCATTGTCCTATCTTCAAATTCATGAATTCCGCTCTGCCTCTGAATCCCCCTGGTGAATTTTTCATTTAGTTGTGGTATTCACAGCTCCAGAAGTTTTTAGGTTTTCAGTATCCTTGTTAGTATTTCCATTTTGTCCATACATCCTTTTCTTGACTTTCTCCACCTTTCTTTAGTCCTTTGAGCATCTTTAGGACCATTGTTTTAGAGTCTTTGTCTAGTATATCTGCCATTAAATCTTTCTCACAGATTCTGCTGAATTATTTTCCTTTGAATGGGTCTTTGTCTTGTAATATTTTGTGAAACACTGGACATTTGAATCTAAAATGTGTAACTGTGGAAATCAGTCTCCTCCTTCCCCAGGTTTTGCTATTTTTTGTTGTTTTCATTTTATTATTGTAGGTTCTGTGCTGAGATCAGCCTGAGGTATAAACAATGTCTTATGTCTCTTCTGAGACTTTCCTTTGGCATTCATAGCCACTTTCTAATTTTCCCTGTACATGGCAGCTGTTTTTTAATGTCCTAATATCTGGCTTCCCAGAGGAAAAGCAAAACTGAGGCTGGGGTGGGGGTAGGGTAGTAGTGGTGGTGGTGGTGGTGGGGAGTCCTGCCCTTTAAATCTCCTGAAAGTCATTTCAGCTGGAGGGAGAAGGGATTGCAACAATGAGGGAGATGCAACCAGAATGGCTGCTTGCCTCTTTGATCAAAATTAGGAATCAGCAAAGTGCAGATCCCCAACATTTGGAAGACAGGGTCCTTTTTACCCACCCTAGCTCCTGCATGTTGTGCGCAAGATGCTCACATGGCCGAGGGTGGGGATGGGTGCCACTGTGTGAAGAGCTAACATTTACTGTCCAAGCCTTCCCCTGCGAGTTGCAAGCTTTCAAGAGACTGAAGTTCCAAGGTTACATCAGAGAGGTTCTCCAGTGCAACTGTTGTCTACCTGGGGAACAGATTCCTGGTGCTTCCTACTCTTATCTTCCCAGAATTCTCACTTCTTGACTGCCTTTGATTTGCTATTTTCCTAGGTAGAGGCTAGTGGCTTTCAGTTAGTCTCTTCCACTGTAATAGCTCTTACCCCACAGGCCAGGGAACCCATGTGGGGATACTGCCAGTTATGGAACATAGCTACTATAATTCTATACTTTCCAAGCTGGGGCAATAACCACAGGACGGTTTATGGGCCCACAGAGCCAGTTGAGACAGCCCTGAGCTGACACTGTGGAAACCTGACCTGCATGAGCCCCTGCTTGGAATGGAGGGCCCACAGGGACACTTGGGGTCTCCTGAGATCACTCCAGTCCAGTCCATGTCCAGGTATCCCTGAGGGTCTATTTCCTCTCCTCAGCTCACAGTTGTCCTGCTCCAAAGCCATCAGTCCCTTGGGTGAAGGTTAGGAGAAAGGCTAACTATAAAGTTTTGGCAGTGTACTTGGGCCCTTGCTCAAGGGGACCAGGACTCCCCTGCATCCAAAGGGTTCTGGGTTTGTACACTAGCTCAAGTCTGGGAACTGACTGAAGGGCCAGGGTTCTCTGTTTTTGATTCAAATACGACTTTTGTTCACTTGACTTACAACTAACTCTTCCAATTATACAAATCAAGAATTTACTAGGCTTCTATGTATTTCATCTAGTCTTCTTATTGGTCCATGGCAAGCATTTGCAAGAGATAAGCTAGTGATAGAAGCAAGTTAATTAACATTATGCTCAAGCCAACTAAGCCACTAATTGGTCAGGATCAAAAGTGTTGAAATGTATTTATTATTCTATCCCAACTTTTTTTCAGTTTTAGTCTGGAGAACTTGTAATGTAAACATAGCATTCCTGCACTGAGTCAACAGTAAAAGAGGCCCAATTCATTTGTATAGGGTTTTCTCTTCTTTCTCCAATTCACTTAAAAAAATTTTTTTTAAAGATTTTATTTATTCATAAGAGATACACAGAGAGACATAAGCAGAAGACGCAGACTCCCTGCAAGGAGCCTGATGTGGGGACTTGATCCCAGAACCCCAGGATCATGACCTGAGCCAAAGGCAGATGCTCAACCACTAAGCCACCCAGATGCCCCATTCTTTCTTGTTCATAAAAAAGTTTGGGAAGAGTAGCCCTAGGTGGAGAGAATTGTGCTAAGCTTGCTTAGTGAGTAGCAGTTGTATGTGTGTTTTTAAGACTTGTCTATTTGAATGCTGTATGTTGGCAAATTGAACTCAAAAAAAAAAAAAAAAAAAAAAGACTTGTCTATTTGAGACAGAGAGAGATTCAGCAGAGGGGAGGGGCACAGGGAGAGGGAGAAGCAGACTCCGACTTCCCCAGAGCAGGAAGCCCAATGCAGGACTTGATTCCAGGATCCTGAGATCATGACCTGAGCTGAAAGCCGAGGCTTAACCAACTGAGCCACCCAGGCATCCCAGGGTGGCAGTTTAATAGGAAACAGGGAGCACTTTCTTGGGGGGAAGAAAAAACAATGAGCAGAGTGGGGTTTGAAGGTTGCTTGAGTAAGGTCTGGTTTGTCAACAGAAGACCTTAGTAACTGGACCTTAAATGTGCAACATAAAATCAGTCTTGTGGAGACCTTATTTCAGTGTGTAAAGGGTGAATGTGAATTGACACTGAATTCCCACACTCTAAGCAGTCTACTGTACTAATAGATTTACACAGTGATGAGGGCCTAGACCAGTAAGGTGGCAACAGATGTATTGCTGAAGAAACCTGTCTTGCAATAAGCCAAGCAGAGGAACCAAAACCCCAAATTTCAAGCCCAGGTCTGGTCCCAATTGTCAGGCCTTACGACTGTGGCAGTTTAAATGGCAAAGGAGATTTAGGTTTGCTAATCAGCTGACTTTACAATAGGAAAATCATCTTAGATTATCTGGGTGGCCTAGTGTAAACACATGGAAGATGCTAGGTGCTAGGAAGGGCACCATGAGCTGATAGAAAATGCAAAGCAAAGGGAATGGATGCTCTTCTAGTGCCTCCCTGCTGACACCCTGGCTTTGGCCCAGTGAACTATAGAAATTTAAGAAAACAAATTTATGTTCTAAGCATCTGAATTTCATGTAGCTTGTCGCTTGCTTAGATCCAACATGGTAAGCATCCTTCTATGTCTTCATTCAAGCCCATGGGGTATAGTAATTACTTAAAAAAAAAAATCTTAAAAAACAAAACAAGCAGTATCTGCTAAAGACATCCCAGTTCACAAGGGGTAGTAGAAGGGGAAATGGAGGGGGATGGGGTGACTGGGTGACGGGCACTGAGGAGGGCACTTGACAGGATGAGCACTGGGTGTTATACTGTATGTTGGCAAATCGGACTTCAATAAAAAAAAAAGAAAAAAAAAAAAAGACATCCCAGTTCAGGTAAGAGTCCAATTAATGAAAAGGAAGTAGGTCACCTAAAATATAGTGGTTATCAGGTCCATGAATGTTGAGTGAAAGATGGTACATATTTCTTATAATTTTCTAATTTTCTCATATTTATAGAATTTCTCATATTATAGAAAATCATCGGACTGAGTTTATTTAAAATAGTTTTTTTTTTTTAAATAGTTATAATTACATAGGAAAGTAAGAAAATGAAAATGTAGACAGGGTCACAATGACTAAAGGCATGTGACTGTACAGGAAGCAAATTGCCAAGGTTTTAAAAAAAAAAAAAAAAAGTATTAGGTTATCCTGATCTGAGACATAAAAGAAAAAAAAAAAGTAGAAAGCCACAAATGAAGTGAGGCCAAGAACACAGTGGCTTAACCAAAGGCCAAAACTATTTGTGCATCTTCAGCATATCCTGAAGCATATCCTGATATACATATCCTCTGTATTATGAAAAAACCCACATGAGATGGCAAGTCAGGGGATGTAGTTGGCTCCACCTTGAGTAAAGATCTAGGAAGGGTTCTGTGAGAAGTGTGCACCAAAAGTGTAAAGTCCTAAGGAAATAATGTCACACATAACACAGCTGGTTTGAGACTGCAGGCTTCAAAACGGTTTCTGCATGCTCCACACCTTTGTATGTTCGTCATAATTTTAATCAAGCCAGCATTGATGAGAACAGGACTGTCTTATCCAAGGAACCCTACCTGTCCTACTTGCTGGCCTAGAAGGAAATGCCAGCACTGGAAGCTTGTTCTGAAGGGACCCAAAATAAACTGACGACAGCTTAACTACTCACCCAGGTGGTGAGACCTGGAGCCTGTAAGTTCTTCCCAGTATTCTATAAACACTAAGTCTTCTCAATTGGCATATTACTTTGGAGGTTATGAAAAAAAGTGCTCACCGTTCAAAAATGTCTAGGAACAGCTTAAATAAACGTAGTCTCTCAACCCTTGGGTGCACAGGAGAATCCTTATGGCACTAAATGCTTCACACTGTTTACACAAGTCCACCAGGTTGTGGATCTTCCACAAGGAACACTGCCAAGTGTGGCATTTCCTTCACTTACCTGACCACAGAACTGAGAAAACCTAGCTTTAGGAAATGCTGCTCCAGATAGGAAAATTAGCATGCTGAGAACAGGGGGAACAAGAAAGAATAATGGAATCTGGGTGTCATACAATGAAAATTACACAAAAGAATACACACACATGAGGATGCTGCTGACATGATAGCCTTTGCTTTTAATTTGGTTGATACACATTTGACAAAATAGTTTAGAACAAAAATAATCAACAAACAGGCACAAAGTATTTACAGTTAACAACTGTGGAAAACATACAACTGACATACTCTCAAACAGAAATGTCTACTTAAAAAATTTTCTACTGTGAATCTGGAAGACTCTCAGTTCCTACTCATCACCAGGTCTGAAACCCCACAGGTGACGTGTGAGGCGCAGGAGCAGCAAGTGCAGTTCTAACACATTTGGCGGTTAAGGATCATCTATAGGTGTGGGCTCACAGGGAAGAGAAGAACCAGAACTGGGGGTGGGGTGGGGAAGGCGATGTAGAATGGAAGACTCCTCAGAAGGAAACAACTAAGGACAAGACCGAAGTCACACTCATCTTTCCCAGTTTCCTAGAGGAAGCTGCAAACCTTTAAAAACTTACTCTACATCTCTTTTAGCAGAAAATCAGCAAACCCTGAGACTCTAATTTTCCATGACGTAAAAGCTAATAAACATCTAGAACTGCTCAAGATTTATAAATAACTTCATATGATCAAATAGGAACTTCAAAATAACTTTTATGATCTGAAAATACATTTAAGAGAAAATTTCTGAAATTTTTCATACCTAATTCTTAAACATTCCAACTAATAATTTCCATTGTCTGGAGTTAGTTCCACAAAAAAAAGATACAGACACTTTGATTAGATGTTTCAAATTGAGTACAACTTGCTATTGATTGTTAAGTGGACCACCTACATTTTCATATTATTCAAATATATTTAAAAGGAATTAGAGAAATTTTATCCATCTGGAATACAGTTATGAATTTATTGACTTACAAGATAGTCACATAAACAGAGACCATGAAAAAAAGAACCAAATGCTTATTCTCTGTAACACTACTGAGACAATTAAACACAATACACCATACACATCAACATCTACTGATCCAACTATGCTATTAACTATGCTTTACAGTTTCAACAAACAACTTTGTAGATCATATATCCACACCATGTGTAAAAATCAAATTTGCTGCTCCTCCAGTGGCTGTTCAAGAGCTTCCATTAGCTTTTTATTTGCTTCTTCATTATGCCGGCTTTGACAGTGAGTTAAATGTTTTTTAAAGCCTCTTGGGAAATTTGATTCAAAATTACAACGTGGACATTTAAGTAAACTCTGCCCATGGGCTGCTACATGATTTTTAAGGAGAGATTCCAAAAGAAAAGCCTTTCCACAAATTGTACATTTGTAAGGGCTATGAACATTATGTTTATTAACCAAATGATGCAAAACTGCACCTTTTTTCATAGCTCGACAGCAACAAATTTTGCAATAATACTTTCCTTTTCCACGCTTCATATACTTTGCAATCTCTTCTTCAGAGATAAAAGCCTCTTTCTCTTCAGTAAATTGTAACACATTTTTGGACTGCTCTGGATTAGTCATATCCATTTTGTTCTCTTTACTGAAATCAATAGATTCCACATCTACCTGCTCTTGATCACTGCTTGATTCTTGGCCCTTGCTGTCTATCACATCTAAATCTGCTTTTATATACTCACTGCTACTAAGCTCAGCATCTGAGTTCTCTTGGTTGTCTTTCTTGAGCTTTTTTGAGGAAGGAAATAAAGTGTCTTCTAAGAGTTTTTTAGGTGTAGCTAGTAGTTCTTCTTGAACCAAAATATCACACTTTTGATCATCTATGGCATCTGTCTGTAGTTCATCACCAAGCTCAACTGCCTTCTGAGACTCTGAGAAGATAGCAGATTTGGGAAGTTCAGGGAAAAGGGCATGTTTCCGGGGCTCTGGAAAAAGAGCACGTTTTCGTGGTTCAGGAGAAGCTGGAGGGGCTGTTTTGGTGGGCTCAGAAAACAAGGCAGGTTTTCTAGGTTCAGTATCAAGAGAGAGAACAGGCTTCCAGATATCGGAACCTGCTTTAGGGGACTCAGATGGTCCAGAAGGTTTCCGGGTCTCAGGGAAGACAGGTTTTTGAGGTTCAATAAAAAAGGAAGACTTCCAAAGGTCAGGGGAACCACCACGGGAACTCTTCTGGGACTCGGAAAAATCAAGTGAAGCAGGAGAAGTTTTTCGCTGATCAGAAGAAAGCTTCCAAAGCTCTGGAGACCCTGAAGGTTTTCTGAGCTCTGGAGATCCTGCTGGACTGCGGATCTCTGGGGACAATGGTGGGCCTGGTTTGCGAAGTTCAGGAGACAAGGGAGGTCCTGCTTTACGAAGCTCAGGGGACACTGAGGGAACTGTCTTCCAATGTTCAGGTGACAAGGTGGGAGCTGTCTTTCGGAGTTCTGGTGGGCCAGACTTCCACGCCTCAGGAGACGCAGGGGGAGACTTCCAGGAACCAGGTGAAACCGATGAAGACTTCCAGGATGCGGGGGACACAGAGGAAGTTGGTTTCCATGGTCCAGGTGAGATAGAAGGAATTGGCTTCCAAGGACCAGGAGACACAGATGGAGCAGGTTTAGCTGGCTTCCAAGGTCCTGATGATGCTGAAGGACTAGATTTCCAAGACCTCGGGGACCCAGGTGGCCCTGGCTTCCAAGAACCTGGTGACACAGCTGGGGCTGGTCTCCTGGGCTCTGGAGAGACAGCAGGGAATGGCTTCCAAGGTTCAGGAGATTCCGATGGGGATGGCTTCCTTGGCTCAGGGGAGATAGTCCGGGCTGGCTTCCGAGACTCTGGAGATGCAGTTGGGGATGGACCCCAAGGTTCTGGAGAAGCAGCTAAAACTGGTGACTCTGGAGATGAGCCTGAAGGTGGCCCCAATGTTTCTGTGAAATGGGAGTGTTTTTGAGGTTTAGGATTAACAAGAGTGGCCTTTACTGGCTCAGGAGATATAGGACCAAGTTTCTGCGGTTCTGGAGAAGGAACAGGGACTGGTTTCTGAGATTCAGAAACGAAAGGGACTGATTTTGGAAGTTCAGGAGAAGAAACAGAGGCAGATTTTGGAGGCTCAGGAGAAGGAAGAGAGGGTGTCTGTGGCTCAGGAGAAACAACAGGGCCAGGCTTCTGAGGCTCTAGGGAAGTGAGAGGTGTAGGTTTTGGTGATTCTGGAGACAAAATCGGGCCAAGTTTCTGTGTCTCTATGGAAAGAGCAGGTATAGGTTTTGGGAGTTCTGCTGAATTTGAGGACATTTTCTGGTGCTCAGGAAGAGGAGGGCTTTTCCCAGGATCTGTTTCTTTGCTTACTGGATTTTTTGGTTTCTCATTCCACTTCTCTGGGCCTGCATGTTTGGATGTAATGTGATAGTACACATTAGAGTACATCTTGCTGGTGAAGAAGCACTTATGGCAGTGAAACAGCTTTGCACTTTTCTGGTAAAAAATCATTTTACCTAACCCACCAGCATCCATTTCATCACAAAATTCTGGATGGATGGTACCCATGTGGATTTGTACATTTTCATAATCTGTGCCTCGAAAACTGCAGTGGTCACACTCCAAACGTGATGATGGTTTACGGACTTCCTGGAATACTTCCATTTCTCTCTCTGTCACAACACACACGATTATATTCTTTAAAAACTTTCAACAGTGCTGCAACAAAGTAGAAATTAATTATTTTCAGGGAACCTAATTTTGAATAAAGTGCTGTTCTCTGTCCTAAACCTGCATAATTTTAAGTCTCATATGGCATGTACATTTATCAGATAATACCTTAATAGAGATTTTGAAGAGAAAAGAGAGAATGAACTAATTTTTAATCTTCCTAACACTATGACTCAGTATTACTTTTATTTGCAGATGAAGAAATAGGTTCAGAGGTGCCTTACCCCAGTAATAGGACTGCCAGTGACCCAACCTTGATCCCAGAATCACCTAGCACATGCCTTACAGCCTGACTGTGAAATCTGGAATGAACAAGCAGTCAACATATAAAGCTGAGCCAACATCAAAATTAAAGCTAGGCAGTTTAAGGCTGAGCATGAAACTAGATCCACTTCAGAAATACTTTAACTAAAATTATGAAAAGATGGCTTTTAAAAAATATCAAATTATTCTGTAATGTTTTATCCAACCTAATATAAAGTATTTCATTCATTCATTTCATAAATGAATTATTTTTTTGTGCCCTACTTTTCTAGGGTTTAAAGGGTGTCTTAAAAAAAAAAAAGAGGTGTCTTATACTTGGTGGTTACATTAGGTGCAAAACCAACTGTGAACGTAGAGAAGGCTGTCAAGGAAAGATGCTCAAGCATTGATCCTGAATGATGTAAAGGAGTTTGCCTAGCAAAGGGCAATTCAGAGAGATGACTAACCCTTAAGGTAGGAACTTGCTTGTCAGTAATTATGACTTTTTAAAAGTTTAAGCAAGTCTTCTAGGGTGGTAAAAAGTAACAGGAGCTTATAGCTAAAAATGGGATATTAAACACACTGTTCTGCAACTTGTTTTCATTTAGGGAAGAGAAGATGCTTCAGGAGAAAGAAGACCAGCTCCTGAGGCTTTACGGTGAGAAGTGGAGTTTCAGTGATTCTAGAAACCAAAGAAGGCCAAGTTTCTGTGTTTCTACCTAGAGTTCTGTTTCTACTTATACAGAGAGCAAGCACTAAATCTTCTTGTGCATATCTTGAGTGTGAGGGTATTTCTGAAGAGAAGATTCCTAGAAGTGAATTACCTGAGCCAAAGGTGATTTACATTTATAATTGATAGATTTCACAGAAGTCTCGAAAAGTTATAATACTATTATGTACCAATCAACAAATGTATATACCGTGGACAATTCCCCAACTCCCTCACCAATACTGAGTATTATTAAACTTCTAATCTTTGCCACTTCTTGGGTGAAAATTGGAGTCTCAGCATTATTTTAAGGTGCTTTACTTTAATAAGAAAGAGTGAAGGGATCCCTGAGTGGCGCAGCGGTTTGGCGCCTGCTTTTGGCCCAGGGCGCGATCCTGGAGACCCAGGATCGAATCCCACATCAGGCTCCCGGTGCATGGAGCCTGCTTCTCCCTCTGCCTGTGTCTCTGCCTCTCTCTCTCTCTCTCTCTGTATGACTATCATAAATTTAAAAAAAAAAAAAAAAAAAAAAGAAAGAGTGAAAATTTCCCTTGTTAGCCCTGTGTATTTCTTTTGTAGGATGTGCCTTCTCCTTTTAATTATTTGTAAATAGTATGCATAAAAGAAATCAGCTCTTTTATTGAAAATATTTTCATAGTTTATCATGTCTCTTGACTTTATGGTATGTATATGTATATATATGTGCGCTTTTTCACACACAACTGGTTTATGGAAAAATTAAAAACTTAAAGGTGTCTTCCTTACGATTGTTATAAATTATGCTTTCCTATTCTGATACTTTTTAAAGCAGTCAATACTTTTTTACTATGATTTTGAGGATTTCATTCTTTTTACATTTGTACTTTTTTGAGGGAGGGAAAGGGACAGAAGGAGAGAGAGAACCTTAAGCAGGCTCCATGCCCAGGGTGAGACAGCCCAACATGGGGCTCGATCTCACGACCTTGGGATCAAGACCTGAGCGAAAACCAAGAGTCAGACACTTAACCGACTGAGCCACCCAGGCACCCCCTTACATTTATATATATATATATATTTTTTTTTTTTTACATTTATAGTTTTACTTTATCTGGTAAAAGGAGGGAGATAGGGATTCAGCCTATTTTTTCATCCCAAACAGACAATTCAGTGGTCTCTGCAACCCTTTTCCTCACTGATATGTAATGTTCCATTTTGCATTTACTAAATTTTGTGTTGATAAATCCATTCTGGATTCTAGTCTTTCTTTTTAAAATTTTTTTTAGGCAATCCCTATCTTCAAAACAGGGCTCGAACTCACAACCCTGAAATCAAGAATCACATGCTCTTCCAACTGAGCCAGCCAGGCATCCCTGGACTCTTCTATTCTCTACCATTTCCATCTTGTATGCTCTTCTCAGCATGTGAACTCAACAGCTGCCAAAACAGATTCTGTAACACAGTTGATGAGTTTATCCAAGTGGATCACAAAGTCTTTTCTCATTAAATTATGTCCTATCCTTTTTTTTTTTTTTTTTTTTTTTTAAGGAAGGCGAGATTTACATTTGTGTCCAGGAAGTCAGAAGCCCCTTTGCGCTTCCTTTTTTTTTTTTTTTAAGATTTTATTTATTTATTCAAGAGACGGGGGTGGGGGGCGGGAGGCAGCGGGGAGCAGACACAGGCAGAGGGAGAAGCAGGCTCCATACAGGGAGCCTGATGTGGAACTTGATCCCAGAACCCTGTAAAGGATCTATACCTTAAAAACGATAGAACTCTTCTGAAAGAAATTGAGGAAGACACAAAGAGATGGAAAAATATTCCATGCTCATGGATTGTGTAAGAATGAATATTGTGAAAATGTCAATGTTACCCAGGGCAATTTATACGTTTAATGCAGTCCCTATCAAAATACCATGGACTTTCTTCAGAGAGTTAGAACAAATTATTTTAAGATTTTGTGGAATCAGAAAAGACCCCGAATAGCCAGGGGAATTTTAAAAAACAAAACCATAGCTGGGGGCCTCACAATGCCAGATTTCAGGTTGTACTACAAAGCTGTGGTCATCAAGACAGTCTGGTACTGGCACAAAAACAACACATAGATCAATGGAACAGAATAGAGAACCCAGAAGTGGACCCTCAACTTTATGGTCAATGAATATTCGACAAAGGAGGAAAGACTATCCACTGGAAGAAAGACAGTCTCTTCAGTAAATGGTGCTGGGAAAACTGGACATCCACATGCAGAAAAATGAAACTAGACCACTCTCTTGCACCATACACAAAGATAAACTCAAAATGGATGAAAGATCTAAATGTGAGATAAGATTCCATCAAAATCCTAGAGGAGAACACAGGCAACACCCTTTTTGAACTCGGCCACAGTAACTTCTTGCAAGATACATCCACGAAGGCAAAAGAAACAAAAGCAAAAATGAACTATTGGGACTTCATCAAGATAAGAAGCTTTCGCACAGCAAAGGATATAGTCAACAAAACTAAAAGACAACCTACAGAATGAGAGAAGATATTTGCAAATGACGTATCAGATAAAGGGCTAGTTTCCAAGATCTATAAAGAACTTATTAAACTCAACACCAAAGAAACAAACAATCCAATCACGAAATGTGCAAGAGACATGAACAGAAATCTCAGAGGAAAACATAGACATGGCCAACATGCACATGAGAAAATGCTCTGCATCACTTGCCATCAGGGAAATACGAATCAAAACCACAACGAGATACCACCTCACACCAGTGAGAATGGGGAAAATTAACAAGGCAGGAAACCACAAATGTTGGAGAGGATGTGGAGAAAGGGGAACCCTCCTACACTGTTGGGGGGAATGTGAACTGATGCAGCCACTCTGGAAAACTGTGTGGAGGTTCCTCAAAGAGTTAAAAATAGATCTGCCCTACGACCCAGCAATTGCCCTGCTGGGGATTTACCACAAAGACTCAGATGCAATGAAACGCTGGGACACCTGCACCCCAATGTTTATAGCAGTGATGTCCACAATAGCCAAACTGTGGAAGGGGTCTCGGTGTCCATCGAAAGATGAATGGATAAAGAAGATGTGGTCTATGTATACAGTGGAATATTACTCAGCCATTAGAAACCACAAATACCCACCATTTGCTTCAATGTGGATGGAACTGGAGGGTATTATGCTGAGTGAAGTAAGTCAATCAGAGAAGGACAAACATTATATGTTCTCATTCATTTGGGGAATATAAATAATAGTGAAAGGGAATATAAGGGAAGGGAGAAGAAATGTGTGGGAAATATCAGAAAGGGAGACAGAACATAAAGACTCCTAACTCTGGGAAACGAACTAGGGGTGGTGGAAGGGGAGGAGGGCAGGGAGTGGGGGTTACTGGGTGGCGGGCATTGAGGGGGGCACTTGACAGGATGAGCACTGGGTGTTATTCTGTATGTTGGCAAATTGAACACCAATAAAAAATGAATTTATTATTACAAAAAAAATAAAGATTTTATTTATTTATTCATGAGAGACGGGGGGAGGGGGCAGCGGGGAGCAGACACAGGCAGAGGGAGAAGCAGGCTCCATACAGGGAGCCTGATGTGGAACTTGATCCCAGAACCCTGGGATCATGCCCTGGGGATAAAGGCAGGTGCTAAACCGCTGAGCCACCCTGCCGTCCCTGTCCTATCCTTTACGAAAAGTATCAGCTACCACCAAGAGCATTTAATGTGCTCTGTGCTAATAGTAATTACAGGGTCAAAATGTATTCCTTCCAGGTTACTGCTCCTCAAACTACAATACAGATTAGAGATACTTATTTATATTAAGAGGATCCCCTTTAATAATTTCAGAAACAATAACTTAAAAAACTGTACAGTATTTCTAATTTTGAGAACTTGTCTTGAAGATGTTATTGCCTACAACACTGTTTTCTATCACCTATATTACCGGTTTATTATTTGCATTTGGGGGTAGCAGTTTAAATATAAAAAGGTGACAAGACAGTTGAGGAAACAAACGAGTGCTTTTCAGAAAGTATTAGCTCCTTCAGGAGCTTCAGGAGCTGCAACTATCCTGGCTTTCAGAAAATTGTTTTTAGGGCTCTATGGGCTGACTAAAAAAAGAATATAATCACTGAATACTGAATAAAAAAAATCTCTGAAACTTGCAAACATAATGAAGATAACATGTAGAAAGAATGTGCAGGTTAACGATCCACCTAAAACCCAGTGTCTCATAAAAGTATAAGAATGTTATAAGAAAAGGCAGCGATTTCTCAATAACCGCATCTGGCCTAAACGGCCACAATCAACAGTCAAGGGATGTTCATAAGGGGGACATTACATATTAAAAACCATCATTATAGTATAATAAACCCTAAGTTGCATATATATGACACAGAGGTTAAGACCTCAGGCTTGTTGGGTTTGAGTGAGTCCTGGTTCCAGTATATGGCTTTTGTTAGGTTGCTGAACTTACGTTTCAGGTTCCTGGACGGATGTTAATATTTTGTAGCATATTTAGAACAGTATCTCATGGTGAACTGTCGGTGTCAGCTATGATTATTATACTAGAAACTACAAGGGCATCCTCTAACCAACAGTTCAGTTTCTGGTAAGTAAATATTGCCCAATGACCTTGCTAAAGTTATGGCTGACCAGCACGCAGTATCTCATCTGAAATATACTCAAGTCCTATTTATGACAGGAAGATAGACTTTGTACTTTCACAACTTGCGTTTCTTAAACTGTTAACTATGAAACTTTTCCCATCTTCTCAAGAAACTAGTGTAGAGTGGGAGAAAGTATCTTACTCAGTACCTCTCTATTGTCTTTGCCTAATTTACAGTCCTATCAACAAAACAACTTTCATTTCCTGTATGTTAACTCATCAACTTTTTACCAATACTAGTTCATAAAATAGAGGTTATCAATAAGCCCAATAAGTGTATAATACAGGAATCAGATTATGAACTTTAAGAGTAAAGCATTTTGTTCTCTTCCTACAGAAATTACTGAGCACACTATTCTGTCATCAGAAAAGTTTTTAAAAAATGCTTCCATGGCATGCCTGGGTGGCTCAGTTGGTTAGGAGCCCGAGCCCACCTTTGGCTCAGGTTGTTATCCCAGTGTCCTGGGATGGAGCCCTATACCGGCTTCCTGCTCAGTGGGGAGTCTACTTCTCCCTCTGCCCTCCCCCCACTCATGCTCTCACTCTCTTGCTAATAAATAAATCTAAGGGAAAAAAATGTTTCTGGCAAACTTACCAAATGAAAAAGAAAATAAAACCACATCTCATAAATTGACATCTCTAACATTAGTGCAACAACTGGAGAACCACACCCCCTGTTCCCATTCCTATGAAAGAATTGTGGTTCCTTTCCTTTCTTTTTTTTTTTTTTTAAAAAGATTTTATTTATTTATTCATGAGAGACACAGAGAGAGAGAGAGAGAGTGAGAGGCAGAGACACAGGCAGAGGAAGAAGCAGGCTCCATGCAAGGAGCCTGATGTGGGACTTGATCCCAGGACTCCAGGATCACATCCTGGGCCAAAGGCAGGCACTAAACCGCTGAGCCACCCAGGGATTCCCCTTGTGGTTGCTTTCTATAGGCAAAACTCTACCACTATTTCTGCTTACTTCTACTTTCCATTGGCTGTATCTCTGTTTCTTGCCTCTCTGGAAATTTTACACTAACCCTACATTTTATTGCTGCTTCTGTAAATTAGTTTATCTTTTTTTTTTTTTAAAGATGTATTTATTTATGAATGATAGACACACACACACACAAAGAGAGAGAGATAGACAGAGAGAGAGAGAGAGAGGCAGAGACACAGGAGGAGGGAGAAGCAGGCTCTATGCCTGGAGCCCGACCTGGTCAAAGGCAGGCGCTAAACCGCTGAGCCACCCAGGGATCCCCAATTAGTTTATCTTTGATGAATACCACTTGCCCTAATTCCTGCTGCTTTTGCCTCCAAGTGGCCCCCAGCCACCTCAGCTTGGATTCCTTTTGTCCTTAACTGCTGCATGTTAAATCATCAGCTCTCTCACCCTCCATGGAGTGCCAATCAGTTCCTCACCGATCCTGCTCCCTCTCAATCTGTGTTAATTCCGATGGCTCCCTAGACTTGGGTGTTTCCCATCTCCCTCACCTGCCCCTCTCTATTTCTTCCTCTTCTTACCATCAACTCTTCTGGCCAGTCTCAAAGTGTCTATTTCCCAGCCTCATTATCAGACCCTAGTAACCCCTTACTCAAAAAAATTTTTTAAAGAATTGTTTAAAATTCACTTCTCAAACCCCAAACTCTGTCATATATATGCATACCTGTCACATCTTCATGCATCATTATGTATGCACATATGTGCTTTTGTAGATTTTCCTTAGGTGTAAGCACTTCTCAAAAATGTTCACATCTTAAACATACTCTCCTAATTGTTATAAAGCAAACAAAAACAATATGCAAAGTAAAGCTGGTAAAATAACACTATAAATCCAGGCCAATTCCCTTTAGAGCAGGGAAGAAATAAAGACCAACAATACTTTCTCTGGTAGACTTACCAGTTTATCTTCCTAGAAGCCTTGAAAGTATGTCTTCAAAGGGCAAGCAAGTCTACATGGCTTCTGAGTTAATTATAGAAAATAGTTTGTAGTACATGAAGAACAAAGATGAGAAGATGGACCTGGAAAAAAAGAATAAAGGAACTGTAATCAAAACTACATTTCTGTGATAATCTATGCAAAAGAACTCTGCCTATTTCTCTTGCTGACCTGCTCCCTGCCAACAGTGACTGGGGTCAATCCACTTGCTTTAATGAAATAATACCAAAGATAACCATGGATACTACCAATGACACCACCCACATCTTATTCCATTTTAAAATCCAGGACCGAATCCTGAACCCTTGTCTATAACCACAGCAAATTCATCGTCTCACTTCAGCTGCCGAGACCACAGGATACAGGAGCAGCTGATGTTTTGTCCATTATCCACACTACACTGCAGAGCAGTAAAGTAACAGGTAGTGAGGAAGGGACAAGATTGTCCACAGGACCAAGGGGCAAAGAAGGAAGAGGCATCAGAGGATAAGGAAGGACAGTGGTGCTCCAGTGACTGCACAGCCTCTTCAAACATGGATTTCAGAGAATGTGTCAGGGTCCGGGTAAGCTGTTGACTTGAATAGCAAGAACAAAACTGGCCATGAACAAGCCAGGGGATAGTGCACAGCACACCACTCTACCCATGGTCAAGCTGTAATGTGGATAGCTGTGCTGTCTGTGCCTCTCTAGCCTTACTTCCTCGCCATCCAATCGCCATACTGTTTCCAGTCATCTTCCAAATACAACCTAATGCCATTGGCCTGCTCACAGTTCCTCAAAATATCCCCCAACACCTACAGAAGACAAAACCACGGTATATATAGCCCTTCACAATCTGTCTGTCCCCTGACTGGACTTCATTCCTTTAAATACAAACCTAGCCTCTGGACTTTCACACAGGCATTTCCTCTACTTTATACTCCCTGGCATGGTAAGTTTACACACTCGGCCATCGGGCAAGTTTCTCCATCCTTTAGGAAGAATTACTTCCTAAAAAACAATGGCCAACACCCTCCCCAACTCTCTTTGTGTGCACACCTTCCACGTAGGCATTACTCTCTTGCACTACAAGAGTCTGGCTCTCAGAGGGCCTGTTCACCCCTGTAACCCTTGCACATTCTTGGCACATGGTATATGCTCATAAAGTATCCGTTCGTTACCTCTAAACATCCCATCATGAAGACTAGAGACTTGATCTTAGATTCATAGGACTTTAAAACTAGAAGAGACCTGTGCTACCATCTAGTTTACAAATCATTGTGATTCAGAGCAGAAAGACCTCAGGGATCATCTACTTTGAAACTTCAATTTATGGCTGAGAAATTCAAACCTAGACATTAAGTAATTTGCTCAAGATGAAGCAAGTAATCAGCATCTCACAAAGGACGAGATTAAAGTTCTGTCATCTACCTAGGTTCTTTCTAATATATCTTGACTAAACTAATACACTAGAACCTAGAAGATCTTGACAAACTAGTGTAATGGACAAAATCAGTAATACGAATCGACAGAGAACTGCACTCCATCATCTACATCAGACAGAATGTCCCAGTGGATCACTGTCTCCAGCTCTGGGCAGGAAGGATGAGTTTAGAATACTAGGCAACATGCAAAAGAAAGCAACCAGGATGGCAGGCAGTCTTTAAAAACATGTCTTGGGCAGCCCAGGTGGCTCAGTGGTTTAGCGCTGCCTTCAGCCCAGGGCCTGATCCTGGAGACCCGGGATGGAGTCCCGCGTCCGGCTCCCGGCACCCGGCATGGAGCCTGCTTCTCCCTCTGCCTGTGTCTCTGCCTTTCTCTCTCTCTCTCTCTCTCTCTCTGTGTGTTTCCCATGAATAAATAAAATCTTAAAAAAAAAACACACACAAAAAAACATGTCTTTTCTGAGTACGGAAACTGACTAATTTCAAGTGGAAGAATTATGGGTAATATGTAAGGTATCCTAGAAGCAACAAGTGGAAGCCAGCAGGAAAACAGATTCCAGCTTAAGAAAAAGTTTTACAAACTACTCAATCATGGACTAGAATGAGTTGCATTCCCAGGTAAGAGCCCTCCATAACCGCAAGCCAATGGTCAGTATAGGACTGAAAGGATCCTCAGATGACTTGAGTCTAAACTCTCCACTTTAGAATCGAGAAAACTGATGCTGATGGAGAAAAGTGCTTGGGATCACAACAGTTAGGAAGGTCAGAGGATGCCTGATCCTGGACCTTTGCTGAAATACCATGACGTCTTTCCCATCAGCATGCTGCAGAATTCAGCTCCTGGGTAGACGCTGGACACTGAGATTCCTTCCAGCTTTAAGATTCTAGCCATTTCCCACCCTAAATTTCAGAGCTCCTAAGCCTGACTATGAAAGTAACTCTACAGTGTCCACACTAACAAGTTTCTCTCATCCTACTTCCTGCCTCTACAGACTACATGCTGTTCCTAAGAGAGGTTCTAAGTAGTTTGCCAGTCCACCACATCACACCTATCTCCTATCCAACAGAAAAAATTCAAAATTCTCTACTTAAAAAAATAAAAAAAGTTTAAAAGAGGGAAAGTTCTGTACTTTCATTTACTTCTTTCCTCTTGTGCACACAACTTCTATCACCAACATACTGTATTAGTACATTTGTTACTACTGAAGAAGGAATCCTGATATATTTACTAAAGTGAAGTTTAGTTAGAAGTCACCTAACCTGTTGTCCTGGCCTATGGGTTTCCACAAACAGTGTCACACACCCAGCATTACACAACGGAACAGAATAATTTCACAGCTGTGACAGTCCCTTGTGCTCCTCATAACCACTGCTCTTTTTACTGTCTCTGTCGTTTTGCCTTTTCTCAGACTTTTGTTTTGTTTTTCTTCGGATTTTATGTATTTATTTGAGAGAAAAGGACAGGGACAAGCAGACTCTGTACTGGGCAGACAGCACTACCGCAGGACCCAAGATGTCATGACCTGAGCCTACACCAAGGGTTGGCGACTGGACGGGCCGCACCACCCAGGTGCCCCCCCATGCATTTAAAAAAAATCATGGTAAAATACAACAAAACTTACCATTCTAATTTTGAAAAGCACAACTCAGTGGCATTAAGTACATCACAAGGCTGTACAACCATCCTCATTACCCGTTTCCATGACTTTTCCAGAGCACAAACAGTGACCGGTAATTCCCCATTTCCCCCACCCCCACGAGCCCCCGGTAATCTCTATTCAGTTTTCGGGCCCCGGGGGGGGGGCTCACACGTGTGTCCTTTTGTGTCTGGCCGACTTCACTCCCCACGTCTACACCACAGCAGGTACTGGAATCGTTTGTATTTTCAACTCTGAATCGCATTCCACCGCAAAGACCACAACCGACTCGATGGACACTCGGACTATTTCCCCCTTTGGCTCCTCTGAACAAAGCTGCCGTGGTCCCGGCTTCAGCTCTTCGGCGTGAAGAGGCAGGAGCGGGGCTGCAGGATCCCGGCTGGCTCGCGGGCTCGGGGCCCTCCGCGCCCCCGCGGACCCCCCCCCCCGGCAGGGCGGCACACGCTCGGGTTTGCGCCCCCCTGACCGCCGGCGGCCGCGCGCCCGGAGTGCCCCGGGCAGCCCCCGCTTCTCCCGAGCGGACCCACGTCCCGCGGCCGCGTGCACGCCGGGCTCTCGAGTCGCCGAGGCGCCGCTCTCCGCGCACGCCGTGGACACCAGCCCCGGCCGGCTGCTTCGGGGCTGCCCAGCCCGTTTCCAAGCGGCAACAATGACAAAAGCGCGCGCCGACCAGGGCAGCGAGAGCCGCGTCCCGAGTCGAAGTGGAGCGCGTGCCTCCTTCGCGGGGCCCGTCCGCCCGGCCCGGCCCGGCCCTCCCCGAGGGGAGTCGCGCTGCGCTTCCCGCCCCCGCCGACGCCGACGCCGCGGGGCCCGCCTCGGCCCGAGGCCCACCCGCCCGCGGACTCGGCGCAGGCCGCTCCTCGCCGCACGCCCCGGGCGGGCCTCCTCAGAGGGACCCGAGCCGGCGACGGCGCCCAGCCCGGACGACGCCCCGCCCCGCTCCTCACCGGTAGGCCGCAGCGACGTCCACACCCGAGAAGGACGGGGGGAGCCGGGTCGCAGTCCCGGGCTGCTCCGCGAGGCCCTGCGGCGCGGCGGCCTCCCGAATGGCGGCTCGGCGCAGGCGCGGGCTGCGAGCGCGCGGACGTGCGCGCCGCCGCGGGACGAGCCGCGGGGGCCGCTGGGAAGCGAGTTTGCGCCGCGCGCCCTCCGGCGCGGCCCAATCCGGCCGCTGCTCGCCGGGCGCCGCTCGGCCGGGAGTACGCAGGCGTGCGGAGCAGTCCGCCCCGCCTCCGGAAGTGACGCGCCCGGCGCGACCCCGACGGTGCCTGCTCCTGACCGCCTGGCGGGTGCGGCTGGGCCTCCGGAGCGGCGGGGCCTCTCTCTGCTTCTGCTGAGCTCTGGGACGGGGCTGGGCCCGCCGGGCCTCCGCGTCGCTCCGCGCTCCTTCCCGATCGCCCGTTCTCGGAGAATGGAGGGCGTGCTTTGGGGCTTGTCCGGTTCTTGCAGTGTCTACGTAGTCATGGGCGCATTTTAGGGAATTTTGGGGTATTTGCTTGTGTGGCAGAGCCATCCACATCCGAATGCGACTAGATCCAACAGCTTCAGAAGAAAACTCTCCCCAAAATTTAAAGGTTGAAAGGCTTGGAGTCGTGTTTCTCGCCCGTGCTCCGCGGGTGGCTGCAGGCGCCTGCCGGGGCGTGACGGCGGCGTTGCCGGGGCGACCGCGGCCCGGGGCTGGGGCTGCGGCTGCGGCTGCGGCTGCGGCTGGGGCGAGCGGGCCCCGGTCCTCCGGCGAGGTGAAAGGAACGAACCTTTTGGAAGCTCTTCACGAAGAGAATTTTCTTCGAGTCCAAACGAGGACAGCTGCCCAGGATCTAGCCTTCTCCCGGAGACCGTGCCCTGCCAGGGGAACGTCTGCTGTAGGGTCCCACACGTGACAGCAGAAGTCACGAATTAGCAGACGACTTTTCGGGAAGTTGCAGACTTTTCGCTTCTGGTACAGGCAGGGCTGTGTGACTTTGATCTTCACGGGGACCCAAGAAGTATCTTACTTTATCTTTTCTGGTCAGAAGGGCCCTTTTTGGTTATTTTCTGTAAACGAAGCAGAGGCACAGTATGTGCTGGGGCAGAAACAGAGCCCCTGCCCTGAGGTTTTCGCAGGTCATGTTGACCTTGGGAAATGTGAGGTACAGCTTCCCCGAAGGCCCAGAAGTAGGTCCCCCACATATTAAAACTGTGTGGAGGTTCCTCAAAGAGTTAAAAATAGACCTGCCCTACGACCCAGCAATGGCACTGCTGAGGATTTACCCCAAAGATACAGATGCAGGGAAACGCCGGGACACCTGCACCCCCATGTCTCTAGCAGCAATGTCCACAATAGCCAAACAGTGGAAGGAGCCTCGGTGTCCATCGAAAGATGAATGGATAAAGAAGATGTGGTTTATGTATACATGGAATATTCCTCAGCCATTAGAAACGACAAATACCCACCATTTGCTTCGACGTGGATGGAACTGGAGGGTATGATGCTGAGTGAAGTAAGTCAATCGGAGAAGGACAAACATATGGTCTCATTCATTTGGGGAATATAAATAATAGTGAAAGGGAATATAAGGGAAGGGAGAAGAAATGTGTGGGAAATATCAGAAAGGGAGACAGAACATAAAGACTCCTGACTCTGGGAAACGAACTAGGGGTGGTGGAAGGGGAGGAGGGTGGGGGGTGGGGGTGAATGGGTGACGGGCACTGAGGGGGCACTTGACGGGATGAGCACTGGGTGTTATTCTGTATGTTGGCAAGTTGAACACCAATAAAAAATAAATTTATTAAAATAAAATAAAATTTGAAAATGCCCTTGTCACTCTATCTGGGCCGACACCTCCCATTCTCCCCAGTCCCGACTGTGGTATGAACAGTTTGTTCACAGTTGTTTGTTATCTCCTAACATAACAAGACTTTCTTCAGGGAAAAAGGACAATGACCACTTCATTAAATACACAAGGAAAAGACAAACAGCTTGTTCCCCAGAGAAGAAACAGAGATGTCCAATCAACAGTGATAGAAATTCGATCTACACGTTTTAAGCTATGGATTTTAAATGTAGAAAAATGAGAGACTTTTCTCTGATCATTAAGTTTTGCATCCGCACTTTCAAGATCGTTACCTTCAACAGGAAGTTACGTCGTCAAATTCAGTATGGACATCTATGTAGTGCTGTAGGTCCCTACTTGAACAGTCTCCTAATAATTGCAAGTGTTGCTGCTGTGTCAGTATTACAAAGTCACTTTCTTTGTTACCCCGAAGGCCCCCTCCTAGAAGTCATGTAATTTGTCATTCACATCACACAATTGCTAGTTAAAGAACCTGTGCAAAGACCTGAGACTTGGCTACATACCAGTGTCTGATTCCTTCAGTTGCTGAAGAGCCGTTGGCAGACACGCACTTGTTCTGAGCTCTACTGTCTGCAGCCAGGAGTCCCTGGGATCTGGAGGTGGTTGCCAAGTGCATGGATGCCTCTGGACCACTGGAGTTCTGGGTTTCTGTTCTTTCAGAAGCTTCTTTGGAGCTTTTTACATTTGTTTTGAAGTCCAATTTCAGAAACAAGGTTCATGGTGGCTGCAGGCAAGAATTTGAACAGCTGATGTACTGTTTTTCTTCAAGTGTTAGACTGAGTTGATCATTTCAACAGAACTGTGAACAAATCAACGTCTAGCATAGGGCAACTCTTGGAAGCCAAATATAGATCGTGACAGGGCAGTAGTTGAGTCTGTTATATTGAGGTTTTCTTGATAAATAAACAACAAAATAACAGCAAAATGCTCTCTGCCATTATTTTGGATTGAAATTATGTAAAAAGAGCTGTTATAGGGTATATGAATAATTCAAGATGAATGCTTCAAAGGGCACCTGGGGGGCTCCATCAGTGAAGTGTCTGCCTTCAGCTCAGATCATGATTTTGGGGTTCTGGGATCAAGTCCTGTGTCAGGCTCCCCACTCAGCAAGGAGT
The DNA here is from genome assembly GCF_048164855.1 of Canis lupus baileyi. Classification (NCBI taxonomy): domain Eukaryota; kingdom Metazoa; phylum Chordata; class Mammalia; order Carnivora; family Canidae; genus Canis; species Canis lupus. Next base: position 37,726 of record NC_132854.1, on the reverse strand, counting down.
TGCTCCTCTCTTCCTCTGCCCCTCTCCTCTGTGCTTTCTCTTTTTCATATAAAAATATTTTTTAAAAAGGATAAATGAATCAGATGAACTCCCATTTATTGAAATCTTGGTCTTTTAGAGTCTGTCAGTATATTGGCCTAAAGTTGAAGTAACCCAAGAAATTAGCCTCCTAAAACCCTAGGCCTTACAGACTTTTATTTTTTATTTTATTTATTTATTTATTTATTTATTTATTTATTTATTTATTTAATTAACTTTTTTATTTTATTTTAATTTATTTTTTATTTTTTTTATTTTTATTTTTTTTACTTAGACTTTTAAAGTCCAGGTTAACCCTCCTATTTAGTGCATACTTCTTAAATTATTTGGGTGTTTTCTCAACTCATACTAGATTCCAGGGCCCAAGCTTGAAGTACAGAATAGGGGGAGGCAGGTGAGCTAAAATCGCAGCACAAAGTGATCACCTCAGGAGGAGTCCAGCACACCTGAAATGGCTTTGGGCATTGTCATCTGTTACATGTTTCTAAAAACTAATGATGTTAAAAAAAAAAAACAAAAAACTAATGATGTTGAGCCTGTGTGCATACTCAAAGCATACACAGAATCACAATCGCAAGCAGTGCAGTTTGTCAATTGAAGGTCTAAAATCATACAGTTTTTGTCAGAAAAAGGCAGATTTAAATTTTAATTCATGCTAGAGCATTTTAAGGTACATCTCAGGAACATCATAAAAATGACTGAGAAATGAATATACACACTTACACATGGTAACTGTGGTGTTGTTTCCCAGTATGTAATTCCTGAGAATGGCTCTCTACCTGCGTGTGTGTTTAGCCCTCTTGAGGTCACATCTGGTCCTTTGATTCATTCCAGCAGCAGGGCTGCTGAGTTTTAGGTCTCTCTGGTTTTCTGTCTTTCCCATAGAATATGGAAGTTACTAATACTAGTATTGTTAGAAAAGGATGGTAGCAGGGATCCCTGGGTGGCTCAGCAGTTTAGCGCCTGCCTTCGGCCCAGGGCGTGATCCTGGAGTCCTGGGACAGAATCGAGTTGTGCATCAGGCTCCCTGCATGGAGCCTGCTTCTCCCTCTGCCTGTGTCTCTGTCTCTCTCTGTCTCTGTCTCTCTCTCATGAATGAATAAATAAAATCTTAAAAAAAAAAAAGAATGGTAGCTTGTTCTTGGGGTAATTAGGAATAAGCATTGCTCAATTTCAAAACAAGAAATTCAGATATCCCTAGTTCTCACATTTCTCTTTGATGCACAAGGAAGCAACTGTAGAAGCCCACTGTAATCTGGGATAGAATTGCGTCTCATCTTTTGCAAGGATGCCATGGGGGGATAGAACAAACTGGGACACTCCTGCCTTTCTATGCCTTTCATTTTGACTAGCTGGGAAGCTCTCCAGTCACCATATGAGAGTGGATTTTAGGTGAACAAGTGCCTGGAGTAGCTAGAAGGCCACCCTTCTCTGTCTTCAGGCTAGGCCCTGGGCCTTTTGGAGAGATTAGTGTGTGAAAAGGGTAGAATCCATTTATCTTGCAAATGCATTGTACTTCCTGCCTTATTTTCGGTTTGCCATCCAACTCTGTGATAGCACTGGTCTTACCAACATTAAAGATAACTTTTCTTTTTTGTTGTTGTTGTTGTTGTTGTTTTAATTTAAAGACTTTATTTATTCATTAGAGACACAGAGAGAGGGAGGCAGAGACATAGGAGAAGCAGGCTCCCTGCCGGGAGCCCGATTTGGGACTTGATCCAGGACTCCGGGATCACGACCTGAGCCAAAGGCAGGTGCTCAACCACTGAGCCACCCAGGTGCCCCAAAAGATAACTTTTTTTATTGTCCCGTGAATGGTTGGAGGCAAGTGGAAATTTCAGAAGTCCAGAAAAAGGCCTAAGGGAGATGGATGTGTGTTCTGCCACAGAAACCAGATAGCTGTCTTTACTAAGGCTACCAACTTCTTTTCAAATCTAAAATTCAGAAAATGCCACAAAACCAGACACTACAGGGACCAAACTTTGCAACTTTTGCCTAGACTGACAGGTGATGATTCACTGCTTTTTTCGTACTCCACAGGAAGCAAGGCTTCCAGACTGTGGGGGCTCCTTGAGGCATGTCATGGATGATTGGGGACCCCAGAGTCATCCTTGCTGCCACAGGATTTGTCCAGTGACCACATGCTTGCTGTTTGCCAAGGAATAAAGCTCCCCATTGAAAAAGCCAACAAAATTCAGAAGGTTTGAAATGCTATGGAGAAGAGGGAAACATGGAACTTGGAAATTAGCTGAATTGTAGCTGTTTATAAACACCTGAGGCTCCGGTGGGTATTTTCTTGTTTGAGATGGATCTATCCTTGCTTCTAGAAGGCAGCAGAGGAGGAGAAAGCTCCTGGAAATATTTTCAGGGACCTCTTTTAGACTGGTTTGCTGAAAAAGAGGTACGATGATGCATTTTAATAATATCTAAATTGATTTTAAAAAATAAAAAATGCAAAGAGTGTGAGAAGCATGAGTGCCACAGAATTTACTGCTTTCGAACATCTTGGACTCTTTGGCACCAATTAAATCAAAGTTCTTTAATTATGAGAAGGTATATTCTAGTTAATTACTGTGGCTAACAAAGAGTAAACATACACTCAAACACACACACATTCACACCTCCATTTCTGAACATCATTGCCATGTAAACTTCAGTGAATTCCCAAGCTGCAGCTGATCATCTGATTTAATGAATCAGACAGCACTTTTAAAATCACCTGGGCCCTCCACGGTCATTTAATTAATACCACTTCCATTGGGTTGCAGACATGGATGTGCCATTGCAAGGTAAGTTAGAGTTGAAATACCACTGAAAACCTTTTTCTGGAGAGCTGGCAGGAAAATCTGGGAGAAGCATTCCTCCTTTGCATAGAGTGTGCCTCTACAGGGCTATGTTCCCACGTGTCCAAAGCAGAGGAACCTTTGCTGGTGAGGATGGTGTGGGGATGCCTGGAGGGTGATGAAACGATTAATTTATAGTATTGAGTAGGTCCCAAGTGATGGCTTAGTATTAAGTATTCTACAGAGTATAATGGCTGAGAATGAGCAAAGTGTAAACTGGTTTGGACCACACAAGGGAAGGGAGTGTAGGGAGTAGGAGGTGGGGATTGCAGCGCTGGCCAACCTGGGTCTCCAGCTTACTTAGGTTCAGAAGGTACAAGGGTTCAGTGTCATTTCACTGTCAATAATCTCACAGATAAAGGATATGCCTCTTGTGTGGAGTGTGGCCAGACTTGTTGCAAGTATTTTCGAGTTAGTACTGAAGTAGGAGAGAGCAACAGTCTCCGTTTGCTCGGACATTTCCATAAGAGGCTGAGTGCTCTCAAGGTGTCTGGCTTTCTCAGGGCTCGCTTTGAGCCTGCACATGGGACTGACGAGGACCGATATAGGTACTGTTCTAAGGATGGAGCATTGGAAGAATGTGGTGCACCTTGTAATCCTGGGAAGAGAACAGATCGGGGGATCCCTGGGTGGCGCAGCGGTTTGGCGCCTGCCTTTGGCCCAGGGCGCGATCCTGGAGACCCGGGATCGAATCCCACGTCGGGCTCCTAGTGCATAGAGCCTGCTTCTCCCTCTGCCTGTGTCTCTGCCTCTCTCTCTCTCTCTCTGTGTGACTATCATAAATAAATAAAAAAAATTAAAAAAAAAAAAGGAAGAGAACAGATCTGGAGTCCACTGTGGAGTTACTTGGTGAGAGTGGTGGTGATCTGCAATATCCAGCTGATGATTTGTCTGTTGTGGGTGTGGTTTCTGTGACTTTGTCCTAAAGGTTAGAATTTCCAAGGAGTGGGATTTTAAGATATCTGTCCCTGTAAGAATTGGTTCCTGGGGAGAGGGCCAGTCCCGTTTTTTTGCTGAGAAGTGTGTCTCTGCGGTTGGAGTGTGCATTATAAGTCTCTAGGTAAATGGTGGGGGTGGTTACAGAGGTCAGCAGGCTCTTGTCATTGATGATTCTAATGGATGGATTCCTTATGGTGAGATGTTAGGTCTTTTGGACAGGTATCCTCATAATGTGCCCATAAACGGTGCTTTTGTTAAGTTTAATAGTAGATGTATTTTTATTGCTTCCATTAGCCCTCCTTGTACTTGGTATTCCAATGAGCAGTGTGTTAACATTGCTTGCATTGTATATATTTGCATATTGAAAATGTTGATGACACGTTACAGATAGTAACCTGGCATCCATTTAGTTATTAATAGAATTTTATTTTTGACAATGAAATAAGTATCCTTCTGTGATTCTTAGTTGAAGTCTGGGGTAGGAGGCCCTTTTTTGGTATCAGTACTGAGTAATGACAAAGGAAACTTTCCTTTTTAATGTTTGTGGGCCTTGCCCAGGGAACCTACACTTTAATATTTGCCAAGGTCAAAATGACTTGGCAGAAACTCAAAGTATGGGCTCTGTTTTTGCCCTGAGCACACATTGTATGTCTGCTTCATTAAACAGACAAACAAAAAACCAAAAAGGAGCATTCTGAGCACAAGATAAGAAAAAGAAAGAAATTCCCTGGTTCCTATAAGATTAAAGTCACACAGCCTGGCATGTACTAGAAACATAAAATAAAGATAAAACTTTCTGGAATGTCCTTCATCATGATGATTTTTAACTTTCACGTAAAAAAAACATATGTAACACTACACCAAATGTTCCTTCTCCTGAGTGCTTTCTTCTTTGCGAAGATTGTGTATGCTTGCCAGCTGTCCCAACTTGGGCTCAAATGAAACTTTTTTTCCTTTCTTTTTAAAGCATTTTAAAGCGTTTCTTCATTTTGCATCAATAATACCATAGTCCTTCCTAGGGAACATTAGCAGATTCTATGGGAGCCAAACTTGGTCTTTGTCATTATGGAAGAGTAAGGATTACATGAATTGTTTGTCTCCTGTTTCATATTCCACGAGTCCTGGTTTTGGTTTCACACCTTCCTGAATCACACAATGATCCCAAATTTAGTATTGACTCATCCCTCTGCAAAGGGTGTGTTTGAGAGAAGGTTGCATCTCACAGACTAGCATCACAACACTTTGGGTAGGGAGTTCCTGGGACCCTAAATCTGAACCTGCTCATGACACCCAGAGTAAATATATTTCAGATTTAGATCCTTTGGGAAGAAATTTTGTATCATTGATGACAACCTGAAGCAAATTTGTAACCTCTAACCTTTACCCTAGCCCTTAACTTGAATCCTGAACCGTGGACCCAAACCCCAATCTGAACCCCTAGCCTTGAACTTTGAACTGCAAACCAAAACCCCTGATGCCAACACTGAGCCTGAAACCTGAACCTGAAACCTAAGCCCTGAACCTGTAACAGCTAACCCCTAGCAATGTTAATAATAGCCCAAATGTAGAAAGTATGCAAATGTCCACCAGTGGTGAATGTGCAAACAAAACGTGGTTAAGGTTTAGGGTTAGGATTTTATTATTAGAAGCATGGTTTGGGGGCAGGGTCAGGCTTGAGATAACTTAGCATAACTGCTTTCTCTAACCCCCTCCATCTCTCTGGCCCCCCGGCCGAGCAGGACTCACCCAGGGTCACACGTGCATCAGAGGTTGAGCTGGAGCATTAGTTTTAGGCCCTTCAGTCCTGGATACTAACAGAAGAAGAGTGAGATGTCTGTCTGGTCACTCACTGCTTCAGATCCCACTCCACCCCAGTCAAGGCTGTGAAGGGCCTTAGAGGTCCACCCACCTGGGAAGGGGGCTGTGGGCTGCACTCTGCCTGGGCAGCCTCAGGTTTCAACACATCCCTGACCCACGAGGGCACTCAGTAGACACATATGGACTTATATAGGACTGGCTGCAGTGGACTACCTGCCCCCACGTGCAGCCGTCTTGTGGGCTGATGGTCACTGGCTGGATCCTCTGTACCAGCCGTGCAATCAGCAATAGACAGTCAGGTCTTACACAGGACAGCCTTTGGCCTCTGACCATCCAGACAGGCATCTGTGGTTCTCCAGTTCAGGTCCTGACAACCCCCATGGCCAATACTGAGCATACTGTGCTCCTGGCAATGTAACAGTTCCATGGGCAGTGTAGACAGCCCCTTGGGATGTTTCCATTCCCAACGTCTGTATGGTTGAGACAGGAAACTCCTTTCTCATAGCCTCATAGCCTTCCAAGAGAGGTAATAGCCATCCAAACATTGAATGTGGCCCCTGGCCACAACAGCCATACAGCAGCCTGGCCCTGCAGTCCTTTGGCCTATGGTTATTATTATTTTTTTATTTATTTATGATAGTCACACACACACACACACACACACACACACACACAGAGAGAGAGAGAGAGAGAGAGAGGCAGAGACATAGGCAGAGGGAGAAGCAGGCTCCATGCACCGGGAGCCTGACGTGGGATTCGATCCCGGGTCTCCAGGATCGCGCCCTGGGCCAAAGGCAGGCGCCAAACCGCCACACCACCCAGGGATCCCTGGCCTATGGTTATAATGTAAATATTGAACATGCATGCTTGTTAACAATCAAGGATGCAGGCGTACTTGTGTCTCTCAGTGGGCAGTTTCTCGTTGAGGCTGCATGGTCTCAGAGAGCTGCATGCATGACCCAGGGTCTGTGGCCTTTGAAATGCCTGCCAAGTGTGGATTCTGTGCTGTGGAATAATCTTGAGCCTCCCACTGCTTCACTGAGCAGTAATTTCCTAGCCATCCTTGCATTTGGCCTCTGCTTTTTTGTAAAGGAGAGAGAAGAGAGTAGAAAAAGGAGCCAGTTTGTTCTTTGGGGATGGGTGATTAATGTGGTGGAGGCGAGGGCACTGGAGTGACTCCTGGACTCTCTCCTCCCAGGGACACAAGTGAGGTCTGCATGGCTCCAGTCTCTGAGACGTGAGGATCTGATGCCCGAGGCAGGAGCCTTGAGTTCCCTACCAACAGCAAAGTTACTTTTTGAGCAAGTCGAAGAGCATCTTGCCATCTTGCATCTCATGGGAGGACAGTAAGAGCACTGGATGGGCAGCTGTAGCCCCTGATCTTAAGTGAACCTCTTCCTTTTCTTGGGATTCAGATTCCGCAGCTGCACATTCAGCCACCAGTGATGCAGAATCTGATGCTTTCCCAGGCTGGCATTTGTTCTCACGTCCACATCCAGCACCTCGGCTTGCCTTTGGGAACCACAACTCACTTGCCTCCCATCCAAACAGTTCCAGAAGGCAGACCCCACATTCCACCCACCTCAAAGATGGGCATAGGATATAAGTCCACCCAACTCCTTGCTCCATCCTTTGAGTGCTTTGATTGCTTCAAAGAGGAGCATGTGACCAAAACCGATCGGTCACTTTTTTTTAATTGGTCACTTAAAGGTATGGCTTTTTTGTGAAACTCAAAAGAAAGAAAAACCCTTTCTTTCTTCTTCTTCTTCTTCTTCTTCTTCTTCTTCTTCTTCTTCATTTTTTTTGATATTTTATTTATTTATTTATTTATTCATGAGAGACACAGTGAGAGAGGCACCAGCAGAGGGAGAAGCTGACTCCATGCAGGGAGCCTGACATGGGACTCAATCCCAGGACTCCAGGACTGAAGGTGGAGCTAAACCAGTGAGCCACCCTGGCTGCCCAGAAAAACCCTTCCTATTAGAATAGAGGTAAGTGTCCGCCTGGAGTTGCTGGAAGTCCCAGATGCAGTGAGAGAGAGACTGTGCCTGTGAATGGGGCCACTCCAGAGGGCTTAGTAGAATGGAGGGTTAGAGACAGTCCCGGTCATATTGTCAGAGTGTGAGCCTCTGGGCCTGCCAGATCCAAGCACATTCTTAAACTTGTCTCTTGCAAGTATTAATTTATTTCTAACATTTAAATATTATTTTATCTAACTTCAGTAAGTGTGTCAAGTCCCTTGCCATCCGAAAAATGCTAGTCTACACAATAGTCCCTGAGACTCCCTGCGCATGGTGTCCTCACTGGGTGGGCCATGGCCAGGGAGAGGAAGACAGTGGGTGCAGTCAGGTCTCAAGGGAGCTCCAGAACAGCTCTGTCTCTGTTCCTTCTCTGTCCCCAGAGTGGAAAACCCCAGAATAGCAAGAGGAGAACCAGCAGGAGGAAGAGGTCCCTGGATGGCTATTTGGTCTGCTTGTTTTTTCCTTATTTTAGGGCCCATTTTGTTAATATGTATTTTTACTAGGAGATCACCTATTTCTTCTAGGCTTCAGTCTGATTTCTCCTCTCTTTCAAGTTTTCTACAAAATTGCCACAATTAATGAACAAATATTGATATGTTATTATTTACTAAAGTCCATACTTATTCAGGATCCCTCTGCTCTAACTTCACCTGCTCCAGTGATGCATGCACCACATGACATGTGGTCATCACGTCTCTTTAGGCTCTTCTTGACTGGGATAGTCCCTCACGCCTGTCTTGTTTCAATGACCCTGACAACGTTGAGGAGGACTGGCCAGGTATTTTGTAGAATGTCCCTTATTGGGATTTACTTGGTGTTTTCCTCATGACTAAACTGGGTTTATTGGTTCTGAGGAAGCAGGTTATGGAGGTGAAATGCTCTGTCATCACGTTACATTAAGGGAACATGCTCTGGAGGCCATTGTTCCCTTTGGTCACCTGGCTGAGGCAGCGTTTGTCAGGTTTCCCCACATGAAATTACTCTTTCCCATGTGCACAGTGTGTCTTTGTGAGTAGGAAGACACTGTGCAGAGCTCACATTTTAGGAAAGGGGAGTTAGCTGTACTGCCTTTGATGGATGGCTCAGTGTCTACATCTATTATTTGGAAATCTACATAAGTGAGGTCTATTTGACCCAATTTATAAAAAACAATATAATCTGTTAATAAAAATACAACTCAGTGATTAAAAAGGTCGCATTGGCTCTATTCAATGATTCATGTGTTGGGCAGCATCTCATCTAGCAAATAGAAAGGAGCTCCTTTAAGCTGCAGGAAAGGAAAGATTTTTAGAGGTAGAGAGAATTGAAAAAAGAAAATTATCAGCAAGGGATTTGTTTTTTGTTTTATTTATTTATTTATTTTTTAAAATTTTTATTTATTTATTTATGATAGTCACACACACACACACAGAGAGAGAGAGAGAGAGAGAGAGGCAGAGACACAGGCAGAGGGAGAAGCAGGCTCCATGCACCAGGAACCCGACGTGGGACTCAATCCCGGGTCTCCAAGATAGCGCCCTGGGTCAAAGGCAGGCGCCAAACCGCTGCGCCACCCAGGGATCCCCTGTTTTTTTGTTTTAAGCAAGGTCACCCTACAAAGGGGAACAGAGGGGCCTATCAGTAAATTTTCCAGGTTGACTGGTTAAAGGTTACATGGGGTGTGTGTGTGAAACTGCTATTAGGTTACATTGTAAAGCTTGCTTCACTGAGTCTCTCTCTCTCTCTCTCTCTCTCTCTCTCTCTTTCTCTTTGTAAAATATTTATTTATTTGAGAGAGAGAAAGAGTGCATGGCAGTAGAGAGTGGAGGCAGGGGTGGGTAGGAGCAAAGGGAGAGGGACAGAGAAACCCAAGCAGACTCTGTGTGACTTAGAGCACACACAGAGGCTCAATAATGAAATTGAGACCTAGAGAAATAAATGACCAGTGCAGGCAGTTTTTATACTTTTAGACAAAGACATAGTAAACCTGTGTGGAATTCACAGGACAAAGAAAACAACCTTGGGAGCTTCAGTTAGTAAGGGATTCTATTTTTTTTTAATTTTTATTTATTTATGATAGTCACAGAGAGAGAGAGAGAGAGAGAGGCAGAGACACAGGCAGAGGGAGAAGCAGGCTCCATGCACCAGGAGCCCGATGTGGGATTCGATCCCGGGTCTCCAGGATCGAGCCCTGGGCCAAAGGCAGGCGCCAAACCGCTGCGCCACCCAGGGATCCCAGTAAGGGATTCTAAACAGAATTTGGGCTGAGGTAAATTAGTAAAAAGAATAAGAATGGTTGTTCATACAGCCTTCGTGGTTCTAAATTTCCCATCTCTGTTGATAAGGAAGTCTTTTCACCTCTTGGTACAGGGAGATCTCCACATGGGATATTTATTTCCTGTGTCCAGGGTGATTGGAATGGAGGATGGGGGAGGGTCTGAGTGTCCTGGCATAGGCTGATCATTTTATTCAAAATGATCAGTATGCCAAAGTGGCACATTTAAGGCAGCCTGCTCTTGGACCCTATGCCATCCTGGGATATACCCACATCCTAAATAATTTAAGTAGATTATCATTACTGTATGGGATGTCAAAATACTTAGATTTTGATAGATGCATAGTGGAAGGTATAAATCCCTAAAATATCATGGAATACTTCAAATCCCCCATCTTTCAATCCTGTTATCCTGTCTGTAGTTTTGCCTTTTCCAGGATATCATATAAATGGGGTCATACAGTGTGTAGCCTTTTCAGACTGGATTCTGGCACTTACCAAAATGCATGTAAGATTCATCTGTGTCATTGTATGGGGTGATGGTTCATTCCTTTTTATTGCTGAATAGATAAACAGAAGGAAAACAAACAGAAGGTTAATAATATGCATATATCCTGTTTACATGGGAGATGCCTAGCAAAATGGAGTAACTCCCTGAAGTGGCCTAGCCATCACCCTAAATGCCATCTTCAGCTAAAGACAAAAAATTTGGGTGGTGGGAAGGACAATTAAGGGATTATCAAGCCAAGCACAGTAAAGGAGGGTGTGTTTGTTACACAGATTCAAGTCTGTGCCTCCTCCTTTGGTAAGAGTGTCTATTCCTGGTAGAGAGCGGGAGACATGCTTAGGAACGGAGCTTTCTTTTATAAGTGTACATTTCACTTACCAAATGGCAACTTCTGCTCAGTTTTCAGAGACCTCCTTGTCTGCTGTTTCTTAAAATTAATCAGCCCCAAATAATCCTTGTGCCAAAGAGGCACATTTGAGGTAGCATATTCTGCTTTCTTCACATCGATGCGCCCCAGTTTGCTTAGGGATTTATTTATTGAAGGACATCCTGATTTCTTTAACTATGAGATATAGAGCTGCTGTGCATAACTACACACGAGTTTTTGTTTAGAAATAGCTCTTAAAAGCAGTTGTTGAAATACCAGAAGTGTGACTGTTGAAATTTATTTAGCTTAGGGAAAAAACTGCTAAACTGTGTCCCAAAGTGGCCATATGTGCATTGACCCAGTGTGAAGGACAGTTGCTGTTATTTCTCTCACCTTCCAGCAATTGATATTCTTGTTTTATTTATTTTTTATTTCTTTATTTTTTATTTTTTTATTTTTTAATTTTTTTAATTTTTTTATTTTTGCGGTTTAGCATTTCTAATAGGTATGCAGTACTATTTCACTGTTTAAGTAATTTTGTAATTTCCTAGTGTTAGTGGATGTTGAGCATATTTTGTGTCCTGATTTATTATCTGTACATCTTCTTTACCCAGGCATCTATTCAGATATTTACCTGTTTTTGATTATTTCCTTTTTCTTGAGTTCTGGGTTTTGTTTTTTTTTTTTTTGTATATTTTGAATACAAATATTTTATCATAAGTGTGTCTTGCTAATATTTTCTCCCAGTGTGTGGCCTGGTTTTTAGTTTTCTGAGTGAAGTCTTTCACAGAATAGAAGTTTTAATATTAGGAAGTTCATGGTATCAATATTTTTCTTTTGTGGATTGGCTATTGGTGTTGTGTGTTAAAGGTCCTCAGCAAACCCAAGGCCATGTAAATTTTCCTTTATGTTTTCTTTTGATATTTTGATAGTTTTGCATTTTAAATTTATCTACAATTTTGAAGTTTGGTATAAGTTGTAAAGTTTGTATCTCCCATTATTTTTTTAATTTTTAAAAGATTTTGTTCTAACTCTCTGAAGAAAGTCCATGGTATTTTAATAGGGATTGCATTAAACGTGTATATTGCCCTGGGTAACATTGACATTTTCACAATATTAATTCTTCCAATCCATGAGCATGGAATATTTTTCCATCTCTTTGTGTCTTCCTCAATTTCTTTCAGAAGTGTTCTATAGTTTTTAGGGTATAGATCCTTTACCTCTTTGGTTAGGTTTATTCCTAGGTATCTTATGCTTTTGGGTGCAATTGTAAATGGGATTGACTCCTTAATTTCTCTTTCTTCAGTCTCATTGTTAGTGTATAGAAATGCACTGATTTCTGGGCATTGATTTTGTATCCTGCCACGCTGCCAAATTGCTGTATGAGTTCTAGCAATCTTGGGGTGGAGGCTTTTGGGTTTTCTATGTAGAGTATCATGTCATCAGCGAAGAGGGAGAGTTTGACTTCTTCTTTGCCAATTTGAATGCCTTTAATGTCTTTTTGTTGTCTGATTGCCGAGGCTAGGACTTCCAGTACTATGTTGAATAGCAGTGGTGAGAGTGGACATCCCTGTCTTGTTCCTGATCTTAGGGGAAAGGCTCCCAGTGCTTCCCCATTGAGAATGATATTTGCTGTGGGCTTTTCGTAGATGGCTTTTAAGATGTTGAGGAATGTTCCCTCTATCCCTACACTCTGAAGAGTTTTGATCAGGAATGGATGCTGTATTTTGTCAAATGCTTTCTCTGCATGTATTGAGAGGATCATATGGTTCTTGGTTTTTCTCTTTGTGTGGAATCAGAAAAGACCCCGAATAGCCAGGGGAATTTTAAAAAAGAAAACCATAGCTGGGGGCATCACAATGCCAGATTTCAGGTTGTACTACAAAGCTGTGGTCATCAAGACAGTCTGGTACTGGCACAAAAACAGACACACAGATCAATGGAACAGAATAGAGAATCCAGAAGTGGACCCTTAACTTTATGGTCAACGAATATTCGATAAAGGAGGAAAGACTATCCACTGGAAGAAAGTCTCTTCAATAAGAGTGCTGGGAAAATTGGACATCCACAAGCAGAAGAACGAAACTAGACCACTCTCTTTCACCAGACACAAAGATAAACTCAAAATGGATGAAAGATCTAAATGTGAGACAAGATTCCATCAAAATCCTAGAGGGGAACACAGGCAACACCGTTTTTGAACTCAGCCACAGTAACTTCTTGCAAGATACATCCACGAAGGCAAAAGAAACAAAAGCAAAAATGAACTCTTGGGACTTCATCAAGATAAGAAGCTTCTGCACAGCAAAGGATACAGTCAACAAAACTCAAAGACAACCTACAGAATGGGAGAAGATATTTGCAAATGACGTATCAGATAAAGGGCTAGTTTCCAAGATCTATAAAGAACTTATTAAACTCAACACCAAAGAAACAAACAATCCAATCAAGATACGGGCAAAAGACATGAACAGAAATCTCACAGAGGAAGACATAGACATGGCCAACATGCACATGAGAAAATGCTCCGCATCACTGGCCATCAGGGAAATACAAATCAAAACCACAATGAGATACCACCTCACACCAGTGAGAATGGGGAAAATTAGCAAAGCAGGAAACCACAAATGTCGGAGAGGATGCGGAGAAAGGGGAACCCTCCTGCACTGCTGGCGGGAATGTGAACTGGTGCAGCCACTCTGGAAAACTGTGTGGAGGTTCCTCAAAGAGTTAAGAATAGACCTGCCCTATGACCCAGCAATTGCACTGTTGGGGATTTACCCCAAAGATTCAGATGCAATGAAACACTAGGACAACTGCACCCCGATGTTTATAGCAGCAATGTCCACAAGAGACAAACAGTGGAAGGAGCCTCGGTGTCCATCGAAAGATGAATGGATAAAGAAGATGTGGTCTATGTATACAATGGAATATTCCTCAGCCATTAGAAATGACAAATACCCACCATTTGCTTCGACGTGGATGGAACTGGAAGGTATTATGCTGAGTGAAGTAAGTCAATCGGAGAAGGACAAACAGTGTATGTTCTCATTCATTTGGGGAATATAAATAATAGTGAAAGGGAATAGAAGGGAAGAGAGAAGAAATGTGTGGGAAATATCAGAAAGGGAGACAGAACATGAAAACTCCTAACTCTGGGAAATGAACTAGGGGTGGTGGAAGAGTAGGAGGGTGGGGGGTGGGGGTGAGTGAGTGACGGGCACTGAGGGGGACACTTGACGGGATGAGTACTGGGTGTTATTCTGTATGTTGGCAAATTGAACACCAATAAAAAATAAATTTATTTTTTAGAAAAAGATGAAGCTCACGTGAGATGTAAAGGAGCCTGCTAGCCAGATGCCAGAAGTAGGTAACGTGCCCCCACCTCACCGGCACTGTGGGCCCCAGGTGGCCCCCTCCTGGTAGGGTAGTGAGGCCTGCCCAGCTCACCAGGAAGGGGGATTCTGTCTCCTAACCCCTGGGGGCCTGGGTGATGAGGTGAGAGAAGCCAGGCAGGAGCTCTCTCTCTCTGTCTCTCTCTCTCTCTCTCTCTCTCACACACACACACACACAGCCGGGTGCCCACACCCCCTCGGAGTCTTGCACCTCATCTCAGAGCCACAGCCTCGGGTTCCCCTGGACCTGGCCTCTGGCCAGGTGTCTCTGGGCCCTGAGCAGAACCTCCTCCCTGCTCTGATGCAGGGGGCATCCCTGGTGGCTGCTTGGGCAACTAGTCCTCAAACACACGTTCTCGCCCTGGGAGCCGAGCCCAGCCTCCAGAGCAGGAGGTCCAGTTTCGAGAATCCATTCACACCCTGCTTCCAGGCCCCTGCCCCTACTGCCACCCCCATGTCCCAGGGAACCACAATTCCCTCTGGGGGCGAGGATCAGGGCTCAGGATTTCTAGAAGGCAGGTCCTCCCCAGTTACTCTGGAGCTTCTTAAGAGGGGGACACGGCCTAGCCTTGCTCTTGTAAATCACAGGGAAACAGGACCAGACCTGCCACGACTCAGGGCTATTTCTGCAGCCTCCGCTAATTTGCTTTCATTAATCAAACTCAGCAATTCCCTGGAGAGGCCGTACAGCTGGGAGAAGCCCCAAGCCATGGAGACCGTCTGCTAGTCCCTACTCGGCCTGGTCCAAGGGAGCCCAGCGCCCCTGGCCCTGCTCCTCAGTGGTCCACACCTCAAAAGTAGGCCCAGACCTGTCCCTCGAGCCACTCCCTCCCTTCCTTCCATGCCCGCAGCTGCCTGAGCCAGAGAGCCAGAGCCAGAGCAGAGCCAGAGCAGAGCCACAGCTAGAGCGAGAGCCAGAGCAGAGCCAGAGCCAAGGCCAGAGCAGAACCAGAGCAGAGCAGAGCCACAGCCACAGCCACAGCCAGAGCAGAGCCAGAGCCAGAGCAGAGCCAGAGCAGAGCCAGAAGGGAGCCAGAGGGGAGCCAGCGCCTGTCCTAGGTGAATACCTTAGGTTGTCACCGGCTCCACACTAGACAGCCACCGGCTGACAGGAGAGCTTCGGGTCTCCCCAGGTGTCCCTGGCTGTGGATCTTCTGCTCTCTCTGGGTGTCTCTGGCTGCGGATCCCAGCCCCAGGCCTTGTAGGCACCAGCCAGACTCACTGCCAGCACCCCCCTCACTGCGCCCCATCTTCTCTGCCCCAATCTTTAATTCCCGTTTGCGAGAATTCCACACAACTCTGCCAACTGGCTTCTAGGTTTCCCACCGGCCCTGAGTGCCCCTGATTTACTCCACATGCCCTCCGCAGCTCCCCCCTCCTCCCTCCTCTCCCTTCCCCAGGAGGGGAATTGAAGACCGTTTAAAATAGAGCAAATCAAAGTGCAGAGGCTGATGCCAAGTGCAGTTCCGCAGGAATCACTGGGAGGCTGGCTCCCTCCTGCTGGAAGGCCTCCCCAAGGCAGGCATTGTGCTCCCCTCTGAGCCTCCCACCTCCCTCCCACCCCCATGTTTGAATCCTGCCAGACTTGCATGCGGCTGGTAGAGATGATGTTCAGACTGCAGGTTGCTGGCAGGGCTCGGGGAGCCAGGAGAGAGGAGCATGAATGGGTTTAGATGCGGCTCTGTGGGG
Organism: Canis lupus baileyi; assembly: GCF_048164855.1. Taxonomy (NCBI): domain Eukaryota; kingdom Metazoa; phylum Chordata; class Mammalia; order Carnivora; family Canidae; genus Canis; species Canis lupus. The sequence goes on along the minus strand of NC_132854.1, from coordinate 21,853 downwards.
CTCGTCAGCCTCCACCTCCACCCTGGAGGCCCTTCTGTGAGCTGAGGGCCCAGGGAAATGGCAGGCCGCGGAGGCAGCAAGCAGGGCAGCAGGTTAGGAGAGGCGCGTAAAATACAGGACTCCCAGCTAAGATGGAATTTCAGACCAACAAGAAATACTTGTCAGTATTAGTATATCCCATGTCTTATTTGGGATACACTTACACTAAAAGATGTGTTTGTGGTTGATCCAAAATTCGCATTTAACAGAGTACCCTGTTCTGTTCTTTTCTGTTTTGTTTTGTTTTGTTTTGTTTTCTGTGTGCTAGATTAGGGCAACCCTAAGGTAAACCCTGATGGTGTCTCTTAGACTCATGCCCCTCCAGCTGCATGGAGGGAAGAGGAATGAGCGGCCACACTAGCTTCCCAGGGCTGCCCTCACTAAGCACCCCAGACCGGATGTTTAGCATCTTATATTTATGGAGGCCAGAGGTCTGCAATCCAGGTGCTGGTAGAGCCATGCTCTCTCTGAACACTTGGGGAGAATCCTCCCTCGCTGCTTCCAGCTTCTGCGGGTTGCCAGAAATCCTCGGCATCCCTTGGCTTGCGTCAGCATCGTTCCAATCTCTGTCTCTGTCATCATGCGCTGGTCTCCGTGTGTGTCTCCCGGTATCTGTGGTCTCTGCTTGTAAGGATGCGAGTCTGTGGAGCAGGGCACACCCCGGTCCAGACGGGCCCCATCTGCCTTGACTACATCTGCAGAGGCCCCATCCCCAAAGGAGGTTCCTGGTGGATGTGAATTTGAGGGGACACTGTTCAATCCGGTCGACATTCCCTCTGCGTTCACTGACACCCATCTCACTGAAAGCTTTCAGATCCCGATGATCATAAAATCGACCAAAAAACAGATATCCCATATCTGCTCCGAGTCCATGAGGCCACACTCGCGTGAGTCAGGGCGGCAGGAGCTGTCCCTCTGAAACAACTCTGGCGTGAGTGGGGGAGGCCGAAGCTGCCTCTCTCCTCTTCCTGCAAAAAGCCCATCAGAAACGACCCCCCGTTGGGCCTGAGAAACACACCCGATGCCACCAACACCACCATCACCACCATCAGAAAACCGGGCCTCGGTGTTCATGCACCTGGGCCCATTTGCCGAGACGCCCCTGAATGTTTGTGCGAGGCTGAGAGGCTGAGTTCTCTCGGAGGGAAAGGAAGCCTCTTCTGAGGTAAAAACTGCATCTGGACCTGTGTACAGGCTGCGTGGCCTGAGTGCCCCACGCCCCTGACCAGTCCTGCTGTCACTCTGACCGGGGCGTGAGGCCTGGCTGGGGAAGTGCCCGCAGCTGGTACAGGGAGGAGGTTCACGAGCCGCACAGGGTCCGAAGACGATGCCCTCAGAGGGGGCAGATGGGAAGCCCCCAGAATCCCGCGGAGCCCCCAGAGCTCCAGGCCTCTGGCCCACCCACAGCCGTGGCTCAGCCCCAGTGTCGGTTCTGGGCCGGGACTGTGTCATGAACACCCACAGTGCTGCGCGGCTGACAAACAGGCCTGCTTGGGGCCTTTCAGAGGGGAGAAGTCCTCACTCCAGTTCCTTAGTATCAATAACTAATTAATGGGGCCCATCGCCTGGGTCCACAATAAATACTAACAGCAGAGAGTAGTCCGTGACGAACCGCAGGAAACTGCCACACGGGCACACGCATGTACAAACATGCACACAGGCATGTACGCACACTGGGCAGCTCCTTCTCAGGGCCCTGTCTGCCTCCCTCCCCTCGACATGTCCCTCTGGCCCCAGGGCAGCCGGACCGGGCAGCTGGGCAGCACCCTCTGGCCCCACTGTACCCGCCACGGGGAGAAGGCATCATTCTTTCCCCGGGGCCTGGTGACCCGTCTCAGGGGTGAGTGGGGTCAGGCTGGGGCTACCTCCCTATCAGCTGGGTCTGCAGGAGAATACTTGATTTTCTGGGCCGATGGCAGCTTCACTCTGTCAGGTAAAGGCCCAAAACATCTTTCATCCCATCCTCCTGGCCCGAGGCCCTCCCCCTTACATACCTGCGGGATTCCTCATAGAAATGGGAATTCAAAGCCTTGAATCCTCCATTATGCGACCTCTGCAAATGGCTTCATCTGGTATTGAGAAACTCAAATGAGTAGGTCTTTTGGGCACCTGGGTGATTCGGTTGGCTAAAGGTCCAACTCTTGACCTCAGGGATGTGGGATTGAGCCCCGAGGCAGGCTCCACTCTCAGCGGGGAGTCCGCTTGAGATTTTCTCTCTCTCCCTCTGCCCCAGCCCCCTCTAAAATTGAATACATAAAACTTTATTTTTTAACAGATTTTATTTATTTATCCATGAGAGACACACAGAGAGAGGTAGAGACACAGGTAGAGAGAGAAGCAGGCTCCCTGCAGGGAGCCCAATGCGGGACTCGATCCCAGGACCCCGGGATCATGACCTGAGCCAAAGGCAGACCCTCAGCCACTGAGCCACCCAGGCATCCCACACATAAAACTTTAAAACAAAAGAAAGCAAAACACAAAAACAGAGGGGTAGGTCTTTGAAGCACTTAGGATGCGCTGATCTTTCTGAGCATTCCAGCACCTTGAGTGTCCTCCTACTGTGCCAGGATCTGTGTATCATTTGTAAAGCGGCATAATGTGAACATGACGGGCCCTGACATAATTAACAGAATATTTTAATATAAAGAGGAGTAACTCGTGTCTGAGTAACCCACACACACCCACAGGGACCCCATCTTCAGTCAAGTTTGTTGATTCAGAGACAGACTTTCTCCCTCTGATGGGGAAGTGATGACACAGCCCACCCCGACCCAACGGGAGGGCCGAGCCCAGAGACACCCCTGTGCAGGGGAGAAGCAACTTCAAGAACTGCTGGAAAGAAAACAAAGGATCCTTGAGTCCCCCAGGCCCCCTGCCTCAGGCCAGAGGGAAGGGGGCACCAGTGGAAGCCAGGGTCTGTGACAGCAGGGAAACCCCAAATAACAGGAGCCCCCAAAGAAGTCAAATATGGGGTGGGGTGAGGTGGAAGGAGCCGTGAGCAGGAGCGGCCGCTGGGCTGGCCTCCCTGGGACTCCGTCGCTCCTCACACAGGGCCTTCCTGCGTGTCCATGATGAGCAGCCACGGGAGCAAAATACAGCTGAAGCCCGAGTTTGCAAAGCCTGAGACAGAAGACAATCCACTGTGGTGGTTGAAGAAAGCTTACAATCCATGTCATCTGACGCAGACGGGACGGTGGGAGGAATCGCCATCATGCTGTTGGCCCTTGGGTCTGCTCGCTAATCACTTTGCCTAAGTGACTGTCTAGGGTGGCCCTGCCCGCGGACCCACTGAGCATTTCTGGGGTCTGCACAAGAGGGGCCCTCCAGCAGCAATGCTGCCCTTCCCTTGACCCACAGGCCTCTAGCCTTCTGCTCTTTGGGCAAGGGCCCCCCAGGGCCAAAACTGAGAGCTATCATGTCTCCTTTCTTTGCTTCTCTTCTGGGACGTCCCTTAACACTAAGCAAGATTCCAGGAAAGGCCATCTGTGAGCCAGTGAAAACCCCTGTCGCCTTCAGTGACTCTGTTTAATTAGACTGCTTGCCTAACACCCAGCACTGAGCCAAGAATGACTGAGAAGGTGGCGACCACATCCCAGGCTTCTCCAGGCACCATGTGTTGGTTCACACAAACGCAGAGGAATTCCACATGGCGTACCGTGGAAAAAAGGCGGGAGAAATTATTCCAGGTCTGGCATTTATTTATTTATTTATATTTTATTTTATTTTTTGGGTCCGGCCTTTAAAAAAAATCTTTTATATATTTTTTTAATCTATTGGATCCAGAAGGAGAGAGTTGGATGCCGTAGCCAAGTTTCAAGTAGAGTTGTGCTTAGGGCCTTCTTCCCCAGCATTCGGATCCCCTCCAACGCTGGCATCCTCAGAAGGAAACCTCCATGTCAAACGCTTTCATTTACAAGAGTAAGAAACCCCAGCTGAGCTCACAGTCAGGAAAAGTGATTTCAAGGGAGGAGCTTTAACACGGGAATTGGTCGCATAGGTGATGGAGGGCTGAAAGGGAAAGACCCGGTGAGGGACACTGGAGCACAAAAGATGGTCATAGCAGGCAGGTACAAAGCCTAGCATGCGGGGAACAATGCAAGGGGCCCCACGGAGCAGGGACACTGACCTCCCGGCCTGGGTGATGTCCCACTAGCTGCGGGCTGGCATCTCTAACAGGCATCAGGAGGCAGGTTCAGGGCGCAGAGGTGGAAGTGGCAGTGGAAGGAACCGCTGCTGCGCCCAGGACAGGACAAAGTGCTGCTGCTGGAGCAACAACCACAGGAACAGGGACCCAACAAGAAACAGGGAGTCCCCCTCTCCCTCCTCTTTCCCAGCTCCCGCCTCCTAGGGGCCATTTGGGCTGAACAACCGAGCAGGAGCCCGCCTGCCAAGGAGATCTGCAGGTTTGTAATCCCAGCCTTGGCAGCACGGAGCTGAGAACAGGAGCCTGGCTTTGGGGTGAGACGGGGGAAACAGCCACAGAAGTCGCTGCGTCTTAGCACCCCCGCCCGCCCCCCATCCCCAACCCAGCATTGGGCACCGTCCTCTCTCCCAGGGGGCCCGCGGCTTCCTCGGGCCAGAAGCTTGAGAAACAGTTACTGCAAAAGATGGGTCAGAGGAGCCGCGGATTTCAGATCACAGCAGTAGACTGAGGTCCTTAACCCCCCCCCAACCCCGCCCCGCTGTCCCGGGCTGTCCTCTGTGAGCACCCAGGTCGCTCCGGGGCGGGGAGGGATGCAGTGGCAGGTGCACGGGCAGGGCGGGCCGCAGGCTGCTGTCCTGGCACCGGCCTCGTCCGCGGGCCGGCCGCCCGCGCCCCGGTCCGGCCCGGCCTCCCGCTGCCTCTGCAGGTGCTGGGCGCCCCTACACCCCGGCACCCCGCGCGGGCAGCTCCAGCCCCCAGCCCCGCTCTGCCTCAGGGCGCCCCGCGGGCTCCTCCCGGGGCTGCGCGGGCACTGGGACGACGCGCCCCCTGGTGGCGGCCGGCGGAACTGCTCACATCCCGGCCTCCCCTCCCGCCGCGGGGAAGGTCGCAGGGTTCCTGGCCTGGCCTTGTGTGGTCAGACGACTGTCCTGATCGCAGATCCCCTCCGAGGGGGCCCTCCTGTGGAGCTCCAAATTCCGGATGGAGGCATTAAGTTCTTTTTCTTCTTTCATTAAGGAGTCAATCCCATTTACAATTGCACCCAAAAGCATAAGATACCTAGGAATAAACCTAACCAAGGAGGGAAAGGATCGACACCCTAAAAACCACAGAATACTTCTGAAAAAAATTGAGTAAGACACCAAGAGATGGAAAAATATTCCATGCTCGTGGATTGGAAGAATGAATATTGTGCAAATGTCAATGTTACCCAGGGCAATTTACACGTTTAATGCAATCCCTATCAAAATACCATGGACTTTCTTCAGAGAGTTAGAACAAATTATTTTAAGATTTGTGTGGAATCAGAAAAGACCCCGAATCGCCAGGGGAATATTCAAAAAGAAACCCATATCTGGGGGCATCACAATGCCAGATTTCAGGCTGTACTACAAAGCTGTGGTCATCAAGAGAGTGTGGTAATAGCACAAAAACAGACACATAGATCAATGGAACAGAATAGAGAATCCAGAAGTGGACCCTCAACTTTATGGTCAACTAATATTTGACAAAGGAGGAACGACTATCCACTGGAAGAAAGATAGTCTCTTCAATAAATGGTGCTGGGAAAATTGGACATCCACATGCAGAAGAATGAAACTAGACCACTCTCTTGCACCATACACAAAGATAAACTCAAAATGGATGAAAGATCTAAATGTGAGACAAGATTCCATCAAAATCCTAGAGGGGAACACAGGCAACACCCTTTTTGAACTCGGCCACAGTAACTTCTTGCAAGATACATCCACGAAGGCAAAAGAAACAAAAGCAAAAATGAACTATTGGGACTTCATCAAGATAAGAAGCTTCTGCACAGCAAAGGATACAGTCAACAAAACTAAAAGACAACCTACAGAATGGGAGAAGATATTTGCAAATGACGTATCAGATAAAGGGCTAGTTTCCAAGATCTATAAAGAACTTCGTCAACTCAACAGCAAAGAAACAAACAATCCAATCATGAAATGGGCAAAAGACACGAACAGAAATCTCACAGAGGAAGACATACACATGGCCAACATGCACATGAGGAAATGCTCCCCATCACCTGCCATCAGGGAAATACAAATCAAAACCACAATGAGATACCACCTCACACCCGTGAGAATGGGGAACATTAACAAGGCAGGAAACCACAAATGTTGGAGAGGATGCGGAGAAGGGGAACCCTCTTATACTGTTGGTGGGAATGTAAACTGGTGCAGCCACTCTGGAAAACTGTGTGGAGGTTCCTCAAAGAGTTAACAATAGACCTGCCCTACGACCCAGCAATGGCACTGCTGAGGATTTACCCCAAAGATACAGATGCAGTGAAACGCCGGGACACCCGCGCCCCGATGTCTCTAGCAGCAATGTCGACAATAGCCAAACTGTGGAAGGAGCCTCGGTGTCCATCGAAAGATGATGGATAAAGAAGATGTGGTCTATGTATACATGGAATATTCCTCAGCCATTAGAAATGACAAATACCCACCATTTGCTTCAACATGGATGGAACTGGAGGGTATTATGCTGAGTGAAGTAAGTCAATTGGAGAAGGACAAACAGTGTATGTTCTCATTCATTTGGGGAATATAAATAATAGTGAAAGGGAATATAAGGGAAGGGAGAAGAAATGTGTGGGAAATATCAGAAAGGGAGACAGAACATAAAGACTCCTAACTCTGGGAAAGAACTAGGGGTGGTGGAAGGGGAGGAGGGCGGGGGGTGGGGGTGAGTGGGTGACGGGCACTGAGGGGGACACTTGACGGGATGAGCACTGGGTGTTGTTCTGTATGTTGGTAAATTGAACACCAATGAAAAGTTAATTTATAAAAAAATTAAATTAAATAATAAATTGGAGTTCGATTTGCCAACATATAGCATAACACCCAGTGCTCATCCCATCTGTGTACCTCTCAGTGCCCATCACCCAGTCACCCCGTCCCCCTCCCCACCTCCCCTTCCACCACTCCTTGTTCATTTCCCAGAGTTAGGAGGCATTAGTATTAGAAAAACTAGATTAAGACCATGGACAGGCTGATCTTTGGACTAGGAAGAATGATGAGAGGGGCCAGCAAGTCTCGCCCACACCTGTGTCTCTTGCATCACCTAAGTCCTTCATCTCGATTGACTGTGAAGTGACACTGTTGCAGCTCAGTCTGTCGCTGAGGGCCAGAAGTGCCCAGATTGCATCCTGAGGCCATGTGAAGACCCCCTAACTACTGACATTTTTTTCTTTTCCCCATAAAAAATTCCTTCATTCTACTCAGACCCCAAAATTTCTATCCCCTCCTCCAAAAAAAAAAGAAAAGAAAAAAAAGAGAAAGGAAAGAAAAGAAAGAAAATAAAATAAAACAAATTATAAAAAAAATAAAATTAAATAATAAATTGGAGTTCGATTTGCCAACATATAGCATAACACCCAGTGCTCATCCCATCGGTGTACCCCTCAGAAAAGAAAAGAAGAGAAAAGAAAGGAAAAGGAATGGAAAGGGAAAAAAGCCAGATTCTCAGAATACTTAATTAATCTAAAAAATTCTCTGGCTGGAGAGATGTAAACCCATGCGTGAAAGAGCCTCACTTTCCTAGGTCAGATATTAGTGATTTTAGAACACTTGGCTCATTAAAAGAAGAACAAGCCAACAAAACAAAGGAAGGAGGGAAGACAAAGGGGAGCGAGAAGGAAGGACAGGGAGAAAAAGAGGTGAGATTTCTGTCTCCCCATGGTACTGGCCTCCTTTGCCAGGAAGTAGAAAGTAAAGCACACAGAATGCATGCAAACATCCCTATCTGCCCTTGTTCTATTTCCTATCAGAAACAGGTTGCTCCAGAGATGGGTGAAGGGCAGCCCTATCCTCTCCCTGCCCACCAGCAGCACCTCGCCCACCAGATGTGGGGTGGCCCAGCATTCAAGGAGACCTCTTCTGGGGATGGTGCGAGAAAAATTCTGCAGCGTTTCTGCATGGAAGCTTCACAGGTTCTGGAGACCCCCTCTTGAAGGCAAGGATTCTCCCTACTTGGCACAGAGGGATGGCCTCCTGGCCAGGGCGGCCCCAGCCTGGATGCACCCCCCATACCAAGTATACTCTCAACCCCATGAGTCTCCTAATCTGATGCTGGCCAGCCCCAATGGTTAGGATCACCTGGCTTGTACTGGCTCAGAACACCTGTAACTTCCAACCTCTGGTCCTCCTTGGCTCCTGGCACCCTACAGAATAAGTCTAATCCTCCTTCCACAACCACATCTGGGTTGTCCTGGCTGCCTCCTACCACCCACTACAGCCACCATCCCTATCAAGTCTGCTCTTCTCCCATTCCTCATCCAGCCACTCTCCTCTGGACATCTACCATTTAAAAGGGTCATCATCTATCTCTGTTGAACTTGACCCACTAACCTAAGGGTGGTAGGACTAGCTCAGCTCTGAATACCATACTTAGAGGGCATCCAAAGATGCCAAACACAAGTCTTCAAGTGAATAGTGCCAAGAGCCCTGTGGCAATCCACTAGAGACATCTGCAATCCATTAAGCAACACTCCTTATTCATTCAGCCAGCTAACTATCCACGTAAGTGTGCCAACTTCCAGTTTACTTTTTCCATTTTGTGCATAAGAATTGGTGAAAAACCTTGCTGAGGTTTACATTTTTATTCATGCATGTATTCATTCATTCATCCAACAAATAATTATTGAACTCTTAATATGTGCTGGGTACTACTCCAGGGGCTGGAGCTACTGTATCAAACAAGATGGATGATGGCCCTTCTCTTAGGGAGTTTAAATCGATGGGAGGTTGGGAGAGGAGCGGAAGTGGTCAACAAACAAATTAATTAATTAATGAGATAATTCCAGAGAGTGTTTTAAAGAAAATAAAGGGACCTGGATTGTAGCACCGGGCAACGTGGAAGCAGGAGATGGAGTAAGACCCTGGTGATGGCTCAGATGCGCGATGCCTGCCACACATCTCTCTCTCATCTACCAGGCTCATGGCCCCAGGAATATGCAGGGTTGTATGACCAGGTTTGTCCTGGTTACCTGGGGTGATGGGTTCTAGCAGTTTATTGGGGCCCACGAGATTGTCTCACTTTCCTCACTTATGCCTTAGAGCACCCCAGCAGAATGTTCTCTGGGGCTCTCTCATGGCTCTGAATGTCATCCCACTCCCTGCCAGCTTCCCAAGAGGGGAGAGTACAATAAGGAGCAATCAGGCGCTTTCCTTCTTTCTTCTCCAGCCCTGTCTTGGAGCTTATTTCCTCTTTCGAAGTGCCTTCCACCTTTTTCCACCTGGAGACACTTCTGTTAGAATAGAAAGCAGACGTGGACAAGCCCCATGCTCCAGACATGCCCTTCAAAGCAGTAGGTCGGTGTTGACCAATTGCCCCTTTTGCTCAACCTGCTGAACTTCTCACGCCCTTGATGTGACTTTTAACGCCTTTGGACCTGCTCACATCATGGGACAAGTTTGTGCAAGGTCAGCTATCATTGGGCCAGTGAGTTGATGCCTGCCTTCTGCTGCGCTGCCCAGAGCGCCCTGTGCAATGATCCTGGCTTCCCCAGGCACCTTCTTCGCCCTCCCTCCTCCAGTCATGACAGGAACGATCCTCAGGAGACTACTTCTGAGAACTTCCCATCCCTCTAGCACAGGGCTGGGGTTAGGGTGCATACTTAGGGGACTGCCAAAGAAATGCAGTAATCAAGATCAATATGATCTTAAGGCAAAAAAAATTAAAACCTAATTAATGCAAAAAAATCCAATGAACAAAATACCACAACTTTAAATAAAGTCAAGATCAGGGGCATCTGGGTGGCTGAGTCAGTTAAGCGTCTGTCTTCAGCTCAGATCATGATCCCAGAGTCCTCGGATCGAGCCCGGTGTCAGGCTCCCTGCTCAGTGGGGAGCTTGCTTCTCCCTCTCCCTCTTCCCCTCCCTTGCTCATGCTCCCTTTGGCCCCCGCACACTCTCACTCACATAAATAAATAAATAAATAAATAAATAAATAAATAAATAAATCTTAAAAAAAAGACAGGATTAGTAATTTTCCTTTTGCCTTGGGTGCCCACACGGCCTCGCACAGCCTTTTTCTAAATTGTCATAAAAGTATTTGTAGCGTTTATGTAATTGCCTTTGGGGGTACAGTTCAGAGGCATGGCATGCGTCCACACTGCTGTGCCACCATTACCCTGCTACTGCCTTCACCTACCTTCCCTCCTGAAGCCCAGTGACCGCCACCCTGATGCCCTGCCCCGGCCGGATCTGCCTTCCTCACTCCTGGAACCCCGCTCCGTGTCTACCAGGACCTCCCCCCCCCGCCCCGCCAAAGCAGATTGGAGTTTTCTCCCAAGTTCCTCATCACATCCACGTCACTCTGTGCCGGCAGAAGCGGGACAGCGGTGTCCTGGTCTGTTCTGGTACCTTCCAAGGGGTGGGGGGAACGCACAGCGGCTGTGTGCGCCCTCTGGTCTGGCCTGAGCGGACGGCACCCCTGGGCTCCAATGTGGGCAAGCAGTCCCCCACCCTGTCCAGCCAGGGGGACCTGTTTCCCCCCACCAGGCCCAGATTCCGTTCAGAAGCCCAGATACAGAAAGGTCAGGCTGTTTCCTCAGCTGCTGAGAAAGCTTTTTTGCTTGTTTGTTTGTTTTTAACAAGATCGAGGAGGAAAAGGAGAATCTGTTCTGGACAGTTGACATGTGCCTCTTATTGGAAAAAAACAGGCTCCCCCCCCATCTTTTTTTGGCATCTTCTGAGGTCGGACCACGCTGGGATGCAGGTTCCCAAGGGCGCTGAAAGGGACAGAGGTCCAGAATATGTATTTGAACAAATTATAGCTGAAAACTTTCCTAATCTGGGAAGGGAAACAGGCATTTGGATTCAGGAAATAGAGCGATCCCCCCTAAAATCAATAAATACTGTTCAACACCTCGACATTTAATAGTTAAGCTTGCAAATTCCAAAGATAAAGATCCTTAAAGCAGCAAGAGACAAGAAATCCCTAACTTATATGGGGAGAGATATCAGATTAACAGCAGACCTCTCCACAGAGACCTGGCAGGCCAGAAAGGGCTGGCAGAATATATTCAGGGTCCAAAATGAGAAAAACATGCAGCCAACAATACTTTATCCAGCAAGGCTCTCATTCAGAATGGAAGGAGACATAAAGAGCTTCCAAGACAGGCAGAAACTGAAAGAATATGTGACCTCCAAACCAGCTCTGCAAGAAATTTTAAGGGGGACTCTTAAAATTCCCCTTTAAGAAGAAGTCCAATGGAACAATCCACAAAAACAGGGACTGAATAGATATCATGATGACACTAAACTCATATCTTTCAATAGTAACTCTGAACGTGATGGGGGCTTAATGACCCCATCAAAAGGCGCAGGGTGTCAGATTGGATAAAAAAGCAGGACCCATCTATTTGCTGAGACTCATTTTAGACAGAAGGACACCTACAGCCTGAAAATAAAAGGTTGGAGAACCATTTACCATTCAAACGGTCCTCAAAAGAAAGCAGGGGTAGCCATCCTTATATCAGATAAAGTAATGTTTACCCTGAAGACTGTAGTGAGAGATGAAGAGGGACACTATCTCATACTTAAAGGATCTATCCAACAAGAGGACTTAACAATCATCGATATATATGCCCCGAATGTGGGAGCTGCCAAATATATCAATCAATTAATAAAAAAATTTAAGACATACATAGATAATAATACACTTATACTTGGTGACTTCAATCTAGCGCTTTCTACACTCGATAGGTCTTCTAAGCACAACATCTCCAAAGAAACAAGAGCTTTAAATGATACACTGGACCAGATGGATTTCACAGATATCTACAGAACTTTACATCCAAACTCAACTGAATACACATTCTTCTCAAGGGCACATGGAACTTTCTCCAGAATAGACCACATAAAGGGTCACAATCAGGTCTGAACCGATACCAAAAGATTGGGATCGTCCCCTACATATTCTCAGACCATAATGCCTTGAAATTAGAACTAAACCACCACACGAGGTTTGGAAGGACTTCAAATGGAGGTTAAGGAGCAACTTGATAAAAATGAAAGGGTCAACCAGGAAATTAAGGAAGAATTAAAAAGATTCATGGAAACTAATGAGAATTTAGATACAACCATTCAAAATCTTTGGGATGCAGCAAAAGCAGTCCTAAGGGTTAGGGTTAGGGTTAGGGTTAGGGTTAGGGTTAGGGTTAGGGTTAGGGGTTAGGGTTAGGGTTAGGGTTAGGGGTTAGGGTTAGGGTTAGGGTTAGGGTTAGGGTTAGGGTTAGGGTTAGGGTTAGGGTTAGGGGTTAGGGTTAGGGTTAGGGTTAGGGTTAGGGTTAGGGTTAGGGTTAGGGGTTAGGGTTAGGGGTTAGGGTTAGGGTTAGGGTTAGGGTTAGGGTTAGGGTTAGGGTTAGGGTTAGGGTTAGGGTTAGGGTTAGGGGTTAGGGTTAGGGTTAGGGTTAGGGTTAGGGTTAGGGTTAGGGTTAGGGTTAGGGGTTAGGGTTAGGGTTAGGGTTAGGGGTTAGGGTTAGGGTTAGGGTTAGGGGTTAGGGTTAGGGTTAGGGTTAGGGTTAGGGTTAGGGTTAGGGTTAGGGTTAGGGTTAGGGTTAGGGTTAGGGTTAGGGTTAGGGGTTAGGGTTAGGGTTAGGGTTAGGGTTAGGGTTAGGGTTAGGGTTAGGGTTAGGGTTAGGGTTAGGGTTAGGGTTAGGGTTAGGGTTAGGGTTAGGGTTAGGGTTAGGGTTAGGGTTAGGGTTAGGGTTAGGGTTAGGGTTAGGGTTAGGGTTAGGGTTAGGGTTAGGGTTAGGGTTAGGGTTAGGGTTAGGGTTAGGGTTAGGGTTAGGGTTAGGGTTAGGGTTAGGGTTAGGGTTAGGGTTAGGGTTAGGGTTAGGGTTAGGGTTAGGGTTAGGGTTAGGGTTAGGGTTAGGGTTAGGGTTAGGGTTAGGGTTAGGGTTAGGGTTAGGGTTAGGGTTAGGGTTAGGGTTAGGGTTAGGGTTAGGGTTAGGGTTAGGGTTAGGGTTAGGGTTAGGGTTAGGGTTAGGGTTAGGGTTAGGGTTAGGGTTAGGGTTAGGGTTAGGGTTAGGGTTAGGGTTAGGGTTAGGGTTAGGGTTAGGGTTAGGGTTAGGGTTAGGGTTAGGGTTAGGGTTAGGGTTAGGGTTAGGGTTAGGGTTAGGGTTAGGGTTAGGGTTAGGGTTAGGGTTAGGGTTAGGGTTAGGGTTAGGGTTAGGGTTAGGGTTAGGGTTAGGGTTAGGGTTAGGGTTAGGGTTAGGGTTAGGGTTAGGGTTAGGGTTAGGGTTAGGGTTAGGGTTAGGGTTAGGGTTAGGGTTAGGGTTAGGGTTAGGGTTAGGGTTAGGGTTAGGGTTAGGGTTAGGGTTAGGGTTAGGGTTAGGGTTAGGGTTAGGGTTAGGGTTAGGGTTAGGGTTAGGGTTAGGGTTAGGGTTAGGGTTAGGGTTAGGGTTAGGGTTAGGGTTAGGGTTAGGGTTAGGGTTAGGGTTAGGGTTAGGGTTAGGGTTAGGGTTAGGGTTAGGGTTAGGGTTAGGGTTAGGGTTAGGGTTAGGGTTAGGGTTAGGGTTAGGGTTAGGGTTAGGGTTAGGGTTAGGGTTAGGGTTAGGGTTAGGGTTAGGGTTAGGGTTAGGGTTAGGGTTAGGGTTAGGGTTAGGGTTAGGGTTAGGGTTAGGGTTAGGGTTAGGGTTAGGGTTAGGGTTAGGGTTAGGGTTAGGGTTAGGGTTAGGGTTAGGGTTAGGGTTAGGGTTAGGGTTAGGGTTAGGGTTAGGGTTAGGGTTAGGGTTAGGGTTAGGGTTAGGGTTAGGGTTAGGGTTAGGGTTAGGGTTAGGGTTAGGGTTAGGGTTAGGGTTAGGGTTAGGGTTAGGGTTAGGGTTAGGGTTAGGGTTAGGGTTAGGGTTAGGGTTAGGGTTAGGGTTAGGGTTAGGGTTAGGGTTAGGGTTAGGGTTAGGGTTAGGGTTAGGGTTAGGGTTAGGGTTAGGGTTAGGGTTAGGGTTAGGGTTAGGGTTAGGGTTAGGGTTAGGGTTAGGGTTAGGGTTAGGGTTAGGGTTAGGGTTAGGGTTAGGGTTAGGGTTAGGGTTAGGGTTAGGGTTAGGGTTAGGGTTAGGGTTAGGGTTAGGGTTAGGGTTAGGGTTAGGGTTAGGGTTAGGGTTAGGGTTAGGGTTAGGGTTAGGGTTAGGGTTAGGGTTAGGGTTAGGGTTAGGGTTAGGGTTAGGGTTAGGGTTAGGGTTAGGGTTAGGGTTAGGGTTAGGGTTAGGGTTAGGGTTAGGGTTAGGGTTAGGGTTAGGGTTAGGGTTAGGGTTAGGGTTAGGGTTAGGGTTAGGGTTAGGGTTAGGGTTAGGGTTAGGGTTAGGGTTAGGGTTAGGGTTAGGGTTAGGGTTAGGGTTAGGGTTAGGGTTAGGGTTAGGGTTAGGGTTAGGGTTAGGGTTAGGGTTAGGGTTAGGGTTAGGGTTAGGGTTAGGGTTAGGGTTAGGGTTAGGGTTAGGGTTAGGGTTAGGGTTAGGGTTAGGGTTAGGGTTAGGGTTAGGGTTAGGGTTAGGGTTAGGGTTAGGGTTAGGGTTAGGGTTAGGGTTAGGGTTAGGGTTAGGGTTAGGGTTAGGGTTAGGGTTAGGGTTAGGGTTAGGGTTAGGGTTAGGGTTAGGGTTAGGGTTAGGGTTAGGGTTAGGGTTAGGGTTAGGGTTAGGGTTAGGGTTAGGGTTAGGGTTAGGGTTAGGGTTAGGGTTAGGGTTAGGGTTAGGGTTAGGGTTAGGGTTAGGGTTAGGGTTAGGGTTAGGGTTAGGGTTAGGGTTAGGGTTAGGGTTAGGGTTAGGGTTAGGGTTAGGGTTAGGGTTAGGGTTAGGGTTAGGGTTAGGGTTAGGGTTAGGGTTAGGGTTAGGGTTAGGGTTAGGGTTAGGGTTGGGTTAGGGTTAGGGTTAGGGTTAGGGTTAGGGTTAGGGTTAGGGTTAGGGTTAGGGTTAGGGTTAGGGTTAGGGTTAGGGTTAGGGTTAGGGTTAGGGTTAGGGTTAGGGTTAGGGTTAGGGTTAGGGTTAGGGTTAGGGTTAGGGTTAGGGTTAGGGTTAGGGTTAGGGTTAGGGTTAGGGTTAGGGTTAGGGTTAGGGTTAGGGTTAGGGTTAGGGTTAGGGTTAGGGTTAGGGTTAGGGTTAGGGTTAGGGTTAGGGTTAGGGTTAGGGTTAGGGTTAGGGTTAGGGTTAGGGTTAGGGTTAGGGTTAGGGTTAGGGTTAGGGTTAGGGTTAGGGTTAGGGTTAGGGTTAGGGTTAGGGTTAGGGTTAGGGTTAGGGTTAGGGTTAGGGTTAGGGTTAGGGTTAGGGTTAGGGTTAGGGTTAGGGTTAGGGTTAGGGTTAGGGTTAGGGTTAGGGTTAGGGTTAGGGTTAGGGTTAGGGTTAGGGTTAGGGTTAGGGTTAGGGTTAGGGTTAGGGTTAGGGTTAGGGTTAGGGTTAGGGTTAGGGTTAGGGTTAGGGTTAGGGTTAGGGTTAGGGTTAGGGTTAGGGTTAGGGTTAGGGTTAGGGTTAGGGTTAGGGTTAGGGTTAGGGTTAGGGTTAGGGTTAGGGTTAGGGTTAGGGTTAGGGTTAGGGTTAGGGTTAGGGTTAGGGTTAGGGTTAGGGTTAGGGTTAGGGTTAGGGTTAGGGTTAGGGTTAGGGTTAGGGTTAGGGTTAGGGTTAGGGTTAGGGTTAGGGTTAGGGTTAGGGTTAGGGTTAGGGTTAGGGTTAGGGTTAGGGTTAGGGTTAGGGTTAGGGTTAGGGTTAGGGTTAGGGTTAGGGTTAGGGTTAGGGTTAGGGTTAGGGTTAGGGTTAGGGTTAGGGTTAGGGTTAGGGTTAGGGTTAGGGTTAGGGTTAGGGTTAGGGTTAGGGTTAGGGTTAGGGTTAGGGTTAGGGTTAGGGTTAGGGTTAGGGTTAGGGTTAGGGTTAGGGTTAGGGTTAGGGTTAGGGTTAGGGTTAGGGTTAGGGTTAGGGTTAGGGTTAGGGTTAGGGTTAGGGTTAGGGTTAGGGTTAGGGTTAGGGTTAGGGTTAGGGTTAGGGTTAGGGTTAGGGTTAGGGTTAGGGTTAGGGTTAGGGTTAGGGTTAGGGTTAGGGTTAGGGTTAGGGTTAGGGTTAGGGTTAGGGTTAGGGTTAGGGTTAGGGTTAGGGTTAGGGTTAGGGTTAGGGTTAGGGTTAGGGTTAGGGTTAGGGTTAGGGTTAGGGTTAGGGTTAGGGTTAGGGTTAGGGTTAGGGTTAGGGTTAGGGTTAGGGTTAGGGTTAGGGTTAGGGTTAGGGTTAGGGTTAGGGTTAGGGTTAGGGTTAGGGTTAGGGTTAGGGTTAGGGTTAGGGTTAGGGTTAGGGTTAGGGTTAGGGTTAGGGTTAGGGTTAGGGTTAGGGTTAGGGTTAGGGTTAGGGTTAGGGTTAGGGTTAGGGTTAGGGTTAGGGTTAGGGTTAGGGTTAGGGTTAGGGTTAGGGTTAGGGTTAGGGTTAGGGTTAGGGTTAGGGTTAGGGTTAGGGTTAGGGTTAGGGTTAGGGTTAGGGTTAGGGTTAGGGTTAGGGTTAGGGTTAGGGTTAGGGTTAGGGTTAGGGTTAGGGTTAGGGTTAGGGTTAGGGTTAGGGTTAGGGTTAGGGTTAGGGTTAGGGTTAGGGTTAGGGTTAGGGTTAGGGTTAGGGTTAGGGTTAGGGTTAGGGTTAGGGTTAGGGTTAGGGTTAGGGTTAGGGTTAGGGTTAGGGTTAGGGTTAGGGTTAGGGTTAGGGTTAGGGTTAGGGTTAGGGTTAGGGTTAGGGTTAGGGTTAGGGTTAGGGTTAGGGTTAGGGTTAGGGTTAGGGTTAGGGTTAGGGTTAGGGTTAGGGTTAGGGTTAGGGTTAGGGTTAGGGTTAGGGTTAGGGTTAGGGTTAGGGTTAGGGTTAGGGTTAGGGTTAGGGTTAGGGTTAGGGTTAGGGTTAGGGTTAGGGTTAGGGTTAGGGTTAGGGTTAGGGTTAGGGTTAGGGTTAGGGTTAGGGTTAGGGTTAGGGTTAGGGTTAGGGTTAGGGTTAGGGTTAGGGTTAGGGTTAGGGTTAGGGTTAGGGTTAGGGTTAGGGTTAGGGTTAGGGTTAGGGTTAGGGTTAGGGTTAGGGTTAGGGTTAGGGTTAGGGTTAGGGTTAGGGTTAGGGTTAGGGTTAGGGTTAGGGTTAGGGTTAGGGTTAGGGTTAGGGTTAGGGTTAGGGTTAGGGTTAGGGTTAGGGTTAGGGTTAGGGTTAGGGTTAGGGTTAGGGTTAGGGTTAGGGTTAGGGTTAGGGTTAGGGTTAGGGTTAGGGTTAGGGTTAGGGTTAGGGTTAGGGTTAGGGTTAGGGTTAGGGTTAGGGTTAGGGTTAGGGTTAGGGTTAGGGTTAGGGTTAGGGTTAGGGTTAGGGTTAGGGTTAGGGTTAGGGTTAGGGTTAGGGTTAGGGTTAGGGTTAGGGTTAGGGTTAGGGTTAGGGTTAGGGTTAGGGTTAGGGTTAGGGTTAGGGTTAGGGTTAGGGTTAGGGTTAGGGTTAGGGTTAGGGTTAGGGTTAGGGTTAGGGTTAGGGTTAGGGTTAGGGTTAGGGTTAGGGTTAGGGTTAGGGTTAGGGTTAGGGTTAGGGTTAGGGTTAGGGTTAGGGTTAGGGTTAGGGTTAGGGTTAGGGTTAGGGTTAGGGTTAGGGTTAGGGTTAGGGTTAGGGTTAGGGTTAGGGTTAGGGTTAGGGTTAGGGTTAGGGTTAGGGTTAGGGTTAGGGTTAGGGTTAGGGTTAGGGTTAGGGTTAGGGTTAGGGTTAGGGTTAGGGTTAGGGTTAGGGTTAGGGTTAGGGTTAGGGTTAGGGTTAGGGTTAGGGTTAGGGTTAGGGTTAGGGTTAGGGTTAGGGTTAGGGTTAGGGTTAGGGTTAGGGTTAGGGTTAGGGTTAGGGTTAGGGTTAGGGTTAGGGTTAGGGTTAGGGTTAGGGTTAGGGTTAGGGTTAGGGTTAGGGTTAGGGTTAGGGTTAGGGTTAGGGTTAGGGTTAGGGTTAGGGTTAGGGTTAGGGTTAGGGTTAGGGTTAGGGTTAGGGTTAGGGTTAGGGTTAGGGTTAGGGTTAGGGTTAGGGTTAGGGTTAGGGTTAGGGTTAGGGTTAGGGTTAGGGTTAGGGTTAGGGTTAGGGTTAGGGTTAGGGTTAGGGTTAGGGTTAGGGTTAGGGTTAGGGTTAGGGTTAGGGTTAGGGTTAGGGTTAGGGTTAGGGTTAGGGTTAGGGTTAGGGTTAGGGTTAGGGTTAGGGTTAGGGTTAGGGTTAGGGTTAGGGTTAGGGTTAGGGTTAGGGTTAGGGTTAGGGTTAGGGTTAGGGTTAGGGTTAGGGTTAGGGTTAGGGTTAGGGTTAGGGTTAGGGTTAGGGTTAGGGTTAGGGTTAGGGTTAGGGTTAGGGTTAGGGTTAGGGTTAGGGTTAGGGTTAGGGTTAGGGTTAGGGTTAGGGTTAGGGTTAGGGTTAGGGTTAGGGTTAGGGTTAGGGTTAGGGTTAGGGTTAGGGTTAGGGTTAGGGTTAGGGTTAGGGTTAGGGTTAGGGTTAGGGTTAGGGTTAGGGTTAGGGTTAGGGTTAGGGTTAGGGTTAGGGTTAGGGTTAGGGTTAGGGTTAGGGTTAGGGTTAGGGTTAGGGTTAGGGTTAGGGTTAGGGTTAGGGTTAGGGTTAGGGTTAGGGTTAGGGTTAGGGTTAGGGTTAGGGTTAGGGTTAGGGTTAGGGTTAGGGTTAGGGTTAGGGTTAGGGTTAGGGTTAGGGTTAGGGTTAGGGTTAGGGTTAGGGTTAGGGTTAGGGTTAGGGTTAGGGTTAGGGTTAGGGTTAGGGTTAGGGTTAGGGTTAGGGTTAGGGTTAGGGTTAGGGTTAGGGTTAGGGTTAGGGTTAGGGTTAGGGTTAGGGTTAGGGTTAGGGTTAGGGTTAGGGTTAGGGTTAGGGTTAGGGTTAGGGTTAGGGTTAGGGTTAGGGTTAGGGTTAGGGTTAGGGTTAGGGTTAGGGTTAGGGTTAGGGTTAGGGTTAGGGTTAGGGTTAGGGTTAGGGTTAGGGTTAGGGTTAGGGTTAGGGTTAGGGTTAGGGTTAGGGTTAGGGTTAGGGTTAGGGTTAGGGTTAGGGTTAGGGTTAGGGTTAGGGTTAGGGTTAGGGTTAGGGTTAGGGTTAGGGTTAGGGTTAGGGTTAGGGTTAGGGTTAGGGTTAGGGTTAGGGTTAGGGTTAGGGTTAGGGTTAGGGTTAGGGTTAGGGTTAGGGTTAGGGTTAGGGTTAGGGTTAGGGTTAGGGTTAGGGTTAGGGTTAGGGTTAGGGTTAGGGTTAGGGTTAGGGTTAGGGTTAGGGTTAGGGTTAGGGTTAGGGTTAGGGTTAGGGTTAGGGTTAGGGTTAGGGTTAGGGTTAGGGTTAGGGTTAGGGTTAGGGTTAGGGTTAGGGTTAGGGTTAGGGTTAGGGTTAGGGTTAGGGTTAGGGTTAGGGTTAGGGTTAGGGTTAGGGTTAGGGTTAGGGTTAGGGTTAGGGTTAGGGTTAGGGTTAGGGTTAGGGTTAGGGTTAGGGTTAGGGTTAGGGTTAGGGTTAGGGTTAGGGTTAGGGTTAGGGTTAGGGTTAGGGTTAGGGTTAGGGTTAGGGTTAGGGTTAGGGTTAGGGTTAGGGTTAGGGTTAGGGTTAGGGTTAGGGTTAGGGTTAGGGTTAGGGTTAGGGTTAGGGTTAGGGTTAGGGTTAGGGTTAGGGTTAGGGTTAGGGTTAGGGTTAGGGTTAGGGTTAGGGTTAGGGTTAGGGTTAGGGTTAGGGTTAGGGTTAGGGTTAGGGTTAGGGTTAGGGTTAGGGTTAGGGTTAGGGTTAGGGTTAGGGTTAGGGTTAGGGTTAGGGTTAGGGTTAGGGTTAGGGTTAGGGTTAGGGTTAGGGTTAGGGTTAGGGTTAGGGTTAGGGTTAGGGTTAGGGTTAGGGTTAGGGTTAGGGTTAGGGTTAGGGTTAGGGTTAGGGTTAGGGTTAGGGTTAGGGTTAGGGTTAGGGTTAGGGTTAGGGTTAGGGTTAGGGTTAGGGTTAGGGTTAGGGTTAGGGTTAGGGTTAGGGTTAGGGTTAGGGTTAGGGTTAGGGTTAGGGTTAGGGTTAGGGTTAGGGTTAGGGTTAGGGTTAGGGTTAGGGTTAGGGTTAGGGTTAGGGTTAGGGTTAGGGTTAGGGTTAGGGTTAGGGTTAGGGTTAGGGTTAGGGTTAGGGTTAGGGTTAGGGTTAGGGTTAGGGTTAGGGTTAGGGTTAGGGTTAGGGTTAGGGTTAGGGTTAGGGTTAGGGTTAGGGTTAGGGTTAGGGTTAGGGTTAGGGTTAGGGTTAGGGTTAGGGTTAGGGTTAGGGTTAGGGTTAGGGTTAGGGTTAGGGTTAGGGTTAGGGTTAGGGTTAGGGTTAGGGTTAGGGTTAGGGTTAGGGTTAGGGTTAGGGTTAGGGTTAGGGTTAGGGTTAGGGTTAGGGTTAGGGTTAGGGTTAGGGTTAGGGTTAGGGTTAGGGTTAGGGTTAGGGTTAGGGTTAGGGTTAGGGTTAGGGTTAGGGTTAGGGTTAGGGTTAGGGTTAGGGTTAGGGTTAGGGTTAGGGTTAGGGTTAGGGTTAGGGTTAGGGTTAGGGTTAGGGTTAGGGTTAGGGTTAGGGTTAGGGTTAGGGTTAGGGTTAGGGTTAGGGTTAGGGTTAGGGTTAGGGTTAGGGTTAGGGTTAGGGTTAGGGTTAGGGTTAGGGTTAGGGTTAGGGTTAGGGTTAGGGTTAGGGTTAGGGTTAGGGTTAGGGTTAGGGTTAGGGTTAGGGTTAGGGTTAGGGTTAGGGTTAGGGTTAGGGTTAGGGTTAGGGTTAGGGTTAGGGTTAGGGTTAGGGTTAGGGTTAGGGTTAGGGTTAGGGTTAGGGTTAGGGTTAGGGTTAGGGTTAGGGTTAGGGTTAGGGTTAGGGTTAGGGTTAGGGTTAGGGTTAGGGTTAGGGTTAGGGTTAGGGTTAGGGTTAGGGTTAGGGTTAGGGTTAGGGTTAGGGTTAGGGTTAGGGTTAGGGTTAGGGTTAGGGTTAGGGTTAGGGTTAGGGTTAGGGTTAGGGTTAGGGTTAGGGTTAGGGTTAGGGTTAGGGTTAGGGTTAGGGTTAGGGTTAGGGTTAGGGTTAGGGTTAGGGTTAGGGTTAGGGTTAGGGTTAGGGTTAGGGTTAGGGTTAGGGTTAGGGTTAGGGTTAGGGTTAGGGTTAGGGTTAGGGTTAGGGTTAGGGTTAGGGTTAGGGTTAGGGTTAGGGTTAGGGTTAGGGTTAGGGTTAGGGTTAGGGTTAGGGTTAGGGTTAGGGTTAGGGTTAGGGTTAGGGTTAGGGTTAGGGTTAGGGTTAGGGTTAGGGTTAGGGTTAGGGTTAGGGTTAGGGTTAGGGTTAGGGTTAGGGTTAGGGTTAGGGTTAGGGTTAGGGTTAGGGTTAGGGTTAGGGTTAGGGTTAGGGTTAGGGTTAGGGTTAGGGTTAGGGTTAGGGTTAGGGTTAGGGTTAGGGTTAGGGTTAGGGTTAGGGTTAGGGTTAGGGTTAGGGTTAGGGTTAGGGTTAGGGTTAGGGTTAGGGTTAGGGTTAGGGTTAGGGTTAGGGTTAGGGTTGGGTTAGGGTTAGGGTTAGGGTTAGGGTTAGGGTTAGGGTTAGGGTTAGGGTTAGGGTTAGGGTTAGGGTTAGGGTTAGGGTTAGGGTTAGGGTTAGGGTTAGGGTTAGGGTTAGGGTTAGGGTTAGGGTTAGGGTTAGGGTTAGGGTTAGGGTTAGGGTTAGGGTTAGGGTTAGGGTTAGGGTTAGGG